>NC_143387.1:19575377-20184101 GCF_980474605.1 Leiobunum rupestre | reverse complement strand
CGGTCAAGAAGGTAATCACTGAAGATATAGAGATAGTTGGTACTGAATTAAGAAGATTTAGGGAGGTCGAATCCATGGGCATTAAGGAATCTGAAATGGAAAACTATGTCTCGGAAGAATTAGTAAATAAATTCGAGAATATAACCGTAATGAAGAATGGTCGTTATGAAGTAAAAATCCCTTGGAAGGCAACCGCCATGGATCTCCCCAACAATTGGAATTTGGCGATAGGACATTTGATAAGTTTTCTAAAATGACTGTTGGGTAATATTCATCTACTAGAAGAATACCAAAAGATTTTCTCGGACAACGCCAAAAATAGGATAATCGAAGAGGTATCCGTCTCTGATTTAAAAAAGGTGAACAAGGTTTTCTACATGCGACACCCCCGTTGTCAAGGAAGAACGCTTAACCCTTCAAGGTGAGAAAAGTCTTTAACGCTTCAGCGAAGGATAATGGTCAAGCGTCGTTAAACGAATATTTGGAAGCGGGAACTAATCTCAACCCTGAGTTGTGTGAGATCTTAATTAAATTCAGGACGTACAAGGTAGCGATAACAGCCGATGTTCAACAAGCCTTTCTTCCGATTGAGAAAAAAGAGACTGCGTTCGTTTCATCTCTATTGATGGAAACTATGACCCACGGCAATACCCAAAATACAAGGGCTGGCGATTCAAAAGAGTTTCCCTTATGGTTTTTCGCAGCCCATTTCTTCTCGCCGCGACGATCCGTCTTCACGCCAAACGGTATGAAAGCGAATATCCCAAAACATGCCGTAAGTTTTCGAACAAAATGTACGTCGACGATCTTACCACGGGAGTGGAATATGACGAAAGTGCTAGAAAAACTATGGTAGGAACTAAAGAAATCCCAAAGAACGCTGGAATTCCAAACTAACTCACCAGCTATTAGAAACGAGCTAAGCTGCGATTCCTCTCAGCACGAAAAAACAGTATTTAAGAATCACGACGGTAATAAGGTGCTGGGTTTATCTTGGTCCCCCAAAACCAACAATTTATCATTCGAAGTCGATGGTCTTCTAAAGTTCTTAGTGACATTTGACAATACTAAACGCAGTCTCCTGAGCGCGACAGCTCGCATCTATGATCCGATAGGATTTATAACCCCGTACACCATAAGGGTAAAGGTCATTTTTCAAGAACTGTGGAGACAAGGAGTGGATTGGGACTCGGAGATTCCTGACGGCTTGGCTATTTTGTGGACAATTTGGAGTTCTCAACTATCAAGACTACCAGAAATTCAAATACCAAGACACTTGTTTGACTTGGCTAGAGACCAAGACATAACAAACAACTCCACATAGTTTGTGACTGCCGCGAGAGTGCCTTTGGAAGCGTGACGTACATTCTGAATGATGGGACAATCAACACGTCATTCGTGTCGTCGAAATCAAGAGTTACTCCTGCAAAACCAATTGCTCTCCCTAGGCTAGAGCTCTTAGGGGCTTTAACAGGAGCTAGATTGAGTGATAGACTAAGGTGCCCATTGAAGATAGAAAAGGGAAGAGTTGGATGCGTCGGAGGAAATATTCGACTAAAATGGTTCAAGGAAAAGTGTTTCTTGAAGAACTGAAACAATTAAAAAAGGAAGAGTCTGTCAAAACCGCCTCAGTCGCTGAGTTAGACCCCTTCTTATCCGAAAGGGATATTAAGAATTGGAGGAAGACTTCAGAAGTCAACTTTTTCTAATGATGTCAAACATCCCATCCTCCTACCGTAGGGACGTAAATATTCGGAATTACAAGGCAATGATTAACATCAAAGGGTTCTGCACAATGGCGTTTCAGAAACATTGACCCAGATAAGGGAAAAGTACTGGTTTATCAAAGGTCGACAATTGGCAAAAAATGCGTTACCCGATGTTGGATTTGTAGGCGATGGAAGGTGAAGCATTGTATTGCAAAGTCCGCGCCACTATCCAGTGACAGAGTGACAGAAACTAAGACATTCTGCTGGCTTATATTGGTCAGAGAAGACTCAGAAACAACGAAAACATACGTCTTTTTACTAACCTGCGCCACCACTCGCGCTATTCACCTGGAACTAGTGAATAGTCTAGCTACTGAAAAGTTCCTCCTGGCATTCAGGCGGTTTATCTCAAAGAGAGGGCTTCCTAGCGTTATCTATTCGGATAATGCGAAGACGTTCAAAAGAGCGGAAAAGGAATTGGCAGCATTGCGGAGTTGCACAAAAAAATGAAACAGTGAAGAATTTCTTCGCTAATTAAAGGGGCTCCAAAGTTCAGTGGCTAAATGTGTATAAAGTCAGTAAAGTGCGAAATTTACGGTTGACTCTGCCCGCCTCTGCCAAGGCCGAGTGAGGGGTTGAAAAGCATGCTCAATTTTCTTTTTTTTTGCCACCGAACTTTTTAGCCCCTTTAACGTATTAAATGGAAATACATAGTGGAACGTTGGCCGTGGTGGGGAGGGTTTTACGAGAGACTCGTTCGATCGGTGATGTTTCTTCTCAAGAATGTCATCGGTCGCTGTGGAAAATCTCGCGCGTCACGGAAGTAAAGGTGGGATGCGACGGCATTGTGTGGTCATGCGAGCTGAATCTTGGTACGGGCGGTTCGACCGAAGATCAGTCAATCAGCTGTGCAAGATGAAGTTATCATAAAGAACATTTTTGTAATGAACTGTTGTACCTAGTTCATGGTGGGGAGTCTGTCGTAAGGCGACAATAAATGGCAGTAGCTCTGCAGCTTTGAGATAACCTTTTACCGGACAGGTCAGCATTTCGACACATTTTGCAATAAGGGGCAATAAGCCCTAACAATTTACCCATAGAGTAACCCACTCACATAGAGTAGAAGCCTATCAGCGAAACGAATTTTTTGTACGAAAAACTAGTAACTAGGGTCAAATAATGAGGACTAAAAGACGATTTTTGAGATACAAAAGAGTTTGAGCTCTGGGCACTACGATTTATTTGTTACACTGAAAAGTTTGAGTTTTACTCTTATATAAAAGAGAAAGGAGCGTTATTATTTTCAAACAAAACAACAGCACCATGCTACCATCTATTAGAGGTGTCAACGAACCGAGCCAGTTCCTGAGGGCTCGAAACTCCGCCCGGCTCAATGTGAATCGAAGCGAGTCGAGCTAGCAGTAAACAAGTCGAGTGTCGAATCGAGCTAAAAATTATCGAACCGAGTTTTAGAGCTCACTCGTTAACCAGCGGAAAACGAGCCGAGTCGTGAGCTGAGCCAAAGTCATATCGAGCGAGCAACGAGTCGATCTAGTTTCTTGACGAGAAAATCGAACTACGAGCTAAGAAATTGAGCGCTAAAACGAGCCGAGTCTGCTCGCTTGAAAATTGTTATAAGTCGAGTTTTTTCGTGAGTGGTTCATGAGTTAGCTCGCTATTTAATAGCTCCAACATTTTTGTAAGGTTAAAGGAACGTATATTGGAACAACTTTATAAAAATTTAACTTAGGTTGATATCATTTGGTATTATATCTTCGGAATCAGGGGCGTTGTTTTGGGGGTGTACCAAATGGTTGCTCAGCGATAATCATGAATGGTGATGAATGTATGAAACATTTTTACAGCTAGCCTTAATTTTGAACCAAAGACAATAAACAGTTTTAAAAAATGTGGCTTCCTGGAGGACTAAATTAAATTTATACATTTCATTAGTTTAGCTAAGGCTGGACTGCATGTTACGTAAAGGTGCGGTGTAAAGTTGCCTTAGTCGGACGTAGGGTTCCTAGTTCTGAACTAGGTTGGCAAACTGTTTCTTGAGAAAAGGCGCGAGGAGCCATCGCCCTCTTGCCCTAAGCGTCAGTCTGGCCCTGAGTTAAGCGGCCTTATTTGCCGAATCTGAACAGAATAAAGAACTCCAACCACCGTTTATCCTAAATCGATTTATATAGCAATTCTTGGTTGCCTGAAGCTTGTTAAAATATTTTTAAATATTATTAAAATGATCGTATTGAACTAGTTTCGATTTTGAACCAAAAAAACACTAGTTTATTGTAAAAATTATATTTAGGCATCGGCAATTCTTCCTGATTTTACTTTAAAAATGGCAACTTAATGTCTAACTTCTTTCTATTTTTAATTTTCGGTGGATTTTTACCTTGCCTTATTTCATTTAACTGTCTTTTTACTCGGACTGCATTTGCACTGATTTGAGGTTCAAAATAATAGTACTTTATTTGTAAGTAACTACATGCTGAAATAGCGTAAGCGCTTTAATCAGGGCCATCACCATTCTGAAACATTCGGTTGGCTCTGATAAACAGCGCGAACAAGAAAAACCAGGCAATAACCGAAGAGACAACTACGTTAGGTAATAATACGCGGTGTACCGGCCGATAGAACTTCAAGGTCACTCTCTTTTTTACTTATTCGCGTTTTTATAAACGAAGAGCCAGTAACGTCTCACTACTCTGTACTCAGTTTTATTTTAAAGTATTTTTGAATTCGGCTGACAATAATTAGCAGTATAAAAATTAGTTTACCTTACATTTAGGTGTTTAAGTGTTTATTTATTTTCACGAACTCGCTCGGTTCAATGAGCGATGCCCGAATCGAACCGAGCAATTTTACTCGGAAACCGTTTCGAGCGAGTTATATTTTGAGCGAGCCATAGACGAGACGAGTCTTAAACGAACCAAGCTATACTTGGGTCGAGCGCAACTCAAATAAGGATCGGCGAGCTAAAACGTCACCCGAGCCGAACTCGAGGCGAGTCAGTTTTAATCGAGCCTATGTCGAAGCGAGCCATAAATGAGCTGAGCGCGTATCGAGTCGGGACATTTTCGAGCCAAGCTAGAAAACTCGACTCATCTCGCTCATTGACACCTCTACCATGTATTATGATAACTTCAAGCGCGAAATTTAAACTTTGTATTTCTACATTTTTTTGCCTCACCGCAGGATGTGGGAAACGTTTCTGATGGTTTATATAAGCTTTCCATAAGGTTTTTTAAAGGGCCACCCCGGCGTTTGCAAAAATCTGGGTGAAAAATACCTCGATCTGGCCAGTCATATTGTGGGAATTTTACAGTCATATTTTCAGAGGTCGTGCGGGAAATTGCGAACATTAAACGCCGGTGTCTCTCTTTCAATGCTTCACAATTTTAACGTATATCTTTATAATAGTAGTTTCCAAAACTGGAAGCGTAATTATTTACTCTAAATAGAATTTGAGGTGTGAGTGTAGGGAGCGGTGGATTGAAGGGCTTGCCACCACCCTTCAAAGAAAATTAACCAGTCACTTTTTGACTTAAGCCTGTGTGGTGCCTTGGGTATTTGCTTAGCTAGCTGAAAATTTATTGTAGAGAATCTGATAAATTTCACTAAAATATTTCACATCTATCTTTATTTATCCAAATTGAGATATCTTGATCAAGTATACTGTTACGTGGAATTCTGAACATTCCTAGGTCCAAAGATGTCCGCGGTCTGGGTGCTGGTCGTTTAGAAGCCGTAGTTCTGGGGAATTGGTGCTTGTCTGGCCAGGAAGTGCCGATTCTCCGCTCGGCCGTGGCATATTTCCATCTAGTTTTGGCTCTCCAGAATTCCATTTTATCTCCCTTAGCCCACCGTCGTTAATTTAATTTTACTGTAAATAAACGTTTGCCAATGTTTTCAGTTTCATTTGTATTTTATCTATTGTTCGACCATTTTGAAATGTTAAAGCTCTCTTTCCCTTAGCAACAAAATTGTTAGTAATATATGAATGGAAAACCTTTGAAAGATGTTCGAGGGTTAAAAATAGACTCGCGCAGAGATTTGAAGTTTCTCGATCGAGGCGCGCGCTTTTTAAAAACGGGCTCGTGTTTTAAAAAAGAATTAGGCACGGTTGTGATTTTGATTGAGAAGAAAAGTAAACTATTTTCGTTAAACCACGAATGAAACGAAACTCGAAAGGGAGAGGGGTTGGAGGAGTTTAAAGAGGCAGTAGACTCTACCAGAGCTCAAGTAAAGCCGTCATCTCCGCCGCCACACTGCCATCATTTCACCAAGTACCAACGGCCATCATGGTGCAGCACAACACTCCAGCACGATACTTAAAGTATCATAGAGGCTTCAACCGGTTCGTGTACAGCAGCGTTCTTCAAAACCTGAGTATATAATTGTTTAAAGACAAACAAAAGGAAACTATATTCCCAACGGAACTCTTAGTCAGCACATCTCGCCTAACGAGAGTGCGTTGTAGTTTTATTATAAATAATTAGTTCAACCCGCTTAACGGGTTTGTTACATGTATACGTTTTAGTTTTTAGTAGGTGCACCGTAGTCTTAGCTTAGTTTTGTAGTTTATTTTACAAGTGTCATAAAATCAAACTTTCATTGGCAACCTTTTAACCTTTCTAATATTTAATCATACCCCTAGGCAAAGTTTTAATTAAGATTTTAAGTTTAACGTTGGCCCCAATAGTGAAAGCCAAACGTGTACCCGGATTTATCGTAGGTTGTAGCGTGGGATCATTCCTTCGTGTCCGGTTAGGACATTCCAGAATTAAATTAAATTTGGGTTTCTCTATTAGCTCATAGTGTAAGTTACAATTTTTATTAATTATACTTCGTATAAACGCAGCATCGCTTCAAAAACGGGGGCTCAGCCGGGATTTTATTGCTTATTAGCGTTGAAACCTTAGCTGCCGATAATTTTCAAGTCATTAGTATATCCATCGAAGCCTTAATAAAATTTGTTATGGGTTAGGGGACGTCTCGATACTTCCAGGTAGCCCGAATGTTTGCTTGGCCACATTTTATTCTAGTAAATTTTGTTTAGTCCGTAGGTCCAAATTGGTTGGAATTCCTTCGTGTTCCTATCTGGTTTTTGGAGTAGAACTGTCTTTTTACTCTATTTGCCATTTATCTTTCGATCGTTTGCTGTGACTCTTATCTCTCAATCAGTTTTCGTTTTTCGAGATTGTTTTGCGTTGCAGCCACCCTCTAATACCCACTTAATTTTTGTCTATGAGTCTTAGCTCATACTAAGTATACGAATAGATTAAGGGAAGAGCGACTTCAACGCCGTAATAGTCTAAAAGAAAGAAATTTACTTGGGCTAACCATTAAAAAGGTTAGCAATCCGGAATCTATAATGCCTCTTACCCGTAGATCTGTTGTGTCCCATAACAATTCTCCTGTCAGAACAGATAGGGGAGACCAAATCAACCAGAATCAGCAAAATTTAAATATGATTAGTCTCTTCGGAGCCACGGATGGCTCTGGTACCAGTGTTGGTGTAAGTGCTCAGTCACCGTTGTTGTTACCGTTAACTCCCATCTAAACCACAGCACGGTAGCTAACCCCATTTCTTCCATTGCCACTAGTACACCTACAAATACTACGCGTCCAAATGGTATCGTCACCGCTCCTACAGTGGTTAATATCCCTACCGATACTTTAACACAAATAATGAAACAATTGAATCCGCTTTCGGCGAATCAAGTCTTGCTGCAACAAGAGTTGGCCCAAATGCGTTCTGTCCCTGCCACATCGCAGCCCCCAAATTAGCAGCGCTATCTACACTTTGCCTCTTAATCCAGCGTTGCCCACTTTCGGCTTTAGTTCGGTACCGGTTAATAGAAGCGTTTCTCAAGGTCCAACGATGACCTCTCGCAATCAGATTTATCACCCTTTTCAAACGTAAACGCATGGCATGCCAAATGCTACTCAAAACATTCCACAACCAAATTTAAATTACAATCAAGGGCCGACTAATCCGATTTCTTCTTTAGCTCAGATTTCGGCGTTAAGCAACCAATATTTTACCCCATTACAGATGCAGACGTCAGTTATGCCACAAAATCTAACTCAACCTTTTGCTCAAACTAGCACGTTTAACGTAGGGTCTGTTAGCACGCAAACAACTACAACCCCAAGTGGTTCTGCAGCTGGAAGCGTAACTAGCTTAACCCTCTCACAGTTTAGTAACCCAATGCCATACCCCACTCATCCGTATCATCAGCCGATTCCATTTATGTATTCAGCCCCTCTTACCGCGCCTAGCTTCTCTGGGAAGCCAACCGAAGCGGGGCCCAAGGAATTCTTACGTAAAGCTAAACAAATGCGTCTAACCAATAACGTCCCTGAAATTATTTTTGTACAGCAATGGTTACCTGGTCTCCTATCTGGGCCCGCCTTCGATTGGTTTACCCAACAACCCCGTTTTCTATCTTGGGAGGAATTTTAAAATTCATTGCGCGCCCGATTTGAAAGAAGAGGGAATGATGACCATTTAAAGGACAAAATTAGCGAGCGCATGCAGAGACCGCAAGAAACCGTAAATGAATATTTAGAGCAACTGTAAAAACTATTCGTGCAGTTAATAATCCCTCTGTCAGAACGAGAACAAATTCGGGCAGTTCATAGGAATTTGCGTAACGAATTAAAAGTTTACCTCGCCACGAAAAGATTTGAAACCCTGCGTGAATTAATCGACGATGCACTTAGTGTAGAGCGATATTCGAATAAGCTTAAGAAAAATGGGTCAGACAGCTCCAGCGACAGAAATAAAGAAAATTCATTACGTAGTGGTAATTGGTCCCAAAATGGAAATCGCAATTTTAGTCGCCCAAGTAATGAATCTGGTAATAGGAACGTCAACCTTGGTAGCAAAACCTATGGTAACAATAACAGTAGAACAACCAACGGTGGTAGTAATGGGAAAAATAATAGTTCTTGTCAATCTGGAAATTATCAGGGAAAAGGTACATGGAACCCAACTTGTCACCACTGCGGTGTAACTGGTCATATTCGACCACAATGTCCCGATCTTAATAAAACCGGATCCAACTCCGGAAATGGGTCAGCGGGAACTCCCACGAGGGTAGGGAGTACTCCCGCAAAACCATAAAATCTACCTCGAGCAGCACGGAACCCAAAAGCGCCTCACTTTTTAAACTATCTGGCGTAACCCAGGACTATTTAGACATTTTTTTATCAATGGTTCCGTGTCTAGCGATAATTGATCCTGGGTCAAACCATACCTTAATTCATAGTGACCTAAAGGAAACTTTAGAATCTTTAGGTTTCCCAACAACAGATACTAATTTAGCCCTTAAACTTCGGGTGCAGTAACTGTACCGTTTTGTCTTCCTGGGAAACAAGTGAGTTTCCCAGCTGTCTATGTCCCAAATTTAACTCAGTCCTGTATATTAGGTAAGGACATTTTGCAGCATACCGGAATGATAGTAGACCATCGCTTAGGTAATTTTAGTTGGAATAATAGTTGCCCAGAAAATTTTTCATTTAGAAAAATTCCTTTGTCTTCCAAAAACAGTTGTTTTGAATTATCAGGGCTAGATGCATATTCCTATTGTGAAGCAGATTCTTCTCCTTTTAGTTGTTTTAATTTGTCGAGACTGGAAGATTATATAGACGAAGAATTGATTACGGAAGCATTAAAGAAAACTGATTTAGACCCCGAGGAATTAACTAAATTAGAGATTATAGTCAAGAAATATAAACCTATTTTCTCCATGATACCAGGACGCATGAGAGGGGTAGAACACTATATATAAGTAACTACCGATACGCCTATATCATCTCACCCTTATAGGTTCTCCTCAGTTAAACGTAAGATCATCGACGAGACAATTGAAGAGATGATAAAGCTTGACCTCATAGAGCCCTCCTGTGGTCCCTGGGCCAGTCCCCAGTGCTTCTTGTTCGTAAGAAGGACGGAACATGGCGACTAGTCATTGGCTATCGCAAACCAAATGGTGTTACTGTACGAGATGTACACCCGTTGCCCAGAATAGAGGATCTTCTCGAATCTATACATAGGCCTAAATACATTACAACCCTAGATATGAGGGCAGGCTATTGGCAGGTAACACTTCATGAAAAGCATAGAGATTACGCAGCATTCGTTACGCACCGCGGCCTATTTAGACCTAAGTGCTAATGTTCGGCTTAACGAACGCGCCTTCAACGTTTCAGCGAATGGTTAACTCGTTATTTGGAGATTTATCCGATAGAGGCGTATGCGCCTATCTTGACGATTTGATAGTGGCGTCAGGCGATTTCAAAAGTCACATCGAAACGTTAGAAGAAGTTTTTAACCGACTTATGAAAACCGGACTTACAGTCAAGGCGTCAAAGACGCAATTTTGCATGCATGAATGTCGTATCATAGGCCACATCGTTTCTAACTCAGGCATACAAGTTGATCCGGAGAAAACCGCCGTTATGCAAAAAATCCAACCCCTAAAAATGTCAAGGAACTAAGACGCTTTCATGGCATGGCGTCATACTATAGGCGCTTCATTAAAGATTTTCCAAAATTGCAGCAACACTAACCGCCCTTTTCCATAATGATACACGTTGGGAATGGGGTCCTGAGCAGGAAACGGCGTTTAATACACTTAAAGACGCGCTGTCCCGCGCTCCCATCTTAAGTACACCTGACTACAACCAAAAATGTACCGTTCATTGTGACGCGTCAAGCCTCGGACTTGGCGCCGTTTTAAGCCAGTCTCTAGGATGCCAAAATGGGGTCATTCAATACGCAAGTCGTTCCCTGTCCGAAGCTGAAAAGAAATATTCCTTATTTAGAAGGCACCCATTTTGAGTTATTCACCGATAATAGTGCCATCCGCTGGTTGCATAAAGCGCTCGATCCTACTGGTAAATTTGCGAGGTGGAATGCCCGTTTGCAAGCATTCGATTTCACCATTCACCACCTTCCAGGGAAAACCAATATCGTAGCCGACGCCTTATCTCGAATTGAGAAAGTTCCTGTAGACACTACCGGTCAGATATCCACTTTAATGTCAATTGACCCACCACCACCTTTAGTTAAATTTGACAATAACGAAATTATTGCTGCTCAACGCGCTGACCCTCAAATGGGTCCGCTTATTGCTTATTTCGAGGATAATATTTTAGCCTCAGAAAATATTTTGAAAGATTGGGTAAAGAAGTTCGCCCCACTTTGCGATATAAGAGGTAAAATTTTATTTAAAGGCATAGGCCAGCGAGATATTTCAGGATGGGATAACTTCAAAATTTGGGTCCCACAATCACTTAGAGCCCGCATCCTGTACCTTATTCACGACATTCCTTCTAGCGGACATTTTGGAGTCAAGAAAACCACTAAACGCGTACAAAGCCTATACACATGGGAAGGACTCACTTTGGACGTCGTAAATTACTGCCGGTCCTGTAGCATATGCCAGTCTCATAAGCCATCTAATCAAGTCCCGCCAGGACTTATGAAGCCCAGCGACATACCCGAGCCGTGGGATGTCATTTCTCTTGACTTAAAAGGGCCCTATCCTCGTTCAAAAAGAGGCTTCAGATATGTGTTAGTTATTCAAGACCATTTGACAAAATGGGTTGAAATTTTTCCTTTGCGCAACGCCACCGCCGCGCCAATAATAAGACATTTGGTAGACGACGTTTTCGCAAGGTTTGGCTTACCGTCGGTAATTGTAAGCAGAGATCGGCGGGCTCAGTCCGAGAGCTATTTTTGGGCGCGAGCTCGACTCTTCGGGAAAAAAGATAAGAGCGCGAGTGCGAGCTCCACTCTTCGGGGAAAAAGAGAAGAGCGCGAGCGCGGGCTCCATCCTTTGGGAAAAAAGAGAAGAGCGCGAGCACGAGCTCAGCCGCTAAGAATAAAAGAGAATAGCGCGAGCACGAAATCAGCCTCTGAAAAAAAAGAGAAGACCACGAGCTTCAGCTTCTGAGATAAAAGAGAAGAGCTCGAGCGTGAGCTTCAGCGCCGCCCTTAGAGAGCGAAATTTAAAACAATTGATTCCCGCCTTTCTTCACGAATCACATCACGTGGTGCTTTTTCTGAATGTGAATTTCCCAATATCTATCGGTCTCTGAGAGAGGGCGCTTCTCATTACGATCAGACCGCGAGCTCTAGCTCTTCCTTTTAAAAGAGCAAGAGCACGGGCTACCCCTCTTGTACTAAAAGAGAAAAGCGCGAGCGCGGGCTCACCCTCTTGTACTAAAAGAGAAAAGCGCGAGCGCGGGCTCACCCTCTTGTACTAATAGATATGAGCGCGAGCGTGGGCTCGCCCTCTTGTACTAAAAGAGATGAGCGCGAGCGTGGGCTCGCCCTCTTGTACTAAAAGAGAAGAGCGCGAGCGTGGGCTCGCCCTCTTGTACTAAAAGAGAAGAGCGCGAGCGTGGGCTCGCCCTCTTGTACTAAAAGAGATGAGCGCGAGCGTGGGCTCGCCCTCTTGTACTAAAAGAGAAGAGCGCGAGCGTGGGCTCGCCCTCTTGTACTAAAAGAGAAGAGCGCGAGCGTGGGCTCGCCCTCTTGTACTAAAAGAGATGAGCGCGAGCGTGGGCTCGCCCTCTTGTACTAAAAGAGAAGAGCGCGAGCGTGGGCTCGCCCTCTTGTACTAAAAGAGAAAAGCGCGAGCGCGGGCTCACCCTCTTGTACTAATAGATATGAGCGCGAGCGTGGGCTCGCCCTCTTGTACTAAAAGAGATGAGCGCGAGCGTGGGCTCGCCCTCTTGTACTAAAAGAGAAGAGCGCGAGCGTGGGCTCGCCCTCTTGTACTAAAAGAGAAGAGCGCGAGCGTGGGCTCGCCCTCTTGTACTAAAAGAGATGAGCGCGAGCGTGGGCTCGCCCTCTTGTACTAAAAGAGAAGAGCGCGAGCGTGGGCTCGCCCTCTTGTACTAAAAGAGAAGAGCGCGAGCGTGGGCTCGCCCTCTTGTACTAAAAGAGATGAGCGCGAGCGTGGGCTCGCCCTCTTGTACTAAAAGAGAAGAGCGCGAGCGTGGGCTCGCCCTCTTGTACTAAAAGAGATGAGCGCGAGCGTGGGCTCGCCCTCTTGTACTAAAAGAGAAGAGCACGAGCGTGGGCTCGCCCTCTTGTACTAAAAGAGAAGAGCGCGAGCGTGGACTCGCCCTCTTGTACTAAAAGAGATGAGCGTGAGCGCGGGCTCTAACTACTCACTGTGAAAGAGAAGAGTGCGAGCTTGGAAATTTGGTTTTTGCCTATCTCTGATTGTAAGTGATAATGGCAAACAATTCGTGAGCTCACTCTTTACTTCAGCTTGTAAAAGTCTACAAGCTACGCCCAGAAACAATTCTGTTTATACCCCACAATCAAATCCCACCGACAGGTCCAATGGGACCATAGGAACAATGATAGCTTCCTTCGTTGGTAGTGACCATCAAAACTGGGACCGTGCTTTGGCCCAATATGCCATGTCCATAAGGACAGCTGTGCAAGCTTCAACGGGTTTCACCCCACTTACTTAAAGGGGAAATAAAAACTGCCGCCACAGTCTTAGAAGAGAAAGAATTTTGTATCGATGATATATCGTCGCGGGTTTATGGCTTGTCCATTCGGGACAAAGTTAGGGACGCGTATAAATCTGCCCGAGAACCAATTAAGAAAGCCCAAGCCACGCAAAAAGAACAATATGATAATTGTCATCGTTACGTAGCACTTGAGGAGGGCGAGTTGGTCCTCAGGAAGGCGCATTATGTTTCAAGCGCCGCGGAAAATTTTTCAGCGAAGTTAGCCCCAAGGTGTATTGGTCCGTTTCGTATCTCGCAAAAACCCTCAAAACTAACCTATAGACTTGAAACTTTAAATAAAAAGCAATTGTCAGGTACTTTTCATCTTCTGCTCCAAATACTTTTACTGGACGACGATTAAGGCCAAGGGATCCCAATACAGGGCGGGTTAGGCGTTAGGCTACTTAACGTCCTTTCTACTACCCTCCAATTTATTTTATTGTCGACATTTTGTTATAAATTTGGATTCTGCATTAGTCTGGGGAGGGTTTCCCTATAATCCTTTTGTGCGCACTGTAAATATTGAGACGTCCCTGTACATAGATTTTTTTATTATTATTCAACAATAATCTATGTTATCTTCGCCTAGTGTTGTTTTTTTCCCCCTTTAATACAGTCTCATGAGGACCTGAGACATTAGCCGGGGGAGGGTTGTAACGTGGAATTCTTGACATTCCTAAGTTCAAAGATGTCCGCGGTCGTATCGGACTTCTGTTTCTGGGTGCTGGTCCCTTAGAAGCCGTAGTTCTGGGAAATTGTTGCTTGTCTGGCCAGGAAATGCCGATTCTCCGCTCGGCCGTGGCATATTTCCATCTAGTTTTGGCTCTCCAGAATTCCATTTTATCTCCCTTAGCCCACCGTCGTTAATTTAATTTTACTGTAAATAAACGTTTGCCAATGTTTTCAGTTTCATTTGTATTTTATCTATTGTTCGACCATTTTGAAATGTTAAAGCTCTCTTTCCCTTAGCAACAAAATTGTTAGTAATATATGAATGGAAAACCTTTGAAAGATGTTCGAGGGTTAAAAATAGATTCGCGCAGAGATTTGAAGTTTCTCGATCGAGGCGCGCGCTTTTTAAAAACGGGCTCGTGTTTTAAAAAAGAATTAGGCACGGTTGTGATTTTGATTGAGAAGAAAAGTAAACTATTTTCGTTAAACCACGAATGAAACGAAACTCGAAAGGGAGAGGGGTTGGAGGAGTTTAAAGAGGCAGTAGACTCTACCAGAGCTCAAGTAAAGCCGTCATCTCCGCCGCCACACTGCCATCATTTCACCAAGTACCAACGGCCATCATGGTGCAGCACAACACTCCAGCACGATACTTAAAGTATCATAGAGGCTTCAACCGGTTGGTGTACAGCAGCGTTCTTCAAAACCTGAGTATATAATTGTTTAAAGACAAACAAAAGGAAACTATATTCCCAACGGAACTCTTAGTCAGCACATCTCGCCTAACGAGAGTGCGTTGTAGTTTTATTATAAATAATTAGTTCAACCCGCTTAACGGGTTTGTTACATGTATACGTTTTAGTTTTTAGTAGTAAGGCACAAGTAGTTAATAATCTAGGTGCACCGTAGTCTTAGCTTAGTTTTGTAGTTTATTTTACAAGTGTCATAAAATCAAACTTTAATTGGCAACCTTTTAACCTTTCTAATATTTAATCATACCCCTAGGCAAAGTTTTAATTAAGATTTTAAGTTTAACGTTGGCCCCAATAGTGAAAGCCAAACGTGTACCCGGATTTATCATAGGTTGTAGCGTGGGATCATTCCTTCGTGTCCGGATAGGACATTCCAGAATTAAATTAATTTGGGGTTTCTCTATTAGCTCATAGTGTAAGTTACAATTTTTATTAATTATATTTCGTATAAGCTCAGCATCGCTTCAATACTAATATAGAGGTTTACCGATTGGTGTGAGAGATTGGGCTACTGGAAACGAACGCCACTCAAAAGGGGCCCCCATAAATGTTTCACGAAATTCGGCAAATAAATGTTTATATACTTCCCCAAATTCAACCCAATCTAGTTGCCCTTTCTAAGGTTGCAAATGAGTATAGAGTGCCAGCAGCTTGAAACCCTGCGACGTCACCAATTTTAAACGTCTATTGAGAAAAAACGCGAGTTTTCATGACAACCATTACGGAAGCTACGGCTGTGACGTCACTAACTGTTAAAAACGCATAAACTGCTAGCACTCTATAGCGACCCATCAAAGGCGCTTGCAGACAGTTTATTTGGTTTTGTAACGAGAAACTCTCAGAAAGCTTCGCGACAAGTATCTGATCAACTAAGTAAGCGTTGCATTACATAGGAAGCCCTTCGACTAACAGAAGAAACCTGAAGTTTTCAAGGATTTCTGGATTTAAAAGTAGAGTGAAGTGATCATAATTGAGATAATGACTATGAATTTTTTAGAGAGTTTGCCCTTTTTTAAAAAACAAAGAACTCTAATAATGCACTTTGTACAATTGTAATATATTTAACACCATTATGGATAACTCAAGCGACTGAATTGAACTCCTTGACCTGGTCGCGAGCAACCACAACGCACCTGAACTTGTATAAGACTATATCCAGTACAGCGTGGTGTCCATACTATAAACGCAACTTCTTTGTAGTGCGGACATTTGGTGCCCTGGTGGACACTGTTGTTCTGTTCCAGTTACGTTATCAGAACCGGGAAAATAATTATAATTCATCAGATGGCTTTAAAAGTCGCTTGATGACTTAGGCCTATGGTGGTGCCTTGGGTATTAGCCTAGCTGATTATTATTATTATTATTATTATTTTTATATCACATTATCTACATTTACGCTCAGATGTTATCAAATCCGTTGTTATGGGTGAAAATGCAAACCAGATTCGTGATTTTACAAATCCACTGATTAAATTCATTTCTAAAGTTTATTATAAAATATCAAAATATCATATATACAGGGTGTCCACCAACAATAAAAGATCCAGAGCTAATAATTGAAAATCTTGATCTCTTTTTTATTTATGACCTTTTTGTTTTTGGTGTTTATTTTCTCAGCTTCCTATTGGTCAATTTACATTCAGAGTCGCTGGAACATAAAATGGGATGGCGCACACATTTCTAATTGAAAATAGTCACTAAACGGTTCTCGAGATAGTTTTTGAATGACCTAGAGGACATGGTTTAAGGTCATTGAGTTTGGAATCATCTAATGACCCCCTGCGCGTTATGCGATCTGAAAATATCAAATTCCTACGAAGAAAAGCTTTTCAATTATTAGCTCTGGATCGTTTTTAATGTACACCCTGTATACTAAACGTAGAAATCAAATAACGGTTCAGCTAACAGATTCTGGTGAGATTAATTATAGCAGATCACTTGTGATAATGAATCAGATACAATTTGAGATCGGATTGTTCGGTGGAGGAAATAAAAGATAAGCCCGATCTGATTTACCGATTATCTTCACATATCTGAAAATTAAGACTTCAATAACCTAAACCGTTGGCGTTCGAAGCACTACATGAGCCCATCCTCTTCGCAATTTACCTTAACGACGTTGGTTCTGGTGTCGTTTCACGACTCTACGTCTACGCTGATAATGTCACTTTGTTCCTATACCGTTTCAGCTACATCGATCACGCCACTCTTCATCAGGATCTAAATGAAATTCGCAACAGGAGTTCCAAAATACCTCTTATCACTAAGTGACCGAGATCAAATAACTCTTAAGTTTTACACCATCCAATCGTGAGATACTCACATCTCCAGGCTCATCTGCCAAGCACTTGGCCACCACCTTCGGCCCCTTCATTGTTGCTCCTTTGCAACGAATTAGTCAGCAGTCAAGACGTATAGCGTGCCAATTCCAAAATACCGCTCAGCAGTCGGGTCAATGTGACATCTATTTTGGTCAAAACAGTACGTACTTCTCACTGACGGTCGCTTAAAAATCAATATTTTGAATAAGTTCAGCTATTTCGGTCCAATTTAAGAATCGTTGAAAACTAGAAAACAGGATTGCCAATATACATCTTAAACAGATTGCACACAATCTATCAATCAACAAACAGCTAGGGTATAAAGTAACATTTTTAATAATATAATAGCGAGCTAGAAAGAACAGTAGGTCCACTTTTCGTTCGTTATCAGAAACCCATGCAAACAGAAAACTCTAAGTACGGTTTTTGTTTCTAGGGAAGTCAGTACCTTAAAGTCTAAGGCCTTCAAGGCCTAAGAAAGTACAGAAATCATTTCGCCAGAAATTTTAATTCGTGCAATCAATGAGATTTACATTTAATTTGAAGTTCTTCTCCATTCATAGTTTTGGTTTATAACAATTTAATCTTTATTCACACAGTCCTGAAAGTAATAAAATTTACAAATTAATTGTATAATCATAAATATTTAATTTGTTTCTTCATACGAGACGTACAGGCACAAATAATAAACTAGGCTAATACCCAATGACATGGCGGAGAAAATTAGTAACAGGTTACACCGAGGGGCTCTTGCGCATCGGTGTGGTTTTAAACCATTTAATTCAGGGACGTTTCGGCTGCTCTAAATCGTAAAACACATTCCTTATGAGCTCTCTACCGACTGGAAAATGAGTAACTCACTTTGCGAATGCGTGTTGGTATCACAAGGAGCTGTCATGTTTAAATATTGATTTATCGTTAGTGCACTTGCGCAGTCGCTGTTCCGACATTTTTCCCGATAGAGGGATACTAAGCGCTTGCTAAGAAATTCAGTGACACCAAAACGTCCCGATATTAATTAGTCCAAGGTCATGTTAAGGCCAACTACATAGTTGTTTGGTGTACTCGGTCTTTTCACTGTAAGTGGGCTTTCCGACAATTAAAAATAGTGTAAGAAACCTAATAACTATGAAGGAACACATCGTCTCCTGCTGCCATGATATTATTCTTTTCTCAGTGGAAACGCCCTTAACATCTGTCTGTATCTTTGTCTGGATAATTCAAAAGACTGATATTGTTCCCGCTCCGTTTGAAAATTTAAAATGTTAAGATATTTTTTTTGCATTCGTTCATAGACTCGATAGAACACGCTTATATGAAGGCCCTAGGTCAGTAAATTCCTAACACATTCCAATCAGAGTTTGAAAAGTATAATAATAATAATAATAATAATCAGCTAGGCTAATACCCAAGGCACCACCTTAGGCCTAAGTCATCAAGCGACTTTTGAAGCCTTTAATTCAGGTGGCCGGAACCACCATTTAATCTTTTCATTGTTTGTTAGTTACTTCTACGTGTTCTTGACGTTTTATAATATTGTTTTCTTACGAAGGTGCTAGGTTCAGTTTTATAAGGATGGATTCCCTTTTCTTTTCACATAAACTAAGCGAATTTACATGTAAGTTTAAGATATGCTTCGAAATTTCTATAATGCAATATTTTGGGTTTAGCAGCTTCCAGGCGTTACCTCCTACGCAAAATGCGAAATTTCTTACCAATACAGGCTTCATAAGTTCCGTTTCTTTGTCTTCATCCAGATTCTAAACAAAAATTTTAAAATAAGCAGGAGTCATTTTCAGATTTTTTCATTTGTTGCGACGATTGAGTAAGGGGCGTTCACAGTAACGCAGTAATGAGGGGGGTGTACAAGGGGTACTAAATGTGACAGGAGGGGAGGGAGTCAGTTTAATGTTAACCCTCCAATCGTTAATATATATCGGAATCAACGTTTCTTAATAGCGCTGGTGTGGAGCACCAACACTTTCAATATTGACCACCCTATTAATAATATAAATAATAATATAATAATAATATAATAATAATACAATAATAATATAATAATAATATAATACTAATATAATAATAATATTATAATATAATAGGCTATTATATAGATTTAGATGTTTTTGGCGCTAGTTAGTGAATTCTTGCTCAAATTGTGACGGGGTCTAAAGAGGTTATATGCCCTTTAAGGAACACTAACATTTTTATACTTGTTTTCTTATTTATAATAGTATGATTAGTTTTCTATAGGTACAAGAATAAATAAATTAGTTTCATTTTGAATGCAATTTAATAATTTTAACGACAGTTGTGCTCTTATAATTTAGGGAGTTGAGTATTTGTTATGGGGTAGGGGTCTTTCCAATATGTAATCTACCGTTTAAAGGTGTGGGAGTGTCGAAAAAGTACTTTATTTTCGTTATGTAATTTGTGAAAAACCCCTAATCAGTAACGATCATCTTAGGTGTAATGGTTTAATTTGGCTTAATTTAAGAAGAAAGTCAAAATCGTGAATTTCCGTTTATTCGACGATCTAATAATTCTGATATGATTTACCTGTTTCTCCGCCTTGTCATCGGTACATTTTTCAAACTGAAATAGACAAACAGAATTAATCAGATGAATATTCTTATATTATCGTGATTGCTTGTTTCGTTAATTCATAAATATTTTCATGATTCCGAAAATTTTATTTTGTCAGCTGTAGGTGGTAGACCCAAACGTTCAAGGAGAAAGTTGTAGAAAATTAAAAATAATTACTTTAGTTGGGTTGAATAAACTATATTTGTCTTTAAAAATAATTTCTGCATATCATTAGAACAGACATACATTTTGGTTCATTTGATTACGAGGCTACTACAAATGTTTTGGTCTCCTTGTATTCATTAATCATTTGTTTACTTCGCAATCTCATATAGCCTTTACAGCCTTCTCATTGAAACGTTTTGTCTATCGCCTAGCCGTGACAAACAAAACATCGTTAAAATATTTGACATTTTCCCAAAACTTTACAAATGAACACAATACTTGTAGTTTTTGTCAGAGCAATTTCAGACACCTTTTATTTTATTTAAATACGTTAAGTTTTCTCCTCGATACGTTGATTTTTATTAAATATGTTTGCGTGATGATTATTTGTTCATTTGATTTTCAAAAACCAACATATTGTTTTAATCTTCACACGAACCTTTATAAATAATGATTTCATTGCGATCAAAGTTCTGTCAAATAATGGTAAAACATTAATTAATTAGTGAGGGACAGGGAAACCCTGCACATGTCACGAAATATGCTATTGTTGGATCAATTATTTATTCTTGTGATTGATTCATTTATTGGTTCATAGAATAATTATTGTTTCGGAGATAAAACTAAGATATATTTTCTTGAATTTTATCACTAACTCTTTAATTATTTTTTTAAGTCTCAAACTTAACGAGATCCATACATTTTGACCGTTTAATTACTAAGCCACATTTTAACCATAGTTTAAGAGATTTTTATTTATATTATTTCTTACAGTTTCAACAACCGTTATTTTTTTAAATAGCTTATTTTGAGATATTAATTAATTGAAAGACAATTTGTGCAAGCTCTTTCTCATCTCTGGTAAGAAACTATTTATTTGAGTATTAATCTAACAATTTCAGGGCGTTGCTGAGGGAGTCCTTACCTCCATCTGGTGTTTGATAGCTTTAACTAACCTTCACAGGGTTTCCCCTTAAGCCATAAAAACTATAATCTTTGAAATTCCCACGTTTAAAATATTTTCTTCGCAACAAACACGTTTATTAGAGTCCCTTTCCCCTTGCCCATCACCAGCACCCCCACTAGAAAATTTCATTTAGAAGGGCCCTCTATGACATAATATGCCACGTGGCCCAAATTTTGCAATTATTAAAATAACGAATTACAGAAAGTATGTTACAAATACGGTTTAATAATGCCACCGTCCACTGCTATACAAATCCGTACGCGATGAAGCATATTCTGGAACGAACCACGGACCATATCTGGAGTAACGAGTTGGAACACTACAATTATTCTCTGGCGCAAGTCGTCTTCGCTAGTGACTGGCGTCTTGTATACTTCCTCCTTGACGAATCCCCACAGGTAAACGTCCAGCGGTGTCAAATCTGGGGACCTAGGAGGCCATCGTACTGGACCATTCTTCCCAATCCAACGCTCAGGCAACTCGGTGTTGAGGTATTGCACGACATGTCGTTCCTGGTAAGGAGGTGCACCGTCATGCAAGAACCAAAGGCGAGGCAGGTTGACTAAAGGTACATCTTCCAATGCTTCTCCTACTTCATTTCGTAGAAACGCCAAGTAGCTCACCCCATTAAGCCGATTCGGAAGTAAAAATGGCCCAATGACGCGATCTCCTAGTAGACCTGCCCAGACGTTCAAACGGAATTGTACTTGATTGTGATGTGGAAATCCCCAGTGCGGATATACATCGCTCTACAAATGGTTATTCTGGCGGTTAAATGGGCCGTCCCTTCCAAAGGAACACTCATCGAACGCCAGGATCAAACGGAGGAAATCTTCGTTGGCACCTGCCATGGTACTGAACCAGTTACCAAAATCCAACCTAAGGCGCTGATAACCATCGTGCAGTGCTTGGTGGAGCGTGGCATGAAATGGGTGAAATTAATAGTGGCTAAGGACACTCCAGACATAACATTTTGACAAGTCCAAATCAGAGCATGCCATTCTTATACTTGCTCGAGGGTAAGTGACAAAGTAGGCGATGCCTGTGTCTTCCATATTAGTGCTATGACGTCCAGGTCCGCGGAATCTGGGATTCATATTGCCGTCTCCTTCGAAGTCAGCAACAGCTCGGAGAATAGTGTGGTGATTTGGTTGACTGTCAGAATTTAACATTTGAAACAACTGACTTGTTAAACGTGCGTTTCGATGACCATCACCGTAGTATAACTCAACCATCCTGGACCGCGGTTCACGAGTATAACGATTCATACTTTTTTTACCGGACTACGTAGAGATAATGTTTTTCAAACAAAGTGGTGGCACTTTAAATACTAAAACGGATCCACATTTTAAACGAATCAGAAGTGCAAAAAAAAAGCTTTCGGAAATTCAGTTGGCATAAATTAGACATTTTGTAGACCCTAAAACCTACTTTTTCTTGTTTAATAAAAAACACAAACTTTTTGTCCATAGAAAACAAACGTGATTTGGCTCAAAACATTTTCATTTTTCACAGACCATCATTACAATAACATGAGGCGTAAAAACATTTGGGTAGTACCAACTTGTTATTTTTCATGACCTATTATTTCAGTGACAAAATGTACGATTTTGACCATACCAACTCCATTAGAGGTTTTCGAGTATGCTCTACAACTTACTCCTTGAAACTTTTCGTCTACCACCTAGCGTTCAAAAACTACGAATTCTAAATCCGTTAATTATTCACTATTTTTCTGACATTCACAAATAACAACGATCTCCACCGAGTGAGTACATACTGAAAATTTCACATTTCTAGAAGGTATAGTGTTTGAGAAAAATGCCTGGGCCGATCAAATGTAGACACCCTGTATATAATTTTCTACATTTTCAAGATTTTTAACAGAAAAATATAAATGAGACATGTAAAGATACCCGATTATATTTTAAAAATTTTGTCCGTCTAATTTGTATTTATCTTTCTTTAACAAAGGGTGTTTCTCGTTCGATTAAGCAGCTGCACCGTGCACGCACTTATCCGTTTCCGGTGTTAGCTTACCTTTTCGAATATTTCCTTGGCTCCGTCTTGGTAGCAGAATTTTGTCGTTAATATGCTGTAGGAGGTGAGTTTGGTGATTCCGACCTCTGTAGCACATCCCTCGTCCAAATCCTTTATCTGTAAATATACAAAAAATAAAGGTTTATTTTTATAATCAGCTTAACTAATGCCCAAGTGAACTACCAACTTGTAAAGCCAATTACAAACTGGGATCGAACCCGGCTCTTCTTAATACTGCGAGGCGAGATTGTTATCTACGTCTGATAGGAAAATTATCACGTCGTTACAAGAGTATTTTATTGAATTTCATCATAGCCAAAAATAGAGCGATATCCTTTGCCCGTACTAAACGTATTGTATCCTTTCTACGATAACTTTGGTGGGAAACCGGATGAACCGGAATCGGATACACTCTTTCCAGTTGCTTACCAGCTTTACCAAAATGACCGTATTTCAAAGTATGCAACATTTTATCTCAAGATGGCACTACTATCCTTCGCTACATTGAGGAGACGTTTTTGGGGAGGATATCGAATAAATATTTGTCTATGGTTTAATTTACTTCGATTAGAAATCCATGGTCGGATATGTAACTTAAGTGAGGATATATCCAAGGACGTATCCAGGATTTTATTTCGGGGGGGGGGGGGGGCGCGGTGGTTCTAACTTCCAACCCCTTTCAGACCTAAAACTAACTTACGGTTTGCACCCACCATTGATATTGATAAGTAATGTTACGTTTCAGGGGTTTTAATCTACAAATCCCCCCTTAAATTCGCCCTTGGTTGTATCTCCACTCTAACAGTCCCGCTAGGGGCTTTTCGACGATAATGTAACCCAAAAATCGAATTCCCCCTCTACCTCGTAACGAAGAGTAACATTTGGAAACCACCGCCTCTAAATTATGTCACACATACTTAACCCCCCAGTTGCGTAGCCAGAAATCCTTCAAGGGAAGGGTTAAAACTTTATAAAATACCTGAGAAGGGGATTAAATTTTAGTACAACCAAAGATACGCCCAAGGGGAGAGGCTCAGTCCGGGAAACCCTCCCCTTGTCTAAGCCACTAAACCCTGGTATTACAATAACACCATGTACCATAAAATTATTAAATTTCTTTCAAAATTGATGTATTTGTTCATTGTTTTAAGTATAGAAAACTAATCATACTATAATAAACAAGTATTAAATTGCTAGTGTACCATAAAATAATTGATAATTTTGGTTCCGGTATAGAATTAAGGTATTTTTATTTCAGCTACCCCTTCCATCACCCCTGTAACGTTCATTAACGCTTGTACACACCCTTCTTACCCTTTACTGTGTTACGTCATATGTGAACCGACCCCAAACTGTTGTCCGCTTAGACTGCTCATGTGAAATACTCTTAAATATTTTAAAGGGAAAGTAACGCAACTTTAATGTAATAGGTGTTTCAAATAAAAAATCGTCAGTCTTTCCGATATGGAGGCGTTATACATAGGGTGACGGGACATACCACTTTATGTAACTATTAAGTCTTTGTATTCTTAAGTGGATAAATGCAAAGGTTCTGCAATTGAAACACGTTTAATATTTCCGAGTGAATTTTTTTAAAGGAAAATATCGAACCCCGCGGGGTAACCCGGTTGTTTTCGTTAGATCAAATTTGCTTATTTTAAAACATAAATCCAAAATGTAAATTTATCCGAAACTTACCAGTTTTGGAGCATTGTCATCGTAGCACTTGTCAAATCTTTCTTTCATACCTTTCTTCTTGAGCAAATCTAACGCAAATCAATTTATGCATAATTAAAACAAATTTCCAAATTTAGAAGTATGGGTTGCAAATTAAATTTAAACTGCTATAATCATTTGAAATACAATTTGGGCAAAGATATTATTACTTGTGAGTAAAATTTCGGATTTAACTGAACAAAGTTTTGTTTATCAGTGTATTTTACCTCGACTGCGAAATATAGAAAATCTATATTTATCTATCAGACTTTTTCGCTTATAACTAATAGAAAAAGTTGCGTGTAAATTTTTCACTTTTCTAAGGTTATTTTTTTATTTCTTTTTTGCAATTTTATAAAGTTTTGAAAAATTTCAATTTTTCTTCAAATGCACACATTTATTTATTTCCGAAAGTCAGCTAGTTTGTCTTCCCATACCACTTGCCTTCGAGCAGCCAAACTTGCCTTGCTGTTATTTCCAATTGGAAAAGTATAGATGAGGTATTATCTACGTCATACTGACTAGTCAATATTAGCTTTTTCAGTTTGCATAATGGCCAACACGTACCGCTAAGCCGACGCTTTGTGAATTATCGGCTGCTTAGCAAACGAAAATACAAAAGTTTACGAGCTTCTCGCGTTGGCCGCTACGTGGCTCCTTTTGAAACGAAAAGACTAAACGAATATGTCCATTATCCCATCCTGAGTTCGACGGAATAGGCAATATCAAATAAATTCCAAATTACCATTAAAAGGACACGTGATGCTTTTTAGATTTTGAAATCGAGACACGTGGATTTAACTATTTTCTTTACTCGTGCAAATATATACTTTAACTACGTGCCTTAAGTAGCTTGGTTTCGAGCTCTTATCTCTTTTCGTATAGACCCAAGGTTCTTACAAGTGGCACTATAGTATAGACCGAGGTATAGACTGTGAGGGTTTTGTTTTGAAAATAAGCTATGCCGTTAGGTGGCTTTCGAAAGACAAAGCTATTTGTTTTTCAAGTTGATGACATCTCTTAGCGAAGCTAGATAGTTACTCCGTGGATAAACCGTAAATTATTCAGAAGTAAAACAACCGTAGACATTAAATGCCGTGGTACCTGGGCTAACCCACGGGGAGGCAGAGGAACGAGAGTCTGACTGGTAAACAAACATGAGGTATTATTAGTTTCCGACACCATTTCCGCGTCACGTCACTTCCACTTCTAGAGGGGAACAAGGACTAAGCACTTCCATGTTTCCCCCCACATTTTTATAAAATTTACCCTCAACCCCAAACTAATGCGAGGGCTTATTATTTTCCATCGATAGATGTGTCATATACATAAAGAGGTTTCTTACCAATGATAAATCGTTGTATATATCTATTTTGAATGCCATCGTTATAGAGGCAACCGATTCCACTGACGGCCCTTGTACGCGCTATGTTTCGCTACTTACCACACAATTCCTTTCTGGTGTCCTCGTAGGTTTCCTCTGGTTCGGCCGCTTTAGTGGCAGCTGTTGGTTTCTGTTCGGTGGCGAAACAACTGGTTACGCTCAAAACCAACAACAGGGCACCGAAAAATTGCAATTTCATTCTGGAAATTTCGCCCGATAAACAATAATTTTAAATGTGGATCTGTTTTCCAGTACGCTAGGCCGAACTGATGAAAAAATCTGATCCGCTGGTTGTTGATTCCACGCAATACAGAACGGAATCGGATGACGAGACCAAATGGAGTACTATTATTTACGACGTATATTATCTTACACGTTTGTTCACCTTTAATTAAAACCGTACATTTGATGGTCGTCGAGTTGAACGGCTGGAAAACGTTAAAGCCGAAATCCATTTAATCATTTGTTCAGTTGTCTTCCCCCCCCCCCCCCCCCGCGAAGGGTGGATTGTGTCTATAAAGAAATATAGAAAGGTTTTACCCTACATAATAGAGACATTTAGAGCGTACACTACAAAAGCCAAAAAAAAACGTTGATCAAATAAGATTTCCTACGACTTAGTGCTTTACCTTTGAAATACTCACAGAAAGCTGAACATATTCGACTTTTGATCTAGAGTTCTAGACGTATATTAGTCTTAAGCGCTTTATTTTGATTTGAATTGAATAATCTAATCGTCAGTTAAATTTTGGTTCATGACACCATTAATTCAATTTATTTAATTTCAAATATTAAAATATGTAAGGTGCTGTTTGTAAAAAATCGAATGGATTAAATTGAAAATTAGTTTTTGTAGTAACCGTATCACAATCTATATGTACAGTGAAGAAGTAATTTTTGTTTGCTTTGAAACAGGTAAGTAAAGATTTCATAATAGCAAGTGATAATTTATGAAAGGTAAAAGTAAAAACCAGTACCGTTTTTGCTATGTCTATCATACAACTGCATTAAAAGGAAAAAAATAACTAAAATTGAGCAATCACTAGCTTTTGAATTTGGTGCGCTTATACTGACAAGGAAACTACACCAAACTCGAAAGGTTAGTATACCTTAATGTAACTTGAAACTAGCTAAATGGAAAAGTTACAATGGGCTTTCATTTTGCCATGGCAACGGAAAATATTTTTGACAACTAAGAATCAGAATTATCCCATTTAAAATAGCATGGAAATTTTGGGGATTTTTTAATTTAACTAATTTAACATTAAAACCCCGAAATCGTTAACTTTTCCGAATTTTATCCAATTCACCCAATTTCATCAGTAATAATTTAATCTTATGTATCAAAAATATATAAATATTGCTCATTAAGCTGTATTAACATTTATCCGACATTATCGAAATTTTCCTTATATATATAAGGAAAATTTCGATAATGTCGGATAAATGTTAATAAATTGAACAATTTAAGTCAAATTGTGTAAATTGAGCAATTTATGTAAAATTGATTAAATATGAGTAAAATTGGGTTAATTGAGCAATATTGCTCAATTAACCCAATTTTACTCATATTTTCCCACTTTTACTTAAATTTACCCAAATATTTATATATATGAAGTTTAGATGTTTCCCAAAAAGAAATGTAAGTTTTAGAATATTTTATAATTCCTGATATTCCCATGGGAAAATTATCATTCTTAGTTGTCAAAAACAATTTCGGTTGCCATGGAAGAACGGAAGCCCATTGTAACTTTTCTCTTTGGCTAGTTTCAAGTTACATGAAAGTCTACTAACACCCAGAGTTTGAGCCAAATCGAAGATACAAACCTCGGGTAGTTTCCTTGTCAGTGAACAAAAAATATAGCGTAGCAGGAAATTATACATGTATACACTTGGAATGGGCTGACCCTGATGAATCCCAAAGAAGATGGCGTGGTGTACAGCGGAGGTTATCTTACATGACGTCCGTGTTCCGTGATAAGCTTAACTCCGCGGCTATTCGGCATTAAGCCTTGGCTCGAATTGTAGTTCGCTTACTTCAGTTACTATTTCTTGCCAATTGCCATCTAACTATATGCATTGATCATTAGTTAGGCCGGTTTCGTGAAGAACTGAAATGTTTGAACGAATCTGGATTTCTTCCGTCCATTTTTCTGTTAACTGAGCACCACTCGTCTCACCCGATGGATTAAATTTCCCGCTGACATCTGAGAGAATGCCCCTCAGCTCCAATCCAAGATGTTAAGTTAAAAGGAATCACTTCTGGACTGCATTGCAAAGGATGATACAATTAGCGAATAAGTAAATTAGTCCATTATGAAAAGGGATAAAAAATCTAAACCCTAAAAAAATTGAAGACATTTAAAAACTTACAAATATCTCGTACCGATAGGTCTTCGAGCAAACAATCCAAGAACTTCGTTCGATGGTCAGCTAATTCTTATTTGCTGATTGGATTGCTCAAAATTCTTAGTTTAATTTGTTTCAATTTCTTTTTTTTATTGATTCGTTTCTTAAGGTTTTAAATAAATTTTTCTCTTAGCTTATCTTGTTCTTACTTTTATATTGTTATTTATTTAATATATGTTTTCCTCTCTAGTTGCTTGCAAAATGTTTTCGAAATAAATATTATTAGCTTAGCTGATTATTAGTAAATTATGACTATTGATTTTTGAATATTTTCTATTATGTGTTGCGCCGTCGTCATCCATAGCAACATCCGCTTCTACGATTAACATAATGTTTTTAAATCGTGTTATAATTTAAAGATTAACAATAGTTCTTTTTATAAAATAACCTTGGACATCTTGTTGAAATGTTGCCTCCCCGCTTCAGCTGTGGATCCGTTTTCCCTCCCACTAAAGAGTTTATGAACTCATTCTTAGGCATTGGCTGAACTATTCCAGGGTAACATTTCAACAAGTTGGGCAAGCGTAAAGACTTTTTATAAAATCAACTATTGGACACCAAAAGAGCCATCTCCATCATGAAATTAACCACAGTTGATTTTTCTCTCTAAGTAAGAGTGCAAAGTCCGTCAATTGTGACACACTTCTAGTTGCGTGTTTGCTCTTATATAACATATACTCAAGAAACGGAAGAAGACATCTACCGACAAGTTAATGAAGCTCCACAGATGTTTTTAATGATAAATGTCAACCGTTTTGGTAGACTTAGGTGTGAAACTTGAGTTTTTTAGTTCGACATGATTAGAAGAATTTATTAAATACAATTATACCAACGCCACTTTTATCATGAAACTGAATCATTAACGCTTTTGGAGAAAATTAATAATTCTTTAGTTGTTGTATGGGAAATTAATATAACCTTCACATTATGAAAAAGTTGTAGTGACGACACAGATTTTTCCGAAGCTGGAACGTGCTTCCCCACATATAGGGGAAAAATCCCCTTTTCGGGGAAAACTGCCCACTGGATCTCGGGAAAAGCAGAAAAAGCCGGGAAAATCAGTTAACTGTTCTATTGTCTATAGAGCTAGAAAACTAGCGATTGACCTGGGCTTTTTTCTTTTGGTAAAGCAAGTTACCAAATTACGAAACTCAAAGCTAACTAGCAATATTATATTTTACATGACTTTGTTCAAAGCTTCGTTCAATCGCGTCCTTTAATCGTCATGTACCCTGGTTTCCCCAAAAAAAAGCTATTTATTTTTTCAGGGAAAATAGAAGTTAACCCTAAAAGTTTCCTGCGTTTACAAAACGTTTTCGGTGCCCGTGGACGTATTTTTAGGCCCCTTTCACGACCTTTAATTAAATTTACGAAACCATAAAAATTTAGAAAGAACCAACTTATTATTTTGAAATAAAATATTAATCCAATTTTGATATACCGTTATTAGAAACTGATGCTTTAAATAGATCAGCAGTAAATACTAATTCCACAAAAAAATTTTATTTATGTTTAGAAAGGTTAACTATGTAAACATACAAATTACAGAATATGAAATCAGGTTCATACAACGTTGATAATACGATTAGAAATCTTTGTCAAGGACAAATCTACTGATCATGTCCAGCGCCACTCTGGGTTGATCGTAAGGTACCATGTGACCGGCGTTTCTGACTAGTACTTGTCTGAAATTACCGGTAGATCTAACGAAACCAGCAACCTCTTGGTCACCAGCAGCTACCTTCCAGATTTTTCTCTCAACCTTCTTGTAAGCGTCGGCGCCTTTCCACTGAACGGTTTGAAGAAAATTGGCCGTGAGCGGGTAAGCGATGATGATGTCCAATTGGCCGGAGTAGATCATGACTTTGTAATTGTCCAGTAACACGCTGACCCACGGTTTCACGGAGTCCATGACGTCATTTAACAAATGTTCTTCGACCGATTGTCCATCGTTGTAAGTCAAGTTTCCGACGTGAATGGCTGCTCTGACTTGGCTCTTGGCCAAATAGTCTCCGTAGTAATCCTGGTCTTCGGGGGAGGACGTCAGCAGGAAGTTGTAGTAGTTGGTCATGCCGGTGCAGTTGGTGAAGTAAGATTTCTCTTTGATGGTGTCTCCATTCAGAAGAATGTCGAAGATTTGGAAAGCGTCTCGGAACTTCTTCTCTTGAATAAATCTAAATTTGTAAAAATAATGATAAGGAAAATATTAATTTTTGGCAAATAGGTTTATCCTAAAACTGTATCCCAAGACCTCAAACAACTTATATCAAACGCGATTCATAATGTAATTATATACTGCCATCTAGGCGCAACAAACACAAGGAGAATGCAGCTAGCCTTTAAACACGCTAACGCAGTGTTGTGTACAACTTTCATTGGACAAGCCTTAACGCCGAAGGTTTTACGGAAAAGGGGAAGCAGTGGCGCAGACAAGGGGACCTTCCGGTTCCAGGTCCCCCCTCCCTTTGGCCTACCTTTGACTGTACTAAATTTCCGCGGGTCCCCTTCTCGACCCCCCTCTTAACATTCACTTACTTCGACCCCCCGTTGACGAATTTCTGGCGCTAGGGAGAAGACAATTTCCGAATTTTCCCCTTCCGACGGCAGCAGGCGCTTAAGTGTCTAAGCAATGAAATTAGTACACACGAAAATGCACGACTTTTAACGGGTTGCGTTCTCCCTTGTGTTTGCTGCTCCTATAGCTTCCATTGATAAAATATAATCGTAGAAACGTGTATATAGTTTACAATTTAGTTTAAAGATTCAATATTTTACGAATAATTATGAATAAGAGCTTTGAAGGCTCTTATTTAATTTATATTAAGATTAATACTAAATATTTTACTAATTATGGGTATAATTACATTAAAAAATATCCTTAAAAGTTTACATTAACGGATAAATGATGGCGTCAAGTGACACCACCGCCATCTCTCGATTCGTTTTTGAACCATTATTTAATGTTGCAGATGATAGATTCCCGATAAAATCGCTAATTACTATGGGGCAATGAACGTAGGAATGGCGCTACGATTAGTTTAGTCGCTATGACCAGGTAGGATTGGCTGAAATAAAAGGCTTTAAAAGTCGTTCGATGACTTAGGCCTAGGGTGGTGCCTTGAGTATTAGCCTAGCTGATTATTAATTGTCAGGGGCTATTTTCATAAGACGGATATAGACATGGGAGTGCTAACTGTCGCTTATGTTTCTTTGAAAAACCACAAAGTTCAAATTGTAATTTGGTAAAAAGCCTCGAATGAACGCGATATCGATAGGATTTTCGTTTGATCTCACCGCAGAGCTTTATTTTGCTCTTTTTGGAAATAGTCCCTCTGGTTTTCGTCAATCAGTCCGATTTGGTAGAGATAGTCGCTGTAGTCGAACTGACTCTGAGGGTCGATGAGGCCGTCCCCGATGGCGATTCCCTTCAAATTGATTTCTTTCGGCTGGTCCGTGTGGATCTTGTACGCAATCGCCGGAACGTACTTTCCTGCGTTAAAAGAGATAACAGTTGTTTCAGCCATAAGTACATAATATCCTATAAGTATGACACTTCCTAAATATTTTTCATACGTATGACACTTCCTAAATATTTTTCATACGTATGACACTTCCTAAATATTTTTCATACGTATGACACTTCCTAAATATTTTTCATAAGTATGACACTCGCAAAATATTTTTCATACGTATAACACTTCCTAAATATTTTTCATACGTATTTCCTAAATATTTTTCATAAGTATGACACTTCCTAAATATTTTTCATAAGTATGACACTTCCTAAATATTTTTCATAAGTATGACACTTATTTTGTAATTTTGATCAACTTGCGATAATATGACAAAATTATCAGGAAAGTCGTGGAAGGAAAAGATAAATAACACCGCCATATTTTGAAACTTATTTTGGCAACCAAGGCCTAGAAATATAATAAAAGCCCTTCTGTTATAAATGTAACATGGGGTTCTTGTTTTAGGCCTAATAGGAAAATCTATCTTTAACTATGCTTCCATTAGCTCTCCTACCAAAGATAATATGAACTCATTCTGAGGCTTTAACTGAACTACTTCGTTGTACCGTATAACAAGTTGAGCAATCTCCATGGACTTAATGTTTTCGCCTATTCCGCCATACACAGCATCCTTCGTTGCTCGTAGGAGCAGCTTATGCTTTCCTGCAACACCCGGATAAAGTTTTGGGGAATATAGAATTTTCATACGAAAGCATGAGCCACTAGCTCCCCTTATCAGTACCGAATTTGTAACCTCTGACTCCTTCGTTCCTACTACCATATGTAACATAATACCTCAAAAGTATGCCATAAAAGCATTTTCTTTAATGAAACCTTGTTCACGGGATATGACATAATTTTCGTCTCATCAGGTTCCGGGACGAATAACGCGTCATCAGCTGTTCTGATGGGAAACGGAAGTTAGTGAAGCGGCTTTTGAATTCCTGCCGCGTTTCTTGACAATCTACAGTTTAGCTCGTGCCTCGATCGCGATGACGTTTTTTCGTTTCTATGGTAACTTTTTCAATAGCCCAAGTATTATAAGAATATTTTGCAATTTTAAGCCCGCTTATTGTATGATCCATGTGAAACCAGGTCTCATTGAAATTTTTTCTATGGAAAATGTTACACAAAGGCATACTTATGAATAATTATGTTACATTAATTTTAATAATTAATGTATTTTATATCCTAGACGCACTAAGCGACGGTGGATGAAAACATATATTATAGCAGTTATCTTTATTTTAATATTTTAGTGTATTTTCGAGATAAAGCTCTTCCTAACCTGGTGAAGTTGAACTTCACTATTATATAAAATAAATCAATTTGGTGGACTACATACTTTTGGTCCTCACAGCCATAGACAGCTTATATATAGTGACAGTCGCAATATAATGTAAATTCTGACAGTAAGTACATAATTTAAAATTTTGTAATATTAACAATCCCCAGCTTTAGGAATCTAACCCTTGAAACCTTTAGACAGGCCCGGCGTTACGAGGTGTGGCGCCCTAGGCAACAAGATATGAAATAGGGGCCCAAAAAGTGTTTTACACTGAAAGCGAGGCCCCGGAAAACACTGTGAAGCGCGGGACCCTAGGCAGTCGCCTCGCTTGCCTTGCCCTAACGCCGGCCCTGCCTTTAGAGATAATTGTATTTTATATCCTAGACGCACTGCGACGGGGGATGAAAATGTAACAAGGTAACATTTGGTGTTAGGTCTCGAGGGGGCTTCTAAAAGGAAGGGGGTGCGAAACGAGCCCCCAAATCACACGCCGCCTTTGGCTCTCAAGTAGTCAAAACTCTCCTCTCTTTACATCAATAATAAATAAATAATAATGAAATGTTCACCAGCATAAGATTCTCCGGTAACGTAAAAATCATTTTTCTGGTACTCTGAGAAAATGGTGAAGAATTGCTTTAAGCATTCCAGGAGGTCTCTGGCGACGTCTTGTTCGTTGGTGGCGAAACCGGTGTCCGCGTCGGTGAAGCTGAAGCCAGTGCCGACGGGGTTGTCGATGTAGATGACGGAGAATTGAGACGTCCAAGCGTACTTTCTGGGAATGGCTTTCAGATCTTTGGTGATTACTAAAGGACCGTTCTCGGCGAACAGACCGAAAAGGGAGGAGCCTCCGGGACCACCTTGAAGCCAAAGCAAAACGGGTGCTTTGTCCGCTCCTGACTGCAAAGATACGACAGTGCACTATGAGTCGTTATGTCACGATTGTGTCAGTTTAAAATAAAATCTACCCAGACTGCGTTATCTGACTGTCAAACTGTCAGGCGGCTCTTCGCTCTTTATCTTGGCTAGCGTATGTCCTTGACTACCAGCTATCTCTCTTAAAAAGTAAGAACTTATATCTAAGATGGAATCTACTAAGAGGGAAATGTGACATGAAACTTTCAGGTTTAAAATCTGCTGCGCTGTAATTCTATTTTCGTTCAAAGAGTAGTCAAAATAAAGGAAAAATGTCGATCGCATCAAACATACGCATGATTAAAATTAAAGGTCAAATTTACATATTTCGGTAACTAAAATACGTATTTTGGAAGGTGAACTCACAACGGCTGGAAAGAACCAGAAGAACATGTTGCTGTTGTACTTTTTGTTGACGGTGAGGTAACCAGAGTAGCTGGTCAGTTGAGGCGCGTCGGGTAACGGTCCTACTTGACTCAACTGCTTCGCCAGGTCCAACTTTCCGGCTTCGATGAGGGGGGTGAGGAACAAGGGCTGACCAGGATCACCTCCATCTTTTACGTGCTTGGGTGATTTTGGAAGGTTATGTCCAAAGAGAGCCGAGGAATGTTGAACTTGGCCCAGGGACACCAAGCAAAACAAAGCCGCGAAAGCTAGAGCGGATCGAGCCATGATGCGCGAAAAATCGTTCCTCGAGTGACTACTTTAATTTCTCGGAGTCATCATCTCTTTTGTATTACTGGGACAATCAACTTATCGAGATAAAAATATCGAGATTCGGTGCTATCTCGATTAGGCTTCTATTGTAACTATTATGTGATTGTTTTCGGCTACATACACTCGATTCGAGTGCCAGAACTATTTGAGTGGGTTAGATCGACGATGACATTTCAAAAATAATCAGAATATGTATTTCCAATTTAAATAATAGTCTAGTTCTTTCAATCAATCAGGTTTAAAATCTGCTGCGTTGTGATTCTATTTTCGTTGAAAAAATAGTCAAAATAAAGGAATAATGTCGATGGCATAAGTCAACACGATATCTTCGGCATCAAACTAACATTAATGCTGTTATACTATTTTATCCTACAGTAAATAAAATTGTAAACACTTATTGTCTTATGCGATGCCTCTTCAATATTGCTCTAAGGGTTTAACTTTTTGGTCCCTTTTCATTATGGACTAATCTACATATTCGCGTATTTTTTATCACTCTGTGCAATTAAGACCCTAAGTGCTTCTTATTTACTTAACATTTCGTATATATTATCATCCAACACTATCCAACTTTTTCGGCTTTCCATTGCTACGCAACGCGTTTAAAAAAATTTATATTTAGGTATATTTTTCTTTTTTGTGTAATAGTTGCCAGCCAGATTTCCTGTGCAATTCAGACCCTAAGTGGTTCTTATTTACTTTACATTTCATATATATTATCATCTAACACTATCCAACCTTTTCGGCTTTCCGTTGCTACGCAACGCGTTTTAAAACATTTTATAATTTTTCTTTTTGGTGTAATAGTTGCCAGCCAGATTTCCCGCACGTTACTGATGAGTCCCAAATAGGACGAAACTGGTCTATCATTGGAATTTAATTTCTTCAAACTTGATTTTATCTTTTTTGTCCATTTTCCTTATGTACTAATCTACCTATTTGCGTATTTTATCATTGTTGAAACTTCTACATGTCTTTGTTCAACCTAGAGCTCTAATATCACCAGAAACTTCGTAATAATAAATATCTTACGTCCCTCTACGTCATATAAATTAAACGCGTACCAGCAGGCCCAACGATTACCCCCCATTTGACCCAACATTTTCTCCAAATTGCCATTTCTCCCAATCCCATTTCATCCAAAATCAAACGATTTAAAAACGGTTCAAATGTGTCTTTATTACTAGCCAATTTTTCCTGTTTGAACGTTCCCTTTTTGTTATTTTAAAATTGAAATCCGTTTGATATTAAAACCACCACGATAAATTGGCGCCAAGAGCCCCCTCACCCCGTTCTAATTAATCACTGGGTCACGTGGAATTGTACCTAGTGAAATCGTACCAACGTAAATGGTTCTAATTTAAATTTCGTGTATCCTACTGTACCGCAAACAGAAAATAACATAAGATAATTTCCACAAAATAATTGTGACTCAGAAATATTCAGTACGGGGACAACTATGTGCGCGGGGGAAAGTAACGAACCTAATTTATTCTTAAAAACCCCAAATTTATCCCTAAAATCTCAATTTCTCAAAAAAAAATAAGCACCTCAAATTTCATGTAATCTCACCTAACCTCGGTACATTTCAATGGATCTCACTAGATCTAAAAAACTCATCAAATCTCAATATCTAAAAAAAAAAACACTTTTATCTCGTTAAATAATGTTTTACCGTAATTTATCTCGAAAATAGAATATATGTTTTCCTCATCTAAAGCTCCTATTTTAACCCCGGTCCCGTAAATATGATGAGATAAAAACACACTTTTCCTTCGTAAAATAATGTATTTTACATGTACGTAATTAATCAAGGCCCGTGAATGCTCAAAAAATAAAATATTTTCTGGTCATTTGAAATTGCCGCTGCATCGCTACTTCGTAGGACAGCTGCGTTTGAAGAATAAAACGTATTTGTATTTTTTTTTATAAATCTCAATATTTATATTACATTTATATGTTAAAATCGAATTATTAGTTAATCTTTATCTATTGTTTAAAGTTGTAAATTTTCGAAAGTTTTAGGCAACGCTTAAGAAAATGTAATTTTAAATACTCATTTATTAATTCTATACATAGAAAACGTACCCCATTTTGGGAGAGATGTGAATTGTTAAAATTGCATTGGGATAAAAAACATAAATTAATTTTGAAATCAAATAACGATTGGGAGAAATGGGAAAAATTAATTTCGAAATTAAAAAAACGATTGGGAGAAATGGGAGAAACTAATTTGGAAATTAAAAATCGATTGGGAGAAATGGGAGAAACTAATTTTAAAATTAAAAAAACGATCGGGAGAAATGGGAGAACCTAATTTGGAAATTAAAAAATGATTCTAAGAGATGGGATAATCTAATTTTGAAATTAACGACTGAAAGAAATGGGATAAATTAATTTTGAAATTAAAAAAGATTGGGAGAGATGGGATAAACTAATTTTGAGATTAAAAACGATTGGGAGAAATGATATTAATTAATTTTGAATTTACAAAAATGATTGGGAGAAATGGGAGAAACTAATTTGGAAATTAAAAATCGATTGGGAGAAATGAGCGAAACTAATTTAAAAAAAAAACGATTGGGAGCAATTACATAAATTAATTTCAAAATTAAAAAAACGATTGGGAGAAATTGGATAAACTAATTTTGAAATTTAAAAATGTTTGGGAGAAATGGGGAAAATTAATTTTGAATTTATAAAAATTATTGGAAGAAATGGGATAAATTAATTTTGAAATTAAAAAACGATGGGGAGAGATGGGATAAACTAATTTTGAAATTAAAAAAACGTTTGGGAGAGATGGGATAAACTAATTTTTAAATTAAAAAACGATTGGGAGAGATGGGATAAACTAATTTTGAAATTAAAAAACGTTTGGGAGAAAAGGGAAAAAATAATTTTGAAATTAAATAAACGATTCGGAGAAATGGGATAAATTAATTTTGTAATTAAAAAAAAGATTGGGAAAAATGGTATAAATTGGTTTAAAGGAGAAACCGAAGTTTAACCAGAACACCAGCATGAAAAAGCACTTGATTTGGCGGGATACTCACGCGCTGTAGAAATTCGAAACCCCATTTAGGCTGGGCTTTATGACCAGAGATGGGCGCACTCTCAGCTCAAAAGAGTGGGAGAGCTATTTTTGAGCGCGAGCGCGAGCTCCATTTTCGGGTAAAAAAGAGAAGAGCTCGAGCGCGAGCTCAAACTCGCATATAAAAAGAGAAGAGCGTGAGCACGAGCTCCACTTTCGGGTATTAAAAGAGAAGAGCGCGAGCGCGAGCTCCACTCTCGGGTGTAAAAAGAGAAGGCAAGCGCGAGCTCCACTTTCGGTTAAAAAGAGAAGAGCGCGAGTGCGAGTTCAGCTCTCGGATAAAAAAGAGAAGAGTACGAGCTCCGTTCTCTTTAAAAAAAAGAGGGCGATCTCCGACCTCTGGGTCAGAGGTTGCCAGGTCGACCATCGAACCATCGGAGATGATGGCGGTTTTTCTTTCTCTGACCACGGCCAACTCGCGCAATAGCGGCCAGCCCATTCGTTGGATTTTCTATGTTCACCTACGAAACAAAACTATATCTCGGTGTCGAGCGCCCCTAGCGGAAAACTATTTTTAGAATAGTTTTTGCATTGAAGCTAATATAAAAACGAGCGTGGTGCTGAACGCCGAGAGTTTATAACGAGAAAATCCTTGTTCATGGAATTTCGGCGAATGGGTTGGCCGCAATTGCGCGAGTGTCAAAGTTGGCCGTGCTCTGACAAAGAACGATAAAAGAGTGGGAGAACTATTTTTGAGCGCGAGCGCCACTCTCGGATGAAAAAAGAGAAGAGCGCGAGCGCGAGCTCACTCTCGCATTTAAAAAGAGAAGAGTGTGAGCGCGAGCTCCACTTTCGGATATAAAAAGAGAAGAGAGCGAGCGCGAGCTCAAGCTTCCGTCAAAAAAAGAGAAGAGCGCGAGTGCGAGCTCCAACAGCTGACTCTAAAGAGAGGAGTGTGAGCTCTGAAAATTGGTTTTTGCCCATCTCTGTTTATGACGTCCACCAATCTCCCGCCTTCTAGTCCTTCGTCGCCAATATCATTCGCTAAGCTGTCTTCTCATTGCCGTCGAAAATTAACACTAGAAGCTCATAAACTGGTCAGGCCTGTCTTTAGACCTTTCGGGGCCCTGGGTCAGCCTTTGTATGTCCGTTGTCTAAATTCAACTACACAATAATCAAACCAAAACTTTTAATTTCAGAAGTATAACATAGGCCTACTGAAAATAAGATATTTACTGACAGTGAGTCACTGTTAGGGTTTAGAAATGGTTGGTACCGTATGATACACGATGAGTCAAATTACATTAGACGTAACTAAAAGATACATAATATGAAATGATCATAAATAATATTTAACCAACTAATCCCTTTTCCCTAGAGTAGAGGCTGTATGACTGGGTTTTCTGGGGCCCCAAGACTGGCTGGGGTCCCTGGACCCATTTAGCCCATGCCTTAAGATGGCCCTGAAACTGGTAGACGCTTTGTGAATTATCGACTGCTTAGCTAACGAAAATCCAAACGATGACGAGCTTCTCGAGTTGGCCGCTGCGAGAATACTAAATGTTCTCAACGTACAAAGTAAACGAATAACTCGATTTTCCATCCTGAGTTCGACGGAATAGGCCATATGAAATAAATTCAAAATTACCATTAAAAGGACACGTGACGCTTTTTAGATTTTGAAATCGAGACACGTGGATTTAAGTATTTTCTTTACTCGTGCAAATATATACTTTAACTACGTGCCTTAAGAAATGCCTTAACAATTTAAAAGTAAAACGTATCTATCCCCTTGGTTTCGAGCTCTGTTCGTATAGACTGTGAGGGTTTTGTTTTGAAAATAAGCTATGCCGTTAGGTGGCTTTCGAAAGACAAAGCTATTTTTTTCTCAAGTTGATGACATCTCTTAGCGAAGCTAGATAATTACTCCGTGGAAAAACCGTAAAATATTCCTCAGTAAAAAAACTGTAGGCTTTAAATGCCCGTGGTACCTGCGAAAACCCACGGGGAGAGAGGATAGTCTGTCTGGTAAGCCAGCAGTAGGCACAAGTAGGCACGTGCCTATGTTCAAAAATCTTAGGCCTATTTTAGGGGCCTCTAAAAGTTTAAAAAAATTGCCTCTGGGGCCTACAAATGTGATTTTTAAATTTTATTTATTTTTAAAAATTGGTCATCTAGCCCCCCAAAAAAAGAACTCCCATTCAATTCCAATTCCCAAGAGTCCTAAATGGCCCTAACAAAACGTGCTCTTTTGAACCACCTATACTCGAAATCAATATTACTTGAGTACACAACCAAAGGCAGCGAACTCTGTGGTTTCTGCTTTTAGTAGTGTACTCTGTTAACATTGATATAGAGTATATGACAAAAGACTGGCCCGGGATGGGGAAGTCCTTCGTGCAAGGAAAGCAACAAAAAAAACCATATGTTCGCCTTAGTGATAACTTAGCTCCAACCAACACAATAAACATAAGCTTAGTTTCTAGGAATTCTACAAAAGGGGGCATAAAGTGAGAAACTGGATTTCTTTAATACAACTTAAACCGTTGCAACGCTTAAACGAAGGGAAATCCACGCGGAGCTGAAGTCGAAGCGTAAAGCATCGACTGATAACAGTCACTGTTTTAGTAATACTGCTGAAGTTCTTCCAAACGTCAGTACTGATATGGAAATGGAACTAACTCATGAAGGAGAAATTGCAGAAGTAATTGCAAACCCCAACTCTAACCATGCACAAAATACATCAAACAACGTGTCCAATTTAAAAGAAATGGGCTTACACGCGTTGAATAACTTGGATATTAGTCTAGATAAAGATTGCCTTCCAGTTCAACCTAAACTAAATCCTTTTCCTAAAAGATTAATTGGCGGTAAAAATCGAGGTTTCAATTCTTCTTGGTATGACAAATATCAAATGATTGAATATTCAGTTGCAAAGGATGCAGTGTATTGTTTTGTTGCCGTCATTTTTTAGGCAGTAGAAACACTGCATTTCTAAAGGGATTTTCGGATTGGAAAAACATGGGGAGACAATTCGAAGAACACTTCATTTCCAACAAATCTTCTCACTAACTAGCCTACAAAATGTACTTAGACTACATAGAATCCAAATCCCGTGGATCAATAGTTTGCCAGGTTAACGACCACCATAGACTAGACGTTATTAGAAACAGAGAGGTCCTATCTACACACGAGGAAGTGATTATTTTATGTGCCCAACAAGATTTAGAACTTCAGGGGAACACTTACACATCCGCCGACAATATTGGGAATAGGGGAAACTTTATTGCAATATTAGATCTTTTAAAAAGAAAATGTCCTGATTTAAAAGCCAAGTGCGATAATATGCCGAATAATGCCAAATATTTGCACAGCACCATACAAAAGGAAATAATTGGCATTTGTGCAAGTTTAGTGAGAAAAATTATTGTTCAAGAGGTCAACGAATCCGGTGGATTCTACTCTGGAATAGCTGACGAAACACGAGACAACACGGGAGTAGAGCAGTTCGATATACTAAAGCAGAAATAGGTGTCGTAGAACGATTTATAGGGTTCACAGATTTACTCAAGTTTGATTCTGAGAGTATCAGCTTGGTAATGATAAATCTTTTAAAAGAGGGTGGTTTCAAACTGGAGAATTGTGTTGCACAGACTTATGATGGAGCTATAGTGGACACGTAAAAGGAGTAAAGGTTAAAGTAGAAGAAGCAGTAGGTGGCCATTGTCCGTACGTTCATAGCTACGTCCACCGCCTAAATTTAGTTTTAGTTGACTGTTGCTCCAAAATATCGACAGTTAGGGAATTACTTGGTTTGGTTCAAGTCATTTACAACTTTCAAAGCAATTCGGTTATTAGAAGTTAATATTTTGAAAACTCTCAAAAAGATCTATGGTACGACATACTGAAAATGCCACAAAGCCGCGACACTCGATGGTGGAGCAAAAAAAAAGGATTCACTATTTTAGAAATAGACTCGATTCCGTAGTTTTAACTTTAGAGAATCTGATTGAAAACGGAAAACCCGATGAGGCTGCTGAGTGTCGTGGGTATATATCCCAATTACATAACTTTAACAAATTAATATTAGCCGTTGCGTTAGACGAAGTATTAGGCGTAACAAATTCCCTGTCGGAATATTTACAAAGTTCCATAGTTATTTTTACGGAAGCCGTTGCCAATTGCCAAGCTACTGTCAAGACCTTTGAAGATGGTAGAAACTCTGAACGCTTTGATTCTATTTCGGAAGAAGCTACTAAAATCGCGGAATCGGCTTTTATTTCAATACCTGACCGTAACAGCGAACCATTAGCTTTACGTAAACGTAAAGTTATCCCTAACAGGAGCTTAGAACATAGTGGGGTAACAATTACAACGGGGACCATGGAAACTGAAGCAAAATTTGCAAAAACCCTAATAGACCAGATGAAGTCCACCTATTTCGAATTAATAGACAAATTTATCTTGAAATGAAAATCCGGCTATTAGAAAACTCTGGTCTATATAATGGTATCATTCCGTCTGACCCTAACTCTGAGAACTTCCTAAACGAAATCGATATCCTAACACATTGTAACACATACGATAGGTTTCATTTCGACCTTGATTCCTTAAAGGGAATATAACCTCTGGTATTTCTGTCGCCCTCCGAGGGTTCCAATATTGTCCGCTGCCTCCCACGGCTTTTCACACCTGCGGCGCTGATAAACGCTGATTGTGAAGGGAATACAGGAAATTGATGGGGTCTTCTATAAAGAACGCGTTGGAGGTTCTATTCCCTTTAAAAAGTCAAATTAAAATTGCGAGAAATCTAATTATCCCCAAAAAATTTAACAGCGTAAGCGACTGCTTCCAATATTTAATGCCCATGGAAGATGGCTTCCCTGACCTTGTTAAGTACTACAAGGTTGTTCAATGCCTTCCTGTCGCAAACACCATCTCAGAAGAAAGTTTCAGTTCCCTGAAAAGAATAGAAACACGTCTTCGAACAACTATGGGATAATTTAGACTTTCAAATCTGGCTACGTTGTCCATTAATCGGGATGTGTCGAATTGTTTAAAAGAAAACCCTAATTTAGTGGTTGACGAATTTGGAAAAAGCTCTAATCGAAGAGTATCATTCTTTGATTAAATTGCGAGGGCAGAAAATTTTATCTTTCCTAAGAAAACGTTTAAATTAACATATTTGTGTCATAATTTTAAAATTTTTACTATAGTCAAGAAAATTCTTTAAAATCGGACATTTCAAAATTAAAATATATAGATTGGGGGGGGGGGGTCTTTAAATCAGACCGGGCCTGTGTGTTTAAAATTCCTGGCGGGGGTACTGGCAAAGCAGAACAGGATTATGCACATTGAATTGGGAATAATACTGCTAGAATTACAATTACAATTTCACGTTGCCTTGGTTACGCGGGATCTGTTCTGATAAGACTGTACGAAATTCATCTTTATAATAAGGCTGTAGCGCCATCTATATTTTGTAAAGTTATATGGCTAAAAATAAATAATTATTAGCTAACTCACCGTAACATGAGTTAAAAAGGATCGTGTTGACAGATTAAAATTATTTTTAAACAACTTCAAAGGTTTGTTTGTTACGAGTAATCATACATTTCAATTTCGCATCAGATTTGCGAAAAAATTCAATTGCAATATAGTTGTCACCACTAGAGACAGATGCCGCCGCGGTAGAACGACAAAGTTGATAAAGTCTCCTTATTGAACGAAATTGGTCCCGCGCCAGCCAGATTTAGTTGTACAGTCCCGGACAAAAGTTTCTGGACACTTTGTTTTTCAAATATTCCAAAAACCGTTAAGAGTAGAAAGTCGAATGATACCTTTTTGGAAAGTTTAAAGAACAGAGAAACTTTTGGCTATTTTAAATTTTTAAAATGTTAGGAATTATTTAACCAAGGCTTAACAAATAAAACATCGCTTTTTCAACCAATTGAAATTCTCATTTCCAATCATGTTAATACCAAGAATGTATTTATTTATACCTAGGGAGAATGTCTATGTCGAGATGGTTTTTAGCCTTTCTCTCAATCCACCCGTTGGTCCCCCCAGTACGCTCCTCCGCTTAAAATAAAACGAATAGTCCCGGTATTTTATTGGCTGCTTAAAATTTACGTCACCTAACGCGATGGAAATCAAACGCCGGTGACGTTTTGTCTTTCCCCCCGCGCGAGACGGGGGAAAGGCGTTCAACGTGCCCGGCGATTGTCGCAACATAATCATTCTTCCTAAATATAAATAAATACATTCTTGTTAATACTAATGCGAATTTGAGCAATCGTGGGCCCAGAAATTGAGCAATAGTGAAGCACATCCGATGTGATATTTATTTTCCGGGCTGAGTGGACTTGTTAATTTGAGCTGCGGTGTGACGGTACCTGGTGGGAAAAAAACATGGAAGTGCATAATCATTGAGTTGGGAATAAATAGAGGTACAGTCCCGGACAAAAGTTTCTGGACACTTTGTTTTTCAAATATTCCAAAAACCGTTAAGAGTAGAAAGTCGAATGATACCTTTTTGGAAAGTTTAAAGAACAGAGAAACTTTTGGCTATTTTAAATTTTTTAAATGTTAGGAATTATTTAACCAAGGCTTAACAAATAAAACATCGCTTTTTCAACCAATTGAAATTCTCCAATTTCGTGCACGTGACTAACGCCATTCGACGCGCCTAATTATGTCCATTCCAGAACCGGTTTCGTTTTCCAAATCGGACAAGTGGTTCCGGACATATTGAGGAAAAACCAAAACCAAAAAACGAATTTTTAAAGCTTAATCAAAATTAATTTCAAATTTTAGGTCAGTTTTAGTTGGCAGCGAGGAATCGGCCAACAACTCGGTTACACGACTTTTTACAGTTTTTGACGGTGATTTTTTTAAATATATTCATGAATATATTTTTCGATATTTTAGGATATTGAATTCTTATTTTATAGTCTTGTGAGTATTTAAGAAATAGTTACGTGATATTTTATCGCCGTTTTTGAGGTTTATAATTAGTTTCGGGGTAATCAGGGTGCATTTTTAAGCATTTTTAATTGGTTTCGGGGTAATATTTCGGTGTTGTTTTAGCATTTTTCATAAATTTCGGGGTAATATGTCGGCGTCTTTTCGAGTTTTAGATATGTTTTGAACTATTATATCGACGTTCAATTAATTTTGGGTTAATATGGCGAAGTGTTTTGACATTTTTAAATTAGTTTCGGATTAATATGTCGGCGTTTTTGGGCGATCTTAATTAGTTTTGGAGTAATATTTTCGCGTCTGCTAGCGTGTTGAATCAGTTTCGAGCTATTATATGTGAGTTTATGACGTTTTCAATTAGGTTACGGGTTATGTGTCTGGGTTTTTTGACATTTTAAATTAGTTTCGCATTTACGTGTCTGGGTTTTTTGACATTTTAAATTAGTTTCGGGGTTGTCTATTAGTGTTTTTCGACGTTTTAAATTAGTTTCGAGCTATTAAATCGGAGTTTTTGGCTTTTTTTTAAGTTTGGGGGCTATTCTTCAAGGTTTTTGAACGTTTTTAATTATTTTCGGGGTTATGTATCTAAGATTCTTTGTGGTTTTAATTACTTTCGGGTTTGTGTGACTGGGTTTTTGACGTTATAAATTAGTTTCTGGGTTATGTGTCTGGGATTATTTGTGTTTTAATTTAGTTTTGGGGTTGTGTGTCTGGTTTTTTGACGTTATAAATTAGTTTCTGGGTTATGTGTCTGGGATTATTTGTGTTTTAATTTAGTTTTGGGGTTGTGTGTCTAGTTTTTTTTGACGGTTTTTATAATTTTCGGGGCTATGTGTTTGGGTTTTTTTGACGTTTTTAATTAGTTTCGAGGTTATGTGTTTGGGTTTCTTGATGTTTATTATTAGTTTCGGGTTATGTGTCTTTGTTTTTTTTGTGTTTTTAATTAGTTTCGGGTTTGTGTGTCTGGTTTTTTTTTGGCTTTTTAATTAGTTTCGGAGTTATGTGTTTGGAGTTTTTGACGTTTTTAATAGTTTCGGGGCTATGCGTCTAGGTTTTTGAACGTTTTTAATTATTTTCGGGGTTATGTGTCTGGGTCTTTTGGCTTGTGAATCAGTTTCGAGCTATTAGATCGGAGTTTTAGGCTTTTATAATTTAGATTTTTGACGTGTTAAATCAGTTTTGAGCTCTTATATCAGCGTTTTTAATTAATTTTGGGGTAATACGTCACCGTTTTGTTTGCGTATAATCAATCGCGTTCGTGCTATTATACAGTTTTTTTTGGAGAGGTTTCTGGCGAATATTTTTGCGTTTTTAAGCGTGTAGGGTAAGTGTCCAATTTTATAATTACGTTAATAATGCAGTGGTTAATTGGGCTTAGTTTAATAAAACTCAGGTAGATAAAGTAAAGCGTGATAAATAATTTAGTTTACTTAAGATTACTGTTTATTTGGTAAAGAAAAAACAAAATTGAAATGTTGTACTACTCCAAAGGATTTTGGGCCTTTCAATTTTTTTTTAGCAGATAATCCACTCTTATTGTTAATTTGTAAAGGGCGCGCAATATTAAAACCCGGATCAAATATAATACCATCCAATGTTTTAAGTTGCGACACGGCAACATACGTCATTTTAAGTGAAACTCGTTGGGTCCGATGTCCGCAACTGCTTTCTTTAAAACTCGGCTTCTCTCGTTTCAAAATACTACAGTTTAGTTAAAAGAAAAACTCGGCTTCTCTCTTCAAATTCGAATAACGAAACTTTTTCTTGGACCCGTTTATTTCCAATAAGTTACAAAAGATGTCGCAATATGTCCGTGTCATTCTCCACCTAAATCGGATGGTTCTATTGAATATTTAAAAACGACACACTCAATTTTGGATCTGTTTTAATATAAACCACCTCCTGGTAGCCTACTATGTTTTAACTTCCATGTCATTCGGAGTTGTAGTTGTTGAGTTATTAGGGGAAATTACGCCATAAGAGTGCCTTGATAGAGGAGTTTCGCTCGTTACGCTCCAAAAATTAGTTTTAACTTTATATTTATTTGATTAAATATATTTTTACTCTACGTATTTAGAATAGAGCGATTTAAAAATAGCCGCAGTGTGCTTGGCCACTTGAGTTCGAAAGGGGTAAAGGTTTAACCGAATTTTTGTTTAACCAGGAATGCTCAAGAAAACTACATCGAAGCGTGAAATTTTATACATTATCATTTTTAACAAACCATCGTTTGAAGAGAAATAATAGAGATCACAATTATAACACAGACAAAACCAATTTTAGAAAGCAATAGATCGCCAACTCCAAAAGTTTGACATTAAAATGCTAGTTGGTCGACTAACATTCTTAAAAAAGGTTGGTTATCGACTCTGATTCCAAATGAACCAACTCGAAAAAAGTCAGAAAGCGAGACCCTGACTTAAAGCGACTTCAACGTTTTCAATAGTTGGTTAGTCAAGGTGGCGGCAATGTTTCGTATCGGAGTCCGCGTCTCAATGATCTTAGTTAGAGATAACAAGTATGAAACTAAGCGAGTGTAAGTGGAGTTGGGCTGACTACCGGAAAAGAGGCTTGAATTTAATTTACGTCACGAAAACAAACGTGAGCATCTAACCCGAACCAACATTTTGAGCTTGGAAAAAAATGGGCTACTGGGGATTGTTTCGAAATTTCGGTCTAATATCGGTCAACTTTAATTTGGTCCCCCGAATTCTGTGAAGTGAATATGCCCAACTCTGTTCGTGTGGCGAACAATATAATAATCATAATAATCCGCTTACAATTTTAGAAAAATCGCGCAAAGGTAATTTGCACCATTTCTGTCAAGTGTGCAAAAATTAAAATTTGGTATTGCAAGTTTGAACGCAACCTACCAACTTCCCAGAAATTCATTTTGAACTTGACCAATCTGCACACCCCGTTTGAAATTTACGCATTTAATTATACGCCGTGCCAAATTTGCTCGCTTCCATCGAATTGTGTCCACTAAATCGACCAAAGTTTGCCCAAAGTTTCATAAGGTATTCGAAATTCGTGCACATCTGGTAGGAGATGCGCGGTTTTGAATGGCTAATTTGCGCAACTTTGAAGAAAACTTTAGCCCGATTTAGTCTGTAAACTTAATGTCCATAATTGTTCTCCTAAAAAAATGAGCAGAGTTTCGCAAAAATCTGCCCTTTTACAGGAGTGCGATCAAGATATGTTTAGTGAAATGAGCCTTCCCCTGCCCTGCTCTTCGTATACGACCCTTCTACTTAAACTATTTTAAAATATCATTTTTTTTTATAATATTTTACGTGTTAGTTGCCGCAGCTTAGCGTTATTTAATAAGAACGACATGACGTTAAACTCCCTGAAAATAAACGGAAACATGCAATAATATAACACGTAATTTACTTAACTTTCCTGAAATAGCAATGAGATACCGCATAACTATTATAAAATACCGACCAAGCAAACTATGCATACACCAAACCTATACATCACACCGAACATTTATTTGCGAGAACTCTTGTATACACCGAAAAACACCGATATAAAAGCGCGATACTCATTAAAAACGCCAAAAAACCCAGACACATAACCCCAAAACTAATAATAAACATCAAGAAACCCAAACACATAACCTCGAAACTAATTAAAAACATCAAAGAAACCCAAACACATAGCCCCGAAAATAATAAAAACCGTTAAAAAAAAAACAGACACACAACCCCAAAACTAAATTAAAACACAAATAATCCCAAACACATAACCCAGAAACTAATTTAAAACGTCAAAAACCCAGACACACAAACCCGAAACTAATTAAAACCACAAAGAATCCTAGATACATAACCCCGAAAATAATTAAAAACGTTCAAAAACCTTGAAGAATAGCCCCCAAACTTCGATTTAATAGCTTAAAACTAATTTAAAACGTCAAAAAACACTAATAGACAACCCCAAAACTAATTTAAAACGTCGAAAAACTCTAATAGACAACCCCGAAACTAATTTAAAATGTCAAAAAACCCAGACACATAACCCGTAAAATAATTGAAAACGTCATAAACTCACATATAATAACTCGAAACTGATTCAACACGCCAACAGACGCGAAAATATTACTCCAAAACTAATTAAGATCGCCCAAAAACGCCGACATATTAATCTGAAACTAATTGAAAACTCCAATTAACGCCGACATATTACACACAATCTAATTAAAATGTCAAAACACTTCGCCCTATTAACCCAAAATTAATTGAACGTCGATATAATAGTTCAAAACATATCTAAAACTCGAAAAGACCCCGACATATTACCCCGAAATTTATGAAAAATGCTAAAACAACACCGAAATATTACCCCGAAACCAATTAAAAATGCTTAAAAATGCACCCTGATTACCCCGAAACTAATTATAAACCTCAAAAACGGCGATAAAATATCACGTAACTATTTCTTAAATACTCACAAGACTATAACATAAGAATTCAATATCCTAAAATATCGAAAAATATATTCATGAATATATTTAAAAAAATCACCGTCAAAAACTGTAAAAAGTCGTGTAACCGAGTTGTTGGCCGATTCCTCGCTGCCAACTAAAACTGACCTAAAATTTGAAATTAATTTTGATTAAGCTTTAAAAATTCGTTTTTTGGTTTTGGTTTTTCCTCAATATGTCCGGAACCACTTGTCCGATTTGGAAAACGAAACCGGTTCTGGAATGGACATAATTCGGCGCGTCGAATGGCGTTAGTCACGTGCACGAAATTGGAGAATTTCAATTGGTTGAAAAAGCGATGTTTTATTTGTTAAGCCTTGGTTAAATAATTCCTAACATTTTAAAAATTTAAAATAGCCAAAAGTTTCTCTGTTCTTTAAACTTTCCAAAAAGGTATCATTCGACTTTCTACTCTTAACGGTTTTTGGAATATTTGAAAAACAAAGTGTCCAGAAACTTTTGTCCGGGACTGTACCTCTATTTATTCCCAACTCAATGATTATGCACTTCCATGTTTTTTTCCCACCAGGTACCGTCACACCGCAGCTCAAATTAACAAGTCCACTCAGCCCGGAAAATAAATATCACATCGGATGTGCTTCACTATTGCTCAATTTCTGGGCCCACGATTGCTCAAATTCGCATTAGTATTAACAAGAATGTATTTATTTATATTTAGGAAGAATGATTATGTTGCGACAATCGCCGGGCACGTTGAACGCCTTTCCCCCGTCTCGCGCGGGGGGAAAGACAAAACGTCACCGGCGTTTGATTTCCATCGCGTTAGGTGACGTAAATTTTAAGCAGCCAATAAAATACCGGGACTATTCGTTTTATTTTAAGCGGAGGAGCGTACTGGGGGGACCAACGGGTGGATTGAGAGAAAGGCTAAAAACCATCTCGACATAGACATTCTCCCTAGGTATAAATAAATACATTCTTGGTATTAACATGATTGGAAATGTTTCGGGTCCCAATTTTCTAAATACATAAAGCGACCTTGAGGGTTGACTTAGTCCTTACTTCTAACTGGTACTGTAACTTGTACTGTACCCCCCTCCCTAAAGCACTCTTCATTTTTTAAATTGAAAAGAAAAAACATGAAATACATTACACAAAATTAAATAAGCAATACAAAAAACAGTACGGCTCAAATTACTGAAAGTGCCAAGAGCACACAAAAAACAATGATAACTCGCACTCGTACAACCTACTTCACATTAATATCGCGTGAGAGCAGTAAGTACGAGGAGCTTGTCCACAGTAAAAACAAACTCTTCAGAGCACGCGGATGAAAAAGAGCCTTTCTACGAACTGACGACGATAACGTCTTGAAGGTGAATTTGGTCACGGATCGGAGAAACGGCCACTGTTAGACGCGACCGATGAAGCACCGTCGTGAAACTCGTCACCATCAGAATGCAATAATAACATATCTTCATCATCCACCACAGCGGCATCTGCTGCGCTATAGACCTTGTCGAAAATTGGATCCGGCGACCCCAAAACAGGACGCACAGACGCTCCAGCCCTTGTAGAAAGAACAGGCATAGCCATCACCGACTTAACAAGACTGTTAAAACGAGGCTGTGGGGCTACTGAAGTAGAAACCACCAGATCACGTACAGACTGTTCTTGACCTCTTGGGCCCTTAGGGCACTGGAAGACCTTGTGGTTGGCTCCACAAAAATAGCATCGAATACGCCGGGCGACATGAACAAACTGAAACGTTGTAACCGCCTCCGGATCCCGATCAGTGGTGTAGTCGGGCCGGTGCTTTTTTCAAAGGCAGGGCCCCGCCCCGCCTTGGTTTTTCCATTTTTCAGGGCGTGCCCTGCCTCTTTTTTTCAACTTGCCAAGGCACGCCTTATTTTATTTTCGTAAATCATTTTTCTCGAATAAATGGTGAGTTAATTTATTTAAAAAATTTGCCCGCAAGAAAATACCATAACAATTTCAAATCGTTACCTAGGTTCGGCCAGCTTCGATCACCACTGATTCCGATCCAAAATTTCCACTCGGAAACGGCCAGATCAACCAATAGCCCCATTCGGGCGAGGGTAGGCGGATCAAACACGACACTCGGTGGGTTTAAATCTTCTTCTTCGACAAATAAGTAAGGCACCACAAAATGCCTGTGAGGCCTTTAAACAAAAACGTTGAGCAACCACCCAACGAAACGTACCCTCGCCCGCTCACCATTATGCACCAGCTCAGCGTCACGGAATAGTTTATAACGTACGTTCAAACACACAGCACCCGCAGATGCTAGTTGAAGTACTCAAGAATGAGTCAGATCCATAGGAATCTCAATTTTATTTTCAGTCAGTCGCACCCGCACGGATTTAAACCCAAAATTGATCGGAAAAGCACTCAGCAAGAAAAGAAAAAACCAGAAAGAATCATCATTATAAACAAGGCTCACGGACATTTAAGTACACACAATCCCCCCGATGTATTAAATAATTTTAATTATTTGTTCGCGTTCGTTACCTTATTTCCAAAACCAGGTAACTTGAAAAATTGGGTTGGTCTAAAAATTAATTTAAATGAACGTGTTCGCGTTCGCTACCTTATTTCCAAAACCAGGTAACTTGAAAAATTGGGTTGGTCTAAAAATTAATTTAAATTAACGTGTTCGCGTTCGCTACCTTATTTCCAAAACCAGGTAACTTGAAAAATTAATTTTTTATAAAATTCCTCTTGGGTTTATTAAGCTAATGTTCAAGATAATTGAAAATTTGTTCAAATTTAAATTTAATATTTATAATAAATTTAATACATCGGGGGATTGTGTGAATTTAAACGTTCGTGACATCTTGTTATTATATAGATTTTAATTGTTTGATCATAAAAATATTTTATTTTGAAAATGAGCAACAAATCTTTATTACGTTTTCTGTAATTTTATAAGAATAGTAAGATAGAAAACTAAAATAACAAAAGTATATCGGCTTGTAGCGCCATATAGTAAGAAATATAGACTCACTTTTTCATATCAACAGAAAATGCCGGGAAATGATTGATCATACCTGATATCACGAGGTACCTAAAATTTAAACTGATTTTTTTAAATTATTATGTCGTATTTTTATCGAAATGTTAGGTTAGTTGAAATTAATTTTTACATATTGATTTTGGGGCCCCTTCTTGTCTTATTATTAGCCAGAAGTTTGTTAATAACTTTCAATTGTCGTTATAGTTTTACGCCTCCTGGAAACTTCAGATTCCATTCCTTTTCGACATTTTCTTCGAGGTAGCTATGAATCGTCAGTAAACAACAAGTAACGAAAGATAACTTTCGCAATGAGAAAACTTTAATGGCATCAGTTCATAATTATTTCTATAAGTGTGTCAGTTAGTCGAAATACTTATGTAGAGTGTTGTACAATTGACTTTATACCCAAGTAAAAATAAAACACGAGAAACACACTTATGTTAAATATATTTAAAACTTAATAATGGTTCCAACCCGAACATGTTCGTGAAATGTCACTTAAGAACTTGAAACTTCCGAAAACCGCGGTTCATTTACTTTATTTCTTACTAAACTATCTAAAGTCAAAAAATACGAACGCATTTCCAAATTGAAAAAAAAACTGGTCTTATCACGAAACTAAATCCGGCTTCAAACCAACCGCCTCATTAACATCGTGAAATTATCCCTTTACGAAGAATTTCCGCATCTGAATCGCCCTATCGCCGCCACATTTTAATTGGTCTTTTTATTTTCGAGTCATTTCAGCATTTCAAAGTTGCGGAAAACCGAAACTTACGGAATTTGAGACAGCGGTTGAGGGAAATTTACAACATTTAAAGTTGAGGTCAAGTGCAATTTATAACTCTCGGAGTCGCGGTAGAGAGAAACTTAGAGAAATGAAACATTTGCTAATTTTATTATTGATTTTTAAATTTGTATATTTGCTGGACTTAGCAAATCTTAGTTTGGATTCGGTCGGTAACCTCAACGAGCTCGTTACTGTTGAGACCATTTACGGAAAAATCACGGGAAAGAGGGTTCAGCTGCCGAGTCAAAGTCTGGATGAACTGGAGGATCAGTTTGTGAGAAAGTACTTGGGAATACCTTACGCCCAGCCTCCCGTCAGCGCGCTGCGTTTCAAAGCCCCGGTTGAGCCGAAACCGTGGACCGAAGCCCGCGAGGCCCTCGAAGAACCGAACAGTTGTTTCCAACCTGGTCACCACGCCTATGGACACGCGTTTTCGGAAGATTGTCTCTATCTCAACGTGTACGTGCCTGATCCAGTACCGGTGAACGCAACCGTGATGGTGTACATTTTCGGAGGCGGGTTTACGCGTGGGTCCATCAGCTACATCCGTCTCGAAAGAATGGTCGTCAAACAAAATGTCATTATCGTGGCCATGAATTACCGGGTCGGATCGTTCGGATTTATGTACTTGGACAACGAAGAATGTCCGGGTAACATGGGACTAAGAGATCAAAACTTGGCCCTGAAATGGGTGCGCGATAACATCGATCGATTTGGCGGTGATCCTAATCGGGTAACTTTATTTGGACACAGTGCCGGCTCGATGAGTGTTGGACATCATCTACTCAATCCCAAATATCAACACCTTTTCCAACGAGCTATTCTTCAGAGTGGCTCGCCATTTTCCATTTACGGAGTAGATTCGAAAATGAAAGCTCTTCACAAGAGCGCCAGAGTGGCCTCCGCAGTCGGGTGCGGTGAAGCTTTGGGAAACATGAGTGCGGCGGTGGACTGCTTACGAAAAGCTAACGCTAGCGACATTCTGCTCGCGTCCATCACTTTGGAAATGCCTCATTTCCCAATTCTCGATTACGAATACGCCTTCGGACCCCAAATCTTAGGCTTAAGTAAAGAAAAGCGAGTGATGTTAGGAGTGACTTCCAACGACGGTGGTTTCGTCGTAAATGCTATTCACAAAAAAAGCCACGTCCCGTCGGCGCATATTTTTCGAAGCGTAGTGAAATCCTTCGTGCCGCACTTAAAAAGTCAAATTGTGAACCTGGTCAAGTATTTCTACAAGGATCACTGTAACGAACAGTCAGAGTTCAAGGAAGAGAAAGCCACCGTGCGAATGGTTACCGACATCTTATTTACCTGCAGCACTAATAGTTTGGCTGACGTCCTGGCTCGGCAAGGATTACCCACTTACATGTATCAATTCATGCATAAGCCTCTGTCATCCATGAAACCGGAATGGATTGACTCCGACCACACCGACGAAATTGATTTCTTATTTGGCGAGCTTCCTTACAACGCCAATGCTAACGAGAAACTCCTGTCCGATCAACTAATGAATTATTGGGGGAATTTCGCCAAATACGGGTAAGAAATTCTAAGTTAAAAGGAACCACCTATGGACTGCATTGTAAAAAATGATAAAATTGGCGAATAAGTAGATAAGTCCATAATGAAAAGGTATAATAGAGCTAAGCCCTAAATAAATTTGAAGAAATTTAAAAACTTACTAATAGCTCGTACCGATAGTACTTCGAGCTAACAAAAAACGCGAAACTCGGACCAAATAGATCTTCGAGTGAATAATTAAATTAAATTAAATATATAGCCAGAAAATCCAATGGTAGACCGGTTTCGTCTAATTTAATTTAATTATTCACTCGAAGATCTATTTGGTCCGAGTTTCGCGTTTTTTGTTAGCTCGAAGTACTATCGGTACGAGCTATTAGTAAGTTTTTAAATTTCTTCAAATTTATTTAGGGCTTAGCTTTATTATACCTTTTTCATTATGGACTTATCTACTTATTCGCCAATTTTATCATTTTTTAAGAAATTCTAAGCTGATTTAATACTTTTCACTCACCCAAACTATTTCTACTACATGTACTCGTTGTAAAGTTTACTTTTCTGAAGAAAGAGTGGGTTCATTCTACTGGCCACTTTCCCCAATCGGTCTTCTCTGTGGCAGAAATTATTACGGTATTAGCTTTGTAAATCACCGTAAATAATAATTTGGCTATCGCCGCGATCGTACACTGATCAGTAAACAGAAAAATGAGAAGTTATCAGCCTTTAAACTTTATTTTGGTACAGGCTAATCGTTTTGGTGGTCGATTAAATAGATTGGTGCTATGATCACAGGTTGAATTTACCGTTTTGTTTAAAAATCTGAAAGAACGCGATTGTTGTTTGTTGATTTGTTTTACGCCAATGGTCAGGAGCGGACGAAATTCCTTCCCAAAATTGGTTTAAAATTTTTGATCAGCTTAAATAATTAGATCTTCACGGTGAAGTTAGAAAATGAATATTACAACACCAACTGTTATAACTTCGGTGTTTCTTTCCAGAAATCCTAATGAAAGGAATGATTTGGATTTGGATAGCAATGTGGAGCACATCATAGTCCACAACCCGGATCAGAACGCTACAGAGTCGGTTACCGAGAGTTGGCCGCGATACACTATCGAGAAGAAGGGCAGATTGGACATCGACCTCCCTGACTCCAGACAAGCATTTGGCGCGATACAAGAAGATCAGTGTTCGTTCTGGAACGAAGTCTATCCTCTATTTTCTTTCTTATAAGTTCCAAACGATTCCAGAAGTAAACAGTTGAAGTGGTAAACTAATTCCTCGCGGTGACGCGTTAGTTTCTATAAACTTTGTTTCACGCCAAAACATGGGCGCCGCCATATCTCCCATTTCTGTACACTGTGTCCACCATCGTCGATCACCTTAGAAGTGATTTGGGAAATGTTCTGCAATCCTCCTTCGGGCTTCTGCTAGAGCTCTTTCTACTTTTTTAGTATGCAGGGGCGAAGATTGGGTTATACAAAAAAAAACGACGGCGAAACGCTACTCATTTATACGTTTAATTTTTAAAACAAACTTTTTTATACAGCGAGGGGCAGGTCACTTCCATTTTGGGTGCGTCTTAATCATAGTAAAATGATTAAATCAGGGTTATCATGATTAAATCAGGGTTATCATGATTAAATCAGGGTAATCAAGATTAAAAAATCTAATCAAGATTAGAAAATCTAATCATGATTTAAACGATATTTAATTATTCTAATAATGATCTATTTTTTTTAATCATTGAAATCTGATTTAATCATTGAAATCTGATTTAATCATTGAAATCTGATTTAATCATTGAAATCTGATTTAATCATTTAAATCTGATTTAATCATTTAAATCTTATTTAATCATTTAAATCTGATTTAATCAGATTTAAACATTCTATTAATTGATTTAACATGATTTAATCAACATAATCGTGATTAAACCCGGCCACCTGTTTAAATGCATAATTAGTCGCTAGATGATTTGGGCCTAAGGTGTTGCCTTGGGTATTAGCCTAGCCTAGCTGATTAATCAAAATAATCACGACTAAATCGGATTTAATCTTTCGAGGAGTGCGTCGTTAATCAAGGAAGTGACCTGCCCCTCGGTATACAGTTAAATACCGATCTCAAATTTAAAATATTGGTATATTTCGAAAAAAATACTCTGTTTATGTACGTCAGCTTCTGGCTGGTCATTTAGAAAATTTCGAATTAAATGATTCTTTTGTCGCTGTAACTAGAAGCAAAGAAATATACTGCCTACTTAAAGCTTGTACAAACCCGCGGCACCCACATTTGGGTGCGAACAAAAGTCAATATTTATTCGAGCAGCATTCAAATTATTGAAATAATTAAGGAAATTTTCACAAAAGAAACGAATAAGAAAGGTACATTTATATCACTATTGGAGACATTCAACGGTGAGAACTGTACAAATTTCCCGCACGGGTCTTAAGATAACTGTAACCTGCACAGGTCGTGTCAATTCGGATTGGAACTAAATTATTTTTTGCAGGTTGCAGGTTTGAACAAATCGAAATGTAGCAGACACAGTAGATAATTTCGAAGCGGATTTGCAGATTTACCGCCAAACCTGCCACTTATCCGGTAGGCCGTATTAAAGGCTGCATTCAACAATCTACTGATTCATTCCCGATTATGTACCAGAAAAACCGTAACAGATGTGGAACGATTTTTGCTTCTTTCGGACGACTTTACGATATGTATCGAACAGGTTTTTTTGATATGTTTAGTAATGTACGGGTGTTGAACGCGCAAGTAGATTATTTCTGCTTGCAGCCTTTTTGATTGATTCGTTTTAAACGGGTATTGGCGTTCAACAACCATTGACGTCACGATAAGCAATCGGGCGGAACGGAAACTCAGATGACATGCAAAAAAAAAACTCTACCAACGACCAAAATACCAATGTCGAACGTGGGCGGGAAAAACATGGAGACTCAGTGCCGAGATTGTAGATCAGTCTGTTTTCTTACGTTCAGCGGCCTTTCGGTCTTTATGATGCGGATGGAGTTTAGTTCGATTCTTTCGTATGTCATTCAGACGCTCCCTGAATCTGTCGGCGAGCCACCTCTTTGTCTCACCAATGTAGATCATAGAGAAGACTTTACAACTAAGAGCGTAGACGAGATTGGACGTCGTACAGCTGAACGACCCCTTAATGTAAAAATCCCGCAGGTAGAAACAGTCCGATATTTTTCCGCTTCGTGAGCGTTATTTTTACAGAAGATACACGCTTGTGATCTTCCGATAAATAACGCCACCGTAGACGACGATAGTGTTTTCTGGTCTCTTACCTTGTTATCATTTCGGAAATTATAATTACCAATACTCTGATTTGAGAAGTGTCCTTTCAGCCTGAAGTTCTTTTCTTAGGTAGTTGTTTTACATCGATTCGCTTTACTACTTTAATCCAGCTTGATATCGTCTGGTAACTTCTCCAAGAGGATTGGACATAAAACTATTCCATAATCTTCATTCGCGTCATACCCTAATGACAGCAAACATTTTATCTCAATCTCTCAGCGGCCGATGAATTTTTCGAAATTGTTTGATGTCGGATGGGTCGCGCATCGGTGCTAGTTTGACCAATATGTTGGGATACTTGGGATACCTTCGAGCCAAATCGATTCTGTAGTAGCTCTACAGCGCCGTAACAGTTTTCTTCATTGAGGTACAAACCGAATTGCGTCAGACGCTTTTTACACACAATCCTAAGGATTTGTATGTATTAGTCTCACGTACAGTGTAGCCGTTGCCGCCGATGCCGCCGTGTCACGCATACCTCTTCAACGGTTATAACTAGAAGAGTCAATGATATCTCGTTCAAAAGTACATATATTACCATTGATAGCCTTTCATAAAGTTTTCAAATCGGAGCCCAAGAAGTTGGGAATTTGCCCAATTTACTATTTTCGGTGATTTCCTTTATGTGGTAGATATTTTGTTTAAAATTAAGTCCGATAACGTTAAAAAAATATTATTGGATAGGTTAGGATTCAGCGGACCTACAACTTCGGTCATATCAGTAAATATTAAATTTAAGTATAGTTTTCAGGGTAATTTACGGGACCCCAGTTTTCTTGGTTTTATATTTCCGCCTAAAAATCTACATATTTAAGTCCGATTTTCATGAAAGTTATATTTTTGAATAGCTGTGGTTTACATATAACCTAGAATTGTAAAAACGTTCCTTAAATTTAATTATAAGTAAGGTTTTTTGGGCAGCGTATACGGACCCCCGCAATTTCCAACATTGTAAATCCGCGTGTTTATAGAGGTCTACGCGCCCGTTTCCCTCTGGCGTTTTTCAAGGCCGTTCAGAGTGGGCCGCGCTTTCAACGTATGCCAGAAGTAACAATTAAGTATGACACTGATCTACCTAGTCTTCGGCGTATGACCAGAAGTAATAAGTGTGACACTCAACGTAACAAATAAGTGTGATCAGAAGTAACAAATAAGTGTGATAAGAAGTAACAAATAAGTATGAAACTAATCGAACTAGTCTTTGTCGTATAACCAGAAAAATAAGTGTGACACTCAACGGCTGACTAGTAGTAACAAATAAGTGTTATCAGAAGTAAAAAATAAAAGTTACACTGATCGAAGGTATCTTCGATGCTTTCAAAGTATGACTAGAAGTAACAAATAAGTGTAAATTTGTATATATGTGTGACCGTGGATATATTTTGGTTGTGATAACGGCGCTGCAGGTTGCTGTGAATAGCTCAAACAAACTTAACACATTAGGAGGATTGTGTGTGTTCTGACCGTCGTACGTCTTGTTTCCTTCTAGCTGTGCCTTCAAATAACAGACCTTGTTAACAGCATTCATCGACCTGTTATGATTAGTGACTTCGATCTGAGCCCAGAAAGTTTTCCTAAATTAGAAATATCTACTCCGTCAAATTTTGGCAATTCAAGTCGTGGTAAGTTTACTGCTGCCGCGGCTTGATTGACAGAAATAGGAATACTGTAATTCGTCCCGTGGACTGACGTCAACGTTCGTCCGGCCTGTATCGAATCTCCCCCTCTAATTCGTCGATGTCAATCTGAGGATCTGTAGCCAAATTTAATTTCATTAAGGTGTATTCTTTCAACATCTGCTGTTTCCGGCTTTCCTCGAGATCAGGTTTGCTTATTATGGTCTTCTTAAATTTTAAAGCAACAACTCTTTTTGGGTAAGTTGGTTTAAATTTGGGAAAGTTAGTTTAAATTTGGGAAAGTTGGTTTAAATATGGGTAAGTTGGTTTAAATATGGGTAAGTTGGTTTAAATGTGGGTAAGTTGGTTTAAATGTGGGTAAGTTGGTTTAAATGTGGGTAAGTTGGTTTAAATGTGGGTAAGTTGGTTTAAATGTGGGTAAGTTGGTTTAAATGTGGGTAAGTTGGTTTAAATGTGGGTAAGTTGGTTTAAATGTGGGTAAGTTGGTTTAAATGTGGGTAAGTTGGTTTAAATGTGGGTAAGTTGGTTTAAATGTGGGTAAGTTGGTTTAAAGGGGGGTAAGTTGGTTTAAATGGGAGTAAGTTGGTTTAAATGTGGGTAAGTTGGTTTAAATGTGGGTAAGTTGGTTTAAATGTGGGTAAGTTGGTTTAAATGTGGGTAAGTTGGTTTAAATGTGGGTAAGTTGGTTTAAATGTGGGTAAGTTGGTTTAAATGTGGGTAAGTTGGTTTAAATGTGGGTAAGTTGGTTTAAATGTGGGTAAGTTGGTTTAAATGTGGGTAAGTTGGTTTAAATGTGGGTAAGTTGGTTTAAATGTGGGTAAGTTGGTTTAAATGGGGGTAAGTTGGTTTAAATGGGGGTAAGTTGGTTTAAATGGGAGTAAGTTGGTTTAAATGTGGGTAAGTTGGTTTAAATGTGGGTAAGTTGGTTTAAATGTGGGTAAGTTGGTTTAAATGGGGGTAAGTTGGTTTAAATGGGGGTAAGTTGGTTTAAATGGGGGTAAGTTGGTTTAAATGGGGGTAAGTTGGTTTAAATGTGGGTAAGTTGGTTTAAATGTGGGTAAGTTGGTTTAAATGTGGGTAAGTTGGTTTAAATGTGGGTAAGTTGGTTTAAATGGGGGTAAGTTGGTTTAAATGGGGGTAAGTTGGTTTAAATGGGAGTAAGTTGGTTTAAATGTGGGTAAGTTGGTTTAAATGTGGGTAAGTTGGTTTAAATGTGGGTAAGTTGGTTTAAATGGGGGTAAGTTGGTTTAAATGTGGGTAAGTTGGTTTAAATGGGGGTAAGTTGGTTTAAATGGGGGTAAGTTGGTTTAAATGGGAGTAAGTTGGTTTAAATGTGGGTAAGTTGGTTTAAATGTGGGTAAGTTGGTTTAAATGTGGGTAAGTTGGTTTAAATGGGGGTAAGTTGGTTTAAATGGGGGTAAGTTGGTTTAAATGGGGGTAAGTTGGTTTAAATGGGGGTAAGTTGGTTTAAATGGGGGTAAGTTGGTTTAAATGGGGGTAAGTTTGTTACATTAAATAATTTGGGTAAATATGAGTTAATACACGTTAGTTTGGGTAAATATGGGTAAAAGCAAGGAAGCTTGACAAACACTTCGGTGGAGGCATCACATTGGGAGGCAAGCGATCGGAGCTTTCTTCTCATGCAGCTTCACCGGTTTGATGGCCATGCCCCCCCCCCGGGGGCCCCCCTATGGAGCCGCGCCCAGCACTTGGTTATATATAAAATGAGGGAAGTACGAAATTGATAAAGTAAATTTTATAAATTTAAATGAAACATTTAATTGGGATAAGAAAAGGAAGTTAGATAAACAAATAACAGTGTAATTCGGTGTAATTACACTAGAATATAATTTACCCTTTTAATGTGTATTTACCACAATTTACCCTTTTAATGTGTATTGACCACAATTTACCCAATTTATGTATATTTACCCAAATGTACTCAATTTACACATGTTCTGAATTATGTTTATAATTAATTAATGTCTTGAGTAAAGTACCTGCTCACTATTTATCTTCATAAATGTGTTGAGACTTTTTGACAACTCAAATATTTGTACCGTCTATTTGCCATACTTTTTGTTAGTATATTTTAGCAGGTGATTTGCAGCTTACCGGTTGGACAGGTAAAATAGCCTGCTGGTGCAGATTGGGTGGATCATTGGTTCATAGAAATATCATAGGTAACTAGGATGCCGCCGTCTATGGCAGGGCCTGAAGCCAGCTGGTCTAGGACTTTCCAGCCAATGTGGACGATAGAGTGGTTCCGCTTCGCCCAATAGTTCTTTTTATAAAATAACCTTGGCCACCTTGTTGAAATGTTGCCTCCCTGCTTCAACTGTGGATACGTTTTCTCTCCCACTAAAGAATTTATGAACTCATTCTTAGGCATTGGCTGAACTATTCCAGGGCAACATTTCAACAAGTTGGGGAAGCGTAAAGACATTTTAAAAAACCAACTATTAGTCATTCTGCGCCGAAGAAATAGGCAAATTGCAGCCAATGAATTCGACGAGGCCGGTCGCAGAACGGGTAAATTTCGAAGTGCTAGGTCAAACATATCCAGACGAGCGGCGCTGCTTCCAGTGGCGGCGCCAGGAATTTTCACCAGGGTAGGCAAACCAAATAAATGGGCCTCCTACTCGCCCCCCCCCCCTTTTCAACGAAATGCTTGAATAAAAAATTACGATTAAAACCTTTTAATATACTTGGTTCCTGGAATAAATTTTACAATGAAATACTCAAATATCACTTTTTCATTATACATTTTATATAAGAAATTAATGAGATTCGCCTATTGCCTCTTTTAGCGAATTAAATCTCTTGGGATAATTTTGAGGCCCTTTCTAGATCAATTTATAGGATGATTTTGGGGCCCCCTTGAAATTTGAAGGTAGGCAGTGGCCTACCTGGCCTACCCCCTAGCGCCGCCACTGGCTGCTTCTCGTAAAGTTTTAAAATTTGGGCTCTGTCGCGCAGGCTCAATTTTTAAAGCATGCATTAAGGGTCTAGGTGAATCTTAGTCATTATTGTAGTAATTGGATTTACAAATGTTTACCTGTAAACTTAAAATATTAAATGCCTATTATCAAATTTATGGATCTTAAATCATCTTATATTAATTTAAGGTCTGTATACAATTTTTAAGTATATTTAAAAAATACCGCTAACAAAATATGTATTTATTAAAACTATATAGACACTAGTTTTACACGTATTTTAAAACCTTTTGAAACTAAATAAGCTCGGCTATCTTACATTTTAAAAATCATAGTTTTAAATTGTTTACTATATATTTAAAAATACTTAAAATTTGTTCATTTTGAACTTAATACATTTTTAAACTTTTAAAACTTAACGTGATAAAGGTGTTTGTTTCTTGTCTGTGGCGTCATTAGTGTGATTGTTTAATATGGATCCCAAGTAATATCTCGGGAAATTTGTTGTCACAATTACTGCATTTTAATGGCTGACTAAAATAGGGAAGGATAATTTTCATATACACTTGCAACACCTTATTCTTTGGGAATATTTTTAGTGAAAATGGCACAAAATCTATGACAATAACAAGAAGTGAAATTAATAATCGAGAGGGATATTTTAGACCTCGATCTTGCTCACTAATGAGTGTATGTCTAGGGGTGTCGGAAGATGGCCGGATTAATTAATCAAGGCACTCCCAGCAATCCGTGTTCTCCTTGGCAATTTCTAAAAAGTAGCCACCCCAGTAGCATTGTGTTTCCGTTTTTTAGTCGGTTATCACTTATCAGTCGAAACAGTCGGATAGGAGTCGAAGTCGGCATTGAGTCGGTGGAAGACCTTAAAATGGCGTGCAGTCGAAGTTCGACTATTACCCGACAGTCGGGGAAGAGTCGGGTTGCGACTCAAAAAAGTCAATGCGGAAATAAACAAGTAGCGTGATTTTGATTTTACTTTGGGGACCCCGTAGTCCCTAGCAGTTAGAAGTCAGGAGAACAGCGTTGCGAGACATCCAATAATTTTAATTTTTTATTTAAAAAGTTTTTTTAACATACGTCAATGGGTTTATTTAAAACTGAATTTACATCAAACATCAGTGGGATATCCTATGCAAAATTGAAATTAAAGTCAAATACAATTTGTTCAATAATTTGGAGTGGAAATTTATAAGTTTTAGTCCTTGTGTCTCTAATTTGATTTTGGCTATCTGGCAACGCTGCTGGAACAGAGTTGTTCCGTTTGCCGCTGTGCGCGTCATAGTCTTCGCATAAAGGTCCTTTGTGCACTTGCGGGATTTAAGGTAAGATTGATTATTTTATTGTTTAAAACCTATTTGTTGAAAAGCAGGTTTATGATGTAGGGTTTTCGATAAACATAATTTAATATATTTCTTGTGTAAGGCCTAACATTTGCCAAATAAATTCATCTTGCTAAGCCTATGAGACCATAATTTTAGACCCGTATCGCATTAAGCTAACTGTACAGTAATACCAGAGATACTGACAATATAGAGATATGAAACTCCGCCTGGAAAGCGACCCCCGGAATTTTAAAAAAATCCTGAGCGGAGCGACGCCTAACGGCCGGGAGAAAGCGTATTTTTCGAAATCCCAAACAGCGGATTTCAGACGCAAAAATTTATATACGCGTTTTGTCTTAGAAATTATCATCTTGAGGGTTTGTATCAATAAAGAAATATGCCTGGAAGTAATTGTTCTGTAAAAGTTTGTAACAGTTCCAAAGAAAAGCAAAGGATATCCTTGTTTAAGTTTCCAAAAGAGAAAGAACGGTGGGAAAAATTAATTAATAGCTTTTGTTAGGCCTATCTTTAATATGTGGTTTTTCAATAAACTTTGCTCTGAGAAATGGCTGATAATGTCAGAAGAAGCTATCTTTATTTGAAAGATGCGAAACATTTGCATCATAATAAAATATGCGCCCTACATTTTGAGGATTCTTGTTTTATGAATAGTAAAACCAAAAACCGACTGACATCAAACGCTATTCCAACAATATTCAAATGAATTTAAGCCAACAAGTAAAAATTGAGTTTTAAGTATTGTTTATTTATAAGTTAATTTAAATGAAACATATTTCCCAAGGGAATGATAATTTAGCTAGTTGCTCAAACGTAAAGGTTCCGGAGAACTTAGTAGAAAATGATATCAAGGACTATCATAAAAAAACTGGTACAATGAAATTTATACATTGTTAAGGGGTCATAAGTTAAAACTCAATTTTCAAATAGAATCTAGTAAACGGTCTGTAGAAATGGTGGAAGAGCGTAGGAGCCAGGGGGGCAATGCCCCTCCCTAGAATTTTACTGGGAGAGGCAACTAATGTTATTGCCCCCTCCAACATTTTTGTCAGTTGAAATCTTCGCAAGGCTCAAATTATCATTTTAAAAGCATATAAAGCTTATAGAACCTCAACTGTGTTTAAATTTCAATCTTTTCCCGCCAATGTATATAGTAGAAAAATGTACAAATGCATTTGGAAAAGCTACACTCCATTAAAAATTCAAAACCATTCTCCAGACCCCTTTTGGTTTCACTTTGCCCCCTCCAACTTCTAGAACGTTCCTACGCCCCTGAAGAGCGCAATAATAGACCTACAAAAAGGACCCGTGTTTCAGTTGCAGCAAGTTACAGCGAATCTATATCTACAGAACAGGATTGTAAATGTTTCATTCAAAACAACTCTATTAAATTTTAACATGATTTTCTTTATCTGTGGAAATTCCTACAATTCAAATTCAGCAGGCTACTAAACCTAATATCAAGACCAATTCCTTCTTAACATTGACTTATATAAGACCCATATAATAATTCCAGATGATTATGATGAAAGTCTTCCATCAGCAAATAATTATTATCCCAGCGCATGTTCGGAGGAAGACTTTCAAATTTGTAAAAGTTCCCTTGAAAGCCAAGGGCCTGGAAAACAAACCACACTATCTTACATTTCAGGATATGTCTTATCTCGTTGTAATAAAAACCACAATTGTGAATCATGCAAAACCAAACTTGTAGATGAAAAACAAACACTCAACCAGTCAAATATATTAGCATCATTTAAGTCTCGTGATACATCAACATTCAGAGGCTTGACAATACCAACTGAAAGATTCCAGAGCTACGTATCTGAGATCAAGGACAAGTTTGATAAACTTTTCCCAATGGTAATACAAATGAATAAAGTCAAAGAGAGGATTACCAGAATTATTTCAAGAACAATCGATCAATCTTGGTTTATTTCAAAAGATGAGATGCATCAGCTTGTTCCATGTGTTGATTACTCGAAAGAAATAATCAATTTTTTTGTACAACTTTCCATTCGTAGTACATTGGAAAAACATAATTTTAACCACAAGTATGACAAAACCCCGAAACATCCAGATCGCAAATTACTTAAGGTTCAACATTAACAAATACTTACCAAACATTTTAGTCGTTAACCATTTTGATGACATATACTTGGATTAATAATATTCCAATTATTTATCCCAGAAATACCCTTGGATTAATGATCATTAATTTAACCTCTGGCCCTGATTCAAGTAACAAAGGTCTAAAATAACATAAAAAATAGTTAATATATGAACTTTCTTAAAATAATTAAATATAATTAATTAAAAACTTACTTTTTATCTTATCTTAATAAATTATATTGAAAATCCTCTAAGCAATCGTATTTCTTTATTAAAGCTGCACATATGATTCATTGAATTTCATTCAAAACAAAACGTAAACCTACTACAAATAAACACGGGAAGAAAAAGCTTTCTCCCGGTTGATAGATGGCGCCGACGTTAACGAAAAAAAAAGGGGTCGCAGCGATGTATAGGGAGTTTCATATCTCTATATTGTCAGTATCTCTGGTAATACCATGGAGGAAGCACGTGACTGATACTGCGTTCAGTCAATAGGAGCGGACATCTCCATAGAAGAGGAGGGTTTCAAAAATCAAGTGGCTCTGCCGAACGGCGGAGACACGAACTGAGTCTAAGCGGACGAATTTTCGTGAAAATTGTTTTTTCTCCCTAATGCATTTCCTACGGGAATTTGTTTTCCTAACTGTGTTGCAATTCGGAGACTTTTTAATAATTTTAGTGTTTGTACTCAACTTTGAATTTTTCATATGATTTTTAGTAAGTTTCCAGGTTTTATTTTAGACTACTTTCATAATTTTCCCTTAATTATTTCGCTCGTAATCTACTTTTAAAATCGACGAAAATTTTAAGGCGAGGAAATGAATTCCCCGCCTTTGGGACCTGGGTATTGCGCAATGATTTTTAAATTCCAAACATTAAAACCGAGGCCTAGCACAAATACAGGTCCCAAAGGCGGGGAATTCATTTCCTCGCCTTAAAATTTTCGTCGATTTTAAAAGTAGATTACGAAAGAAATAATTAAGGGAAAATTATGAAAGTAGTCTTAAATAAAACCTGGAAACTTACTAAAAATCATATGAAAAATTCAAAGTTGAGTACAAACACTAAAATTATTAAAAAGTCTCCGAATTGCAACACAGTTAGGAAAACAAATTCCCGTAGGAAAAGCATTAGGGAGAAAAAACAATTTTCACGAAAATTCGTCCGCTTAGACTCAGTTCGTGTCTCCGCCGTTCGGCAGAGCCACTTGATTTTTGAACCCCTCCTCTTCTATGGAGATGTCCGCTCCTATTGACTGAACGCAGTATCAGTCACGTGCTTCCTCCATGGTAATACCCTATACAGACGAGGCTAATAAAACTGGGTTCAGTAAACCAAAGCACGGCCAACTTTGATCACGCGCTGTTCGCGCTACTACGGCCAACACATTCGTCGAAATTCCGCGAGCAAGGATTTTCTCCCTATAAACTGTACTATAATGTGTAGGCGTTCAGCGCCACGCTCGGTGGTTATATTTTCCCCAATGTAAAAACTATACTAAAAATAATAATCCGCTAGGGGCGCTGACGTCATACATCTTTTGCTCATAGGTTAACACAGAAACGTCAACGAATGAGATGGCCGCTGTAGCGCGAGAGATGCGCGAGAAATCAAAGTTGGCCGTGACCAAAGTTAAATTTTTATAGCCCATTTCAGTATAGCCAGAGAGTGTAAAGATTATGAGAGGCGTCTCTCTTTCAAAAAAGCGTACTAACTTTTTTTTCCCAAAAATGTCCACTACTACCGTAAGAGCGATGGCGCCACCAGTGGCGCCGTTCTCACAGCGCGTGCGTTTCGATGTTAGGTTTAAAAGAGACGCAAAAACTTTCCAGATTTTTAATGCTCGTTTTACAAGGTTTTTAAATAATTTAGTGGGTCTGGGGTATATTCTTTTGTTTTAAATTGTAAAATATTGAAAACAAGAAATCCTTGTTCATCTTTTTTTAAGTTTCCAAAGGAAAAAGACTGGTAAATTCGCATTTTCATTAGATAGGCTTATTGGCATATTAACTTAATATAAAGTTTAGTTTTATTTTGTGGCTGAAAAATGTAAATAATGATGGGCTTACAAATAAAACTACGGAATATTTACACGTTAACCATATAATTTGCGCGAATAATTTCATTGATGCCAGTTTCATGAATATTAGAACTAAAAATAGGCTCACACCATCCGCTGTGCCAACAATTTTCAGTCTTAATGACTCTACACCATTGGAAATTTCAGAAAATGGTAATTTCAATTCAAGCCTTGCTACTCCTCTGGGAAGATCTAAAGGATAAAACCAAAATTAAGTTTTTATTAACGGACAGGATTAGCCAAGATTTTGTAGATAATTTTCTTGAATCTATAAGACAGAAAGGAGGCAACCGCGATTCCGTGATCATCCCAATCCACAACAATTTCGAGCTGCATACCGGGCTACCTCTGTGAATAATCTCTTGAAACCACCGGATTCTAATTGCATTGATGATTTTAAACATTGACACTTTTAAAACTGCAGCTCCAGAACCGGATGAAGATTTCTCCAATTTTGAAAATCTTGTAGTCTCGCAAAGCCAGGGGCAATGTTCCGATGAAGACTTAGAATTTTGTAATTCTATTGGAAGTCCAAACCTGCTAAAACAAAATGTTCTTAGTTACATTTCAGGATATCTAATTCACCGCTGCTACTCAAACCTTCAATGCTCTTCTTGCATAAGTCAACTCAAAAAAGACAATCCAATTGTTGACCCAATAAATCTGCTCTTTTACTTTAAAGCTTTCAAAACAGCAAAGAATTCTTCTATCAGCTGCTCAGCAGCCTCATCGTACCAACTGATAGTTTCTTCAAATTTGTAACGGAGACAAATGAATTAAGTATTTGACACCAGTTTTAAGCTTTTATCGTACATGACAAATATTAAAGGACGTTTGGAGAGATTCATCATTCAAAGAATTGACAAGAAATATTTTAAAGCTAATGAAGATTCTCCATGTGCAACTGCATACCAAAACATGATATCTTTTTTCATAGAATTCCGCATACATAGTTCCCTTAAAAAACAAGATCTCAACCATGAATACACGAAAACCCAGAAAAGATTAGATAGGAAACTGTTAAAAATAAAACATTAATCTCATTTTACCAACTTCAATGTTTCCTCGTATTAAGTTATAACGCTCTGTTCTCGTTAAGCCTCGGCCATTTCATAAAATTTCCAATGAATTTCCTTGGTTAATCAAACAAATAATTATTTTAGTATCAAAATATTATAAATAGTCCGCTTTCTTGTACTTACGTTTCTTTATTTTTCATGGAATTGAATTTTATTAATTTTAAATTAGCATAATTCAACTATGTTTAACAGCCATGACTGATGAAAAACTTTCCGGATGTTTACAAAATTTAAAAAATTTCCAGTAGCGACATCGTGTGTCGGATAGTATCGTAACCTCTCCTATGGGCGCGCGCTCTCAAAATCTTGTACGAAATTTTAACGTTACGGGAATAGGAAGAGACGCCTCTCATAATCTTTACACTCTCTGGTATAGCTAAATAAGCTCTGGTTTCAAAAACGGGATCTAAACCCGGGTGTATAAGGCTCGTCTGTAAAGAGTATAATAATGGTAGGCCACACTGACACCTGTTTCGTAATTTAAAATATCTAAGGCCATGATCTAGCTAAATAAACTAAAAACAGATTATAAAAAATTTATTTTCTGTTTTTTAATCTTACCTACTAGACACCCAGTTATTTTTATATGTTAATTAAATATCTGGTATAATTAATAATTAAAAGTCGCGTATAATTAAATAGGTGTATGGATATTTTGGAATAATTGGTAAGCAGTTATGGAAGTACTTATTAACACTGAAACAGAGAAAAAAGTAAGTCATTTCAAATCCTCCGTTGGACACAAAAATTTTAATTTTTCTAAGATTCAGTCTACTTTATCATGCCACAATCAAATTTTAAGGGACTTTTATATTTCTGGTCTGATATATCAGTCTGTAACTGAGAAAGCTAACATATTTTAATGTAATAACTCAATTTATTTAAAATTTTAATGAAAAAATGACAAATTTAGATTGTTAAGAATAGTGTATTTAAACAAGTCCAAATATAATTTTGAGGGTTAGAGTTGATATTTCTGGTCTGATATATCACTCTGTAACTGAGAAAGCTAATAGCACTATGTGTTAGAATTAATTTAATTTCTATTCTCCAAATTTGAAAACTTAAGTTTGTTAAATCCTCCGTCGGACACCAAAATTGTAAATTTTCCAAGATTCAGTCTACTTCATCATGCCACAATCAAATTTTAAGGGTAAACTATCATATTTCTAGTCTGATATATCAGTCTGTAACTGAGAAAGCTAGTAGCAAACATATTTTAATGTAAAAACTCCATTTATTTAAATTTTCAATGAAAAAATGACAAATTTAGATTGTTAAGAATAGTATATTTAAACAAGTCTAAATATAATTTTGAGGGTTAGTTGATATTTATGGTATGATTATAATAAAAACATACTAAATAAATTAAAGATTATTCTAGTCTAAAATAGAGGGAACAACATTTAATTTAATCATTTTAATTCACCCATAAAGTATCTTTTATTTTTAACTTTTATCGCAATCATACACAGAATTGAATCTAAATAAACTTTTTTTGTAGACGCTGTACGTTCTAACCACAAATGTCTTCGTGCAACCGACAACGAAATAGAGCAACTGATTAAGGATTGGGTAAAGCACTCTAAGGACAGAAATGGCGGAAGGAAGAAGTGCACAATAGTCGGCTAATCTCAAATATGCTGGAAATAAAAAATAAATAAATTTTGTTTTGAATTTTTGTCTATTTCTAACTTATATTACAATTTAAAAGTTGGCTTGCGTTCTTAAGAGCAGTGGGTAAATGCGTTTCTAGAGTAAGTTTGAACTTGGTAAACCTTTAAGCCGCTTTTAGGCAGAGCAATAAATGAATATACTTTTTAAGTCGGCTCGAAGTCGGAAAGTCATCTAAAAGTCACTAAAGCGTCCGTTTAATCAGTATCCGTTTAAACGTCGGGTCAAAGTCGACCAGGCTTCTAAACAGTATCTCAGCCGGCTGTTTTATCAGTGTCCGTTTTATAGTCGGCTCGAAGTCGACAAGGGCTCTTTACAGTCACGTAGCCGACTGCTTTATCGGTGTCCGTTTTAGAGTCGGCTCGAAGTCGACAAGACTTCTGAATAGTCTCTCAGCCGACCGCCTTATCAGTTTCCGTTTTAGAGTCGGCTAACAGTCCACCAGTCATCTTTACCGACTGTCCATCGGCTAGCCGTTGCCTCGGACATCGAGTAAGGCCGACCGACTTTGCAAAAAAGCAGGCCACCCGACTCCTTTTTTATCAGTCGGCCCGACTGTTTTTTGCTACTGGGGCACCTATCACGGCAACTGACATGCAACATTAGATAAAAAGGTAAAATGGAAATAATTTGATCAAAATGGATAAAATGGAAATAATTTGATCAAAATGGATAAAATGGAAATAATTTGATCAAAATGGATAAAATGGAAATAATTTGATCAAAATGGATAAAATGGAAATAATTTGATCAAAATGGATAAAATGGAAATAATTTGATCAAAATGGATAAAATGGAAATAATTTGATCAAAATGGATAAAATGGAAATAATTTGATCAAAATGGATAAAATGGAAATAATTTGATCAAAATGGATAAAACGGAAATAATTTGATCAAAATGGATAAAACGGAAATAATTTGATCAAAATGGATAAAACGGAAATAATTTGATCAAAATGGATAAAACGGAAATAATTTGATCAAAATGGATAAAACGGAAATAATTTGATCAAAATGGATAAAACGGAAATAATTTGATCAAAATGGATAAAACGGAAATAATTTGATCAAAATGGATAAAACGGAAATAATTTGATCAAAATGGATAAAACGGAAATAATTTGATCAAAATGGATAAAACGGAAATAATTTGATCAAAATGGATAAAACGGAAATAATTTGATCAAAATGGATAAAACGGAAATAATTTGATCAAAATGGATAAAACGGAAATAATTTGATCAAAATGGATAAAACGGAAATAATTTGATCAAAATGGATAAAACGGAAATAATTTGATCAAAATGGATAAAACGGAAATAATTTGATCAAAATGGATAAAATGGAAATAATTTGATCAAAATGGATAAAATGGAAATAATTTGATCAAAATGGATAAAATGGAAATAATTTGATCAAAATGGATAAAATGGAAATAATTTGATCAAAATGGATAAAATGGAAATAATTTGATCAAAATGGATAAAATTAGTTAATTAAGGTCTTAAGTAAAGGTGAAAAATTTTAATTTAATTTTAATTTTAAAACAGTGTACTACTATAACAAACCCAGTAACAATCAAAACGCCTCTATCCTGATTTGGCACAGAGCGAGATATAGGTAAAATCCCGTGTTTCGGTCTTGCGGTCACGAGTTATTGGTCCTGTGGTCAAAAACTTTAAAAGGTAAGCAAACTCAGACACCTTTAAAACCTGACGGCCAAAAACTACGAAAGTTGGCAAACTCAAGCACCTTTAAAACCTGACGGCCAAAACCTACGAAAGTTGGCAAACTCAAGCACCTTTAAAACCTGAGGGGAGGCGCCACAATGCCGCAGGCCAAATTTCGGGCGAATCGGACAACTATCTTAGACGTGCATAAAGAACAACAAACCAATATACAATCTGTGTTGTCAAAAACATTTCCGGTTGCCATGTCAAAACTAATGCTCATGGCAACTTTTCCCTTGGTGAAATTTCATGTTTCCATAAGGTCTACATACCAACCTAGTTTCAACAAAATCGGTGATTATCACCTCGGGTAGTCTCCTCGTAAGTCCTATCGACGAGCCATATCCCCCCATTCGGAGGTGCTCTATTTCCGGTTGCTAGGTGGAGACGAAAGTGGTGACAGTTAACGAACCTCCAGGTTCACGTTGCTGAATCGAGAACATGCAACTAAGTAGGCGAGAACGGTGTCTTCATCGTTGATGTTCGGATGACCTAGTCCACACGGCATCACCGATTTACGTTTCCAATATTGTCATATTCGCGAGAGCTGTATGGAAAACCCCTTTAACCTGTGGGTTCCACGTTTTCACCCAGTGCCACAAGCTAGAATTGAACCCGGCTCCTCTGGCTGCGAGGCGAAAGTGCTAACCACTCCGCCACCATACTTAATAAAACTAGCCTTTGGATTCCTTAAAAAAACATCAAATGTTTTCGGATTTTTCTTAAATTTACATAAAATTTAAAAGATATTAATTACTTAGGAAAATAAAAAATAATTCTATATTAAAAGGTTTTGAAGTAAAATGTCAAGGCCGATCAAATTTTAATTAACCCCGAATAAAGCAATAATGCTTGGTAACTGAGGCGAAATATATTACTCATATCAGTTAGATAGTGTCCTGTGCCAAAAACAAACAAGAGCAGCATCGCCTTAAATCTAAAAACTTTTATATTTTATTACAATTATCTAATTAGATAAGTCACTATTTGACCTACCATATAAACAGCAATAAACAACCTTATTAAGTAAAGTTTTGTAATTATATTTACCTTTTTTCCGTAAGATTTACAGCTTTGAGAAACACACAAACAGTCCAGTAGGTACTCTAACACGCACTTTTTGAATCCTGTTTTTTTCTATTAATGAAACTTCAAAAGTAGGTATTACTTTTGTAAAACTATTTTAACGGGTCATCATTATGCCAGTGGGAGAATCGCAGTTGACCAAATGGGGGTAAACACCGAGTCAAAGAGAGAACTGACGTCATCACTCCCCTTCACCTGCGAAAAGACCCAGTGGCTGCGTTTTGCCCAAGTGAAAGCCACCCTTAATACGAATTGTTTTTGGCATCGACGCTCACCATCGCAGCGTTTTTGCCATACCGAAAACCAGGATGAGTTCACATAATAATTTTCATTTAACAGTAATTTTAACTGAATATATTCGCGAATCGCGCTTAACTTCATTTAAATTAACTAGATTATATTTCGGAACTTCAGTCGAACGCAGGCTACAAATAAATAAACATTATTGCATGAACTCCGTTATATACATATGGATTATTTCTTTATTTTTTTAACTACCGTTGGTGTACTAATGATCCTTTGTTATCACTGCAATAGAAAATAACAAAAATGTTTCTTTCTATAAACGGAAAAACAAACCGCCGGTAGGTACAAAATACACGAGTAATTTTGAATTTTTCAAACATCAAATTTTTTCGCTTACAAAAAATATTAACGTCACAAGCAAAGAATTAAAGCGAGGTATAATTCTAATTAGTCAATCGCTATACAGACTACAGTTGACCAAGAACCTAGCGGTCTTTGAAGAAATTATTCCCCAGTTCAACGTTTTGAGGCTTTCTAAGAAGGATTACAACGAAGATCCGACATTATACAATTTTCTAAGACAAGAAAATTGGTGCTTATCGTTGCGAAATTCACAGTTTTGCGTTTATATATCAAATCTCATTCAAGGCGGTATTCAACTTTAAATATATGAAGTAAGTTTTATGGATACAGTTTGTTTATTTTATAGTTCTTGGTGGTTCTTTATTCGGAGACGTGGTCCGTGAACAATTTTCGTCAGCTCAAGCTAGAAATGGATTTTAAACTATCGGGGTGTGCAACCAGATATGATGGTTTCTTTTCGCCTGTTTTGGGATTTCCGAGTAGGGTAAGAAATGACGTCATTTTACTCCGATTCTGTGTTGGCGAATAGTTCCTGTTTGGGTAAAAACGTTTTTCCAGATACCTGAGGTCATAATTAGCAGATAAATTCTACGTAAGCAGTCGATTTACCAGTTTTTTCTTCACTCCTGAATATTTAGGAGTAGTAGAAAGAGTAGCCCTCATACTGCGGAACAAGCGAATAGTTTTTGGGGCAGAGTTAATCTCATTCCCTGAATAGGTGAATTAAATCTTTTAGGGTTAAAAAAGTACAGGCGAAAAGGAACCACCTTTGTAAGTTTTATTTTACTCTACTTGAACTTCCACGAACACGAAAAAATCACGGTTAACCGCGACCGCTACCAAAGGCAGCTGCATTTTTTGGCCACCGCTTGAAATATAGTACGCTAAATAAAGTAATAACTCTTAATATTAGATTAGAGATCGGTGAAATATATTATTGCCCTAATAAAGACCTAAAAACCTAAAAAGGTAGTTAAAAATAATATTTGAATAAAGATAAACTATACTTTGAATTTAATATAATACATATAAGCTTAGTTTTAAACTTGATAAAATTGGTTTTAGCAGACAGCTTTCACATGGTCGATTTTGAATTCGATTGGAGCTTAGCACGATTCCTATACGTATCTATATAAACTGTCGTCATACTAAGATCAGCTTCTACGATTATCCGATCGGGCATAAAACCTCACCGAGAATGCTTCATTTGTCCATAGAGTAACCCACTCTCATAGAGTGGAAGGCTATCAGCGAAACTTGTTGACACTTTTCGTACGCAACGTCTTGTTTTCGAGGCGTGAAATGAACAAGTTGGCCTGAAGTTAATGTACAATATCTGGATAAAAAAGTAATTTTGCACTCTAAAAAATGTAAAAACCACACCATCGCTCTTCGGACTATATTTATTCACGCCTCGAAAACAAGCTGGCCCGTTAGGATTTTTGTTGCATGCGCTTCAATAGGTCCTTCCACTCTATGTGAGTGGTTTACCCTATGCATTTCTCTATGTAAATGCACGTTTTAAAATTTCATTTGGGAGCTTCAGTGCAAAATCTATAAGTTGTGAGATGGTTGAAGCTGGAGGGTGCTTTTTTATTCGAAATTACGTTGCTTAAAAAAAGTATGATAACTAACGCCATCTATAGAATAGTTTTTGAAGTTGCATTGATCTTTGAAGCAGAAAACTTTAGTAATCTTAAGCAATGGTCACACGCCTGGCTAAATTTTTTCAAGTAACTATTCGTGTTTGGGAGCCAAGGAAATCGCCCAGAAGTAATATTTCCGAGAGCCAAGACCTGCAAGTTACTGTTTATATAGTGCTGGTTGAAATAATGGAAACTTTTCACCTGTACGGTATGCGACAAGTGTGGTCAGAAATTTATATACCGGTGCTTCAAGCGATCAAACAGCCTACTACACCGGTGGTCTCATCAGAATGCCTTACGCCAGCGTCCACAAGCCCGGACAGGTGACAAATCCAGCATGGGTAGTAGTACCCTACTACTGATGGTCTCAACCTCGACGCAAGCCACTCATCCCGAGAAAAAGCGCAGCAATGGGGCGACCAGCTTCCAATTCGCGGACAGCTGTGGGATAGAGAATGGATGCTATAGCAACTCCAGCCGACACCTACCTACGTAGGTAGAGAGCCACACCCTTCAGAAAGAGCTCCTAAAGGGGATCGACCTGCACACAGCGGTCCACATAACCCGGCACAGCTGGCACCGGAGATCCCGGTGTGCTCCAAAAGGCCGGGAAACAGGACCACTGCGCTTCATACAGAGACCCTCCGCCCCACAGCAGGCTATCCAATCCTCCGAGGCGGCCAGTTTGCCTGTACCCTCTTCGTTAGCCTGAGCCGAAACTTAGTTAACATCTCCCAGTGCGCCACCGCCCTTATGGGTTACAAGAGCTCCCCGGTAAAGCCACAAGTTATTGCACACTCGGACCCATTAAGGGCCTGGTATGCGATAAGTGTTTCTTTTTAACCAGGTAGATTTTTTGGAAACTTTTAAGGTTTAAAAAAACACCCCATTCTGTTTAGGTGAAAAGTTTCAACACCCAGATTTAGTCATTTTTTTCTAGTTTGACAATAGAAGACGCTAGATCATAGAAAGAGCTTGGCGCCTCAGCGCCACCTAGAACCGTTTCGTTTGCGGATACCTCATTTGTTCAGAGTGAAATGCTTCCGAAAATCTATATATTTCAATTAGTATTGCTTGACATTCAGAGTAAGACGTAAACATTATATAGTATTGACAAAATGTGTACTTGTAGTTCAGGTTCATAGACATATAAAATAAAATAGACTCCGGCGAATAGGCTAAGCCTAACAATAAACATGCAAGCAAAGAACTAGCAGTCGTGAGGTAAATTCAGTAAAAAGCGCCATCTGAAATAACAATTCGAAATTATCAAAACTTATTTCGCGATATCTACTGATGGCTAAAAACAACATACTAAAAAGAACAAGGGCTGAATTCGACGTAGGCTTAAAAGATACGCAAAAAGGTTTGATAAAATGGTCAAAATTTGCGCGTTTTCGCATTAACGAAATTATAAATTAGACACAAACGTATCTTTTCATAGGTAGGAGAAGTTTTAAATATTATATATAATAATTAATACGCCTTTAGGCCTAATTGTTTTAAACCATAGGTTTCCCTCCTCTAAACCCGAAACACTCTCAAAATGGATTAGGCCTAGTGCCGTCAACCGTGATAACTGGCATCCACCAGAGAACGATTTTGTTTCTAGTGACCATTTTTTAGACGCGAATATAGAAATATTCAATGGAAAACGGAGACTTGTACCCAACGTAATTCCAACTGAGAATTTATTTCATGTTGAACTAGATTCTTCAAAAGGATATCTAACAAACTACTGACACATACTTCGGCCACGGATCTATTCGTGTAGGCAGAAATACATGAACCGAAATTATCAGCGACCTATTTCTCTAACGCTAGACCCAAGTTCTCTGTTTTCCCCCTCTAATAAGCGATGTCACCCCTCCCCTCCTCAAACCACCCGAAATCTCCCACTCCGACGTGAGTGCATGAATATGCCACCTAGTGCTGGTCGTAGTAAACTTTGTAAACACAGACTAGAAAATCAGCTAAGCCTTTGATCAAAACTAGAAATGTTAGTACTCAATGTTATTTACTGCCTTCAAATTTGAGTAAAAAGGTGAAAACCGTGGATAAGTTTACAAATACTAAAAATTAACCTAAAGATTTTAAAGTTTCCACCAAAGCTGTTGGCTCCCAAACGTTAATTCAAGACTAGCCACCCTTATTTGTACAAGCTGCTAAAATGATAGATCTTCAGTTTCCTAGTGACTTATCTTATCAGGTATAATTTTCTATTTAACATTTTAGCACTGTTAAAATAACTATTTACTAATTTAATATTAAACATACTTTAAGATGAAGGAAGATTGTAATAAAAAGTCTGTAGTCTCTTTTAGTTTTTCATATAATTTGATAAGCACTAACAAATAATTAGATACATTGTCTGACTTCAACAATGCTAAAAATAACTCTCTCCTTTCCAAAACAAACGGCCGTTTGAGATTTTTCAAATAACGAACTAAATCCTGTACATTCTGCATGATTAACAAATTATAACGTTATTACAATATTTACCCTAGGTCGGCAGACGGCACTCTAGGCTGTCAGACGATGTTTCACGAGATTTTTTTAAATAAAAACGTTAGTTTTTTTAAAAATAGATGGCGATATAATCTACCCGTGATGCACTCGTATATTTCCTACGCGGTCGGGTGGGATGAAATTTTCGAATCCCATTTTCCATCCTCCCCCTGCAGTACAGAGAAAGCGTGTCGCTAAAAAAAGGGCTCGCTGATAATTTCGGTTCATGTATTTCTGGTGTAGGTTTAAGAATAAATATTAATTTATTAATCTATTACTACCTTGCGGAAATTACTGTTACACGCAGTGCATTTTACATATATCTAATATTTCAATGGGGAAATTAAAGGGATATTCCACCTACTTTTTAAGCCTATGTCAAATATTATTTAAATTTTAAATTTATATTTTAATATTTATTTTAATTTAATTTTCATTATTTATTTTAAAATAATATAATTTGCGAATTGTTTATCTTTATTTGCATAATTAAAATTAAATAGCACCTTCATCAGATTACCAAAGATTAATTTTCTGGACACCCGTGACCTTCGTGAAATCACGTGGGATTATATAATTTTTTATTTAATCTGGTCATTGATAGAAGGCGCTTTCCGCAGTTTTGACCTCACCACTGCTAGGTCTTGCTGGCTCAGCACACGCTCTCCGTGTAATCATGGACACTGTATCCATGGTGTAATTTTGTAAAATCCGGGGTCTATTTTATTTCATATGTCTATGTTCAGGTTTATTTCTTCCTTGAGTTGAGACATTTTATAGCCGGCATTTCTCACCATTATTTTCATACGGTCGTCTCTTTACTATTGAACTTACTGTTTTCTGATGTTCCTATGATGTATTTTACCGATCTACTAGCAACCATTTCATTCTAATTGTATTCGATTTCTCTATTTTCCATCCATTTTCGATAAGAATATAAAATGCAACTATTAAAACTGCTCCTAAGATACCAGGGGCGTGCCAACGTTTTTACGAGAGCGGGGACAAAACCATATTTTTTTTTTTGCTCGTTATGAGCCATTGTGACGGGTGGGACAATACAGTCCGCTCGTCCACTTGATTAATCAGGTGCGAGATATGTGTTACGGCAACGCCAACGGGGGGATAATTGGGGATAGGGTTGGGACACCCGTGGCGGAAGTATGACAACCACCCGTTGGGGGATTAGTGGTCGTCCTCACACGGCCTTCCACAAACTCTGCCTCCCGGACGCCTGGGATTACAGGAGTGAGCCACTACTCCCGGCACAAAACCATATTATAAGCACAACCTTGTTAAATAAGTTGCGTCCGAAAAAATGCCGAGATATAAAAAAAAACACAAAGGTGTCGCATGATTAGTCAATTACCTATCAGGTTGTCTAAAATTGCGACACCGTAAGAGTCCGTCAGTGGCAAATAAGTATAGGCTTAGAGCATAGGAAATATAGCGCCATCTGCATTAATATCCGTGAACTAAATATGTGAAGAAATAGCAGACAACTTTTCAATTTCTATGTTTATCGGTCAGTTGTTGCACAGAGAGGATTTTGAACGAGCAGGAAGCTTTCATATATTCAATTTAAAACTCGGCCGGTAGCCTGCTGTACTTATGACCAAAATCTAAACTACGCACAAAGCCTATACTGACTTGTGAGTGAAATACAATTCTGTGGAAAGTCTGCCTTGAGAAAAAGATAGAAGCGGGGGCATGTCACCTACGTGGTTGGCCCGCCCTTGGTAGATACTATATAGTACATTTATATAGCAAAAGGTTCATTATCTGCTTTATCTACGTTGCCTAAGCAAGACGTTTTGCATCAAATGAAAATTGTTCAGCTAAAGTGAACATATCACATGTACTCATATTTACACTTTCAATCATGTATTCTAAATTAAGGAAATGAGGGAGAGCAATTTAGTAAGAAAACAGCACGCGAAATTGATTCGCGACCGAAACGAGTCTAGGTGGCGCTGCAAGGTAACGCTTTTCGGTGGTAGCTCCTATTGGTCTAGCTATTGTCAAATTAGATCAAAATGGCTAAATATGGGCTCACAATTGCTCTTGAGTTACCATGGAGGAAACACAAAACCATGTAAAATTATAATAAAATGTAAATATAAGTGGTAAAGAAACTCGTGAAAACGTCCCAAGGCCTATATTACTTTTGGCTGAGAGCTGCACACGCTACGTGGCATTCCACGAACTCCGACGAATTTGAGCTAAATTATTTCTTACTTCGTAAAAATTCATTCGAGAGAAGAAAACGGAATCGGATACAAACACTGCATATGGTTGTTCATTTTGAAAAGAATCGGAAGAGAGTGCTAAATTTTGGAGACATTTTTTACTCGACGCTTCGGTAATACATCTTGGTATCCACACCTCTCACCTACGCACGGATACCAATTTTTTAACGTCTGAGGTGTTGAACTGTCCACATATCGTTTCCCCTAAGGTAAGCGCGTAAGGTATTATTCCTATATCTATTTCAAAGAATATCGAATATTTTTTTCATTAGAAACAGGTAAGAACATATGGCGCCACCAAATAAATGTTGAAGATTCCCTGTTTAAGCAAAGTTTTACGACATAGGCTTCGTGCGTAGTTTAAATTTTGATCACAAGTACCAATCGAGTTTTAAATTGAATATGTACAAGCTGTCTGCTCGTTTAAAATTATATCTGCACAACAGTTGAAAGTTTTAACCAAAAAACACAAAATTCAAAAGTCTGCTATTTTTTTCACATATTTAGTTGACGGATTTTAAGGCAGATGGCGCTATATTTCCTAAGCTCGAACCCGTAAGCGGATCTAAGCTTTCTCTAAAAGGGCTATTCCCAATTTAATGAGTCGTATTCCCTACTTCACTATAAAATTTGTGTTAGACGAATCTGCACCAGCTTGTGAAGCCACATGCTAGCCTTTTTGAATGTCTTATTTCTAAATTAATTGTCAGACTCGTCTTTTCAGGTAAGTTTTAGTTGTGTTTTATGCATGTTTTTGACATAAAAAAATTATGTTTAGTAGAGTATGAAGAGGCTACTGATTCACAGGCAAACAATTAAAGATAATTTTTCAGTAAAGAATGGATCGCGTTTCGCCAATTTTCTTTGTGTAAAAACGATTACCTCAGTCTATGAAATTTCCTGTAGGCGTTTTAAATTTTTTGTTAATTTAAAAAATAATTCGCGGAGTAATTTGTAGTACTCATTATTTCCCATTTATTTACCAAAAAGGATGTCACTAGACACCTCATTTAAAACAATTTTTGTTGTGTTTTCGTCACTCGTTTTTTTTAATATTAGATATGTTAGGCCTAAGGAACTAAAATTATTTCTCAATTGAGAAGAACTACTGTTGGACTGGAGAATGAAAAATGCATAGATATAGGAAACGTATATAAAAGTCTAGATAAAATATTTGAAAGGTAGTGAATACGGAGGTGACAGCTAGCAGAAACGCATAATTTCTGCAGGCTATCCTTATAAGGCGCTATCTATCGGTAAGAAAGCTCGTGCTATCGTCGCGAGAGCCATTGTCTCCTGCTTAAAAATGATACTAAAAGTCACCAACAGATGGTGTCTAAAGACTACGGCCTGCGGAAAGGTCAAGCACTTAGTACTAAAATGCTAAGAGAGCTCGCGCTCTTGGTCACGTACCTTCCTCGGTGTCTGATAGGTGTCAACTCCATATTTTATGTTAGGCCCCGGAATTTATCTAGACCTATATATACATTTCTTATATCTATGGAAAAATGTATAAAACGGCACCTACTAAAAGGCATACCGGCATGCTTGGCATACCAGTTAGCCAAGATAAAGAGCGTACTTCGCCAAAAGCATACCATCAAGAAGTCGCATTAGATTCATTTTATACGAGTCCCACCCAAATTTATCGTTAACTTTACTACGTTTTAATTTGATTTTTAGCATTTTAGAATAACCTTAATGAAATTATTTTCATTTTAACTCAATTCCACCCCTGCAAAATGAATCATACGCGACGTCTTGATTTTATGCCTTTTCATCTCGCAGGTTTGCTTTTTCCAGAATAGCTCCAAACGGCGTAGAAACGTTTACAATTATACGATATGTAACATAACTACTCATAAGTATGCCACTGTACCTTTATTCCATTCAAAAATGTTCACTAACGGTTTGTTTCACCACGAACCAGTATGTTCGTATGTTAGATTTTAACATTTTTATTCATTCTAGTAATTTTGGGAGTCACACTATTAACTACTAACACATGTGTTTAAAGGCCTAGGCTTTCTTCTGCCTGTTTTCCTTTAAGTTTACTTCCCGCCGCGCAAATATCCTAGTGGTAGGCCAACCGCAGAACACGTTGGCCTACCACCAGGATATTTGCGAGGCGGTAAACCTAAAGGAAAACAGGCAGAAGAAAACCTAGGCATTTAAGCCAATGGAAAACCTCTAAATTGAGAAGGAATTTTTCGTGTGGGAATTTTAGTCAGCTCAATGTACAATGTAGCTTTATTGAAATTTATCAACTAAATAATGAGTAGTTTAGAAAAATAAAAGGTTGGGGAAAATTATCAATACGGTTCAGTGATAGCTTTCCGAAAGTGGAACAAGTCGTCGAAGTGGGATATTCCAACAGCGTTATTAAAAAAACGTACCAAGCCTAGAAGAGTTAGGCCTAGGCTCCAAAGGATCTGCAAAGACTTCAAGCTTGTAGATGCCCCGAAAAGCTCAACCGGAATTTCAACTCCAATAAACCTGCTTCTTTTATTTGACAATGAAAATTTATTTTAGAACTTGAGTTTCCGAAAACTTCTTTAATTTGCATATTAGTTGCATTAGCAGCACTTGATAGTATATTGTAGTTCATTTTAGCTCCTGAGCCTTGATTGTTCAAACTGGTTTGTTTACTAAAATAATGGCCGTCGGTTTATCAGATGTAGAGCTAATTGTGCGAATGCATAATCGGCATTTGAGATTCGATGACGTCAAATATTACGTAAGGTACGAATGACGCAATATCTGTGAAACAAACAAAATTGGGTAGGACTCGGATAAAATGAATCTTAACGCGACTTCTTTTTGGTATGCTTTTGGAGAAGTACGCTCTTACCTTGGCTAACTGTTTTGCCAAGTATGCCGGTATGCCTCTTAGTAGGTGCCTTCGCGTATAAACGCGAAGAAATAAAAAAGACATAAGATTTGTGGAATTATTTAAATTTATTGGGGAAAATAATAGAGCTTCCAGGCGAATATAAAACTTAAGACCTATCGACCGAAGTACTGCGTTTAAACAAAACGAAAATAAGTTTCGGAATAGGAAACTCGTGACACTTAACGCTCAGTTTTACGTTCAATAATTGAATATTATTTGGATAAAGTGAATGTTATTTTTACTGTTGAAAGTATTGGAATTTCCATTATGCCTTGGCTGAAAATAGCGTTTTTTCGGGCACTGTTACCTGACAGTTTGTAAGACTAGTCAAATCTTCCAGATAGTTCTTAGTCCCTAGCCACATAATGATTTATATGCAACTTGGGCGAAACAGACTATCATCAAAAATTGACGACAGGATAATAAATGTCATACTTATCAAAGTTTCATAACACGTAACTAAAGCCGCGTTTACTCCATCGCATGAAATCAGTTTTCATTTCGAAGCTTATCTCAATTTAATTGGTCAAAACTGGCATTCAAACCGATTTAAACCGGGTTTTAAGTTATATTGCGACCGCTGCTTTAAAGTTATTTTACTTCTTTCAGAAAGTGAGGACGTCTGTCTAAAATTATGTCCTTTAATCGAAACTGCAATCTGGAACATCCGGACCAGAACAACTGGAACTCCGAAATTAACTATTACAACGAATCTAACGCGTGGCCCTTTTGCAACCGCCCTCAAGCGTATTCGCAAAATAACTATGACACCCATTTTTACAACCAAGAATTATCCGAATCTGCCGCTCCTAGATTTGGATGGACTTTCGGAGGACAGAACAACGGACCTTACTATCGAAACCCAGGTTTTTACAATGGGAACGTCGTTAATGACAACTTCGGCTACAGAGGCGGCTCTATCAGATTTAACAACGGAAACTACGCTCGTGCAAACGAGTACCCCTTCGTTGCTAAACCGGAATCGCTGTACACTAACTTTGTCATCGATAAAACCAGTACCCTTAACCAGCTAAACACCGAAGCGTCCAAACATAAAAATACTAATTTTGCGACTAAGAATCCAGTCGGTATGGAACCGTTTCAACTACCGAGTGATCACCCCTCAAATAACGCCAAAGGAACAGTCAATCTTGGTAATAGAAATGCGGCGGACCATGTTAGCTCATCCCCGAAACAAAACGACAAATTTATCATTGGGAAAGATGGTAATAGAACGGGTCCTTGGAAGTCGAAACGCTCGAGACCCAGAAAATCGTGGTCGAGTTTTGGACAAAGAGGCGGCTTCCATCGGTCCAAAAGAGGCTTTCAGAAGAATCGTCGCCACGGCGACAATAGCCGCTTTGTTTTCCATAAAAACGTTGAGAATAAACGTAAATACGGTTCGACGGAAATTGAGGTCAACAGCAATCGCGACAATGTAGCCGAAATGTCAGCGCTTTCGGCCTCGGAGAGTGGTGAGATAGTGTCCGAATGTTTCGAGACACATCCTTCCGCGAAATCATCCCCGCTTAATGATCGTCCATCCAAATGTCCCAAGAAAACTAAGAAGAAAGTACAAAAGTGGTTGATGAGTTCCAATTTCAGCGAAGCCTCGGTTGAAGACATCGTCGATCTGGGCGACGATGATCAGAAATATTTAATGATGGAAGACGCGTTGAATATTTCCGAGTTAGGAAAAAGCGAGGATTTGTCCGTGGATGATTTTCGCAGCCAGACGTTCAAGGACGAAGACGAAAGAACTCGGTCGGGTTCCTTGGTGGAACTATCATCCGATGGCTCTGATAAATCTATAAAAGCGATCGCCTCGGAAGAGGTGGACGTGATCGACGTGCTCTCGCAGAGTGACGACAGCACGGTACCCTATTCGACCTGTGGCGACGTGAAGGAAATAGATGTCGTCGTTGAAACGTCAACCAATTCTTCCGTCGTGGTTGGATATTTCGGGACTGATTTGGATATCATCCGTAACATTTCGGTGTTATTTTCTGCCGGGTTCGAACTGAATTGGAGTGACACCGCCTTAAGGTCACTTTCGCTTCATTCTGGTTTCGCTGCCGTATTTCGTTTCGGTTCGTTTCTTCATTCGGAAATTGCCTTTTTACCGTGTCACGTCACGTCATTTCCGCTCGTCTCACTACCTTCACCATTTAATGCCGTTACCGAAAAAATGTTCACAATCGTAACTCAAATCGCTTCGTTGCAATTTGGCCATTTTGGTTTAAAAATGGTGCAAGATCCCTACTCTCCAATTGAAAATTGGTACGATTCTAAACTAAACACGCAACGTAATGACACAACTTTACCAGGTATCATTTCAAAGCAACATGGGGCTAAATCGTCTGATGTCCCTCTCACCAAAAAACAATTCGATTATTTATCCCCCCAATCACAAACATTTTCCAGTAACGCAACCGTTGATACTATCATTCAAGCACATGGTTACCATTCAATTGACGACCAAAAATATAGGGCATCACTCTGCTATTCCCAACTCCCGTACGGCGTTATTCCCTTTCTTGAAGATGTGGATTTGGTACGTGAAAAAGCTACCTCTAACGAATTGGTACGTAAAAAAGCTACCTCTAACGAATTGGTACGTGAAAAAGGAACCTCTAACGATTTGGTACGTGAAAAAGAAACCACTAACGATTTGGTACGTGAAAAAGAAACCACTAACGATTTCGCATCTGAAACGGAAATCATGAGAGATTGCCCCGGTGAAACACAAAGCAATAAAGATTACGCGGACCAAAATGGAACAAGAAATGGCAAGGCAACAGACACCAAAACCCCTAACGTTTGCGCAGCAAACACAGTAACCCTTAACGATTGCGCAGTAGACACAGAAACCCTTAACGATTACGCCACAGACTCAGACCCCGGTAACGACTGCGCAGTAACCACCGAAACCTATAACGATTACGAAACTGAAAAAGAAACTTGGTGTGATTACGCTGCCCACATTGACGAACTGACCGCTTACGAAAAAACGAATGTCGAAGTCGGGGTTCCTGAAGAACACGATGGGAGTTTCTTAAATAAGGAAGGGACGCGGCGCTGTCTCTTTCACCGAGAAAACTCTTCTGAACATGTCGGTGACAGTCATGAAGAAACAGTCTGTTTCGAGGTAATTCTTAGTGCTGTACCCAAAGAAAACGTTGGTGGTGAATGTTCTTACTACCACAAACCTTATACCGACTTCGATATGGCTCATTGCTCTGCCGACATCATTACCACAACGAAGGCTTGCGACGGTACTATCACTTCTGGAAAAGTCTTTGATGACAGACTTTCGGAGGACAAGTCTACACGTAGTAACTACGCCATTTCCGAAGAACTACCAGCAGGAAATGGACAACTCGAAAACCAACCATTTATACGTAGAACACCTCCAGTTCGTATTTCTCATTTGAGAAAAACTAAAGATCCTGGGTCTTCAATACCTAGAACTAAAATGAAGAAAGAAGCGTCGATGGCAAAGGACTCTCGATCTCTGAAGAAACCCTCACCTTCCAGAGATAAAAACAATACTGATAAGTACAAACAGCCACATCCCCAAAAGACACACGTGGATCAAATTATTCATAGTGTACTAGATAAACTCTTTCCAAGCAAACTTCAAGGTGAAACGAACGAAAACGCTGATGACACGAAACCGGAGGTTGTATCAACAAGGTAAGAAACCTCTATTGTATGCGCAAGATACCCTTTGACATATTGTACAACAACAAAAAACGTCATCAATAATTTTCGCCACTGTATAGGGGAAAGGTGTGCTTTTTAAGGTTTAAGTCGAGAATTTTCCTCGTGGGGTTAGGCTTTTCGATGCTTTAGGATGTCATAAATCTAAATTTGCTCAAAACCGCAGCCATTCTTAAAAATGGGAAGAGTATCACAACTGGTGGCGTTTTCTTAGTCTTTTCCGCAGTTCTAAAGACAAGAGGGGTAACACAAGTGCGCTTTTATTAGTGACTGTTGCAGACTATACGGATAATGCCTATTCATAAATTTAACTGGCTGGCTCTTAAATTACTCTTAAAGTTGTAACAGCATGGTACGATTTCAGTTCTCTAAAACAAAAGACTTTCTGAAAACCAGTAATTTCACTCTCACTCGCTAGAGGCGTTGCGGTTTTTTGCCATAAAACGTTATCTATTAATAGTATTTGTGTTATAGGATAATATTGTTTTCGTGGTAATTTCAGTTCTATTCCGCATCCGAATAAAGTCACGGACAAGAGTGATTTCCCGCGCCCTCATATTATTTCGACTGGGAATCGAAAAAGGGGGAACTTGACCCCGAGGAAACGTCGCTGGGACGTGACGGAAAGGATTGAACCCGTGAAAAATAGGAAGGCAACTCCGAAAAAACCTTCTCGCTGGGACGAAACCGAAAGCCGACTCCCGCGAAAGAAACGAACGCTTTTGCCAACGCCAACCCTTACTCCTCACGATATGCGCGGACAAACTTTATTCTACGCGTTTGGAAATGCGGAAAAGAGTACGCTAGAAATGCATACTTTACTAAAGAAAAAGAGACCAATGGTCAGTGTTGCTGATCATCAAAAACACGCTCGCCGTAATAGCAAATCCGACGACTACGATTTCATTGAAGTGGCTCCGGATCTGTTCATATCGTGCCAATGTAAAATATCCGGTAATTGCCATTGCCCTCGTAGACTGGCTGAGAAATCATCCACCAATTCTGGCGCGCAGGCTGTAATAGGCAAAGTAGAGACTACTGATGTATTTCTCAATGATAGTGAACAGCGGGATCAGTATAAAGTAAATGACCAAGAAGAAACTTTCTCCGAATGTCCTTTAGATGCAATGCCAAACCAGTGCGATGAAATGTATCGCGTTCATTATAGACGACGTTCCGACAGCCTCTCTGTTGAGAACGTGACGAATACTCCACCTATTCAGTTTTGGGAAGTACAAAACGTTATGGGCGGCGCATTGTTTGGGGAGAGAGGTAATAATAACTCCACGCGTGCCACTCAAAACGTTCATCCTGGCACAAGTGATCATTACGATATTAATTTAAGTAATATGCCATTAACCGCTTATACCAATACAAGCCAAGGTGATGAGCTTTTGGATCATAAAACCAGCGATAATTTGAACATTCTATTACCGGATGAAAGCGTTACCCAATATTTACCTACTAATATATCTAGACAATCGCCAAATGACAGCGAATTTCGAACTGAGAAGTCGGCTCCGGTTGAACGATACAGCAAAAATAATGACACTATTAAATGTCCTCAGAAACGTAAGAGACGTAAATTCGACCCTTCTGATTCGAGTCATTCTCAATCGCGCTCTACTAGCAGCCATAAAATGGATTTGACATATCACTGTAACGTCGCGAGCGAACCGGTTACGCATAGTAGTCAAACTTACAGTAGCTGGGTTTCGCAAAGTTTACCCACTACCGAATTGAGCGAAGAACATCGCTTTCGTCCGTCGGCTTCAGTAGATAATGAAGAGTTGAAAGAATTGAAAGTATTTCACGAAAAATACGCTCCTTTGAGCGCAAGTGCGCGCGCGTATCAACCGTATTGCTCTACCGATCATGGCAATGAATCGAAACTATTCTCTGATCTGAATGATAATATAAGTATTATCGACAGCGGGGATAATATCAATTCTCTATTTAAGGGAAGTCCAACTGTCGGAAACGTGCTTGGTGCGAGCGATACGTTGCTGTCTCCTAATCCAAATACCAGTGGTATTAACTTTTCCCCTATTTTTAACTGCCCAACGATTTATTCATATCCGCAAAATATGGCAAGTAATTTTTTACCTTTGACGCCAACTGTATTGTCGCCACCCGTGGTATGTAGCACGAATCAGGGTTTCGTATTTCCACCATGCCCCGCTTCGGCGGATCAGGACACGAACTATCCATGGGTTGATACTTCGTATTCGGGTCACATTCTGCCTTATTCCTCGCCGAATGAAGTGCTAATGGACACCGATCACGAAACTGAAATGGAGGAAGAAGGCGGCCATGCAATCGCGTTGAACGAGGAGCAAGGATCTGAAGCACAAACGGCATCCTTGTACGAAAATGTTACGAGAGATCCCAGATTGAGGAAAAGACCTAGAAGCGCCTCTGAATCGAATGATTCTCTAGAGAGAGAGATAATTACACCCGTCAAGAAGGAACGCAAAACCTCCATAATTGAGGAGCCTCAGAACTATATTTCGTGGAAGACTCCCAAGAAAGTTAGTGGAATAAGGAAGCCAATATATAAGCGCCCAAAGAAAATAAGAATCCCTGGTAAGTTTTTAATTTGAAGTATACATGTTAACACCCTTGGAAGCATCCATTATTGCCGACAGAAGGTTTTTTTCGGAACTATTAACATACTTTCCCGAATGAAAAACCCGAAAAGTCGGCACTATACCTAAAAGCGTATGGAACATAATCACTCATAATTATGCCACTATATACCATATCAATAGGAAAACTTCAATGATAACATATGTGGACTGGAAATTTTTTAAAATGGTTGTATTCATTGTACCTTATACATAAAGGAAATTTACGTCACATCTGTTGAACAAGGTTTCTTTGAGCAGAATACCATTGGGGTTTACTTCTGAGTGATCATGTTACATATGGTAACATCAAAAAATTTCAGATCATTACTTTTAAAGGTCTCAACTTTTACTTTTTGTTGCTCTTCCAAACGAATATGTAGTTTATTTACCAATATCCTTGGACGCCATAATTTTATTATAATAACGTGATGTACCCTTACAGCTCAGAATTCCTTTTAAGTTATTAGAGCACTCATTCCGGTTCAATAGAATTAATTAACTTGCATTGTTTAAGGATATATTTGCAACTCTAAAGATTGAGACAATAGCAATATGTAGGTATTACTAAGCGACTAAAACTAAAACAATTAAATAAGTGACTTTCAATCCTTATAATAAATATTAGTAACAAAAATTAGTAATATTTTTGATGAATTATCCACGACGAAAAATGAAAAGTTTAAACTCTTTGTAGGCTCTTCGGTAGTAGTGGAAGACCCTAGACTGAATTTCATCAAATCTAATCAATCCAGAAACGGTCCAGACGAATCTTTTTTATCGAAATGTCAAAAATCATCACCCGACCAAAGCGGCTTTAGGGTTTCCCAGAAATTATCCGGCCAAGACGCGCTGATAGAAATCGCCGTACAAACCGCGAAACAATGGGAATTGGACAAAGCCAAAAAATGCTACAATGATTTCAAGCACAAGCCTAGAGCCCACAAACTGACGTTACCCGAGGCACTCGATCCGGTCGTTCGCTTAGAAACAATGGATAAATCTTTCATTTCGAAATTAACTAAAGATGGTAATTCCAGCAAGAAACGGAAATATCGGCAATCTCCGAAAGATAATTCATTGAAGTCGCAACCGTCGTTATCCAAATCTCTGAACAAAAAGTCGAACTCTAGAAGAATCAACTCAAACACGAAGGATGCTAAAATGCCACTGTTAAGTACATCCCAGAGTCACACCTCACAAAAAGTCATTTCAAGTAAAGGAACTATGAAAAATAGTGATAATTCCTATTCGAAGTCTCGCTGTGATTGCGCGCATAACTCGGCAATTGATTACACCCTAGACCCAAATGAAAGAAGTCCATTATCAAATGCCATTCTTAAAATCAACACACTCAATAACGGGAACCCTGTTTCATCTGCAACTTGTGCTAGAATAAAACCTTTCGTTCAACATATCGTTCACGATAAATCTGATAAAGGTAATGTCAATCAAAACAGCGAAATTACTGTTAGTCGTAACCATAAAGTTATCACTTTTACCGGTGATTGTAACGATCCCGTTGCAGAATTTACCGGTGGTTGTAACGATCCCGTTGCAGAATTTACCGGTGGTTGTAACGATCCCGTTGCAGAATTTACCGGTGGTTGTAACGATCCCGTTGCAGAATTTACCGGTGATTGTAACGATCCCGTTGCAGAATTTACCGGTGATTGTAACGATCCCGTTGCAGAATTTACCGGTGATTGTAACAATCAAGTTCCATTATTTACAAACAGCTCTAACTATCAGGTTGACAGATGTACCAGTAGTTGTAACGACCAAAGTCCGGAACGCATTTTAAAAGCTGAAGAATTCAAGTCCTATTTGGATTCCAAATGCCGAATCGACCCCGATTTAGAGGAGAATCGGGAACTACTGTACCAGAAAGCGAAACTGCGAGGAATGAAAGCCAGGTTGTTCTTCTTGCAAGAGAAACGGGACACAGACGAGCGAACTCTGAAACTGAAACATCTGCAGATCGAAGCCATGGAGAAGTTGATCGAGTCGTCGGAATATGAGTTCAAGATCCGACATGAGCGCAAGAAAAAAGAAACGTCGAACGCGAACGCGAAACATTCATTCAACGAGGAACTGTTGACTCGTGTTTCAAGTGAGAGTAACCACTTGTTCGAACTCTTGAAGCAATGCAATAACTGGAACTCATTATCCATCGTGCAACTAGTCAAGTTCCGCGACAGTATTCTGGCCTTACGCAAGGACACGGTCACGCTGACCAACGATGCCGCTAAAAACCTGCGTGTAAACAGACATTTCGTTTTGCAAGTGTTGGGCGCCATTGCGAAAACTTCGGAATTTTTCCTTGGTCAAATAGAAGCAGCTTTGTTTCAAGATTCTCCGAAGAAAAAGGTAAGCTTAGCGTCATATTTTCTTTATACTAATACACCGCGTAGGAGGGAACAAAAAATATATAATATTTAAAACCTATAAAGCCATGGTCACACTAGAGCTTAAAAGTTAGTTTCGGCTGCTACTCGAATGACTCCCAAAATAAAATCTTAACAAGCTAGTCAAGCCACAATGGGTCTTGAATTTGGGTCCCTCATTTAGTATTGCGCTATAGCAGCCTTTAATTATTTTCTATAAATACCAATAGAAGGAAGCAAATGCTATATAGTAAGGTATTTTTAACGTGTTCTTTCTTTTTCTGAAAGAGCCAAGACTTGCTTTAAAACCAGTTCAAGTCGGTTTGAATGCCAGTTTTGACGAACGAAATTGAGAGAACATCGCCATTGCAATTAGTTTAAAGTAGTGTGAAACCTTGGACCAAAAAACAAATGGACCCCAATTATAAGCAAAAACCCCATACTTGCGCTCCTACCGAGATAATCGTGAAATGTTTTCACCGAACCATAAAATACGTGTGAAAAAAGTTAGCTGACTAGCTAAAGATACCGAAACTCTGGTACTGTAGAGGACAACTGTTAGTATTTGTACTATTGAGGATGCCTGATGGTATATGTACTGTTGAGCACGCCTGATGGTATTTGTATTGTTGAGCACGCCTGAGGGTGAGACCGTCTATAGTAGGGTACTATACTACCCATGCTGGATTTGTCACCTGTCCGGGTTTGTGGACGCCGGCGTAGGCATTATGATGAGACTACCGGTGTAGTAGTTTTTTTGATTCGCTTGGAGTACCGGTATATAAATTTCTTACCCAATGATGGTATTTGTACTATTGAAGACACCTGGTGGTAATTGTACTGTTGAGAATAACTGATGGTATTTGCACTGTTGAGGCCTCATGTATGTACTTGTATTCCTTAGGACTCATGTAGGTACTTGTACCAAGCACTATCATCTGTATTCAAAGCACCATAACTTGGTCTTAAACTAATCAGGTACCACTTCGTGTTCTCAGCACTAACCTTTACCACTACCGGTCCTCATCGAAAAGTGTTTACAACATTAAGGTTTTTTCGGTCTGCAGCAGTGGCATGCCGCTTCAATTTTTTCAAATTTCAGTTATAAACATGATTTTTCAGTAGTTAGAACCGCGTTAAGTGGATTTACTCCGTGGTGTAGTATCTCGTGCATTGAGCGCATGACTCCAAAGCTCGTGAGCGAAATCATGATGAAAAAGCTTATTCCAGCCGAGGTGCTGTTCATTCTTAGCTTAAGGAAACAGACGGACAATTATCAAAAATAAATAACAATATAATAAAAATAATTTTTTAGAATAGAACTCATAAACAAATGTTCCCTTTGGCAGAGAAATGCCTTAATAAAGCATTTTATTTTTGAGTAAAAATTAACTCTAAATTAAATACTTTTTAAGCTAAATCAACATTATATTCGGTGCTATAGTACATTTGTATTAACAATATTAAACGAAAGGTCACAAAGACTCCAAATTTACCCAAAACTTTTGGTTTCGTTGATAAGCCATATTAAACATTTAGCTGAAACTAAATTACGAAAACAGTTTTTTTCAAGGGCGTAACGGAAGTTGCCAACTTTTTAAAAACACGTAGCATTACAGTTTACGAACGTAAATTTTTAACACCTAATAAAATTAAATCTTTAAAATAATATAAAACTAAAAGTAGCATGTTATCAATTTTTATTTCATTTCTCTTTTTGTAATTGATCACAGCACGGTCACTTCAAGACAACTAATATACAAAATACACATTCATATTTTAGACTATTAAAAAGATTGAAGAAATTATTTACCAAGAATCGTTATGGTGGATTACGTATTTCCTTTTTTTTTGTCACTAGTAGCGATAGCAAGCTCGCTTTTGTGAGAAAACGTGTATGTAGTAGACGATTTAGTGTGCACATTTCATGCCACCGGATCATCATTGCACAGTTCACCAACCCTAATTTTTGATGCTACTTCAGTTAATGGATAAAATGATTTTAAATCATCGAGCTTAGCTTTTAATTCCTTGTCATTACTTTCCATTTGGTTGACCAACACACCCACGGAAAAATTCTTGTTCCCACTCATACGTAACATATGGTCAATGCTGCTGGAGAGATTTTTGATTTCGCTGTCATAAAGAAGGGGAAAAAGGTTTTGCTCATTCTTAGAAAATATCTTATCTTTATTTAATATTCTTTGAAGACGGAAATCAGCTTCAGACAACTGAGCAAATGGTCGTTCAGAATATTTCCGGTAATCACCACTTGGAAAAAGATCGGGGAAGGCACATTAAATCGAGGTCTTTATTCCAAACGACGACGCGCTTCGCTACGTCACTTGCTATAATAATATTGTAACTGAAAATGAATTAAAATAAAATTATTTTTATGTAAATTTAAAAAATTTAAAACAAAAAATAATTATTATTTAAATTTAGAAATCTTAGAAGAAAAAATAATTTTATATAAATTTAAAAAAATTTGGGGAGAAAAACTGAATAGGTGGGGTGGTGGAGTGGTTAGCACTTTCGCCTCGCAGCAAGAGGAGCCGGGTTCGATCCCAGCTTGTGGCACTGGGTGTAAACTCGGAAGTTCGGAACAACTCCTTCTGCGTTGAGTTTACAAGTTCTCTCCCCACTGGTTTAAGGGGTTTCCCCGAGATCTTCGGTTTCCCATTCCATAAAAACTTGTTAAGATTAACGGTAATAGTTATTGTTGGCTCGCGTGGCTTACAGGGCTTGCCACCACCCTCCTACGCATTGTAACCCGGCCACCTGAGTTAAAGCCTTAAAATTTGCTCGATGACTTAGGCCTAGCTGATTATTATTATTATTATTATTAATATATTGATTATATTATTTTTATTTAATTTAAGATTAGTTTTGCCTGACGACGACGCCAGTTGTAGCACCGAAACGGCCGTAGCATAGCTTTTTAATAAAGTTTTATTGTACAACAGTGGTTCTCTGAACATTCTTTATACAGGGTCTTTTTTTTTGCTCGGAAAAGTGTTTTTTTTTCAAAAACTATTTATAGTACCGATTTCAAATTTGGAAGGTCAATTCTCTATACCGGGGGACATCAGTTTGAGAAATTTGAGCGTTTTCGGTAATGTTTTTCACCAATTTTGAAAAATTATTTTTCGACCACTAGGTGCGAGATAAAAAAATTTCTATTATAAAGTTGTAGGCCGTCATCGAAAACCCTTAAAAATTGTTCACTCGACGAAAAACAATTTATTTATCAGTGAAAATTCGAGCTTGAAAAATTTACAAGTTGGTGAAGCCAAATTACGATTGTTTGAAACGATAATTGAAACCGAATTACCTAATCCAGTTGAAACTTTGGTTACAAAAACGACCGGATTTAAAAAACACGAGGCTATAGGTCAATCCTAAACATGCATTGGGTATTTAAAGGAAAACTTTGGGAGATTATTATCAGTGTTTGATAATATTTCGAACAATGCCTCGTTATTCAGTAGCTGAGCGTACCGAGATAGTTGCCATTTACTATGGAGAAGCAGCGCAAAACCTTAGAAGAGTGACTGAAATCTTCGCAGAAAGACATCCAAATGGAGCACCATCTGTAAATACAGTAAGACGAGCAATTCACGATTTCAATCAATTTGGTAACTTGCAACCTAGGTTTCGCGGATTGGGTCAACCGGATTTAGACTTCGAGAACAATGTACTCGCGTACTTTGTGGCATATCCTCGTCACAGTTGCGCTAACGCCGCTGCTGATTTGGGTTGTTCTGCAAATCGTGTGTGGAAATTTTTTTTGTAAGAATCGCTATCACCCATACAGAGCTACGCTCCACCAAGGACTAATTGACGGAGACCATCAAAGACGTTATGAATTTAGCAACTGGTTACTAAATGCTGTCCAAGAAGATAGACAATTTTTGCGCCATGTTTTGTTCTCCGACGAAGCGTCATTTTCTAGAGATGGGCCCTTTAATCATCAAAACAGCCATCTTTGGTCTGACATCAACCCACATTGGGGTTTTGAATATCATCACCAGGTTCAATTTGAACGGGTCAATGTTTGGGTTGGACTTGTTGGAAACCGTTTGATTGGTCCCTTTTTCCTGCCGACGAACCTCAACGGCCAAAGGTATTTACATTTTCTACAGAACGAACTGAGTGACGCAATCGACGACCTTCCATTGGCTGAAAGACGTCAGTTGTGGTTTCAGCAAGATGGCGCCCCTCCGCCTTTTTCCCGGCAAGTAACTGAGCACCTCAACAACGAGTTTCCTGAAAGGTGGATAGGGAGAAATGGTCCAGTGCATTGGCCAGCAAGGTCACCTGACCTAACACCGCTGGATTATTTTCTCTGGGGATTCGTTAAAGCAAAGGTATACGCCACGCCCATTGAAACTAGGGAGGAACTCATTAGACGAATAATCAGTGCTTGCCGAGACGTCACACCAGAAATGGTAGAGAAAGCGTTTGAGAACTTAATTGTCCGCGCACAAACCTGTGTTGCAGCCAATGGTGATATTATTGAAAATGTTTTGTAAAAAATTTATGTGAATAAAATATCTGCATTTAAAAACCAAACGTGTACATTGTTTCAAATGTGAAAACTCTACTACGTTTGTATTAGACTTGTTCCCTTTTCAATTATCGTTTCAAACAATCGTAATTTGGCTTCACCAACTTGTAAATTTTTCAAGCTCGAATTTTCACTGATAAATAAGTTGTTTTTCGTCGAGTGAACAATTTTTAAGGGTTTTCGATGACGGCCTACAACTTTATAATAGAAATTTTTTATCTCGCACCTAGTGGTCGAAAAATAATTTTTCAAAATTGGTGAAAAACATTACCGAAAACGCTCAAATTTCTCAAACTGATGTCCCCCGGTATAGAGAATTGACCTTCCAAATTTGAAATCGGTACTATAAATAGTTTTTGAAAAAAAAACACTTTTCCGAGCAAAAAAAAAGACCCTGTATAGTTAAGATTACAACTGTTAGTTTTAAATTCAACAATAATAATAATTCAATTTTATAAATTACACTGTATTATTATATTCTTTTTAATGTCTATTTTTCTTTACATGACGAGGCTCGAACATTTAATACATAGGTTGAAGACTTTGCAATCAACGACCGTAACCCCTTGGCCGCGCTTGCCTATCTCGTTAGCGGTGATTATTTCTTTTACCATAACTATATATTTGTCCAAGGCTTAACTGAATACGAGCTTGTGCATCAATAACGGCCATTTTATTTTTCGCGATGGCGCAAAGACACCGTATAATCAAAGAGTATAAAAACTACGTAACCTAGAGATATAATGACGGTCGAAAGCAGTAAAGGAAGTTGTAGCAACCGGGGGGGAAGGCACTCAGTGAATTTGCACTTCAAATTTCGGTACCGCAACGCCACTACGGCAGTATTTAGTACAATAAATAATAAAACCGGGGAAAAATGGCAGTTACGGTGTTGCGGAGGTGCTAAATTTGGCATTTTGGATATTTAATTGTCTAATATCTGTCAATTCAAAAAAGTGACAGTAATTGGTTACTGTTTCGTGATTTTTTTAGTTAGAATTTGTGGATTCGTTGTTTCGGTGTTTATTTTCAAAAAGTGAAGAATAAGGCGTTTGTTCTCTAACGTTGCCAAGTCCTAAAGGTAACCAATTCCTTAAGGAATTTTTTGAACTAAATAAAAATGATTGCCACTTAAAACTGCCGTAGTGGCGCTGCGGTACCGAAATTTGAAGTGTAAATTCACTGAGTGACTTCCCCCCCCCGGTTGCTACAACTTCCTTTACTGCTTTCGACCGTCATTATATCTCTAGGTTACGTAGTTTTTATACTCTTTGGTATAATAAGAGGTCTGTTCAATAATGATAACATAGTAGCGCTATCGCCATCTGGTTCTAATAATACACAATAATTTTCTTTAAAATTAATTTAAAATACCTTAAATTCATTAAAAATTAATTTAAAATATCTTAAATTCATTAAAAATTAATTTAAAATATCTTAAATTTATTAAAAATTAATAAAATGTCCTTAGACAATTCAATAAAGAACGTTGGTTTAAAATTTGAAGCTTAATTGACCAACTGTTTTTCCTCTAGCCCCGGGCTAAATAATTTAACGTTAAATGACGTCACAGAGCTCTTTACTCTCCAAAATCTCGCCCCAAAAATTTTAATTTTCTCCCATAGCGTGAAGGACTCTATCTAATGTTAAAAATCTTGTTAGCTATATATACACAAGTACGACCGTTCATGTGTATAATACTGTATGTTTTCCTCTTTATATTGCGTTAAATTAACAAATAACACTCACTGAATTGTAGACTGAAAATTACTTAATAATTTTTTTTCTTAACTCGTTTTATGTCAAGTTTATCAGTTTCAACCTAATCGCCTCGTCATTCGGCCAACAAATAAAAGCCGAGATAAGATTTGTTTTTCGAATTTAAAGCCCCGTTTAAGCTTTCAATTGTACCGGTAACGAAAGATATTTCTAATTCCAGGTTCGTAAGGATAGTATAAAACCAAAAACAGAATACGTTGAGGTTAAACCTGATATCGTCACGCTGGTCTCTGATGAAGAAGAACTGAAAGAACGCGTCCCAGATGCCAATGACGAGGCGGAAAAGGCGAAAGAACGCAAATACGAGTACGAAAATCCAGATGGGGGATTTAAGAATTTACATATTCCAACCACCGTTAACGTCATCAAACAGTCGCTATCTCCGAGAGCCCCTCGGTACGATGGGAACCTCGGACTCGCGGCCATCGTCAAGGAAGAACCTCCGGGGGACTTTCCTCGTAACCTACGACAAGACGTCTCAGGGGCGAAAGGAGCTGACGATAACGCGGAACCTTTGAGATCCATTAAAGAAGAAGAATTATCGGACTCTGACGAGGAATGGGGAGCTCGCAAGACGAAGAGGACCACACTTCGACGAGATGGACACGCTTCTGGCGCCAATTTAGCCGCCATTATCCAGAAGATGAAAAAGAACGGAACCTTGGACAAAATTCTCGGGACTGACACTTCACGAATCAACAGTAGCTTCATTCAGTAGTCCACAAAAATCAATACAAATAGTGATATTTTTTCAGTTACAGAAAGTTACTGGCCTGATATAATTTTTTCATTTTTGTTTCCGTTCACAGTATTTAAACGGAATATTATCAGATCATTAGAATACGCCTTTGTAAGTTCGTATGAAATATTAAAGTATTTTTTTACTGCTGTTTAGTTAATGTCAACTCTTCAAGCATACGAAGACTACAAGAAATGAGCAAGGGCGTACTGTATCGCAGGCCTGCGGTACAAATATATGTGTTAATATACTAGGGATAAAGTATTTGATCTGTAGTATTTTTGTCGCCCTTAAATTAGTTCCAATATTGGCCGCTTCCTCCTATGGTATTGGTCAGTTTCGGCGGTGAAAGTTTTACTCCATTTAACAGATATTGGTTTCCTGTGTTTAATTTTGAACGTTTTTTAATGTTCCAAAGCGAAAAGAATAAAGAACCACAACTCTCATTTCCTTAAAATGAAAAGTTCAAATTCAATTGTCTGCCGGTGACTTACTGGTAATTGAGATATTTTATTGATAAAATATCTCCAACTAAAATATACCTACTACGTGGTATAGTCATAGTTTTTCTTTTCTTTATTTTTGTTATTTATAAATTCAGTGTAGCGGTAATCTAAACTTAAATATAAATTAATCTTAATGAAATTTAATTAAATGAAAAATTAAATTTTATGTACTTTGTTCTAAATTGACATTGCTAGATAGCTTTTGTACATTTTCTTAAATACTCTGTAATATAATATTTGATTCGCGATTTAAATCAAATTGATTTAAAATAGAGAACCCCGCATATAGTAATTACAGTACATTTGTAACACTGGCGATAACCAATCGATCTGTGATTTCGATGCTCGTAATAGTATGAAATAATTTTAGTTGCAAAACTGTGAAATCTTTAATCGACGTATCCAAACATTCGTACATACTCAAATAATCTGAAAAAAAACCGAATTGACAACATACGATCGTGTTAGATCCTAAATAATGTACTGGTTTTCAGTCGTATTTTTCACAAAAAGGTCTTTGGAATATAGAGAGGAAAGAGGAAGTAAAAATAACATTATCTGTGCATTCGTTTCCTCGGGAAGGCTAACTCAATCTCTGCATTGTTTACCCGACAACGGATGGAGAGGGAGGTTGGAGTCGTTAAACAACTTCAAGAGAGTAACCATATGGCACATGTCCTAATAGTAGCTTCATCTCTGGGTGGCCCAACCTAACACGCACATTCCACTTCTTAAGTGGCCGGAATGTTAAGTACTATACGATGCTAAACCGAAATTCCACTTAAATCGGATCGAATCAATATTGTTTGGGTTGATCTTTCTCATAATATACGTCATTTCATCATACGTACAATAGCTGTTCCCTATATGAAGATTGTTAAACTTTAAATAATTTTTTTTCATAACTTGATTTCTCAAGTTACGATGTTAAACTCATGTTTCATATTATGCGAGGGATTCGACATTTGAAAATTTTGCGTACGAGATTTTGAATTTCAAAGTGATTTCTGAATCAGAAACTGATTTTGAGCTTTCATGGCGTAACTTTCGCGTTGATTTCTGGTTTTTTGGCTGATTTTTATATTTTGGAACTGATTTTCACCCAGATTTTCAAGTTTATTTCAAGACTTCTAATATAATTTTCCTCTAGAATGTACGGGATTGGTGCATGTCTCACCCCTCGATATTATGCGTGTATTATTTTATTTTGTTTATATTATAAAAAGACGTTGTTCGTTCTGTGGGAAGTCAGTGAATTAAAACTAGTCTAAAACTTCGCTTCAGTATCGGGTCGCTAGGGTCAAACTAAGTTAATTCAGTGGATTCGTTTTCGAAATACACCCGGTTAAAACAATGTTGTCCATTCTCTAAGATGATTGATATTCCTTACCGATTTTAGTCAAGTGTCCATTTTTTCCCGATTACTCTAAAAAAACAAACTTTGAGATCAAAAAGAACAAGTCGGCCCAATCTTAATATTAGTTCCACACCCGCCAAATGTATGGGCTCCAATGGACATCGCTATCGAGAAACTTGTATACCTCATGAATCGACGCATTATTTACTTATGTGATCTCAGCGGGGGCCAAGAAATCAAGTTCTCAAATATAAGGGCCCCAATGGGTATCGCAATCGAGATAAAATTTAATCAACCATAACTGGATGTATATTTGTTAAGTCAGCGATTTCCGAGAAATCAAGGGCCCATTATTGTCGCGTCGGTGGTCGCTGAGAAATCAAGGGCCCAAAGTTATGGGTCCCTGAAGGCCCAAACGGGTATTGCCCCGCTGAGAGTTTTTCATACCCCATACATGGACGTATCGTTCATAATTGTCGCCTCGGTGGTCGCTGAGAAATCAAGGGGCCGAAGTTACGGGCGCTGAGGGCCCCAATGGGTATCGTGATAGAACCGTTTTTAAATTTAAATGATCATTACCGAAACTGAATTGTTTTACATACTTGGTAATAGAAATAAGATAACGCGTTAATTGTTATTATGTTTTACTCAAACCGAATTTTTTGAGACAACTGGTTTTGGAAATAAGGTAGCAACGGCGACCTATACCACCGCCACGAACTCGCGAGCCATCTAAACATTACACGTAATCTCATAAGTACAGTCAAAGGTACGGGCTTGTACACCGATTAGGCGGAGTGACTACATGTAGCCCCTCGGGTGCATCCTATGGACCTGTGATTGGTCTCATTCGACTCAGCGTGGAAAACACCATCGGTTACGACACCAAACACGACCCAATTCGTTTAACTCAAATTCCGGGGGCAACTGCCCCCTTTGTTGTCCACCCCGGATCCTCAAAGTAGACACGAAAAATGAATTTTTAAGCCACATTGCAAGTTAGGACGGATTTTGCCACTGGAGAGCCCTTTTTGTGCCTCTCTTACCCGTACTAAAGCACTAATGAGTTGATGTTATCATTTTATTTAGCACGTTATATCTGCCAGTGACGAATTTCCCATGTGTTCAGTGTGCTGCAGCGCAGGGCCTCAAACGCCCGGTTATTTGCTGCCTTAAAATGTGTCTTAGCACATGACCACCAGTTTCTTAAATCTGGCCCAATGTTCTAAAGCCACTTTATAATGTATTGTTTTAATATTTAATCAACACGACCCAGCATTTGGGAACTAGAGGTAAATAGTTTTGGTTTAATTAAATATTTTTGACTTTTTCATTAGATGCATTATGCGTAATAAATGTATATTTATATGGATAACAATAAGATTGCTCTCATATCCTTTGGCGCGCAAATCCTCAAAATCGACAAATTAGGTGAATAACTGACAAACAAACTCCTATAAGACGCAGTATTCTACTCAGCATGGCTAACAATACCGCAAATTGTAAACTATAGCTCTCTGGTCTTCATTTATAAATCTATTCATAATGAGGTGTATAATGAATTTAATCTTAACAAGAGTTCTTTTTATGACTTTTGAAATAGAAAAAGATTCCTAGCAACTCAGTCTAGACTTACCCATAGACTAAACTCTATTTTCCATAAAGGTGTTATTTTTTTCTAATTCCCTTAAGATCGATAACATCAAAACGTTATCTGCTTTAAAAAAAATTGTTCGAGATTATGTACTGAATTTTTGTGAGAGCCATAATTAATTTGATTATGTATGTCCCATTAATAATCTCACCTTTTATAATAATTAATTTACCATGTTGTCAATATTAATTTTCTATTAGATATTGTGTATTTCTCTTTTTTTTTTCTTTTTAAATGCGATATAGGGCTTAAAAGTCCGACTATAGACTTATCTCAGCACAATTGTAGCGAGTAAAACCATTTTATCTCAATAAATAATAATAATAATAATAATAATAATTATTATTATTATTATTATTATTATTATTATTATTATTATTATTATTATTATTATTATTATTAAAAACAATTTTATCCAATACCTATAAGATGAACTTCAAACAAAGTGCCCTTTTGACCCTCACAAAAGTTACTTGATACAAATTTGGATCCCACTGGAATCAAATACACATCTATAGTTTAAATCGAATTCGGTTTTGGCTCCAATAATATTTATCAAATCGGAATAAAATTGAATTTCAAACATTGTAATTGGATCAAATATGACACATTTTGGATCCAAATTGTGGCTACAAGAGTGTTGTGAGAGCACCAGAGTAACTGAGAAAATACAGCCCGTGTAAACTAGGCTTAGGAAACTAGGTCATAAATGAAAAGTAAATTTGTATGCATATTAGGAAAATAGACCTTTTAGAAGGCGATTGCTTATCTGGAACTTATAAATGAAGATAAAACTTTATCGACCATGATTGAAGAGGCGAATTGCGAGGCCATTCTCAAAACAAAGTGAATAACCGACGCCATTCATTTCTGTTTCCAAGAAAAGATAGGTAAGGCACATTTTTTGATTCGTTATCACTAAAGGCGTTGCGCAAATTATTCCCTGGAAAAAAGTAAAGGTATATATCCTGAAAATTAATTCAACTTAATTTGCACGATTAACTATATAAAAATAATAGAAAGTATTGCATGCTACTCTAAAATTTCGAGAAAACGATTAAATCTGACTAAACGGAGTAACGGTTAACATTTTCACTGACCCAAAATTTTCTCACAAACCAAGTAATTCTAACCTATTCTTAAATTGCTCTTAACTTGACCTTTACTTTAATCTCTTACAATTCCCCTAAGCTAACCTAACATTAACCAAAACACTAGGCTAAGTGATCTAATTTCGAAGCTTTCGTAAAAGAAACTAATGACGTAATCCACAGCCAAGAAAATATAGAACTACAGCAACGTATAGTCGCTTCTAAATGGTCAACCTATCACCAGGCAACAAGAGGCACATAAGGTTTCTTATAGTTAGCAGCAACCAACTCAACAGCTCCACACCAGGAGAACGCTAGTATTTAATTTTGCATTGTTGTGTACAACTTTCATTGGGCGAGCCTTTATGCTGAACGTTTTACGAAATAAGGGAAGACGAATTACGAATTTTCCCCTTCTAACGGCAGCAGGCGCTAAAGCGTCTAACCAATGAAATCTTTACACAAGAAAATGCACGACTTTTTGCGTGGGGTGCTGTGTTTGTTGCTCCTAGCTCATAGCCGTTTGTAACTAGACCGTAGTTTTACAACTGATGACACCCATGATTCGAAATGGCGCTCCTAATTTTTTCAATGCCAGTAGTTACAGATGCTTTTGATTACTAATAAAAAGGTAAACTGATGAACGTTCACAAATCGGAATGAGTTCCAGGATTCAACAGCTTAAATCAGTTGTAAACGCTGAACGGAAAAGTAGTTTATTTCTACATACACACCCTGAGGAACCTTTTTTTCGTAATGGTGTGGCAATCCTTTCATAGCGTCTCATTATATGCATGATAGTAACTCTAAATAATTACTGGTAGATAAAAGGGAAGCGCTTTTAGCGAATAAAATATTTAAGAACCAAATTATTACTCTTAGGCACTGTCTTCTGTACGTGTCAAATATAATTTTCTAGAAAATAACACATTATTTGTTTTCTAGGCAAGTCAAATAACAATGAAAGGTTTAAAACGTCGAATAGTTTACTCGAATATTTTTAATGGAAAAACCGGGCCAGTTGACGGATCTAAATAGTTTTTAGATTTCCAAATCAATTGACATGTTGGGTTTTATAGTTATACCAGGAAATTCCAAAGCACGCCAAAGTTTAAAGCAGCGTTCAGACTATGTGAAAATATTACGTTAGCATCGGTCGTGTCGTTTCGGTTATGTTGGTCGCGTCGGTTCGTTCATTTCACGGTTCAGAAAGGAACCAACCTTGCACGGAGATTAACATAAAAGGTGATTGTTCATCCAATCAAAGCTCAGTAATAACGGCGGAAAAATTGAAATAATTTTTTATCCACCTCTGATTGGTTATAGTATTTCGATGGTTCTAAAGGTCGCCACTATACCTAGAGTCAGCGCTGATGAGGCATAAGGCTAATTGTCTGCTCTGAACGTTTTGAGCTTTAAACCGAGACGCCATCTAGGCAGTCCGCAACGAAATGAGAAAATGTAAACGACACGCGCGAAAATTTAAAGTCTCTGTTGAGAAGTCTGAACGGTGTAAGAAATCGAAAGAACCGACACGATCGACGCAAACGTAATATTTTCACATAGTCTGAACGCTGCTTAATAATATTACTTTCTTAGAATATTTAACTATTTGATAAGAAAAAACGAACGTTCACGTAAATTTTAAGGGCTATTTGATTAGACGAATCATATATTCGATTTATTATTCCATTGAATTATTTCGTGTATTCAAATATTTTACAAACCCCTACAATTTCGGAATTTTCCCCTTCCGACGGCCGCAAGCCCTACAGCGTCTAACCAATGAAAACTGTACGCAAGAAAATAAACGACTTTTGACAGGTTGCGCTCTCCTTGTGTGGGGTGCTGTGTTTGTTGCTCCTAGGTTAAACGGAAGCTATGGATGATAAACGCTCGTTACGTTAAAGTCGTAGCGATTGTTAACAGATGATTTTTTTATTTAGTTTATACTCCCTTTAAGAAAATTGTTATCGCTAAAGCTCAAAATGGTCTTTCGATTCATATATCACAATTTCTTCCCAAATGCGTTCGGACTAATTAAATGCACAATTTTATGGGAGCCCGAATTGATTTTGTTCCTTTGAATATAATATATTTCCTATCGATTCATGTATCATTTAAAATATTCGCTCCAACGGTTTCAAATTAATCAAATGCCCAATTGTTATGGCCCCGACTGTTAAAGGAGAATTGTCACCAAAACCAAAATTGACGGGGTCTTTCTACAGAATGATAGAAAATAAATTAATGATTATGTCCCTGAAATTTTATAGTTATTGGAAAGTATTTAAAAAGTTACGCAACTTTTTTCCGCTCGCAAAATTTCAGAAATTGCGGTTGAACCTACGTGCAGCGCCAAAAGAATGAAGCGGCAAAAATTTGAGAAAGGGCGGCGTGTAAGGCATTTTAAAAACACGATAAACTACAATCTAGAAATATAACTCAGTTAAAAAGCCAAGGAGAATGTCGTAGCAGACGACAGTTCCGACCGAAAACGATAAAACCGGGGAAAATAATATATCGTTCACGAGATGGCGCTGCAGGTAGGTTCAACCAAGCGGTTCTGAGATTCTAGAGTCGGTGGGGATAAAACCGAGGGGTAAGATACTCTGCGAACTCGGTGTACACTGCCGTTCCTTTAACAGTGCTAACTGCGCGAACTCGGTGTACAGATTATCTGAGACGGTCTTAACCCTTGGATAAAACACGAAATTCGGTTGCTAATAATAAATCAAATACTGGAAATATTATCATGACATTTTTTGTATAACCATTTTCGGACGTCCTCTATCCATTTCAATGGTTTTTAACCAATTATAGAGTGGTGACAATTCATATTTCTGTACTGTCACGGGTAGATAGAATAAACTAATACCGGGCGAACGACTTCCCATTACTTAATTATCTAGTGCCGTTTTAGAGAAATCGATGTTTAGCGGGAACCAATACGTAGCAATTTAATTTGGGGGACGAATCATCTTTTGATAATTTTCGCCGCCGCCGCCACACTGGTATTGGCCAATAGAGGAAACTAATTCCGATCGAAAGATGCATCAATTTAATTTTTATAGAATGCCATTGAGGATAAATGGTTACGTTTCGCGAGTAACCATTAGGAGTCAATTATGGCACTTATTTATGTGATATATAACACCCCTTTTATTAATATCAGCGATGCGCTACTGGAATGGATAGATATTTAGCCATAGAGAAGTTTGAACTAGTAGTGATTGAGCGGCCCGACGTTACCATGGTTAGATAGAGGGAACTAATACCAATTGAACGCCGCATCAATTAAAGTTTTGTCGAGTGCCGTTGAGGATAAATCGACGTTTCGCGGGGAACCTTTCGGGGCTAGTGTGGCGGTGTATTCACTACGGTCAACATCACCAGAGATCTTTCCCCTTTATATCTAAAGGGGATTAATACAAATTTATAACCATGATTATATTGAAATATTTATTGAACATCGGGGCAACATAGGCAATCGTCATGCGAATATTTAATACAAAATTCTTTAAAACCTGCTTGTGGATTTGAGACCAATTAATCAATGAAAGTGATTGAACAAAATTTTGTCAATAAGATTTTCGCTCGTCTCTTTTCGCTTTTTTTGAGCGGTAAAATAGGCGCTCCTCTCTTTTCCCTTTTTTTGAGCGCTAAAATTGGCGCTCCTCTCTTTTCCCTTTTTTTGAGCGGTAAAATAGGCGCTCCTCTCTTTTCCCTTTTTTTGAGCGGTAAAATAGGCGCTCCTCTCTTTTCCCTTTTTTTGAGCGGTAAAATAGGCGCTCCTCTCTTTTCCCTTTTTTTGAGCGCTAAAATTGGCGCTCCTCTCTTTTCCCTTTTTTTGAGCGGTAAAATAGGCGCTCCTCTCTTTTCCCTTTTTTTGAGCGCTAAAATTGGCGCTCCTCTCTTTTCCCTTTTTTTGAGCGGTAAAATAGGCGCTCCTCTCTTTTCCCTTTTTTTGAGCGGTAAAATAGGCGCTCCTCTCTTTTCCCTTTTTTTGAGCGGTAAAATAGGCGCTCCTCTCTTTTCCCTTTTTTTGAGCGGTAAAATAGGCGCTCCTCTCTTTTCCCTTTTTTTGAGCGGTAAAATAGGCGCTCCTCTCTTTTCCCTTTTTTTGAGCGGTAAAATAGGAGCTCCTCTCTTTTCCCTTTTTTTGAGCGGTAAAATTGGCGCTCCTCTCTTTTCCCTTTTTTTGAGCGGTAAAATAGGCGCTCCTCTCTTTTCCCTTTTTTTGAGCGGTAAAATAGGCGCTCCTCTCTTTTCCCTTTTTTTGAGCGGTAAAATTGGCGCTCCTCTCTTTTCCCTTTTTTTGAGCGGTAAAATAGGCGCTCCTCTCTTTTCCCTTTTTTTGAGCGGTAAAATAGGCGCTCCTCTCTTTTCCCTTTTTTTGAGCGGTAAAATAGGAGCTCCTCTCTTTTCCCTTTTTTTGAGCGGTAAAATTGGCGCTCCTCTCTTTTCCCTTTTTTTGAGCGGTAAAATAGGCGCTCCTCTCTTTTCCCTTTTTTTGAGCGGTAAAATAGGCGCTCCTCTCTTTTCCCTTTTTTTGAGCGGTAAAATTGGCGCTCCTCTCTTTTCCCTTTTTTTGAGCGGTAAAATAGGCGCTCCTCTCTTTTCCCTTTTTTTGAGCGGTAAAATAGGCGCTCCTCTCTTTTCCCTTTTTTTGAGCGGTAAAATAGGCGCTCCTCTCTTTTCCCTTTTTTTGAGCGGTAAAATAGGCGCTCCTCTCTTTTCCCTTTTTTTGAGCGGTAAAATTGGCGCTCCTCTCTTTTCCCTTTTTTTGAGCGGTAAAATAGGCGCTCCTCTCTTTTCCCTTTTTTTGAGCGGTAAAATAGGCGCTCCTCTCTTTTCCCTTTTTTTGAGCGGTAAAATAGGCGCTCCTCTCTTTTCCCTTTTTTTGAGCGGTAAAATAGGCGCTCCTCTCTTTTCCCTTTTTTTGAGCGGTAAAATTGGCGCTCCTCTCTTTTCCCTTTTTTTGAGCGGTAAAATAGGCGCTCCTCTCTTTTCCCTTTTTTTGAGCGGTAAAATAGGCGCTCCTCTCTTTTCCCTTTTTTTGAGCGGTAAAATAGGAGCTCCTCTCTTTTCCCTTTTTTTGAGCGGTAAAATTGGCGCTCCTCTCTTTTCCCTTTTTTTGAGCGGTAAAATAGGCGCTCCTCTCTTTTCCCTTTTTTTGAGCGGTAAAATAGGCGCTCCTCTCTTTTCCCTTTTTTTGAGCGGTAAAATTGGCGCTCCTCTCTTTTCCCTTTTTTTAGCGGTAAAATTAACGCTCCTCTCTTTCCCTTTTTTTGGAGCGGTAAAATTGGCCCTCCTCTCTTTTCCCTTTTTTGAGCGGTAAAATTGGTGCTCCTCTCTTCACTTTTTTTGAGCGGTAATATTTGTGCTGGCGGAGTGCCCAGGGTGTTAGCTTGCCCAGGGGAGGCACAGGGGGCACGTGCCCCCCGAAATGTATGGTTGTATGAGCTTACCTGATGGCAAGTAGGCCCTAGGCTCAGGCTGTGGGTCTTGGGGGCCCTAATGAAGAATGTGAAGTGGGCCACCCCTTAAACATTAGCAAACATGTCCCACAGTCCCACTGGGCGGTGACTGGTGGGCCCTTTAGCTTCTAGGCATTAGCCAACCAATATTTTTAGCCCCGTTTAAGTTGGTAGAAGTTAGAACTCTTTTGTTATAATTTACTTATTTACTAAACTTGGAAATAGCAAATACTACAAAACCTAGTTTTGAAATACACGATTTTTAAGAGTGCTGTTTTTGATTTCCGCTCATTTGAAAGCCGACATCGGTGCTATTTTTAGAGCGGTAACATTTGCGCTTCTCGCTTTTCGCTCAGCTTATCCTTTATAATATTACACACAAGTTCGTTCTTAAGTTAAATAGATCGTTATCGACGGGCGGATCACTATCAGTAATCAGTGTACAAGCCGTTAGCTTTGACTGTACTAAAGTGATTACTAATAGATTACAGATTTGGCACTACGAAAGGCTGTACTCGTTGTAATCGGTGTACAGAATTTAAAGTTAAGTGGTTAGCGCCTCGATCTTTATTTTAAGGTTTGTAAAAACATTTGTAACAATAAAAGTCGCGTTCACACGTAGGCGGTAGAAAACGGTTTGAATCAGTTTAAAACGGCTTAGCCTGGTTCACACAACTCCTTCGAAACGATTTGAATCGAAGTGCCTATTTTTCCATATGCTCTTTTCCGTCCCATACAATCAGTTTGAAGGGCCCAAAGCTACACATAGATTCTTATCTCGTTCGATATCAGTTCAGATAGGAATAACGGAAAATTTGCGCATTACCTTTCCATATGCTATGATTTTTAGATGGCAAAGAATTTAGAGGAGAGGCTGACGAAGTCTTGCTAAAGTAAAGATTAACTTTACCTTACGATGGCCCTTCATAGCTACCCAATTGGTGGAATGTCGGTAATAGGCGTGTTAGGTAATATGGTCGCTCCTTTCTTTGACTGAAAAGACAGGAGGAATAGCACCGCAATGTAATGGACTTCATTATAGCACTTTTTCTCATCATTCAGGCGCGAGGGTTCAACGAGACAGCATTCAGTCGATAATTCTATCTAATACTTCGGGAACATTGTCATTTAATTTTTATTCGATATTGTCGAAAAATTAATTATTTTACCGCTACCAGAGTCCTTTGATCTCTCTCTAGTATTGAAATTTGAATTCAGATGAAAATGTTTGTAAAAGGAACTCAACGCCACGTTGACAGCGCCAATGAAATTTATCCTTTGTAATCCGCAGTAGACACCTCAATGTGAGTTGTTAAAATTATCTCTTTAAAGCACCTCAATTTTTCATTTCTTTTAGTTAAATCATTTATGTTCGATATCACAGTTCTCAAAAAAATTTCCTAAACTGTTATTTTATTTAGGCATTATGATATAAATATATTAATAATTATTATCATCTTATGAAACTATAAGTTTATACATAAGTGTATAATATTATTACATAAGTGTAACACTTCCTATTCTTCACATGCAAAAGTTTTATTGAGAGCTATTCACAAGACAGACAGCATTACGGGCTTCGTCCGCTTGCTAACGCGTCACACGTAGCCTTTGACAGCGCCTCGCTAGGGGGATATTTTCTTGTGATGACGTCACTCCGTTACTAGCTCTCAGTAAAATATTCCCCAAAGTGACAAACTTATAGAATAATATTATAGACTTATGCAGGGCCCCCAGAGGTCCTATAATTCCTATATTTTTAGCAAAATCCTTAAAAAGTCCTATAAAATCCTATAATTTTGATATTTTACCCATTTCAAATCCCACCACTCTTTTAAATTGCTAGATTTAGCTATAGGATAAATTCCTATACAAAGTCACTCTAGTCTATACTTTTGTTATTGTTAACATGGTTAGCTACTAGTATATTTTTGTGATGAAATCGTTTAATAGTTTCTATTTTTCAAGTGAAAATCAAAGATTTATTTTATTAAATATAGATTTGGTTTTTAAATTCATAAAGTTAGTAAATGAAATAGCATATGTAGTCCTATAAAATCCTATAATTTGAAAATATAGTCCTATAAAGTCCTATATTTTAGAATTATAATCCTATTTTTCCTATGAAAAATTTGAAGATTTTAGTGGGGGCCCTGCTTATGGTTTATAGTATCGTTCCATTATATATAATTTGAAGTAAAAATTCGTGCTAAGCCTTGGTACAATTTTCCTCAAAGCGATTCAAAAAGGCCTAATAGCTTGTTACCGATCTGACATAGTTCCTCTTTTTGTCGTTGGTGGTTACCGCTGATAATTTGCTTGCATCAGTGGCGTATCAACGGACGGTACAGGGGTACAATGTATTTCCTCAAATTTTGGAGGCCGTCAAAGGTAAAACTTCTAGAAAAACAGCACATTTAAAATAAATATTCGGAATTATTTTCAAAAATAATTTTAATTAACTAGTTCGTCTTAAGTTGTTTTAATTTCGCTTATTTTAGTTTCTTCGCTTAAAGACAATTGTAGGTTTGTAACGTTTTCATAGGACGTTGATATTGAAATTAGAATATTTTTTCTTGTAGACCTCAAAAATAAAGAAATGGTACAACAATAATAATTAAACGACAAACATTTAATATCTTAAGGGAATTATTTACAATACAGGAAAGCATTTATAATTAGGGATAATTACTATGTTGAAGCTATCTGCGCGCATCATGGTCAAATTTTTCCCCGGCACGAGAGCAGTGTGGCCAAGTTAGCAGGTTTCCTTCTCTTTCTAGAAGAAAGTTAGCAACGCTGGAGGAAAAACAGGAGATAGACTCTCATAGGAGGTTTCGATAATTGGAAGCAAAAATTCAATAGGAGGTCGCAAAATTGTAACGTCGGAGACATCAGATTATTGTATTTATACATGGACAGTAAATTAAGAGGACAGGTTTTCGATACCCTTCCACAGTGCATTTTATTTCTCCCCGCGTATCAATCAGCTCGAGAGACTCCGAGGGAGTCTTGCAAGGTCGTTTGTACCACGTGATCTTAAAATTTCCCAATGGCAATCTAATGCGGTTGATATTGTTACGTAATTTTTTGCGCTTTATATTTTAGTAATTTTTAATTTTGGTTTTTTAATTCAATAAAAACTATCAACTGATATTTAGTATATCACATTTAATCTATAAAAACGTGAAAAAATACCTTTTGGCGTAAAAATGTACTTCGTGTTTATCTTTTTTTTCTGTTTTCGAACAGTATCGTCCACTCTTAGCGATACTTGTTTTTTTTCAAATAACCTTGGCCGACTCCCTTAGTGTGATTGGTTTACGGAGGCTAAAAACCAGGCTTTTTACCGATCCTCTAAAATCTACACTCCATGATTTATATACCCCATTTCCGCTAGGCACTACTGGGGTACCACTAATTATACAAATGATTTTTTATCTTATAAGGAACATTTTCATCACGCGTCCCACTATTTTCTTTTTATTAATTAAAAAAGACAAAACCAAAAGTCAGTGCAAGCCTGAAACACTAATAAAGAACTTTTAAAAAGGCAGAGAATAACAAGTTGGCAAGATAAAATATACCTCTCCTCGGAAGAATGGTCCCTAGTGGTATTAATTTCTCGAGACGACCTTTAAAGATATCTCCGCAATTCAGAGTTATTTACTAAAAACGTAATCCCGGTTCTATCCCGCCCGGTATAAAATTTTAATTTTAATTTAAATAATTAAGACGAAACAACCGAGTTTAATTTATTCAGAATAATATAAATTAAGTAATTACAACAGCGAGTTAGACGTACTAAAACAATGCACAATTGAATTTAACCCTATTTACAGAACAAGTTTATCAGTTAAATATAATACGAAGCAAATTTTAATGAAAGAAATATCTACAGAGGGTATTTGTATTTTTCTCGCTTACGAAATACTTGCCTCATCTTTAACGCTCATTTTATTTCAACACTCGCCCTTGATGAAGATACCGTAGAATAGCTATATTCGACATCTGGAAGTGGACGACTCGTAGACTTCCTGTTGACGTGGTGACACATACTGAATGAAAAAGACCAATACCGTCCAATTTCCAATATCATATAATGACTCGCACACCCGGGAAATCAATGACTGCATTAGGAATCGTAGATGTCCAAATATCCACACCAATATAAAATGTGTTAACAAGAAGCGAAAAACTTACCATCACAAAGCACAGAAAGCCACTTGACTAAACCACAGCTCGTATATCAATAAATGACCGTAGACGGAATAGTTAGTGCGACACCTTACCATTAACAAACAGGAATTTTTGACGTTATTATAATGAAACTGGATAAGCTAAAAATTACAACGTACAAACTATAAAGTCTCCTCCAAAACTGGACGTTTTCGTGGACAAAAAATATAAGATCAAAGAATAGACAGTAAAAATAACATACGACCCTTCCTTTGCCTAAAACTCAGATACATATTATATTAAAAAAAGAGTATCCAAAAAACTAAACCTACTGCCAATTAAAGAGTTTAACAACGTCATTGAATAATATATTACAGATTTATAACACAACGTAAAAGGAATCAATAACACAGCGGCAACGAATCAAAGTCCTAATACCCCGCTCCCGATTCAATTCCCGACGAAATAAAAACAAGTTCACAAAAATTAAAAAACAAAATTCAATAAAAAATATCCTCAGATATTGTATTCATCCGTTTAGTAACAAAACCCGCCTTATCATAATGGTTCCTTTACTCCAATATTTTCCCAAAGGAAGTCAATGGCACGGCGGTGAACTATCCACATGGTAACAATGCGACCAGAGTTCAATTCCTGATCATGATTATATTTTACATAAAAATACTTAAATATTTAATTAAATATAAGATTAATATAATTTATAAATATTTAATTAAATATAAGATTAATATAATTTATAAATATTTAATTAAATATAAGATTAATATAATTTATAAATATTTAATTAAATATAAGATTAATATAATTTATAAATATTTAATTAAATATAAGATTAATATAATTTATAAATATTTAATTAAATATAAGATTAATATAATTTATAGATATTTAATTAAATATAAGATTAATATAATTTATAAATATTTAATTAAATATAAGATTAATATAATTTATAAATATTTAATTAAATATAAGATTAATATAATTTATAAATATTTAATTAAATATAAGATTAATATAATTTATAAATATTTAATTAAATATAATATTAATATAATTTATAAATATTTAATTAAATATAAGATTAATATAATTTATAAATATTTAATTAAATATAAGATTAATTAATTAATTTAATAGAATGGATTACCTGATTCGTTAATGCCCTCTTGGCCAGGGCATCCGCTATCTCGTTACCTAAAATGCCACTGTGTGCTTTAACCCAGTAAGGGTGATTTTAGCGCCATGATTAATAATAAAATCCCTAACAGTTACACACATGCCATTAAGGTTGGAAGATTTTACAATGGCTCGTAGAGCAGATAGACTATCACTGAAGATAGTTACCTGTTCATCGCGGGGTCGCTCCCTAGCGAACCCCTTAATGCTCTCCAGTCTGGAGTAAAGCTCAATATAAATAATTCTAGGATTATAACTCATGTCTAGAGGAAATATCTCTGAAACGAGTTCCAATCCATTAGGGCAGTGAATTGACTACACGCCAATTTCTCTCCACTAAGAATTTGCTTTCTACGAGTAAAATAGACTTTGTCAATTCCATGTTATTTGGCTATTTGCTAAATTTATTCACTACGTTCAAAACTAACTATCACGGTCTCGTTGAGTCAGTCAAACATATTATTAGATATTATTTTGCCTCCCGACTAATATTCGCTTAATTCGACCCTCGGTGATACTGAGCACTAGCTAGTTTAGCGAGCAAATCTTGTATTTAGCTATCGCATGACTCAGCAAATAATTCATGTCAAGAATAATACAATAAGGTACTGCGAAAATGTTATAGAAAATCCAAAGTTGATCTCGCACGGTAGAACCACGCAGACATTCGAAAGAACTCTGCTACGCCGTAGTTTGTTGACTAAATAATCGAATAAATGAATGAACCTCATTATTCTATTTCTAGTTAGATTCCACGCAACTTTTTCTACTTGAAATGTATGGTTACTAGCCTGTAAAAGTGTGAACTAAGAAATGTCTTTGTACCTTTAAAATTAAAAATTAAAAACATTTGTGACGAATACCCGATAAAAATCTAATTTTAACTATATTTGGAACAGTATCAATACTTTGAAATAGCTTGTATTTCTTTTCAGACTTATCTTACTTCTTAAAGCTCATTAATGAACGTTTTCTCGCTTTAGTGATAAAAAACCACTGATAATTTTCTACAAACAATCTGGTTTAAGGAATAATATCGTTCGTCAGTTTTAAGACGAACATTCTATTGCTTATTTCGGAATTAGAACACGCTGGCCCGGCTTTTAAATGACGATTTTCTTTCGGCTGCTCCGAAGCTGCTCTCATTGTCACTCGGATCAAATATATTTTACGCGTGATTTCATAATTCAAGCGATTTCCCAAATGAGAAGCACGATTTATACAGGGTGTCCACTAAAAAACAAAAAATTATAAAAAACAGACACACTTTTTTCTAAATAAACAATTTCTATGGAACATTACTCGTGCAGGGTGACATTTAGTAGTGTAAAATAGAATGACCTTGAACCATGTCTTCAAGGTCATTCAAAACCTATCTAGAGAACCGTTGCGTTTACGGATTTGGTTCTAATTAGAAAGTAGTTGCTCGCCATATTATTAGTTCAATTAACTTTTATTTGATCAATTTTGAAAAATCAGAAGCCGCGAAATTGAATGATAATGAATTGAACCTGATTTTTGTAAGATTGGTTGTCATGACAACAAGAAAGAATAATTAATGCCTTCCGTGACATTTCAATTGAAATGTTGTACAACACTATGAACTCCGTCGTTAAACGAGCTCAAGCATTTATCGTAGCCAACGGTGGTATAATTGAGCCGTTGTAAACTATTCAGTATTAATTTCATTTAGTCACATTAAAACTAATCAGATTATATCAAAAGTCAAAATTTGATATACATATCTTAACGTTGGAATTCAACGTAAGCCCGAGCGTAAAAGATGTCTGCTGAATAGCGACCGCCATGCAATAATTGGTGAAAAATTTCACTATAAGTTGCAATGGACTGCTCACATATAGGGCACTCTGAATGTTTATTAATCAGATTATTTTTTATTATTATTATTATTATCAAACACTGAATTAATTAACCTTCAATTTCTCGGCTTCTGATTGGTCAAATTTGGTCCAATCAAAATTATTTGTACTAATAATATGGCGAGCAACAACTTTCTAAATGGAACCAAATCCGTAAAACCAACGGTTCTCGAGATAATTTTTGAATGACTTTGAAGACATAGTTCAAGGTCATTAAATTTTACACTAGTAAACGTTCCCTGCACGAGGAATGTTCCGTAGAAATTTTAAATTTAATAACAAAAGTTTTTCAGTTATTTATCATTTATAAATATGTTTCGGGGACAATTTGGGGATAAAATTTTAAATAAATGCAAGTTTTACAATCTTCCCCTGACAAAATCCAATGAGACACGCATAAGATACTCAGATGGTTCGAAATGTTCTTCACCAAATTTACCTAATTGATAATTGAGATAAAAGAGCAAATAAGTTACTTGAACCAATTTTGTTTGCTATGGAACCCCAAATTATCCACCTAATTTTGGCGGAACCCCAACTCATTTTTTTTACTTATCTTGAAGACTCTTGCGCTGCGAATTCTCGGAACATCTTTTAGGAACCGCTGATCTAGGATCGGCTGCTAGAACGGGCCCTATCGTCTCGCGTAGCTCTTTGGTGAAACGAGGTTGAGCCACGGCCATAACAGCGTCATAGAAAGTATACCAGAAAATCAATCCGAGTAGTGCATATAATATTTAATTCCAGTCGCAGCTCCCGGAACCGCTCAAATAAAATGGAAAATGAAACGCGTTGGGATAAATAGATTTCCACCGGATATATTTTTTCTCGCGATATTGAGGAACTCTATATTGCACGTTGGCTAGCTTTATCTGTCAATGTACTCAGGCAGGCGTATACACTTATTTCCGGTGATAAGATTCTGCTAAATGAAGTTATATTTTTAACGTATCAGTTTAAATATGTTCTCAAGACGGAATGTTGGCGCGAGAGGAAACCTTAAAATACTATCAAGGAACCCCGACTCAATGCGCATTGTTAGTCACGCTTACTTTAGGGACATAAATGCATTTACCCTAGCACCGGCTTGAAGCTAGAAAGTCTATTGTGAACAAATCATTATTTCGTCAAAGACGATAAAAATAGTATGGAGAAACTATTAAGCACGATACTACTGCAAATATTTTCGAGGTCAGTTTCTTTACGTTTGCAACATGATTTTTATTTTAAAGTTAAAGTTAAATTTTATATTAATATTAATATGATACTTATTATTAATTTTATAAGGTGACTTTTAATTTTGTTCAGATTTATGTCAATTAAAAAAGTGAAACTTCAATGGGATCCCTTCAGCTCCTTTCGAATAATACCCACATTATTTTAGCCTTTTAGCCACCTAGACGCCAAATTAAAGAAAAGGAAATGCTGGATTTGCATCTGCTGCGAGCGTTGCCAGATACTGAAAATAAAATTTTCGTATATAATAGAGGCAAAAATTATCGATTTCAGAAAAAAATATTATTGTACGCTTGAAAAATGTCGGTAAATTTTTATTTTGTGTCAAATACTGACTTTAACCTTGTTAAATAATTTTTTATAACACTTAAAGTTTGACCAATTGAAAACCTGTGATTAAAAGTTTCAGTTTTAACTGGTTTTCGGCCAAATTAATTATCGTACATTATCGTATACGCGTAAGCTGAATTATCGAAAAATGCGTTCTATATAGTACGGCATTAAAAATATCGTACGTCCCAAAAATTATCTAGGAATTATCTACGTGTACGATAATTATCGTACGTCTGACAACGCTGTCTGCTAGGCAAACGGTTTAAATTTTACGACTTAGTTAGCGACTTTATTCCTGGTGGTCGAGTTAACAGCTCCCTATACTTACTACTCATGAAGTTTTTATGGAAAGGGGAAAACGGAAGAACTCGGTGGAAAACCTCTTTAACCAGCGAGGAGATAACTTGAAAACCCAACCGCGGAATAAGAAGTTCCGAGTTTCCACCCAATGCCACGAGCGAAAGTGCTTGCTACTGCACCACTCCACTTTGATTTTTTAAAACACAAAGCAGACGAAATTCCAGCAGTTCATGACATCATCTCGTTGGCCGCTACGTGGCTCTTTGTGAACTGTAAAGGCCAATTGGAAAGATTTCAAAGATAAGACCCAATCTATTTAAATAGTCGGTTTTCTTCCAACTTGTCCCACTCGAGATGATTAGTTACCCCAGAAAAAAACTAAATTTAAAGAACAGTTTTTATTTAAACCAAATCTGTTTTTCCTCTAAAAATTAAATTTTTTTATCAATTATAACTACACTTGCAATATAAACAATTTCATTAAATAAAGCTGCTAAGGTAAAATGGTTTAAAAACGAGTTTTAATAATTTAATATTAGGAAAACCTTGAACTAATTGGCATAAACATAGAATCAATTTAAATAAAACTTTTGAAATGAAATAGATTTATAGAAAAATAAAGAGGAGCAAGATATATATTTTCCCCAAAATCGTAAAAATGCTTATATTAATTGGTTTTCCCTTTAAAGTTTCGGTATAGGTTAATTTGTTTTCCATTTAAAGCTTAGGTACATATTAATTTGTTTACCCTATAAAGCTAGGGAAATATTAATTTTTTATAATTTAAAGTTTAGATTTCAGCATATTATGGCATATATTGTTTGTTTTCTATATTTAAAGTTTAGATTTCAGCATATTATTGCATATATTGTTTGTTTTCTATTTGAAGTTTTGGATTGACCATATTCTTTCGTTTTACATTTGAAGTTTAGGATTGACCATATTCTTTCGTTTTACATTTGAAGTTTAGGATTGAGCATATTCTTTCGTTTTACATTTGAAGTTTAGGATTGAGCATATTCTTTCGTTTTACATTTGAAGTTTAGGATTAAGCATATTCTTTCGTTTTGCATTTGAAGTTTAAGATTGAGCGTATTCTTTTGTTTTACATTTGAAGTTTAGGATTGAGCATATTCTTTCGTTTTCCATTTGAAGTTTAGGATTGGGCATATTCTTTCGTTTTCCATTTGAAGTTTAGGATTGTACATATTCTTTCGTTTTCCATTTGAAGTTTAAGATTGAGCATATTCTTTTGTTTTACATTTGAACTTTAGGATTGAGCATATTCTTTCGTTTTCCATTTGAAGTTTAGGATTAAGCATATTCTTTCGTTTTCCATTTGAAGTTTAGGATTAAGCATATTCTTTCGTTTTCCATTTGAAGTTTAGGATTAAGCATATTCTTTCGTTTTTCATTTGAAGTTTAGGATTAAGCATATTCTTTCGTTTTCCATTTGAAGTTTAGGATTAAGCATATTCTTTCGTTTTCCATTTGAAGTTTAGGATTGAGCATATTCTTTCGTTTTACATTTGCAGTTTAGGATTAAGCATATTCTTTCGTTTTCCATTTGAAGTTTATGATTGAACATATTCTTTTGTTTTCCATTTGAAGTTTAGGACTGAGCAAATTCTTGCGTAAACTATGTTCTTTGGTTATCTATCCGAAGTTTACGGCTGAGCATATTTCTAACTTGAGTCTCGGCTATTCAAATATATATTTATTACAATGACCCCGCTTAAAGACTCGTAAATTTAAAAATTTGCTATTCCTCTTCGGTTTTTTCTACGGTTATCCTTACACTTTTTAACGTAGATGTGGAGTGGTTGAGTGGTTAGCACTTTCGCCTCGTAGCAAGAGGAGCTGGGTTCGATCCCAGCTTGTGGCACTGGGTGAAAACTCGGAACAATTCCTTATGCGTAGAGTTTGCCAGTTCTCTTCCCACTGGTCTAAGGGGTTTTCCCCCGAGATCTTCGGTTTCCCCTTCCATAAAAACTTGTTGGGGTTAACGGTAATAGTAAGTGTAGGGAGCTGTTGGCTCGAACGCGTGGCATGTCACCACCCTCCTACGCATTGTAACCCGCTCACCTGAATTAATGGCTTCAAAAGTCGCTTAATGACTTAGGCCTAAGGTGGCGCCTTGGGTATTAGCCTAGCTGATTATATACCGGTTTAATATCTATAATTGTATGACAAAACCTAAAGCCTTCTCAAAATCAACTGAGATTTGCGATAACGTCTTAATGCTGCATGGTATGAACAGATTTGAAAGCTGTGCTGATCAAACAAAAAATCAGCAACCTTGACAAACCACTCAACAAGGTTATTTCGCTCACTGTAAATTGAGCGTATCCAGCACATATCAGTGTCTAAAATCAAGTGTCAATTCTACAGCGGTAAAAATTAGCTGAATATTTAATCAATATATGTTTACCCCTAATTCCAATTCTAAAGCTTAAAAATTCGTTTGAGGGGAAATTGTAATGTGTATGGTATTAAATATATAATTCTTTAAAATCGCTTTTTCGGAGGTTAGTCGTTTGCCACCAGAACCGCCGAGAGCGGGCCCGGGCCCAAGTAAAATCATCATTTCTGGCGCCAATATTGTTGTTATTACTAAACATAAGTATTATATTTTTGTCGGTAATTTGTCGCAGCTTCCCCCGCTCTGTCGCCAATTGAAGTTGACACGACACGTACTGCTCACGCGTCAACGTTTGAAGCTAAACAAATAAACACACGTGGTAAATTTATTGGTCGGTTCCGACCTACGGAGGAGCTACACGAAATTTCGTTTCAAAATTGCACCACAATATAAACGTGATGAGGACACACGAGCGCGTTCATATCCCAAATATCGGGGGAGATATTCACGTAAGACACGCGAATAAAGCTGGTTACTACTCGAAGAAATATTGAAGTTGGACGTTTGAATCTCGTCTAGTGAAATAAAATTGTTCCGCAAGTCAGTGATTTCGTAAAAGTTTCCGTCGCGTGTGAAAGCGACTTTAGACGGCGATAAACTTTATGTTATCGAAAACTTTAAATTAACGATATTGAAATCTTATCGTCCACCCGAGTATGTGAGTATGTCGCCTTATTGAGGCGACGATGACTTAGCCTAATATTGTTTTTCTCGACCAATATTTTGAATTCCTCCCTTTACCAGCAACAGAGTTTTAAGAGCTGTATACGAGAGAACCGCGCAACTATCGCTAAAAACTAAGAATGATAAGGCAGTTTCGACGCAGTTAATGGTTTCAAACGTCAAAAATCCAAGGCCTAAGGAATTTCTCGTAAAGTGTCTCCATCTGTTGATCTGAACAAATCCAAATACGAGTGAAAATTAAAAAAAACATTTCATTATCGGTAAAAATATTACCGGCTATCAGCGCGAAAGGCTAGAGTACCATTGCTCCCATTCTCGGGTGATGCCTGACACTGATCAGAAGTGACGATATCTGGCGAGTTTTTGTCACCAATATTTTATAATCAGCAAAGTAAGTCTTTGACTGTTCCAATTTTAACTGGCGGAGATTTTGTCTTAGCCGTGGTGAGTTGAGGATAAATGCTAGTTTAAAATACGTTGAACGTATAAGAACTTCATCAAGCAGTGAAGTTGTCCAGGTGGTTAGCCCAATTTTCAAAATTAAATTTGTGATATTACGTGTTCAAGGTCAAAGGCCATATGCCAACTAACTGTGACTCTATACGTTTTTATTGAAAATATACTAACCATTAATCGATTTATATTGACTTTTGCACACCACAAGAACAGACTGATGTTTAGACTGTGTGTAAAATTGGATCTTTGACCCAAGATCTACAGAACCATAAAACCCCGCGTGAAGCGAGGTCATCCTGAAATGTTTATTAGTTTTAAATCGGTCTCAATAAACCATTTTAAACAAAAACAAATAAAGCGCTATCCCGAAATTAAAAATTTGAAATTCACCGAAGGATATTTGACATCAAAGTTCATTATAAGTCCATTAAATTTTTAAAACAAACAGTTCATTAAAAGTACACTATCGCGTGTTTATTTCCAGTTTCTGTTCTAGAAAATTCCTGGTTCTTGGAGGATTTTTTAGTGCATTTACACCATTCACGCTACAATAATTGTTGTGATTTTAATTGACTCCGTAGTTCCATAAATGTGTCAGTTAGTCGAAATAATTACTGACAAAGGAGAGTACCCGAGGTGTTTATTGCCGATTTTGTTCAAAGTCGGGCGTAATGTAGACCTATATGAGTTATGAAATTTCCCATTCGATTTGCTATGGCAACCGAAAATGTTTTTGATCACTTAAAACAAAAAATCTCCATTTAAAAAAGCATGAGATTTTATCGGTTTCACAGGGTCCTAGCTACGAATTTTTTTAAAACATTTGAAATTAACAAAATGTGTAATTTGGACCACATATCTCATCAAGTTTGGGTAAATTGGAACATTGTTTGGGTAAAATTGTAACAATTTTTGGGTAAATTAAGAAAAGCATTTTCGGTTGCCATGGCAAATCGAATGGGTAGTGCAACTTCTCCTTTTGGGAAATTTCATATCTCATATAGGTCTATATTACGCCCGACTTTGAACAAAATCGGCAATAAACACCTCGGGGACTCTCCTTGTGAATGAGCTATCGAAATGTCTAACAATAGAGTAGATACTACTCCGTAGTCCGTACCTTTGGTCATGTCAGCCCGTTTGAGAAAATAATTTTTGATGGGTAGCGGTAATACTCTATATCAGAAACTGTAAGTCTGTAATTATGTTGCATAAATAAGTCAGTTACAGTGGAAATAATGGAGTGATGTGGAAATTGACGTCAAACCCAAAACGATAAGCGTTAATTGACAATTCATTAACTTATGAACTAACGTAGTAGGAGTTATCCTAACCCTTTGTTCCTTGAACTAATTATCAAATTATTTTGTTAGAGGTAAAACGCCCTAAATATTGGGCACTATGCAGTACCAAAATCCTAGTTTAACAAAATGAAAACTCTAGAACCTTTTACTCTATACATGTATATATAGTCAAAATGACTTTAGTAATTCTGATTTTTCTTTAACCTACTTTATTATTATAGTTTATACAAAAATATTTAATTGCTAGTGAATAAGTCAATTTAATAAGCGCTGAAATCAAAAACAAACGTACTATCAAACATTTACTAATTTTATTTATTTCTTAAATTCCAGATGCTGTATTTGAGAAAATAGTTAAATAATAATAAAAATGCCTTATTACCGAGAGAACATTTACGGTCCACGAATAAACGGAAGACGATTTCCTCGCTATCGGCCTCGTCCACCTAACGTGAGGTACCGATACCCCCCGGGGTTCTACAACAATGACGCCATCCACTCTATGCCTCCCGAATTGGGTCTAACGGCGACGCAATTCAACGCGTATCGCAACCGCGGTCTATGTACCGAACGAGGCTTCTTCTACGCAGATCCGCCAGCTTACGACGATAGACCTTATTCTCGATATTTTCAATTGCGTCAAGTTTCAATTGGACGGAATCGAGACCCTTACGAACTGCTACGTCAAGATAATTTCTACGATGACCTTATGACTATGCAAATGCGTCCCAATTCCTTAATCGAGGGTAGTTCTCCAGTGAACCAAACTCAAGTTCAACAACTGAACGGTAACTCTACCGTAAATTTCTTACAGAGCGCCGATTTCAGTTCAAGTCAATGGGCCGCGTATAATGTAGAGCAAAACCCCGGGCACGTTGATGGCGAAATTGTACCTTGCCAACGTTGCTTAATGGAACGCGATGTTAAACAATTTGCTATTGACATACAAATGTCTAATCAGATAAACGAAAACAGAACCACCACGCCTTGCCTGGATGAGAAAATTCTTCCGGACGCGGAACAAATCTCTTTGGAAACGGAAACTATCCAGTTGGACAAAGTAAAACCCGTTTTCAACTTGGATAATTCACAGATGTTAAACGAAGAAAATCTTAGACTTAACCAAATCAATTATTCGCAAATGGGAGTTAATTCGAAGAATGAAAATGAAGGTTTTTGGATGCAGCTTAAAGAGCCATCGATTTTATCAATCGCTGGTTCGTCCAACCAAAACCAACGAGGCAACTATGCCCACAGCCAAAGCCCTCATCTAGAAACCCGTTGCCCAAGTCCAAACGTCATACAGAAAACGTGGAAAGGGAAATCGAGTGGACTGCGCGATGAAGAGATCCAAACCGTCACTAAACAAGAAACTCATTCGCAAGAGCTAGGTTACCAAGGCACTTCTAAATGGTTAGACAATCAACTGACCACTAAAGAAATTGAGGATAGAAATAAATTTTTCCAAGACTGCGTCAAGTTTACGATCGTAAACGATACCAGAAAAATCCAGCATCCGTCTAAGCTAATTGATAAAAGCAGGTTTTCAACTAGACACGGTCACTCGACTCGTGCTGCGGAGAGAAAACACGAGCCACACTCCAGCGATAAAACCAGAACCAATAAAGAACCGTCGCGACATTCGAGTAAAGAGAAAGGCAAAACATCGGGGAAAAAGTCTACGAACTCCGGAAAATCAGTTAAAGAAGAGCAGAAGCAGTTAACCGACAACGCGTCTAAAGGAAAACATCTGAGCCACGACAAATACCAACTGGTAAAATCCGGTTCCAATAATATCATCGACGAGAAGCGCAAATCGAGAACGGAGCGTACGAGGCATTCCGATGAAAGGGGGCCCAGAAGACGACGGTCGCGTTCGAAGAAGCGCCAGAGGGAGGGCCGTTCCGACAAACGAGGAAATAGAATCGACAAACTCCAACAAACTACCAGAAAACGGGAAAATACGAATGTAGAAAAAAGTGCAACTAAATCCCACAAAGTGAAAACGACCGAAAAGAGTATGGACTTAGAATCAATCTCGTCTCGGTCCATTCCGTTGGTGGACGAAAGTATCTCTTATCACACGTATAGTGGAAACGAAGAATGGCAGTCGATGGAATCCACCAACGTGCTCGATTCCGTCGTAGCGGACGACGGGACAACCGCGAAAATTGACGCCAAAGCGAAAGTAGAAGGCTGGCTCGAGAAATATTCTTTCGGCGCCGAAGACGAGGACATCGATCGTGACAATTTCTCTGTCCCGGATGTCGATCAAAAATACATTCTAATGGAGACGTGTGAGAACGATTACATCGAGTGGTCCGACCTTGCCGACACGGAGGACAGTGAACGCGAAGATGGTGGCGCCGCGCGTAGCTCCAAATCCTGCGCCTCCAGAAAGGTCATCGACGTCTCGTCCAATTCTTCGGAAGAGTCGTGCGTCGCTTTAACCGCGAGAAACACGAACGTCATCGATATATGGTCAGATTCAGATTCATATTCGACCCTGCCCTATCCGATGGACCACCAAATGGACGTCACGTCCGAAAGTGAATTCGAATCGGATGGTAACAATTACGAAGATGGACATACGGTCGGAGGATTTTTCGGTACGGATCTTCGAGTGATTACCAATAGGCAGGTACAAATATTCGTCCAGTCGTACGAAAACGAACCGGCTGTTTTCCAGATAATATCTTCATTCTTCGCGAGAAAATTGAAACTCAATTATCTTCTAGCGGATTTCGGTAGTCTCCTGCGTACGGAAAGGATATTCTTACCATCTATAATTAAAAATCTTCCCATTTTCAAAATAACAGTAAATTTTAATATTTTAACATCGACGGCGTTTGGTAATTTCGGTGTAGCGCCTTTTAAAACGTACCCTCACGTTGCTGAAGCGTTGGAATACGCCAATTTAAGTAATCAAAGCGATAGTACTATCAATACGACTACATTAGGCCAAGAAGAAAGCGATTATAACAAATCCCACTTAGTGGAGAACGAAGCGGCGAGTTTCGAATTCATGGAGCCTCCGGTCCTCGTCGCCGAATTTGTAGAAGTCGAATCTGAATTTCCCTCAATAAACATCGTCGACTCTAGCGAGAGTAGAGGCGGCGGGGAGGCTGACGGTGCAGTGGCTGATAGCGACGCGTTTCCGCCCCTTCTCTTATCGTATTCGGATTCGGCCGCGGAAATGGATTTCGTCAACGACAGAAAGTTAGAATTCGACGTGTCCGATTCCGTACAACTGCTGATTGAGCGCATAGAGGACTCCATCGAACGCGGTCTTCTCGAATGCGAAAAAGAAACCGAAAATATTCGCGCTAAAGACGCTATTTCAACCGTGAATGACGTTTTAAATTCGATACTAGTGACTGTCAGCGAAGCGGACGATATCAACGAGGAAGAAAAATTAACTGGTGCGAACAATAGTGTTGACGGAATTGAAGGACGCGGGGAAAATTCTAGGCTTACTTTGGTGAGAAAAATGGTCTCGACGGAAATAGACGCCGTGGGTACAATTGTGAAAAAGTGGAAGAATACACGAGTGGCGATTGCGGAAAAGAGAACAGCCGTCGACCAATCTTTCGCCCCGACAGTCGTAAGCCTCTTAGAAAATCTTTCGGATATAATGGGGAAGCCGGAAAAAATGGCTTCATTGAATACCGTGACCGAAGATCATTCCGAATCCAAGCCGCTGGAATCGGAATCCAATCAAAACCCAGACGTTGCATCCAAAAATAAGAAAAGAGTGAAGGACCAAATAAAACGGAACACCGTTTTGCAAGATAAGATCGAGAAATGGTATAATTTAAGAAAAAATAAGGACATCGTTTACGATATGTCCCCGAAAATAATTCCTCCGATAGGTTTTAATCCGCGTCAACTCACCAAAGTCCGGAAGAGAAAGTATAAGAGACGGAAGAAGCAGCCGGGGATAATTCACTTAGATTCCGAGCTCCCGGGTTTCGATGGACTTGTGTCAAACCAAAACAGTAGCTCGGAAAGGCTTCCGGACGTTGGTAGAGATAACGCTGACGAGTCGTTGCCGAAAAAGAAAAGAAAATACATCCGCAGGGCCGACAAAAAAAGAGTTTCCTCAGAACCGCGAGGAAAATTCGAACTTAGTGTCGTCGAATATAGCGACAAAAAAACGAAAGGAATTGTTGACAAGAACGTCATCCGAGGAAAAGCGGGTGACGCCGACAACGACATTGACGTGGAAGATTCTACGGTGACTAAAAAAAGACGGGGTAGACCCTCGAAAAAGGCCAAAGTTGATAATGGCCTCGTTAAAAGAAGAACTTCGCCCAGAAATAAGAACTTGGAAACACCAGACGAAGTTGAAAGTAGGCTATCAACCGTTGGTCAAACTCCAATTTTCGATGCGGCTAGTACAGGTTCAGATCAACGTGTAAAAGATTCATCGGACGTATCACTTCCCGGATCTAACTTAGAGTTAAAGGACAAGAATCAACACGCTGTGATTTCAACGGTATCTGCTATGCAAAAAGAAAAAGCATCCAAAAAACGTAAATCGTACACCAGAAAAATACGTACAGTACTTAAAAAACCGCATCCAGATTTTACCGTAAACGAAGTGTTGACTTCAAATCCAAAAACGATGACAAAAACAAAACTAAATAGAAGTAATTTTAATGTAGTCTTAACGCGTCAACTTTCCGACCAAATGTCACCTTGGATTGTTAGCAATACTCAAAAAGATATAGAGTGTCAAGCGACACTACTTCCGTCCACTAAAAAAGCGCCGAAGAAACCGACGGCTAAAAAGAGCCAACGCAATGAAGAGGTTTTCAAGGACGTGGTTCCCAAACAACTGAAGAAGAGGTTTTTAACTTTAGACTCCTTGTCCATTGTGAGTACCCAACTTTCGGGTTCAAATGGTGTCCGAATGGAAACAGACAAAGGAAAGAATGTTATTGATGACGGTCAAACTACAGCGGCTTCCCACCTCACCTCGACGCGCACGTGTGAATTAGTTCCTGTTGATCTTTTACTGGTGAAAGAAACGAGCCAAGGCGCTGTCCCACAAGGAACCAAAGATAGCGCGAACCACACACATCCGACTCTCCTACGTAATATCAAACGAGAAACTAGCAATATCGCAACCGGGACCGACACGGAACTTCAGGAATGGATGGCAAAGGAAAGTGATGCCGCGATACCAGATGAAGCACCAGGTAAGGAAACTATGCAAATAGAATCCACGCTTACTAAAGTGACCAATCTTATACCCATCACAGAAGCGTTTTCCGAGTACCAGAGGAAACTACGCAGAAATATTAAGTATGAAACGGACTACGATTTTAAACAAAGTACTATTGAGTTCGAACAGGAAGACACTCACAGTGAACAACTTCCAACACAGGTGCGTTTTAAAACGGAGTTTTCTAACCATTCGATGTACAGCTTGGCTTTGGATCATTCCACGCTATGGTCACCTCCTTAAATTTTATTCAGAGATCGTCCGACGGGTTGTTTTATGCCATAAAGCCAATTTCGAAAATATTTTGAACATACAATGAATGGTTTTGGATATATTAGATATGGACTTGAAATAAGCAATGTAGTAGTATCTTTATAAACTTTTAAAATTAATTTTTAAAAATTTTAACTTTGACCTTAGCTTGGAAGAGTTTTTTAATTTAATTTTAATATTTTTTATCGCCGTTTGGATTTTCGTTGGAATTGCTATAATAGACCTTTCTATAAATTTCTAGCTAAACAGGCCAAACACTTTCAGAAAGACAACATAGCGCTACTTCAGTAGGACTTACAAACTTATTTATTCTTTTGTATTAATAATTCTGCTTTTGCTCCTATTTGATTGGTATTTTCTGATTCGTCACCCATAAAGTTGATTTTCAAAATATAGCTAAGGTAGCCTACGTGAAGATAGTATATTTCAATATATAGTAAGTCCGTAACTGAACAATTTACAAAATCAATAAGATATAGTTAATTAACTATTTATAATGTTTGGTATAAAACTATAAACGTTAAATGAGTAGGATTTTGATCCAAAATACATTATTTATCCAGACAACTAGGTTGGCAGGTTTGCCAGATAATCCTTTTATGAGCCACCCTGGTTCATGAAAAATCGGGTTAAAACCTGCATCCTTTCTATACACAAAAGTAAATAACCACATAAGTAATATTTTATAGAATGGTCCATTCCTATATACTATTAATTTGAATTAAAAACGCTGTAATGTTCAAAGGTCAAATGTTTTAAACTGCATTTAGAGGGTCAAGAGCGGAATTTTGGAATTAGCACAAGAAAATCAAGCTTTGACTTGATAAAATCGGACTAATTCTTTAAAGGATATTTATTATCTTGTTTGTTTCGGGGGTCAAGGCAATTTCTTCAAATTTTCAATTACCAATATTTCAAAAATCATTCACAGGCTGTTCATCGGTTTTATATCATAAAAGACGAAATTTCAATAAAATCTAAATAAGTATAGTTGACCATTTATCATGGAATTAAAAACAAAAATTCATTGAATTATATCTACTTTTCAGGTAAAAACGAACATTCAGGAGCGCTACATGGATTCAAAGAGCACTTGCTCATACACCCGATCTGACCACGGAGAAGAAAATTCTAAGAACGTTCCCTGTAACTTGATTTCCAAGATTGAGCGCCCAGACGTGTATTCTACGTTGACGTCTCGGCACCTAAACCCGATAGTTCGTCTCGAACGCATGCCACCAGCTGAGTTTCAGAAATATTCTTCGGCTCGTAGTAATGATGAAAGTGAGATTGGAACATTTGACGAAGCTGCTGAATCTAAAGCGATAAATGATGCCGGGACGGAGAAGACACGAAATGAGTTAACTGAAGCTGATCAAATAATAGGTAAGAATCAGAATGAATACCAAGTCAGAGATTCTGAGCCTGACCCTCGTATACTTATTAGCGAAAGTACTTTCCATTTTTTGTGGCTCTCTTTTGCGCCATCTATGTTTACGATTTCTAATTAACAAGCGGACAAGCTTACGCTATGAAGTATGCAAGGATCGTACCAGAGGCTAATGGCGGGTACCCGAATGCGTTCTTTGCAAAAACAAGAGTTACATTCAAATGTTGTCGGTTAGAACGCTTTTCATACTTTAATTTTCCGATAAAGTAAGAAATAACAAGTCAAGCAAAGCTAATTCTTAAGCCGGGTTTTGTAAATATAAGTTTAAAACTTTGGCCTTAAGGTGAGTATAAAGTAAGTCGTTGATTCCCGCTTCCCAAAACACATGATTGTTCAGCCCACCTTCTGTGTCCTTTTAAGCTCTGTTCTTTACGAGTCCACTTCCATCACGATTTCTATTCCGCAATCGGAGTAAGAAACGTATTTAGGAACCTAAGTGCATTGAACGGTAATATGGGCTTCGGTTGCCACGCTCCCATACGTTTCAGAATTACCACGTACCCCTAATACGTCTGACGGGTCATCTGGAGTTTGTAAAACTAGAATATGTTTGCTAATGATTGACCCAAGTTCCGCTCGTGCCCCCCCCCCCCCCCCCGTTAAACCGTTTAAACATTGTTTCATTTATATTTTATGGAAATTCAACATTTCTGATGGATTATGTACTTTCACATTTGGCTGGCACTAGTTACGTCCAAAACTAGTCGTAGCGTCTGTTAGTTTTAGTGTTTAAAGTTTGTATCCTCGAATTGTATTAATCAGCCTTTCTATAAAGTCATTACGCTAATTAAAATTTAGCTACTTGTGCAAAAATACTGAGTAAAATTAAGAAAACAACGATGGTTAAAAGTGCACAAAAAATATTTGTATTATTAAAAGCTTAAGCGTAATAGCTCGACCGGACTTAAAGTTTTTAAGGGGGAAGTCTGAGGTAAGCTCAGAAAAACATAGTTTTTTCTTGAACTAGTTACAGAATAACTAATACTGATAAAAATAAACGGTTTGCGGCGCTTTGACGTAAAAGGTTGGAAGTAGTTAATGAGTGCATTTCGTAAAGCTAATACTAAAATTTAATTAAATACAAATGAATAAACGTAACTTTCTATTTGTCATAATAATTAAAATACGGCTTGTCAGATAACTATGGTTGAACCTTTGAAAAGTAGAGAAACCAACAGGGTATTTAATGAATCTTTATCAAAGTTGACGTATGAATTGTACTATTAAAAATTAATGTTTTACTGAAACCCCACCGCTTTTTCGTGGTTTAAATCAAAAGATCAGAGATGTCGCTACTGTGCGACCAAAGAAAATCCCATTTCCACGAATTACGACAATTGGAGGAGTACGCGCTTTGTTTCGGTAGTCACAACAGGTAGTCTCGCGGGCCACCGAACCACCCGCCGATAGCCGGTAGAAAAATGTCCGTAGGGTAGGAAAGGGGTGGGTAAACAAAGAAAGGGCAAAGGGCGAGTCAAACATTACTCTGGGTATAATGGGGGGGGGGGGCTAAAAATTGCAGAATTAGAAATATTTGGGAAAACAGGGGATTTTTGCTCGTCTCGCTAACGTCATATGGTTGCTCTATCTAAATTCTTTGGATTAAGCTTTTCGAATTAAATTTACATAACCTGCTCGAAATTTATTCAAATTAAAAACTTGATAAAATTTCATCCAATAGAGTAACGGCAGTGCTACGTCACACGACGTCATCCACGCTTTTTCCTATTCATAAAAAATTCGCGCCCACAATGGCGGCCATGGCCAAAGCTACAGAGTGCTACTACTCTATATTCACAGTAGCTGATAAAATTTTACCCAATTTACAGTACCTGATCAATCTACCCAAATTTAGACATTTGATATGAATTATACCAATTTACCTGAATTTAGATATTTATAGTAAATTTACCCAATATACCTATTTGAATTTAGATTTTTACCCAAATTTATTCGGCTTTATCGACCAGAATAACCCTTTAGACTAATTTTTATCCAAATCTAAAAAGGTAGGGTGGTAAATTCCAAAACATTTGGTCGATTTGTCGTGGAATGACCCCAAATTTAGAAGTTTACCAAAACTTAGACATTTACCCGAATTCAGATATTTCAAATTAAAATTTTTACTCAAATTTAAATTATTACCCAAATTAAAATACTTACCTAAATTCAATTTCAATATTTAAATTTAAATAATTACCCAAATTTAAATTATTACCCAAATTAAAATACTTAACTAAATTCAATTTAAATATTTACAAAATTTGCATATTAAGCCGAATTAAAATATTTACAAAATTTGCATATCAAGCTGAATTAAAATATTTACCAAAATTTTAATATTTACCAAAATTTAAATATTTACCAAAATTTAGACATTTACCTTAATTAAGATAGTTACCAAAAATTACACATTTACTCAAAATCAGATATTTACCCAAAATTACACATTTACCCAAAATTACACATTTACCCAAAATTACACATTTACCCAAAATTACACATTTACCCAAAATTACACATTTACCCAAAATTAGATATTTATCCAAAATTAGATATTTATCCAAAATTAGATATTTACCCAAAATTAGATATTTACCCAAAATTAGATATTTACCCAAAATTAGATATTTACCCAAAATTAGATATTTACCCAAAATTAGATATTTACCCAAAATTAGATATTTACCCAAAATTAGATATTTACCCAAAATTAGATATTTACCCAAAATTAGATATTTACCCAAAATTAGATATTTACCCAAAATTAGATATTTACCCAAAATTAGATATTTACCCAAAATTAGATATTTACCCAAAATTAGATATTTACCCAAAATTAGATATTTACCCAAATTTAACCACCTTTGTTTAATTTTTTTTTGAATAATTTCATAAGAGGGGGGGACCCTTAGAATCTTCGATTTTGCCATGTTAATTTACATAAATAAAGAAAAATTAAAAACCACTTTGTTTACGTAATACAAATTTTAATTAAAAACAAATTAAAATCGACGACTAGTTTCGCTCTCTATACAGAGGCATCATCAGGTCTGGTCAGTAGAATACAAATTCCAAATGAAGTAAACTACGTTTCGCGATAAAAAACATCCAAAAGAGGGGGGAAATAAATATACATAGAAATGATCACGTGTCAAGTGTAGAGTTATATAGATTTTTAAACCAGAAATCAGCTAATAGGAAACCCGGGCCGTTGTCTCTATTGACTAGTCGTCGATTTTAATTTGTTTTTAATTAAAATTTGTATTACGTAAACAAAGTGGTTTTTAATTTTTCTTTATTTACCTTATACGTAAGTAACCGTCTTAGATCATTATTAATTTACATAGATAAATATATTACTTTAGTTGTCAAAAACGTTTTCGGTTGCCATGGCAAAACTAAGCCCCTCGCATTTTTTCCATTTGGGGTTTAAGTTACATGAAGGTCTACATAATCCCTGAATTTAAACAAAATCGATGAGTTACCCCTCGGGTAGTCTCCTTGTTAGTTAAACGCATATAAGACATTCATCGCCGCATTTTAAAAAATAAAAGTATTTCACAACAGAATTTGTTTCGGTCCATTCTTAGACCGTGTTTCTTGGTCTAAGCACGTGGTCTAAGGTCCATTTTACTTTCTGAAAGACGGCATCACAGCGTAGGAAACTTTGGGAGGGGGGGGGGGAGCGTTTGACCTTGCATTACCTACCCTCCCCCTCACCCCATACTCCTACGCTGGTGCCTCATGTTGGCAAGCAGGGCTTTCGTCTGTTTATAATCAGCAGCGACCCCTCGCTGCGCGTTGTCGCCGGTCCGATCCTCCGGTAGAAGCTCTATTGTTACTCGCTGTCAATCAATGCTTTCAGTTTTAAATTCGCCCGTAAAGTTCAGCCGAAAATATTTACCGGCAACACTGCCAAGAGACGAGTTTCAGCGCCATCTAGTATTTTTTCTCGAAACACAAAACCTCAGACTTCCCCCTTAATAATAAAAATATTTTTTGCGCACTTTTAACTATCGTTTTAAATTCAAATAATACATATTTCATAGTAAATATAATACGTGTTAGAAAAACATTCGAAAATATTATTAAATTTTGGATTATGCCCCTTGAATGGCCCTTGAAATTTTGCGGGCTAAAAAGTTCACGAATAAATTTGCATTATTAGAAACGTCCTGTTTAATTCCATGCATTCATTGTTTTGGTTTGAATGTTATTATTGCAATTATGCAATAACTATATCAACTAAAAATTGAAAACAATATTTTTCCAGCCCCCCCCCCCGGACATTCAAGTTCTGCCCCTCCTGAAAAATCTTGAAATGACGTCCCTGACTAAACTGCCATATATTTCCAATGGGGCATGCGCTTCGCTATTTCAAGTCCTTGTCCCTCGGATTAAGCGATTCTTTACCCGGGGTTCAAATAATATGCGCCCCTAAAAACCAAAGGAGACTTAATACTTTTGTTTCGTTGTCAGGTTTCTTTTAAAAATTGTTAGAATAATTATCGTAAAGCAAAAATATATACAAATTAGCATCTTAAAGGGCCACACCGGCGTTTAGAAAAACTCGGCCCGTACTTACTACGTGGTAGCAGATAGGACAAATCATATTCTGGAGCGGGAAACTGGTTGAAATCAAACCTCAGTGCGTCCCTTTAATAGATGGCGGCACTTGACTGTAATGGCGAGTTATATAGTACTCAATAGTATCTGGGGCGTCCTGGTTCCTAGCTCCGCATTGAGCGCTAGCTTAGTAATTAAGTTCCTTATTTACTTTGTATATTTGTTATATTAAATAATGTTCCTAGAATAGAGTTTCGTTATTTATGAACACTACAATTCCAAATTAAGCTTTCGTAAACACCTTTTCGATTGAACAATAGTAAGTTAAAATATGAGAAGGTACACACCTACATTATGTTTATCAACAGATATTGTAGTGGACTAAGCATTTTTTTGAGAGTAACGAGTAATTTTCATCGCCAGAGCTTCTAGTTCGGTGATATTATTAAAATAGTTCGCGCGGCTGCTACGATAGGAGGCAATACTTTACGGGGTGCTACGGAAAAGCAAGGGGTTTTTCTCGACACTTGCTTTATATAATTTCCTATATGAAATTTTAAACACGAAAACTGATTAAGCAACTGAGATAGCACCTACAATGCGCTTTTACACGAAATGTAATTCGTTGTCCCAATTTTACAAACTTCAGAATCATCGGGTCTGGAGGAGAAAAAGGAGAAAACTGGAAGCCAACATCCGAAAAAAAGATATAGAAATTTCAAGAATCGTATCCCTCTTGACGCAAACTTCGCATCGAATAATGATAACAGCGGATATTCCGAAAACAGGTCTGTGTAATCTAACTTTTAATCTAGTACTCGAAGGGCCTAACCAGGGTTCGATAACCAAGGCGATAACGTTGCCCAATTTGGTCAGGAATGATTTGGTCCTACGGGACCTCACCAATCAAATTTAATCGTTTTTAATTCAAATCCTATTGACCTTCAACAAAGCAATAGTCTACAAAAGTGTTTTATACTTAAAGTCGTATTTTTAAACTGTCAAAAATACAGCGATCCGCCGATCCGTAAAGTGACCAAGAACTCGTATTTTGTAACATACTTATTATGTACTAACAAGGAGACTACCCGAGGTGTAACTCACCGATTTTCTTTAAATTCAGGGACTAAGTAGACCTTCACGTAACTTAAAAAATCCCAAAGGGAAAAAATGCGATGGGCTTTAGTTTTACCATGGCAACCGAAAACGTTTTTGACAACTAAAATATTCTATGTAAATTAACATAGGAAAATTGAAGATTCCTAAATTATTCAAATTTTTTTAAACAAAGGTGGTTAATTGTGGGTAAATATCAAATTGTGGGTAAATATCAAATTTGATATTTACCCAAAATTAACCAAATTGGTTTAAAAAAAAATTTAATAATTTCATAACGGGGGACCCTTAGAATCTTCGATTTTCCTATGTTAATTTACATAGAGAAATATAATATTTTAGTTGTCAAAAACGTTTTCGGTTGCCATGGTAAAACTAAAGCCCATCGCATTTTTTCCCTTTGGGGTTTTTTAAGTTACGTGAAGGTCTACTTAATCCCTGGATTTAAACAAAATTGGTGAGTTACACCTCGGGTAGTCTCCTTGTAAGTTATAATAGCAGATTGTGCAGTGACGGCTTAAGATGGCTGGATCCCCGCGGCGGCAATGTTTCGTCGGCGGGGCGACCTTCTGCCTAGCTATGGCACGCCACCCTACCGAACTTTTTGACAGGAAAATGGCACCCCTAGCTACCCTGTCACCCGGGGCGGACCGCCCCTTCGCCCACCCCCTTACGCCGCCTCTGAGATTGTGTTTCTAAATAGAGCTCTTGCATAAGTAACATAATAACAATAAGGGTGCCAATTATGCTAAAATTATACGTTAAAGGGAATATAACCTCAGGTATTTGGTGTGGAACACCATCGTTTGCAGCTCTGGCCGCTCTTGCCTTTGGCTTTAGAAAATTTTTGCGCCACTGTACAGGGAAATTTGAAAAATTGAAGGGGTCTTCCGTAAAGATTGCTTTGCAAGTTATATTCCCTTTAAAAGGAACCACCTATGGACTGCAATGCAAAGGATGATAAAATTAGCGAATAAGTACTTAACGAGGAGTGTACCCGAGGTGTTAATCACCGATTTTGATGAAACTAGGGGGTATGTAGACCATTATGTTAGCATGAAAATTTACAAAGGGAAAAGTTAAGCTGGGCTTCCGTTTTTCCATGCCAACCAAAAACATTTTTGACCCCTCAAAACGAAAAAATCCCCATTTAAAAAAGCATGGGATTTTCTCGGTGAAGATTTTCAAAAATTCGGAAAAAAATTAAATTTACTCAAATTCACCAATTGGGTAATTTGGCTCATGTTTGGGTAAATTTAATAAATTTTGGGTAAAATTTAGCCGTATTCGGGTAAATTTGAAAAAAAATGAACATTTTGCATAAATTGGGAAAATTTAAATAAAATTGGATAAAGTAACATAAAATTGTTGGAAATCAAACAAAATTGGGTAAAACCTAAAAAAATGGGTATTACTAATAAAATTGGATAAAACGTAAAATAAATTGAGTAAAACCTAAAAAATTAGGTAAAACAAATAAAATTGGTAAAACTTAAAAAGAAATTGGGTAAAACTACCAAAATGGGTAAAAACAAGTATTATCGAGCCAAAATTTAAGAAAATATCTAACTTGGGTAAAAGATTAAAATTATAAAATAAAACTACAAAATTCGTAAATCTAAGAAAAAAAATAGCAGGGCCGTAGGTAAAAGTGTTTATATTTCGAAAAGTGTTCATCCTTAAAATGAAAATTCAGTTATCCAAATAATATTTTTTAAATGTTTTTATGGGTGGAACTATTTTTTTGTATTATCATAAATTTCTTACCGAGTTCCGAACCATATCTAAATTTTATAACATTTGTATCAGGGGTTTTTACGTTTATTACTGGGTCTCTGTGGAAAATTATCGTACATTCGAAAAATAGCGAAAACGTAAGAAAAAAGAAAAACACTCGTTAAACCGTTTTTTAATATTTTAAGTTAAATTGGATAAAGTCATATAAAATTGTTGGAAATCGACCAAAAATTGGATAAAACCTAAAAAATGGGTAAATACAAGAGTAAACGACTTAAATCGGGTAAAACAACCAAATTTTAAAGATTTTAATAATATTTACTTAAATTACTTAAAATGACCAATTACTATTGGAAAAGGAGGTCTAGAATCTAATAAAAATGATTATATTACGTTAGTAGTGTTAGTAGGGTTTACCAAGCTACCAAAATTTGCGCTGCTTCTGCCTTTCGCTTTAGAAGTTATTATTACTTATTATTGCTTTTTTTCGGGAATCTTTCATAAGGAACGCCTTGGGGGTAATAGTCCCTAAACAACGAATAATATTGGATACATCTACCAAATTGACGACGTGAGTTTCTAATGTTGAATAAAGTAGTCGGTAAATGCTATTTGTTACGTGTATGAAAATTCATTTTAGTTCAAAGTTTTTGATTAGCAACTCAAATTGCAAAAATGGGTAAACAAAGTAGAATTTGTAAAATTAACATACTATAAATCATATTAGGACAGAACATTTTTTCAATACAAATTCATAATTATAATAAAATATTTACAGATTTAAATTATTTGTAATTACAAAATAAATTAATTACCAATATTAGTATATTTATATTTAATAAGACACGACCGGTTGAACTAAAATTTTTTTTTTTTTTGTAAAATATTTGGTTTTTACAATTAAAAATTGTAAATGGAAATTATTTCAAAAGATATATAATATAACAAACTGCTTTTAAATTTTGGTAGCTGTCACCGGGTCAAGCTACAAGTATTTATAATACACGTTAGCATAAGAAAAATAATTAATCCCGCCTTTGGGTCTATAGTCAAGGCATAATCTCTCCACGATTGAAACGCTTACGCCTTTACGCCCCGGGTGAGAGAAGTTATTTAAAATTATTAATCTTTTTTAATTGAAAGCCGAATAAATCACCAATTATACGATAATTCAGTGCAAAGCAAAAAAATATCTTTAATTGTACGACAATTTTGTCGAAATGATTTATTATAATGTATATTGTTGCGTTCTTCCGCACAAAGAAAAATTAACCGCTAAATTTTATAGAAAATTTCAGAAAAAGTGTTCTTCTAACGATTTTCGGAAGTTTTTGGTGGTACAACGGTAATTATTAATAACAAAATTAGAATAAAAACGGTTTTTCGTGTTTTTCTTACGTTTTCGCTATTTTACGAATGTACGATAATTTTTGGGAAAATACGATAATTTTCCACAGAAACCCATTACAAACGTCAAAATCCCTAATACCAATGTTATAAAATTTAGATACAGTTCGGAACTCGCTAAGAATTTTATGTTAGTACAAAAAATTAGTTCCACCCATAAAAACATTTAAAAATAAATGTTTTATTGCTAAAAAAAAGATTGTTTAAGTTATATTAGTAGCATTAGTTCTAAAATTAAGCCTACTACTTACGACTTTAATCTAAATGCCATAGACTCATTCGTAAACCAATTTTCAAAACTATAACCATTAACTTGTTTAGAATGAAGGATTCGGTTAACTGAATTTTCCTTTTAACGATGAACCCTTTTCGAAATATTTCCACTTTTACCTACGGTCCTGCGATTTTTTCCTTAGATTTAGTAGATTTATCAAATTTTTGCAGTTTCATTTAATAATTTTAATTTTTGGTTCGATATTACATTTTTTTACCCAATTTTGGTAGTTTTACCCAATTTCTTTTTAGATTTTACCAATTTTATTAGTTTTACCCATTTTGTTTTAGTTTTACACAATTTATTTTAGGTTTTATCCAATTTTATTACTTTTACCCTTTTTTTTAGTTTTACTCAATTTATTTTAGGTTTTATCCAATTTTTATAATGTTTTACCCATTTTTGTTAGCTTTTACCATTTTTTTAGGTTGTACCCAATTTTTTTAGGTTGTACCCAATTTTTTTAGTTTTACCCTTTTTTTAGGTTTAACACAATTTTATTAGTTTTACCCATTTTTGTTTGTCTTTCCCCTTTTTTTAGTTTTACCCAATTTTGGTCGATTTCCAACAATTTTATGTGACTTTATCCAATTTAATTTATCAAATTAATGCAAAATTTGGAAATTTTCTCAATTTTAACCAAATTTTGATAAAATTTACCCAAACTTGATCAAATTTACGCAAAACATGAGCCAAATTACCCAACTGGTGAATTTTAGTAAACATAATTTTTTCCCAATTTTTGAAAATCTTCACCGGTAAGTACCCTTTGAAACCGAGAAAATCCCATGCTATTTTCGTTTTAAGGGGCCAAAAACGTTTTTGGTTGCCATGGAAAAAAGGAGGCCCAGCGTAACTTTTCCCTTTGTGAATTTTCATGCTAAGATATTGTCTATATAGCCCCCTAGTTTCATCAATATCGGTGATTAACACCTCAGGTACACTCCTCGCCAGTTCGAGAGAGAGTCGGAGCTTGGCGAGAATGTCAATGTCGAAAAAAGGATCGTTCACGAAATTAGTATTAAAAACATAGGAAGTGTCATACTTATTGTTCTTAAGTTACTTATGGTCCTAGGCATCCCAACTTTTGGGGTGATTGTCAACAGATCCGAATAAATTTACCCGCTTTTATTTTTATTTATGCAAAACAATATCAATTTTGTTCTTTGTTTTATTATAATTTTCTCGCAAATGTATTAAAAAACTTCGTTTGATACACGTGCGGAAATGTCATTGTCACTCGTCCCGAGTATAGCCAGTACTTTATTGCTAACGAAAAATTTCGCGCTCGCGATTTCATCTGGTTGTGTTATAACCCGTCCCCCCCTTAGACTTTCTATATCTACGTGCTTGGTCTAAATCAATCACAATCGAAAAACGATTAAAGTTTTAAAATTAGATTTTAGATAAAAGCGGATAAAATATGAAATATTTTAAATAGTCGTCGATTTTTGATTGCGGGTTCGAGCTACGCACTGGGTTTCTTTGGTTGAAATATTCCTAAGATCAAATGGTGAGAAGACTCCTACATAAATTGGTCGTGGAATTTCCCTAGTTGGTGTACAAGCATTAAGCAGTAATTACGTAACTGATTACAGATTTAGGATTATAACTAACTGCGATAAACGTATGAAAGATGCAATACTCACCAAGTTAAAAATTGTAACAGAAAATTTCCAAAACAGATTCGGTTGGGTATTACAAAGAATGCGAGCACGAAGTATAATGGTCATAAGTTGATCTAATTATGGCCGACATATTGCCTATTTTAAATTGTTTTACAACTACAGGGTGACCATTCTTCCTTTATTTTATAATTTTTCCTATACTTCAATGCTTTCCTTTATTTTCCTATAATTTAACCATTTTTCCTATATTTTCATTTAATTAGATATTATTTTGATAAAATGTAAACTGCTTCTCCAAATGAGAATATCGTCGTCTGCTTAAAAGAAGTTCCTTTTATATTAAAGCAAATTTAAATTTTATTTATGCAAATTTTCCTATATGGTCCTATATTATCAAAGATAATACTCCTATATGTTCCTATATTATCAAAGAAAATACTCCTATATTCTGCTATAAATCGACTGTTGAATTTCCTTTATTCCTATAAATATTTTGGGGTTTTTCAGTGGTCACCCTGCAATACTCAAAATTGGTTGGTTATACCACAGATATAATACAGTCCAATAAAATGGTATAATGTGTTTGTTGCATTTCGTAAAATGGTACGATATAACGCATTTGTGATAAAGCCCAAGGCTGTAAAGCATAAAATTTCCAATCGAATGGTATAATTGTTATAACGCGACAGTGCCATCTAACGGGATTTAAACATCACAAAAAGGATTTGTATATCTTAAAATGAACGTAATTATGGCCTCGAACTGCTCTTCCAGAGGGTTTGATTATTAAGGCAAACTAAAAAATTTCCGGCGTTTTGAAAAAATTAATTAAGCTCGGTCAACCAAAAGAGTCATAATTGTGGCGTTATTTAAACTGCTAGTAATAATTGTCAACCGAACTACAATAATATTACTTTACTAGCAGTGATTGACAGTAGAGAGACAACAACGTAGCCTAGTTCATTCTGACTACTCGAAAGTGGAATCGTAACCAAGTTGTATTACTTAACGAAGGTCAGTCGAAAGTAAATAAAAAGGAACAAATGGAGGTGGCAATTTTTTAAACTTAATATTTCAAAAGACAATAATCAAATAATTAATTTCGCCGAGTTAACCTTCTTTATTACACTTTATACAATGAAGAAACATTGTATTATAGGGATTTTTGGTTGAAATACCTTTATTTATACGTAGTTAACAAATTTACAAAGTAAAAATAACCATTATCTTAAATAAATACATATTTAAATAAACTTAAGCATTTGCTTCATTGAAGCAATTAGCGCATAGATTGTCGACACCGTGAGAGCCAACTGATCTCAGTTATTTTAAAACTGAAACAATTTGCACTTATGACAATATTATATTTTAAAGACCGAATCTGACTTTTACAATAGGGAATCCTCCGAAGATGCTCTCCGCAGCATAAATCAGGGGCGGAAAAGCTATTTATCAGATTACGGTAACAGTTTGAATGTTCACTGTTCACAGTGAAGTAAAACTTTTTATAAGAAATCATTTCCAATTGATTAAATATGTAAATCAATTTTAAGGTTAGATATAGGATCGACGTTTCATCTAGTACAAATAACAAAATTTTAAATTTGCTTGATATAAAACGAATAATTAAAGTATTACTAACCTATACTTATTGACGTAAAAATTTAATTAACGTAATTAAGATTGATATGCCTATTTTTTCGAAAATCGACATTTTAAATTTCCTTCAGATGGCGCGGTCGCCTTTTAGTAAGCTATGTTCAATTCGATTGGAAATTCTATGCTTTACAACTTGGGTTCTTTATCTCAAACCATTTAGAATAATTGCAAAAAAACGCCACTTTAGTAATTTTGTAGTAAAACAAAATAAAAGTTATATTTGATGGCGCGGTTGCCATAGTACAATATCATACACGGATGATATTTTTTTAAATCTAGCATATGGATCGGCGCTATAGAAAGTGCAGTGTACTGATCTAAAAAAAATTATAATTACTTTACATACACATGAACAAAATGAGATACTAGTCACGTATAGGGATTTAATACCCATTTTCGAAGTACTTCATGAAATTATAGGACTTAACTGTTTAAGAAAACGCACTTAGCGCAGGTAAAAAATTTGTCTGACAAAATTTGGGATTTTTAAGCCCATAATTACATGATCCAAAATTTACTAATATTTAATGATCCCTAAAAATATTGAAATGAATTTTTAAAAATTTGTTCCAATATTGAGCCTAATTGCTTTTAATATTACAGCTCAAGTGGAAGAGGCAAAACCGGAGCAGTAGATGTTGGAAACAAGTCAATGCTCGTTGTTTGTTCGAAATTATCTAACTACGACCCAGGAAATGCCACAGAATGTGAAAATCCAAACGAAGGGTCCTCGAGTCGACAGTTAAGTAGTCAGGTTGGTAATCAGGGTGGTAAACAGGAAAAGGAAACGGCTCTTCAGCGGGCTACGTGGGACTTATTGTGCAATCCCACATCTTCTTTGCTAGTGTCGAAACAAAGCCACAATACTTGTTCGGAAACTGCAAAGAGTGCTACTCCCACAAACAGTGGGAAGCAACGAAAACGTCCGCACGCTATAGAAACCACTAAGACCAATGGTTCTAATAAACCAGCCATTTCTCAAAACGAAAAGGCCCCGAAGATTCTACTGAACTTAGAGAAAAGCAGACGTAAAGAACCGAAAACCGCACCCTGGCTGTCACCGGCAAAGGATCAATCTGATGTCTTTCACTTCGATGAAGATAATTCCACTACAGATCCGCTCTCATCTGCAAACGCAAAGTGGCGAATTGTGCGTAAATATGAAAATATCGAAAAGATTTCGGATTTACCAAAGGGAGACTTATTTGTTAAAGGATCAACCAAATCAACGGCAAAACAAAACGAGCTTACATCGGATCCCATCATTTCGGTGACCACTAGCACAGTGGCTAACACTGCGCGGGTACTAATGACATCGAGTCCCCTTTTACCTGAAACAAACCAGGAGCGTAAAAAACATCCTGATGACAACAAAACAGCTGAAACGTTTAGCAGTGATGTCCTCTCAACTCTAGCAACGTTAGCTTCTTGTACTTCGACTAAAAGCAATGCTGTCAATATAATTAACCAAACTTCTGAAAATGTTAGCAACGATGCCTCAACTGCCATTACAATAACCGCTGTTGTTTCTGCAAAAGCGGAACTACCCAAAACTAACGATTCAGCTTCAAAAAACCAAAAAACGCCAGATACTGATCCTGTCCCAATAGCAAAAACACCTACCACTTTGGCATTTTCTTCAAATGAATCAAATCTTAAAAAATTTAAATCTACTCCTACTGTCGATTGCACCGTTAATTCGAAATCTTTGGTAGCAAAAGCCGCGAGTGTTGTTGATGATTCCAAAAATAATTCAAAACAACGAAACTTAACCAAAGTTACTGGTTTATCCGAAAGTAATGTTGAAAATTCAAATGAACCAAACTTAACAAAGGCTACTGGTTTATCCGAAAGTAATGTTGAAAATTTCAATGAACCAGACTTAACCAAAGTTACTGGTTTATCCGAAAGTAATGTTGAAAATTCAAATGAACCAAACTTAACAAAGGCTACTGGTTTATCCGAAAGTAATGTTGAAAATTTCAATGAACCAGACTTAACAAAAGCTACTGGTTTATCCGAAAGTAATGTTGAAAATTCAAATGAACCAAACTTAACAAAAGCTACTGGTTTATCCGAAAGTAATGTTGAAAATTTAAATGAACCAGACTTAACAAAAGCTACTGGTTTACCCAAAAGTAATGTTAAAAATTTTAATGAACCCAACTTAATAGCAGGTACTGCTTTACCTAAAGATAATATAACTAGAGTAAACTTAACAGCAGTTACTGCCTCACCCGAAATCAAAGTTGATAATTTAAGAAAATCAAATTTAACGGCAGTTACTGATATGCCCGAAAGTAAAGTTGATAATTCAAACAAACAAAATTTACCCGAAAGCTTACACAATCAAAATATAGAAACAAATTTAAAAGCTTTACGAAAAAGTAATGCTGATAATTTAAACTATACCAATTTAACAGCAGTGACTTCTTTACCGCATACTAACGTTAAAAATGTAATCAAACCAAATTTTATACAAATGACTGCTTTATCCAAAATAAACATTGAAGTTTCTAACGAACAAAATTCAACAGCAAACACAGTTTTACCCATTATTAACAATTCAAGTAAATTATATTGCCAAAACACTTATAATATCACCTCGACGCTGAATACAACTTCACATTTACCTCATACCGTCGATTCAGTTTCGCCCGATAGCAATGTTAAGGTTGCGGATTCAAAAAATCACAATTTCCATGAACCAATTAATGTAGGCCAACCTGCAACAACGAAGACAATTGTAACTTCAAACACACCAATAACATCGGTTTCAGATTTATCAGAGGCAAATTTGGTTGAAAATCTAAAATCGACAAATGTATCTAAAAAAGTTGCGGATTCCACCAAACCAAATTTTCAAGACACAGGCCGAAGTAAAATTTCAAACAATTTACCACAGGCAGATGTTGGTGGAAATTTAGTTAGATGTTCAGATTCAATCAACTCGAGCTTTCAAAACCTGGTGGATGTAGTCAAAACTACAACTAATAAAGTTGAACTTAGCGTACCTACAAAATCTGGTACAACTATCACTAAGGCTAATGTGGCGAAATCAGGTCATTTAGTAAGCATTGATTTGACTAAACCTTCAGTGACATTAGAAGATTTGACTTTACACCAAAGTAATATCGCTAAACCATGTCACCAAAAAAGTAGTAAGCCTTTACATTCCACACCAAATTCAGCTTTTCCTTCTCGTGTAGAAAATACAAGTAGTTCAAATACAGCTAACCTTATATCGACAAATGTTTATCCAATCACATCAGAGGAAAAACATGACTCTAAAAGAATAAAAACTGTTGGTAAACTAACAAGTAGTCTAAACAAAGCAATTTCCGATGTACAGAAACCTAATGTTTCCAAAGTCTCCCCTATTACAGCGGTGGTGACAAAGAAGTCTCAGACAGATACTGTTAATAAACCAACTAGCACTATAACAGGCTTAGGTGTTCCTAAAACTAGTTTCACAAACGCAATTTATGATTTAAGAAAATCAAATACTTCCAAAGTTTCCCCAATCGCGCCATTGGGAATACAGGATTCTAAGACGAATACATTTAGTAAAGCGATAGTTATAAATAACCCTGTCATAGCTGTTAGTAGTTCAAGTGGGGTTGGCCTTGAGCAATCAATAAAACCGTTCAATTCGATGGTAACGAAAAATACGCGTACGCCGGATAATTTAAATGCAACTGCTGGAAATTTAGTGAAACATACTGTTTCTGGGTCCCGAAATGAATTTCCTAATACTATAAGTACAGCAACCAGCCAAGTTAATACCACTCCAATATCAATTATTCCAACATCATCCGCTGTACTCAGTGCCGTTACTACGACAGGTTTAACAAGTACTAGTACTATTAATTTGAATAATACAAAAACGACGTTCGTTCCACCAATGAGTTCCAAATCATTACTCCCAAACTTAACTCCAACAACTAACACTAGAAATGTCTCCTCAAATGCTAACAACGGCTATCTTCTGAACCTAACCAGTGACTCAAATTCTTCATATGCATTTGAAAGTGAATCTATGACCAAATGTAATTCCGTTACATCACTTATCACCTCTGTGCCAGTTTCAGTTATATCAACGATTTCTTTGAGCAGTAGCGCTAATTTACCCGTACAGTTAGGAAACAGGAGAGGCAGAAAACCAGGTTCGAAAAACAAAACCAACGGAAGACGTAGTGTTGGAAAATTGATTGAAAGTGCAACTAATTTTAAATTACCCGGTATGCCAAATACTATTTTCAGTCACCGCAGTGACGACTTTCAGTCTGGTTTTGGCTTAAACCTGAAATTTCCCCAACATTCGCCAACTAATCTCGTGAATTCGTCTTTGTCACATACTGCCACGAATCCCGCAAGTCCAATTTCGCAGAACACGGCGTTTAGTCCCGCAAGTCCAATTTCGCCAAATGTGGCCTTTAGTCCGGCAAGTCCATTGCAAAATCCGAGTTTCAGTCCAGCCAGTCCGCTGCAAAATAACGCTTTGAGTCCCGCGAGTCCCGTCTTGCAGCCTAACTTGGGAAATCCCGTATTTCAACAAGTTACTGCTAATCCCATTTGTTATAATCAGCATAGACACGTTTTCCCGTTGGGCTTAGGCCCACCCAATTTCCCAAACCCTGTTTTGCCATTTCCGACAGCTCGCTTCGCGAGGCCAGCTTACCGACCAGTTTTGGAATGCAATGATTCTATAACTCATTTCAATATGGGTAATCGCGCTGGTACAAGACCAATTTCGCAAAACACTCGCGAAATAGAATCGCGGAGTAGTCAAGCCCCGACTCGTTCTCTCCATGTAAATGAACCAAGGAGGTATACGATTTCAGATCAAAACAGACGTACGCCAAATGATGGTAATTTCATAACTTACCAGCCACAAAACATGCCCATATTAATAAGACAGCCACATTTCTCAACCGCAACGGAAACAAGCTCGATTGAAGAGCGCATTGTTAACCGTAATGAATTGTATGGTCAGCAAATTCTGCACCACGCGCTGGCCAAAAATGAAACGCCTAACGGTTTTTCCCATCACGAAAATTTAAAATCACGAGGTCCTTTCGCCACGGTAATAAGATACGAACCGACCAGTCCTCCCGTGTCTGCAAATATCGGCGGAGACATCAGTAAACGAGGCCATTCAAATGAATACAATCAGTCGAGTTCCTCAAGTTTACAAAATCAAATTAGAAGAGACATTATAGTTCTCAGAGGACCAGAAAATAGAATTGTTAGAGACTGCCCTTCCACGAAAGCAACCACGTTTCCGGTTCCAACGCAACACGACACCGGAAGAAGTGACAATAGCTCCATTACCACCACAGCTCCTACTACGAATATTGGAAATGACAAATTGCCGAAAAGCAACGTGCTCGAGGAGGCTTTGATTCAAAGCGGGATATTCGCGAACAACGATACACCGCAAGCAGCGGAAAGTCCAACCTTTCTCGAACCGAACCAGTTTGAGAACAATACGCATTTTTGGATCGAAAGACGTAGTGACCCCCGCTTGGTGCCAATGTACAATAGCGGCGTCTTTAGGACTGAAATGGATCCGCGGTTGACGGGAAACAACGGGTCCATGTCGAGCACCACTTTAACAGCCAGTAACGCGTACGGTGCCGAGCGAGGTACCGCTGCCTTCCAAATTAATAACACTCTCGTGAACCAACAGTGTCGGGTCAGTGGCGTAGATTTAGTGAACCTATGCGACCTCAAAAAACTGCCGTTGGGCAGCGTGCCTTCCAATTTCTTGTTCCCAATAGACCATCTCCAAGACACCAGAATGTACAATATCGAGCATCAACCGACCGGCGTTGTCGCGCACGATTATAACGGTAGAGCTAGTGTGGTACAAACTATGCAAGAATACGAAACCCTATTGCCCCAAAATACTAAAGAACAAACTTTAAGCGCGTTAAGTTTGGACCCCAGGTTGCGTAATTTGCCGGGCAAAGTTGAAGACCTTATCAATTATCGCGAGAAAACGGTGCCGGTTAATTCTGCCGCTATGTACACCGAATGGAAAACCCCAGCACCAATAGATGTCGTTTCAAAACCCTTTTATCGTGTACAAGGCGCTGAAGAGAACGCTTCGTAATTTTTTTCTTTTCTGACGTTAGATAATTCCTAATGCTATGTAAATAGAAACAAAATATAAATAAACTTAATTTTTGTTTACTTGTCGTTGCATTTGTTATTTTCTACTCGCAGCTGCTATTAATTTAAATATAGATACGGCAATATCTAACCTAATTCCTCAAAAGCATGCGAATTGTACCTTTTTAGAAGACGGGGTAAATAGGATTTGGCCATTAAAAATATACAAAGGCTTACACTTTGCACAAACGTTCATTTTAGTGCCTTAATTAGCGTTTTCAGTTTAAAAAGAGTTACGTAGCGGCCAACGAGAGAAGCTCATAATTTGGGGGATTTTCGTCTGCTTGCCACCATCCTCCTACGCAATATAACCGGCCACCGGGAATAATAGCTTTCGGTATTAGCTTAGCTAATAATTATTAAATTAAAAAATGTTTCAACAGTTTTAACAAATGTGCGGCTATTTAAAAAATTTGGCAGGACTACGCTTGGTTATGAAGTCTTTCTGATATTGAATTAATGTAAAAAATTAATAGAATTTAATTTTCAGTGATCTATAGGGTGTATTCTCGTGCCGCCATTATCGCTGTAGTGGAAGGCTAGTGTCATCCCCCTTTCCCCCATAAATATCTACCTTAGAGCAATGGCCGCCATCTTCTCGTGAATAGCACCTATATTTTCGTAACCCGAGTTTAAAATAGTCGTAACTCGAAAAAAACATTTTGAGAAAATCAGTTTAGAGTTTTGAAATGCTTTCCCAAATCAAGAATGCAGAATATACAATATAAATACATACATGTATGTTTAAATGATATGATAAACATGTTTATCTGAGATAACTTTAAAAAATACAGATAAAATAGAGTTACTACGTTTAAACTTAATATTTTTAGTGACTTTATCTATATTTATTAAATAACCAATACTATAGTAACTTCAAATAACTATAAAATTAATCTAATTTTTCCAAACAAGTAATATCTAACTTCAAATTACTCTAAAATTAATTTTATTTTTCCTAACAAATAATATTTTAACTTTAAATAAATTATTTAATAAAATATTTTTAAACCAAAATTTAATTTTAAAAGCAAGTTACTATATTCTTATCCTTTTGATATCCCTAAACCTTTGGCCCAAATGGTAAAAACTCTGGGAAGGACCCAAGTAGCAAATATGAGTCGGTCCAACCACTACGGATTCGAGTCGGCCTACTCAGTCGGGTAGCTATCCACTCGACAGTACCAAATGTCCTATGAGGCCCAACGTACCTTTTAGGGTTGGCAGAGTTTATTACCCGACTATATTCTGGTAGTCGGGCCTACTTAAAAGAGCCCTTTTATAAACCTTTTAGTTAAGAGTTTTGAATGAAGAAAATCGATTTTCTCCATTCAAAACTCTTAACTGTTAACGAACTTGTAAAATATAATTATACTCAAAATCCACATTTCCTAAAATTACGAAAATGAGCCTTCATTAAGTGGTCACTAGATGGCGTTAATTATCTTCCGTTTAATAGCGACTACATTTGGTCAAAAGAGGGCATCAGCACAAAATAAAAATTAACACGTTGAATTGCTTAGAAAAATTATTAAATTTTGTCCAAATGTATTTAAGTAAAATAATAATTATAAGTATGATATTTCCCATGGTTTTATATTAGAGAGGTTAAGCAGATAACTCTAGAAGTTTGAACGACAACGTCGAGAGTCACGTGATCGTTCTCCACGCGCTTATACTTCTTATTCGGAACCATTTATAACTTGAGGACGGCGCCATATTTATGTCGAGCTAATGTGAGACATAGTATAATATCTATAGGCCGGGAGTAGTGGCTCACTCCTGTAATCCCAGGCGTCCGGGAGGCAGAGTTTGTGGATGGCCGTGTGAGGACGACCACCAATCCCCCAACGGGTGGTCGGAATACTTCCGCCACGGGTGTCCCCACCCCTGTCCCCACGTATCCCCCCGTTGGCGTGGCCGTTACACATATCTCGCCCTGATTAATCAAATGGACGAGAGGACTGAATTGCCCCACACGTCAAAATCGAATAAAAAAAAAAAAAAAAAATAATATCTATAGCGTTTAAATATAAATACTAAATATTACAATTTTCCTGCTAAAAAATTCGAAAGATAATTATAGCAGGCTAGCTGTTTCTTTTCTAGCAACATGCGTTTTAGCAATCGTAAATACTGGTTTAAATTGAAATGCTCGTAAGCCTTGTATATTTAAAGCAAAATCAGAGACACATTTAAAGTAAAGCAGGTTACACGAAAACCAATGTTTGTCAAAGTGAAAGCACGCTTGAAGGGGAACGGCCAAGCTTTTCCAAATATCCCCTCATTTGCATATCAATATACTCGAGGGGTAGGTTACACTGAGTTCGCGTACTTAGTACTGTTAAAGGTACGGATTTTAAAGAGTTTTTTTTTTAGTCGATTGTGACGTGTGGGACAATTAAGTCCTCTCATCCTGATATGTGTAACGGCCACGCCAACGGGGGGATACGTGGGGACAGGGGTGGGGACACCCGTGGCGGAAGTATTCCGACCACCCGTTGGGGGATTGGTGGTCGTCCTCACACGGCCATCCACAAACTCTGCCTACCAGACGCTTGGGATTACAGGAGTACGCCTCTACTCCCGGCATTTTAAAAAGTTCACAAACTCTTATTAGCACAGTCAGAGGTACGACAGTGTACACCGAGTTCGCGGAGTGACCAACCCCTCGAATATACTTACACGTATCTTATTTTGTATTGAAAAAATAGTTTTTGGCCCAAAACGTATTTGCGTTTGAATTTTCGCCACCATCTTAAGGTGTATCGCCAGCGCCAGCAGCACCTTAGTGAGCGATTTGCGAACTATCCTGACTTTTAAAATCGCGCAATAGACCTTTCCATAAAATGTTCGTTACGGTAAGAGGGGGAAGGGAAACTGTTTTTGCAAGGATGATTTAGATCAACGTTATATATATTACTCCTTGTATGTCGTCTGCTACCGAGTGTAAGTTACTAAACTTGGCGTATTAAAATTAATACAAGTGATATTAATAAATTTGTTATATCAAATGTTTAAAGTAATCGTTTACTTAACTAGTCATAAAAAGAGAGGATTTAAATATTTAAAATAACGAAATTCATTTTGTATCTTAAATAAATTAAAATCAGTTTGAACTCCGAAGTCACTAAGCCTAACCCGAGCTCCGTGTAAAATGTTTGGGGAAATCCAATGAGGTAGAATAAATAGAGATCCAAATCCGCCTTCCAGGACCTACCGTTTCGCGGGAAAGTGTTTGTTGAGTTGGAGAGTTAGGCCTAATAAATGAACTTAATCAAATCGTGTTGGCGCCATCTATCGTGTTATTGGAAAACTAAAACTTACTATATTTTGTAAAAGTGTCTGCTTATAGAAACGGATGGCGCCAACACGATTCGATAGAGTTGAAACTTAAGCCTAATTCTCCTACTCAAATAAAACGTGTCCCGCGAATCCCAGATTTGCTTGGATCTCTATTTATTCTACCTCAATGGGGAAATCTTACCGGAAAATGCTAAAAGGTTTTAGCGAAATTGGTGGTGGGTGACGTAAAAAAAACAGTGAAAGCACGTAGAAATATTTTATGGAAAGGCCTATTTAGGCTTAGGTCTCGTATAACTGGAACGCGCCGCGCGTGCGAAACAAATTTTCGCGTCTTCAGCAGCGCGCGCTTTTACGTTGTTTTTCTGGCTCACCGATTCCTCACCAGGTGTCGCAGCGAACGCGCACTTTTCAATTTCCCGAAATTTCTTTATTTTATTAAAAATAAAACCGCAAAATATTTTTGGATGCGGTTTTCGCCATAATTTTTAGGTTTTAACGGGCTATAGGGCCATCTAACTGGTTAAAGCTTGATCGTTCCCCTTTAACTGATTTTAAAGAATTTAATTTCACGAACGTCTAAATATTCCCGACGCTGTCTTTCAAACTTCTAGAGCGACCTGCTTAACCTCTATAATACTAATTTGCTAATCGAAATGTTTTTCGACACTGACGACGTGAGAGTTGCCCTGCTCCGACTTGGACTCCAAACAGATCTGAGTACTATTTTCTTTTCTTTTTTGTTCCATTTTCGTTTTTGGAAGTAGCGGTTTTATATAAAAGATATTATCAAGAATGCATTGATATAAATTTAGAGGGGAGAGTGACGGAAAAACATCAAAGACTCGCGAATCAATCGCGCGGGAGACGTCAGTTTTAGGGAACCAATGAGATACTGGGCGGATTTTAGGGTCGTAGGAATGTTCTAGAAGTTGGAGGGGGTAAAGAGAAACGAAAAGAGGTCTGCATAATGTATAGTTAAAAGGAACCACATATGGACTGCATTGCAAAGGATGATGAAACTAGCGAATAAGTAGATTAGTCCATTTTGAAAAGGGATAAAAAAGCTACAATCTAAACAAATTTGAAGATATTTAATAACTTACAAATAGCTCGTACCAATAGGTCTTCGAGCAAACAAAAAGACGCGAAACTAGGACCAAATAGATCTTTGAGTGAAAAACAAAATTGAAATAAATAAAATAGTTAGAATTTCCAACGGTAGACCGGTTTCGTCCTATTTGGGACTCATCAGTACCGTGCGGGAAATCTGGCTTGCGGCTGCTACACCGAAAAGATAAAATAAGCCTAAACATTAAAATTTCAAAACGCGTTGCGTAGCAACGGAAAGCTGAATAGGGGGAGAGTGGTGGACAATAATACATACGAAATGTTAAGTTTAAAGGAACCATCTATGGACTGCAATGCAAAGGATGATAAAATTAGCGAAAAAGTAGATTAGTCAATTATGAAAAGGGGTAATTTTGTTTTTCACTCGAAGATCTATTTGGCCCGAGTATCGCGTCTTTTTGTTTGCTTGAAGGCCTTTTGGTACGAGCATAGAAATCTTATAACGTAGAATGATTCCGTATAAATACAAAATGGGCCAATTGCATTTTCAAGGTTTCGTCATTATCAGCCAATCACGATTCAAAGAGTGACTACGGCAACGACTCGTTGCCATCTAGTTTGAGTTACTGAAAATAATAATTCGATTTTAGATTACGTCACCTTAAGAACCCCCATTTGATTGGCCCACGTCAATCGAGTCGCGGCCCCTGCACGCGCTTACGTGAGCGCGTGCAGGAGGCCGTGATCGAGTTTAATGTAGTTTTTAAACATGGTAGCTGTTTCTTTACTCGTAAAATTTTTTCTCTTATATGCAAACGTTTTGGATAACTATTGCGTTGTTTGTTGTTATGGCTCCTCGATGTTTCATTTCCACGGTAATGTGTCGTTGTACAGGTAAAAGTTTGGGTTTCCTTAAGCCTCGAGGCAATTTGAAATGTTAACCAACGGCGGGCTTTCAAATTGATGATTTGGTAAAAGTTACTTCAGAAAGTTCAGTGAGCCTAGTGGAACAACAACTCAGGACTATAATTACTGCAATATCCGTATTTTTAAAAAATACTTTATTTAACATTGTAAATATCGGTCTTCGTTGAGTACTATCTCTTATGTTGTTTAACAGTGGAATGTTGAATTTAAGCAGAGTGCGAGACATTTATCTTGGCTAAGCTTCTCAGAGAAAAAGCATATTATTAAATAGAAGGTAAAGTTTTTAAAAATTAGACAATTATCAGTATGATTGTTGCAGTTTAATTCAATGACTGTCGTCAATTCGTCATAAGTGTCATTCTTTAGTGTAATGTATTTTTAGTGGGATATAATTACTCTTTCATAATGTTTTTGTTTATCTAAGTTTCTACAAACAAAATAATAAATATAAATTTACTTACTTTAAATGTGAAATAACCTTTAAATACAAAGGTTAATACTAAGGACCTTCAGTCACTGCTTCTCCCAAAACTGCCATTGGCATTGCCTGATATTTTAAAAGTTGGGCCTATGTCAGGCCAAGGCTTAAATATTTTCAAATCGAACCTAAACGAAATCTTATTTATCTTCCTCACAAGGGTATTTAAATATTCCTTATAATAAGTAAATATGAAAACAAAACCAAAAGTTCAAAAAATCTTAACACTTATTAAATAAAAATCCAAAAACGTTGAAGTGGTTCATGTGAAAAATTCCAGCAAAAACCTATGGGAATTCTGCGAGCTTAGATCGGATGGATCCTGTAAAAATCGTCTGAGCTTCTTTTTATTTAACCACCATGTTATGGCGCTAGCGGCTTGCCGTAGTCAATGAATGGCCGCTGATTGGCTGAAGCTTAAGCAAAGACTATATAATCATTAGTCGTTGCTACAAAATGACTTGACGTCAGGTTCTCCCGTAGACTGGAGCATTCTAGGTAGGAGTATAAGATTTCTATGGGTACGAGCTATTTGTAAGTTTTTAAATTTCTTCAAATTTGTTTAGGGTTTATCCCTTTTCATAATGGACTAATCTATTTATTCTCTAGTTTTTTCATCCTTTGCATAATGTTTAGATTAATACATTATTGATATTAAATTTTACCTAACTTTGGAGCGAAGTTTTTATATTTCCGGCTCAGTAAGAAAATGTCCTGGCTATGGTACAATGTAGTTGGTCGTAGGTCATTTCTAAGAATAACAGGACCTATCCTATGGCGGCGCAAGGACCTTTTGATCAGGTAGGCAAAGTACGTGGGGTCCTCTATTTTATTAGTCACCCCTTAGAAAGATTTTGGGGTCTCTTTCTATTTACTATGGTGTTACATCCTAAAAAATTTATTATTTCTTTGCTCCCGGTATTTAAGTTCAGGAAAAATGCAATTTAATATTTTTTCGGCTACCCTTTCGTAGTATTTGAAAGCCGCTTTTAAATTTGAAGGTAGGCTTAGGCTACGGCTTACATGATCTACCCCTAGGCGCCGCCACTTTACCTATCGATCGAGATATTCCGTATGAAATTCCACCATTTTGTCAAAAAATTAAAATTAAAAATATAGTTTACTATCATTATAAAATTATTAAAAAGGAGGGATACGAATTGGTTCAGTCTTGACAGTGGCACTAACACTGCCGAAACTAGTCGACTGCTTTTACTAGTGTTGTAAGTCGGAAAATTTTTCGGAAAATGACCGAGGCTTTTTTTCCGCGAAAAATGTTTTCATTCCATGATTTGTCTAATATTTTGTTTTCAAATTGAAATAAAGCGGCATTTTCGCCTCATTTTTTCGAATCTAAAAGTAAAACTAAACCTAATTGATTGTTATTAGCAAACAAATTTCGTGTTTTATCCCCCCCCCCCCCCCCGACTCGAGAATCTCAAACCGGTTGGTTGAACCTACCTGCAGCGCCATCTCGTTAACGAAATATTATATTCCCTGGTTTTATCGTTTTTCAGTCGTAACTGTCGTCTGCTACGACATTCTCCTTGACTTTTTAACCGAGTTATATTCGTAGATTGTAGTTTATCGTGTTTTTAAATTGCCTTATACGCCTCCCTTTCTCAAATTTTGCCGCTTCATTCTTTTGGCGCTGCACGTAGGTTCAACCGCGATTTCTGACATTTTTTTAGCAGATTGATGTATGTTGCGAAAATATATTATCTTCATTTTCATTAAAAACCATCAATTTCCGAATTGCAAATATGGTGTTTTGAATTGTCAGAATGATGATGACTATTTTAATATATTTTAAGTTATTTTAATGCATAGGTGTTAGAACAACATAAAGAAAATTTTAATATAATAAAACAATAATAAGTTTTTTCTAGGTCTATCTCCAGTTTTTCTTAAAATTTAATTTTTTTAATCAATACTTGATTGCATTTAAATACCCTGTCACCGATTTGGGAGCCGCTGGTAGCAACAATTTAGTTTCACTCTCAAAGCAGATTCCAATGTAAAATATAATTACCGGGATCTGTCAGTGGTGGCTCTGGGATGTTTTATAGGTAAGTAAACCAATTGTAGTTAAATTTCTTTCTAATTGTTTCTGGATTGCATAATTTAATATAAGTATAGTTTGAACATAAAATTTTGTATTCTTTTACAAAGACGAAATTGGTTCAGCCCATGGAGTTTCAAATAGTGGTGTTACCGTGGTTTAACCTATTTATTTCTAATTTTTCAAACACCATTCTCTATCTAATAACATGATTTCTCGACGTTTTGCTTTAAAAAGGATTTTTTAAAAGCTTTTCTTTTAAAAGGGTTTGGGATTCACAGTACCTAGTGTAGTTTAGTCTATTGTCAAGCGATGCTATAATGCTCAATTAGCCTTTTCTACAATTTGGAAGTCGTCTTTGAGCGCTGATAAAGGTCTGTAGTGTAGAATGTAAAATCAAGAATGTATTGAAGTGACTAAGAATATTGGACTACAGGATTCTGATTCCCATCCTCGCAGCCTTTGTAGCTTAAATTCGTCTGCTTTCCCATTCACGTTTGCTATATGGTATGACCTTCAATGCGCCTTAAATGCAGACTAACTTTCTCCACAAAAGCTGTGAGGATGGTACCAGGGTTAATGCTATGCTGAAATATTCTTAGTAACTTCAATACATTCTTGGTAAAATATAATTAAGGGTACGTTAGATGGACAGTGGAGAGGCCTTTTCAACGTTGTAATCAAATTAGGGTATGCTGGAGTATTTGAAATGACGCAAAGTAAAAAAACAATTCGAAATCTCGCAATTTTACATCGATTTTAAATGGACAATTTTCAAATTATTTAAAAATGGTACAAAAACGTAAACATTGCCGGGACTCCCAAAACAATAAAGCTAAGCCACACGCGAGGAATTTTAAAAATAGAAAAGGGGTGCATTCGATGTTAGTGGTAGTGAAAGGCAAAAACTGGGATTCTAGCAAATTTTAACCCCCACCGTCTTGTACTTCCCCAATGTTTTGAGGAGTGACAACCTATACTGCTGGGCCAAAGGCTCAAACATCAATGAAAGAAGTAAGGTTAACAACTTTCATTGATATTTTGAGGAGTGACAACCTATACTGCTGGGCCAAAGGCTCAAACATCAATGAAAGAAGTAAGGTTAACAACTTTCATTGATGTTTTGAGGAGTGACAACCTATACTGCTGGGCCAAAGGCTCAAACATCAATGAAAGAAGTAAGGTTAACAACTTTCATTGATATTTTGAGGAGTGACAACCTATACTGCTGGGCCAAAGGCTCAAACATCAATGAAAGAAGTAAGGTTAACAACTTTCATTGATGTTTTGAGGAGTGACAACCTATACTGCTGGGTCAAAGGCTCAAACATCAATGAAAGAAGTAAGGTTAACAACTTTCATTGATATTTTGAGGAGTGACAACCTATACTGCTGGGCCAAAGGCTCAAACATCAATGAAAGAAGTAAGGTTAACAACTTTCATTGATGTTTTGAGGAGTGACAACCTATACTGCTGGGTCAAAGGCTCAAACATCAATGAAAGAAGTAAGGTTAACAACTTTCATTGATATTTTGAGGAGTGACAACCTATACTGCTGGGCCAAAGGCTCAAACATCAATGAAAGAAGTAAGGTTAACAACTTTCATTGATGTTTTGAGGAGTGACAACCTATACTGCTGGGTCAAAGGCTCAAACATCAATGAAAGAAGTAAGGTTAACAACTTTCATTGATATTTTGAGGAGTGACAACCTATACTGCTGGGCCAAAGGCTCAAACATCAATGAAAGAAGTAAGGTTAACAACTTTCATTGATGTTTTGAGGAGTGACAACCTATACTGCTGGGCCAAAGGCTCAAACATCAATGAAAGAAGTAAGGTTAACAACTTTCATTGATGTTTTGAGGAGTGACAACCTATACTGCTGGGTCAAAGGCTCAAACATCAATGAAAGAAGTAAGGTTAACAACTTTCATTGATATTTTGAGGAGTGACAACCTATACTGCTGGGCCAAAGGCTCAAACATCAATGAAAGAAGTAAGGTTAACAACTTTCATTGATATTTTGAGGAGTGACAACCTATACTGCTGGGTCAAAGGCTCAAACATCAATGAAAGAAGTAAGGTTAACAACTTTCATTGATATTTTGAGGAGTGACAACCTATACTGCTGGGCCAAAGGCTCAAACATCAATGAAAGAAGTAAGGTTAACAACTTTCATTGATATTTTGAGGAGTGACAACCTATACTGCTGGGCCAAAGGCTCAAACATCAATGAAAGAAGTAAGGTTAACAACTTTCATTGATGTTTTGAGGAGTGACAACCTATACTGCTGGGCCAAAGGCTCAAACATCAATGAAAGAAGTAAGGTTAACAACTTTCATTGATGTTTTGAGGAGTGACAACCTATACTGCTGGGTCAAAGGCTCAAACATCAATGAAAGAAGTAAGGTTAACAACTTTCATTGATATTTTGAGGAGTGACAACCTATACTGCTGGGCCAAAGGCTCAAACATCAATGAAAGAAGTAAGGTTAACAACTTTCATTGATGTTTTGAGGAGTGACAACCTATACTGCTGGGTCAAAGGCTCAAACATCAATGAAAGAAGTAAGGTTAACAACTTTCATTGATATTTTGAGGAGTGACAACCTATACTGCTGGGCCAAAGGCTCAAACATCAATGAAAGAAGTAAGGTTAACAACTTTCATTGATATTTTGAGGAGTGACAACCTATACTGCTGGGCCAAAGGCTCAAACATCAATGAAAGAAGTAAGGTTAACAACTTTCATTGATATTTTGAGGAGTGACAACCTATACTGCTGGGCCAAAGGCTCAAACATCAATGAAAGAAGTAAGGTTAACAACTTTCATTGATGTTTTGAGGAGTGACAACCTATACTGCTGGGTCAAAGGCTCAAACATCAATGAAAGAAGTAAGGTTAACAACTTTCGTTGATATTTTGAGGAGTGACAACCTATACTGCTGGGCCAAAGGCTCAAACATCAATGAAAGAAGTAAGGTTAACAACTTTCATTGATGTTTTGAGGAGTGACAACCTATACTGCTGGGTCAAAGGCTCAAACATCAATGAAAGAAGTAAGGTTAACAACTTTCGTTGATATTTTGAGGAGTGACAACCTATACTGCTGGGCCAAGGCTCAAACATCAATGAAAGAAGTAAGGTTAACAACTTTCATTGATGTTTTGAGGAGTGACAACCTATACTGCTGGGCCAAAGTCTCAAACATCAATGAAAGAAGTAAGGTTAACAACTTTCATCTGTTTCGTGAGGCACTTAATTCATGAAAGATATATGCAACTACGATATAATTTTTGTAACTGGAACAGTAACATGTCTCAACAATATCCCCATTTTCTGCGTTTAATCTTAGTTTCCAATGAATGGTTCTTCTCGAGAGATGTGCCATTCAATCGCCAAAACAGCCGCGAGTGAAATGACGTCAATCCACACTGAGCCTTTCCTCATCACCATCAAGATCAATATAAATTAAACATATGGGCAGGTCTGCTCGGTGATCATCTTTTTGATCCATTTTTTCCTTGCAAATCGCCATAATGGATAGAATTACTTGGCCTTCCTTCAAAACGAAGTAGCGAATGAGTTGGGCGATATGGATTTGGCTGATTACAGACGACTTTTGTTACAAAATGACGTGGCAGCGGCACATCAACATCGTGCTGTTGTGGAATACAGTATCTAACTTCCCTTAGCTAGGGATCCGATTGGAAGAAGTGTGCCCCGTAGCGCCGCCAGCAATAGGCACAAGTAGGCACGTGCCTACGTTGAAAATATTTGTGCCTATACTTCGGGGGTCGCCAAAGTTGGGAAAAAGGGCCTCCGATTTTTTGAGAAAATATAATTGCATCGTAAGCGGCGAAATATTTGGGTCGTGTTGTCGTATTGGAGCTTTCGCTGGTAGATGGCAACTCGAAAGGTTTAGATTTGAGAAACTTGCTGTAACATTTTGAGTGGTAATGACCTTCAGCCGCTACCAGGACGGTCTATGGTATCACCAATTCTAGCATAAGCCTATCATAAGGTCCCCATAAACTAAGGTCTAGGCCAAATTTTTGACGATCACATACCCGTTATTATGAGGTAGGTATTCAAAAGCTGCACCTCCTAGTGGCTACGTCATCAACTATGCATTTCTGAAATAAATTTCACGAAATGCATTATGAATGCGCACAAGCCGTGCGCGAACGTTTTTAAAGTTAGAACCACGCGGGAGAAATCTCCGCCGCGAGCAGTTAGCACCGTAGCCAAGGCTTATCCGCAATTTTATCGCTTTAAAACTTAAAATTACCACTTATCTTTGCAAAATGATCATTCATCAGAACCGAAAACTTACTATTAAAAATAAGGGTTGTGTTTCTGTAGGTATTTATTTTTTAAATTTTAGATTTAGACGCGTTTTTGTGGCATTTATCCAGGGGCGTAGGAACGTTCTAGAAGTTGGAGGGGGCAAAGATAAACGAAAAGGGGTCTGGAGAATGGTTTTTAATTTTTAATGGATTGTAGCTTCTCCGAATGCATGTGTACTTGTTACTACTATGTAAATTGGCGGGAAAAGACTGAAATTTAAACACATTTGAGGTTCTTTAAACTGTATATGCTTTTAAAATGATAATTTGAGTCTTTTGAAGATTTCAACTGACAAAAAGTTGGAGGGGGCAATAACATAAGTTGCCCCTCCCAGCAAAATTCTAGGGAGGGGCATTGCCCCCCCCCCCTGCCCCTCCCGGTTCCTACGCCCCTGCATTTATCCCGAGCGTGGCTGCTCTACCAAGTAAGATAATATTTTAGATAAAGAAATTTTGAAAAAGGTGTCGCTACTGTCCTATCGTCGTACGTTAATTTTCTTATCTACAGGACAACGCCGTTACCATGGGTCCCTGGCAGACCTTTGCTTATGGGGACCTAATGATAGGCTTATGATACTAGCTAGTACAATTGAACCCGATTCGCCTTTGAGCTCTAAAGTGTGCTTCTTTATGGTTTCAATTACCTTGAGGGACAGTAGCGCCTACGTTGAAAATATTTGTGCCTATTTTGGGGGCCTCCAAATTTGAGAAAAAGGGCTTCCGATTTTTTAAAAAAATGTAATTTTATAATATTTGTTTTCTGAAAGTTTGTATTCCAAAATTGTGGACTTAAAATTACAAAAATATCGGGTTTTTCGGAAACATTTGGCTTTCAGTAGACACCGGTTACAACTTTAGATTGTAGCAGAGAGATGTTGGGGGGGGGGGGGAAAGACTAATTTAGAATTATTTGGAGAAACCGTTTATCGTTGCCCCCTATTGAGTACTGTTGTTGATAGAAAATCCGCCAGGACAGCTTTCGACAGAGGCAGGTGGGAGTTCAGAATAATTCCTACCCCTTTCTCCCTGCCTTATCTAACGCTATAGAGCAAATTCTAAGTGACCACCAATTTTTCCAGCACGCTTGTGATGGGGAAAAAAGGGAGAGTGGGAAGGGGGAAAGATAAATCTGCCATGGTCATGGAGGGCCAAAGGCGAATTTCTCAGAATTCCGACGAACGGCGAATAACTGTTCGGGAGAGGGCGCACGGGTTGTACTTGTCCTTGATCTCGGATAGCAACATGGAGCGCAAGTGACTTCCTTGAATCCTCGGACTTCTATCGTAGTTATTCTCAAGTCTTCATTTCGATTTATCACGAGAGGGAAACAGTTCTCTATTTTAAGTCTCTCAGTCAGTAGTTAGTGTAATTTTTCAAAAACCCTTTTTCAAGGCTATTAGTAGATACTTTTTAAACAGCCTTTATAAAGGCTATTAGTAGATACTTTTTTTAAACAGCCTTTATACAGGCTATTAGTAGATACTTTTTAAACAGCCTTTATAAAGGCTATTAGTATTTACTCAATTCAAAAAGCCTTTTTCAAGGCTATTAGTAGATACTTTTTAAACACCCTCGTTAAAGGCTATTAGTATTTACTCTTTTCAAAAAGCCTTTTTCAAGGCTATTTGTAGATACTTTTTTAAAGAGCCTTTTTAAAGGCTATTAATATTTACTCTATTCAAAAAACCTTTTTAAAGGGTATTATTATTATTTACTCTTTTCAAAAAGCCTTTTTCAAGGCTATTAGTAGATGATACTTTTTCAAAACAGCCTTTTCCAAACTCAAAGCTATTAGCTGATTTAAAAAATTAGTTCCGATGAAAACCTTGATACCGAAATCATGAAAGTTCAAAATAGCGTTGTAGTCCAGTAACTTTAGGATTTCACTTCGGAAAAAATGCCCCCGGGCTTAAATTTTGCATACACCTTTATTTAGTGTCTATAAACGTTGTGTCAAAAGTCCCCATCATTGGGGTGTATGGAACTTTTTTTTTGGCGGGAAAATGGCTGGCAAAAATGGTTTTTCACCAATATCTTCGTTATTATTACTTTTACAGCTATACTGTCAATTAGAAAATTAATGCTGAGCACGTTTTTGACAAGAATGGTCCTATTTGAATTTAGCGTCTGAGCAGTCGTTTCTGCGCAATCGCGGTGCCAATGTTTTTAGTACGGCTTCCATGTTTTTTTTTTTGAAAAAAATATGCCATACCTAAAAATTTCACAATCGAAAGAGGTTATGGTCTTATAGAACCTCCGCAAAGTCCTAAAGTCTGCAGTGCCAACTTTCCCCGCCATCTTGGAAAATGGCCGCCATTTTATATTCGCTTATAATTCAAAACTTATTTACCCAAACTCAACATAAGAGGTGTCATTCTTCTTCAAATGGTCTTATCCTTCTTTACAAGCTCTTAAAAGGTCGATTTTATCAAAAGGTCAAAGGTCACGAGCTCAAAATGTTAAAATATCTTTAAATTATAACGAAAAACGGTATATTTCTTACATATTGCATTTTAATTAAAACTTCTAATAATATTTCACAGTAGCCCTGTTGCTCTGGAGAAGGTCAAAGTTTAATTGGATTTAATTGATTCAGTATTTATTTTAATATTAAATAATAACTGATACCCCACCCTTCGTTTTCTAATAAAAAAACGTCCTTGGTTTAACGCCAATTTCGAATGAAAAATGTTCTGAGGCGAATTCCAAGTCAAAATGTTGCGCTTTGTTCGAAAAAAATTGTTTCAAGACTGCCCGACTTGACATTCAACCACCAGGGGGCATTCTAGGTCGTTACGACCACAGTACATGCAGTTTCACCTGATGATGCGACCGAACGGCAGTGAAACTATTCGTGTCTTTTAATAAAACATTTTTAAATTTTACTATGCAAGAGTGGTCGTTTTTTTAATCTTTCTATATTTTAATGCATAGGTTTATTTTTACCATATTAATAAATAAATAAATTACAAAGTAAATAAAACACAAATAAATAGATATGATATATTAATGTTCTAAAAATTTATCGTTTTTTAAACTTATTATTCTTCGCTTTGAGCTTCTTGTTCTTCGTTTTCATTTTCTTCTTGTTCTTCAATTTCATTTTCTTCTTGTTCTTCGATTTCTTTTTCTTCTTGTTCTTCAATTTCATTTTCTTCTTGTTCTTCGATTTCATTTTCTTCTTGTTCTTCAATTTCATTTTCTTCTTGTTCTTCGATTTCATTTTCTTCTTGTTCATCGATTTCATTTTCTACTGGATTATCTATTTCCTTATCGGTCTTTTCTTTTTTTTCCGTTGAATCTATTTCTATTGGTTCTCAATTTTGGCATGATTGCCCGTGACAATTACCGCAAACTGATGAACAGTAAAGTCCGAGCTTTCGACAACCACATAATGGTCCGCATCCTTTTAAACAGTTACAAAAAATCATGTTCAAAAGACATTCCGGAGCCGGTGTTTGCGAAGTTGTTTTTGGTCGTAATAGATTATCTTTATTTATCCATCCCCAAACTGTAGGATTTAATTCATTACCTAACCACTTCTGAACTTGATAATACACTCGAAATAAGTGCTCTTTAGCTGCATTTTCTGTAGGTGGTGAAATATTTGGATTTATCAATTTCTTTCTATGTATAGATTTTGTAAAACATTTATAACGATATTCGTTAATGGAAATTTCTGAAATGGGAGCCCCATACATGGCTAAAATAACCCGTATTCCATTGGAAGCCAGCGATTCATGAGAAACTGAAGGTTGTGGTCGTTTTTTTTAATCGTTCTACATGTATTTATTAAGGTTTTTATTAATTAATATTTGATATTTACTTTATTTTTTTTAAATTGGTTTTCAAAAATATCTTTCGTACCGTTCGCTTTGAAACTGCATGTGCTGTGGTCGTAACGACCTAGAATGCCACCTGGTGGTTGAATGTCAAGTCGGGCAGTCTTGAAACAATTTTTTTCGAACAAAGCGCAACATTTTGACTTGGAATTCGCCTCAGAACATTTTTCATTCGAAATTGGCGTTAAACCAAGGACGTTTTTTTATTAGAAAACGAAGGGTGGGGTATCAGTTAGTATTTAATATTAAAATAAATACTGAATCAATTTAATCCAATTAAACTTTGACCTTCTCCAGAGCAACAGGGCTACTGTGAAATATTATTAGAAGTTTTAATTAAAATGCAATATGTAAGAAATATACCGTTTTTCGTTATAATTTAAAGATATTTTAACATTTTGAGCTCGTGACCTTTGACCTTTTGATAAAATCGACCTTTTAAGAGCTTGTAAAGAAGGATAAGACAATTTGAAGAAGAATGACACCTCTTATGTTGAGTTTGGGTAAATAAGTTTTGAATTATAAGCGAATATAAAATGGCGGCCATTTTCCAAGATGGCGGGGAAAGTTGGCACTGCAGACTTTAGGACTTTGCGGAGGTTCTATAAGACCATAACCTCTTTCGATTGTGAAATTTTTAGGTATGGCATATTTTTTTCAAAAAAAAAACATGGAAGCCGTACTAAAAACATTGGCACCGCGATTGCGCAGAAACGACTGCTCAGACGCTAAATTCAAATAGGACCATTCTTGTCAAAAACGTGCTCAGCATTAATTTTCTAATTGACAGTATAGCTGTAAAAGTAATAATAACGAAGATATTGGTGAAAAACCATTTTTGCCAGCCATTTTCCCGCCAAAAAAAAAGTTCCATACACCCCAATGATGGGGACTTTTGACACAACGTTTACAGACACTAAGTAAAAGTGTATGCAAAAATTCAGCCCGGGGGCATTTTTTCCAAAGTTTGGTCGATTTTTTTCCTAAAGTTACTAGATTATTGAAGTTATACCAAACGACAGTCTGGTTGCGCAAATCGATCAAACTGCTTCCGATTAATATCGAGCCTAATGTTAAAGTTTTAGTTGAAAACCCCAAAAGCAACTCTGACATTGAAGAGGCCGAAATCCTCAACGCGTTGCCTTATTTAACTGTTAGACCATTCACCATTTTAGATATTAAAGAAATTCAACCTACGCTCCCCTCCTGTCCAAAAACTTTGATTAGTTGTCAAAATCGAGGCTTTAATTCCTTTTGGTACGCCAAGTACCCAATTCTTGAGTACTATGTAGCTACAGATAAAGTTTATTGTTTTGGTTGCCGCTATTTTATCAGCGACAGAAATATAGCTTGAATTGGAAAAACATGGGCAAAAAATTTGAAGAACATTTTACTTCGTCTAAATCGCTGCATCAATTGAAATACCGCGGCACAATTGCGTCTCAGGTTAATGCCCACCATAAACTGGAAGTTATTCGAAATAGAGAGATGATAGCAACTCACGTGGAAATTGTTTTATTATGCTTTGCGGCAGTCGCGTAGCTTGTGGTCGTTTTGGGGGTGACACCCAACCGTGAAAAAAATAAAAACTTACACAAACTAGAGAAATACGAAAAATCTTTTTTACACGTTTTGACTAGTAAGTACACACCATGATATCCTCACCGGGTGCCACCCATGCTAGCTACGCCACTGCTTAGGGGACATAGGTCAGATGACGAAAATGAAAATAAAATTTAAAGACCAAGTGCGAGAGTATAACAAATATATGCATAGTACTATTCAAAACGAACTAATTAATATTAGTGCTAGTTTATCTAGGAAAACCATTGTCCAAGAAGTTAAAGAATCCGGTGACTTTTACTCTGTTATTGCCGATGAAACTCGTGATAATGCAGGTGTAGAGTAATCGAGGGGCTGATCACTCCGCGTAATCGGTGTACAGAGCCGTACCTTTGACTGTACTAATGGGATTATGCGTAATCTTTGAAGTCCCTGCCTTTGGCAGTGCTAATTTAAGCGTAATCCGGTGTACACACTTTCTAAGAGTGGTTAGCCCCTCGAGAGTAATTAAGTGTTTGCGTTCCGTATACTAGAAAAGAAATAGGCATCGTAGAGAGATTTTTAGGGTACACAGATTTGCATAAGTTTGATTCTGAAAACATAAGCTTAGCTATTAAAAATCTTCTAACGCTAAGCGGTTTATTAATTGGAAATTGCGCAAAAACGTACGATGGGGCTACTGTAATGAGCGGAAACTTATCAGGTGTTATAGTTAGAATAGAAGCGGCAGTAGGTGGTAATTGTCCGTACGTGCACTGCTCATAGGTTAAATGTAGTTTTGGTTTTTGCTGCTCTAATATATTGGAAATGAGGAAATTGCTTGGTTTAGTTCAAGCAATCTGCAATTTCCAAAGCAATTCGGTTTTTAGAAGCGAATGTTTTGAGGAATCCCAGAGAGAGCTGGGCTATGACGTCGTCCTTAAAATGCGTCAAATCTGCGAGACCAGATTGTGAAGCAAAAAGAAGATACTTCATTATTTTAGAATTAGGTTCAATTCTGTTGTTCATTGTTCTAGCATTAGAAAATTTGGTTGAGAAAGGTAAACCTGAGCTAACAGCTGAATGTCGACGTCCTAGCCCATTGCCAAACATACAGCCGGTTTAACTTTGAGCTAGATTCCTTAAAGGGTCAAATTCAAATAGCTAGAAATTTGATTAAATCTAAAAATTTAAACAGATAACATAGTGCTTTAATTATTTGATGACGATGCCAAGCCACTAAGGTCCTGAATCAACTCACTTACGATGAAGTAACTCAGCAGCGTCGAAAAGCCTCTTAGAAGATTTCTATATGGACGATCTCGTGTCTGGAGCTGATACGACCTCAAAAGCCTTACAATTGCAATCACAACTATTACAGCTCACCAACTAGGGTGGATTTGCTCTGCGTAAATGGACATCTAACGATCAAGCATTACTCGATTCGCTACCGTCCGAACTGCGGGGAATTCAAGGGCCGTTGAAAATTGAAGCAGACGAATCAATCAAAACTCTCGAACTTCACTAGTATCATTTCCACTGAATCGCACAACCGAAACGAAACTTACTATCTTAGCTGACATCGCTAGAGTCTTCGACCCGCTTGGACTCTTGGCACCTATCACAATCAAGAGTAAACTACTAATTCAAGATATGTGGAAAGAAAAAATAAACTGGAATGCACCACTACGATCAGAGTTGATTCACAAATGGCATAAATTCAATGTGGAGCTTTAAGGAATTGAAGACATCAACGTTCCTCGTCACGTATCTCAACCAAACCTTCAAGATATCAGTTTACAAGTTTTTTCTGATGCGTCTGAAAAGGCCTTCGCAGCCAATGTATACTTAAGAACGCGCAACGACGATGGAGGCACGAAGGTTCAACTTATCTCCACGAAAACGAAGGTGCCTCATATGAAAGAAGTCAGAATCCCGAGATTGGAGCTATGTGGCGCGGTCCTCTACGCAAAGTTGATCGTTCGTGTTCAAGAAGCTTTGAAAAAGGATATCAAAGACATTAACGCTTGGTTCGATTCAACAGTCGTATGAGCTTGGCTCGCTTCATCTCCCCTATACGCTAGACAACTTTCGTCGCTAACAGAGTCTCTGAAGTTCAAAAATTATTTCCAAATGCAAAATGGTATCACGTCTCTGGCGAATCAAATCTCGCAGACTCTTCTTCTCGAGCCATCTCTGTACAAGAGCTGAAGAACTACACTCTGTGGTGGTAAGGACCAGACTTGGTATCAGCGGCAGTCCAGCAGTCCAAAACCCCTAAGAAAAGTCGCGGGACTGCCGAAAAACTCTTTCAAAAGGGGGTAAAGAGTCTAATGGACTCCCCCAAAAACTGTTATATGAAAACTCTTTTTAAATCGAAAGTAGCGCATTTTTGGGATGGGCTCATTTTGGAAGCTTAAGTGCTTAAAAGCTTGGTGATTAGCTTAATATATTTTAGTATCGGGCACTAAGGATATCTCCTAACTCATCAATCGGCAATATGGATGTATTAGCCGCGACAAAAGTCGCAACCCTCATTTCCATTCTTTTTTTTGTCGTTAGCAATTGAATCAATTGGTTTTTTCTTAAAAATTTCGCTAATTTTCTGTGTTGAAACATTACCACTGCTCTCAGTACTTGAACAAGGCATATTCCTAATACGTTTAGCACTCTTAGAATGTTTGACAATGTCCGAATAATGAGCTCTCAAATTGTTTTTAAACCACAGGCAACGAGCGTTATCACTTCCCTCTGTTCCATACAAGAAGCCTAAGAGTCGTTATAATATTTAAAAAAATTTACGTTGTAATTTAAAAAAAATAAAACGTTAATTGATATTTACCTTTCAATAACGGCTCCTTTTTCCACACCTTTTTATATTTTGCCCATTATACACCACTGAAAACGTTTATATATTCAATGCAAGTAATATAAATACATATACAATAATGCGAAGGGAACTAAGATCAAAATTGAATTAAGCTTACGCCTACTCTCCGACTGATTTTTTTTCTATTCGGGATTTTAACGTGTGGGACAAATTCAGTCCGCTCGTCCACCTGATTAATCAGGGCGAGATATGTGTAACGGCCACGCCAACGGGGTGATACGTGGTGACAGGGGTGGGGACACCCGTGGCGGAAGAACTCCGACCATCCGTTGGGGGATTGGTGGTCGGGTAAGTCTCTGACAAATGATCACAGGCTGTCAACCCTACCTCGGCGGATTTGGTGTAAGGGATTTTCACAATCTCTGGAACCGAAATCTCGGGTTTTTTTAAACGGTTTAGTAGTTTTTGAGATATAGAAAATCGGCATTTTTGAAAATGGGCTTGACCCCTAAACTTGACCAACTTATAACTTGGTCAATTTGTAACCGATTTTGATCATTTAAAGAGCATTCTAAAGTGGACGATGAGTATTAGATACACAGATGGACAAAATTTAGTATTTCAATTCTTTAGAAGCTAATACTAGCGGTTAAATAATTTGACCTTTGACCTTAGGCCGCGACCGAGGTTAAATGTTAAAAGTAAATGCTTTTTTTCGAAATCCCCGTCTATAATTCATCTGAAAATGTTGAAATCTCAATATAATATTTTTTGTTTACGAGATATTAGTATTAACATTATACCCTACAAACATTTATTGTTTTATTTTTCCAGATTATTATTAACTACAAATCAATCAAACCTTTCTTTTGCAATTGCTAATTCGATTTTTACCTTATCGCTGTCTCTCAACATCAGTGTCAACATGTATTTTGACTTCGAAACCCACTGTTTATAATCAATTTTTTTCAAAATCGTCCAGCATTGAGCATAGGTTTTCATTACTTAAAATTTCGTTTTTTGCATTTTTGAACCATCTCATCATGCATTTTCTATCTTCAACAATACAAACAAAATTATATTATGGCTCTTACTGTTTGTAATGTTGAAGATAGAAAATGCATGATGAGATGGTTCAAAAACTGCCCGGTAAAAAAACGGAATTTTAAGTAATGAAAACCTATGCTCAATAGGATGCTGGACGATTTTGAAAAAATTAATTCTAAACAGTGGGTTTCGACAGACAAAACTAATCTCCTGAACATATCTGAATCAAAAGACGACTTTTTACCAACTCTTTCCCTGAAAATAATAGAACTTACCCGTCTAAAGCCCAGTCAGAATATTTGAAGTCGATTAAAGAAACACTAGAACCTGGGAATATTATCGTGATCGGAGATTTTCCAGAAAATTATTCAATTGTAGTTCAAGACGAGGTTCAAGGCTTTCATTGGGAAAATTCTCAGGCTACTCGGCACCCATACGTAGTTTACTATAAACGAACCTTTGATTCAGAAAAGCGTGTGCATAATTAGTGACACTAGGTCTCACTCTACAACAGGAGTATACACGTTCCAATCTAAATGAATTACATATTAAAAAAAAATATTCCTAATTTACGAAATGTTATCTATTTCTCTGATGGTTAGGCCGGGCAGTATAAAAATAAATATAAGTTTTGTAATCTGTGTCATCACAAAGACGATTTCGGTAAAGATGGAGAGTGGCATTTTTTTGCAACCTCCGACGGAAAAGGGCCGTGTGATGACATTGAAGGAACAGTCAAAAGGCTAACCGATAAAACTAGTCTTCAACGGCCAGTATAAGGGCAAATATTATCGCCAAAGGAGATGTTTGAATTCTGCATTTCAAAACGTAATATTTTTCTACGTTTCCAATGACGAAATAATTGAAAGGGGATATTTTTTAAAAGAAAGATTTTCGAAAGTGGTAACAATTAAAGGTACGCGACCGTAACTTAAATTTATTCCTTTAAGTAAAACTCAAATTGAAGTTGCACCCCTTTCCTTAATGGGATAAATGGAAAATTTTAACATTTCGTGTGCTGTTCAAGAAACCAACGAAGACACTGAAGAAATCTTATCTGAAACATTTGTTGCTTGTGTGTATCGAAAGAAATTCTATATTGAACTCATCAAGGAATATTCAAAGGAATGTGGTGACTATTTAATTTCTTCAGAATTAGATCTAATCTAATTCTGGCTTCTTACATGTACCCCCCTTTTTATTCCACTTATTATTATTGGCCACTTAATAAAGACGAAAGCTGGATTTTAAGAGAAAATAATCTTTGTGAAATTGAAAATCCCTCTATAGTCCTCTCATCGAAGTCAAAATACATGTTGAGAGACAGCGATAAGGTAAAAATCGAATTAGCAATTGCAAAAACAAAGGTTTGATTGATTTGTAGTTAATAATAATCTGGAAAAATAAAACAATAAATGTTTGTAGGGTATAATGTTAATACTAATATCTCGTAAACGAAAAATATTATATTGAGATTTCAACATTTTCAGATGAATTATTGACGGGGATTTCGAAAAAAGAATTTACTTTTAACATTTAACCTCGGTCGAGGCCTAAGGTCAAACTTCAAATTATTTAACCGCTAGTATTAGCTTCTAAAGAATTGAAATACTAAGATTTGTCCATCTGTGTATCTAATACTCATCCTCCACTTTAGAATGCTCTTTAAATGATCAAAATCGGTTACAAATTGACCAAGTTATGAGTTGGTCAAGTTTAGGGGTCAAGCCCATTTTCAAAAATGCCGATTTTCTATATCTCAAAAACTACTAAACCGATTTAAAAAAAACCCGAGATTTCGGTTCCAGAGATTGTGAAAACCCCTTACACCAAATTTTATACAAATCCGCCGAGGTAGGGTTGACAGCCTGTGATCATTTGTCAGAGACTTACCCGGTCGTCCTCACACGGCCATTCACAAACTCTGCCTCCCAGACACTTGGAATTACAGGAGTACGCCACAACTCCCAGCTCTCTATTCTCTAACTTGTAAGTGAATAGTAATTTTCGGGTAATGAGATCTATTACACATTTACAATTTGGACTTTGTCACTTTGTTATCTTATATCAAACAAGTTGGCAAGTCAAAATTTACCTCTCCTCGGAAGAATTGTCCCTAGTGGTATTAATTTCTCGAGATGACCCTTAGAGATATATCTCCGCAATTCAGAGTTATTTACTAAAAACGTAATCCTGGTTCTATCCCACCCGGTATAAAATTTTAATTATAATTAAAATAATTGAGACGAAACAACAGATTTTAATTTATTCAGAATATTATAAATAAAGTAGTCACAACAGCGAGTTAGACGTACAATTGAATTTAACCCTATTTACAGTACAAGTTTATCAGTTGAATATAATACGAAGCAAATTTTAATGAAAGAAATATCTACAGAGGGTATTTGTATTTTTCTCGCTTACGAAATAGTTGCCGCATCTTTAACGCTCATTTTATTTCAACACTCGCCCTTGATGAAGATACCGTATAATAGCTATATTCGACATCGGGTAGTGGACGACTCGTAGACTTCCTGTGGACGTTGTGACATACCGTCCAATTTCTTATATCATATAATGACTCGCCCACCCAGGAAATCAATGATTGCATTAAGAATCGTAGATATCCAAATATCCACACCAATAAAACATGTATTAACAAGAAGCAAAAAACTTACCATTCACAAAGCACAGAAAGCCACTTGACTAAACGTCAGCTCGTATATCAATAAATGACCGTAGACGGAATAGTTAGGTTTCTTTATAAATAAAAACAAACGAACCCAATTGATGAACTGCATTAAACATCTTAATCAGTCGAGAAAGTGTTTAAAATAAATTACGAAGTAATGACGACCCAGTTAAAAACCAGACCAACGGAAGAGCACGATGTATTCAACTCGATATTTTCTTCATAAATGAACTATTACCCTTGAAAATTAATACGCTAAACACACAATAGATTAAAAAAAGACTGAAAAAACGAAATAAATTACAAAAAACTAACGGGTTCTACCCTTTAACCATCGACAAATAACTACTGCTTTAACCATCTTATCTGCTGACTGCGCTTAAACAATATTTGACCTTTAAATTTTCATACGTAAACAATTTAGATTTTAACAAGTTCACAAAAATTAAACAAGTTGGCAAGCTTGCCAAAATATACCTCTCCTCGGAAGAATTGTCCCTAGTGGTATTAATTTCTCGAGATGATCCTTAAAGATATATATCCGAAATTCAAAGTTATTTACTAAAAACGTAATCCCGGTTCCATCCCGCCCGGTATAAAATTTTAATTATAATTAAAATAAATGAGACGAAACCACCGATTTTAATTTATTCAAAATATTATAAATTAAGTAGTTACAACAGTGAGTTAGACGTACTAAAACAATGCACAATTGAATTTAACCCTTTTTACAGTACAAGTTTATCAGTTGAATATAATACGAAGCAAATTTTAATGAAAGAAATATCTACAGATGGTAGTTGTATTTTTCTCGCTTACGAAATACTTGCCGCATCATTAATGCTCATTTTATTTCAACACTCGTAGACTTCCAGTTGATGTTGTGACACATACCGGATGAAAAAGACCAATACCATCCAATTTCCAATATCATATAATGACTCGCACACCCAGGAAATCATTGACTGCTTTAGAAATCGTAGATATCCAAATATCCACACCAAATGTATTTACAAAAAGCAAAAACCTTACCATCAACAAAGCACAGAGAGCCACTAGACTAACCGAAAGCTCTCAAAGCAATAAATGTTAAATTATCGCCTTTGCATTAACACAACTATATATAGGTCGATAATAAAACCCGTAAATAAATAACAAAAAACTAACAAAGTGGACCACCCACAGGGTCTACCCTTTAACCCTCTTATCTCGGCTGACTGCGCTAAAACAAGATTTGACCTTTAAAATTGCATACGTAAAAAATGTAGACTTTAAAAACCATTAATATACTCTTCCGCTAAGCTGAGTTTATAATTTTCAAGGAAGCGTAAAGTCTATCGGTGGTCCTGTGGTAGAACGTTCGCCTGTCGTGCAGAAGGGCTCGGGTTCGAAACCTGGGCGGCGCTTTCGTTTTTAATCAACAGAGAATACGCTACAGTAGAATTACTTCGATGCAATAATTTAAATGGAACACGAAATTTCGTTCTATTTAATAACAACCGAAATTGAATACTCTGTTAATTTGTAATAAACGCTTCCGATAAAGCTGAAGGTCTAATTTTCGATAAAGCGTAATACGTGTCGGTGGTTCTGTGGTAGAACGTCCGCCTGTTAAACATGAGGTCTCGGGTTCAAATCCCGCCTGATGCGATCGCAAATTGATACTAAGACGAATACCGTAAACAGTTGGTGGAAACCCTGCCATTTGGACGTTGAGACGTTTATCGTAACCCTCAACACTCGGTCCGTCCCAAAAGTCAATAAGAAGAAGTTGGAGAGCAAAGACGCACATGCAAATTCAACACTCACAACCGCCATAAAACAAACTCATCACACACAACCGCCATAACAAACAAACTCAACATTCCTACACTACACATAAACATTGCAACAAATTCCCATTACAACTGAGCCGAAACCAACGCGACGGTGAATGTTAACGAAAAAAACAACTAAACCGCACCCTACGCAACCGCAACTTTATCCGTTAACGCTCACCGTCCGACGGTGGTTTTGCCAACCTTTAAACACGATTTCACGACTTTTCACCGGTAACGCGTATTGGACTTTGCCCCCGGTAACGCGTTTTTGACTTTGCCCCCGTTCGAAGAATATAGACACACACACACTGACAGACAGACAGACAGACAGACACACATACAGACACGATGATTGCAAAACCCCTCCTAAGGGACATAGTCCCCTCGGAGAGGTAAAAACCTGAAAAACAAACATGTGTTCGACCAATTTTTAAAATAGCGTGGGCGAGCCTAAAAAATAGATCTACGGAATTCGTTGCCGTTAAAACAAAACCACCTTCCTAGGTCGACACGTTATTTTAAGACGCAGTTTTATAGAAAATTGTTATGTTCGTTAATAATAATGCTTTTATACGAAAGATACTATTTAATACTGGAACAATGTTTACATGGAAAATGATAAGGGGAAAGTTCAGATGCTAGGGGTTCGGTTGGAGTCAGGAACAAGAATGCCGGAGGCCGGCCTGGTGGGAAGCTGGGTAGCCCCAACTCCTGGTTAGGTGGCGCCGTCTACAGTTAGTTAAGTTTGGAATATCTTATACAAAGTCATGTGGGTGTAACAATACCTCTTTTTTTTTGAAAAGTTAGATGATACTACGAAGGTGTACTCATTTGAAGGTTAATTTGATCTGTAACGGGCTGGTTTTCTTGCCTGACGTCTTGCCCTCGTGAGTGCCAAAGATGTGGTTTCTTGTGAATTTATGGGCGATGGTGTTGTTGCTGTTGAGCTTCTTTCAGTTTCATCCGAGTGTGGACTCTTTGTTAGTGTGGGGGTGAAGTCCAACCTTAGTTTGATTGTTGATGAAGGCTTACGACCAGGAGTCTGAACTGGAGCTCTATGTGGTGAGCGAGGAGCCGTAGCTGGGAATGTCGTCCTGACTGGTACTGTCTCTATGGCTGGTGTACTTGGAACAGTCACTAGGGATGGTGTCGCAATGGATGGAGTGGTCATAGCTGGAACTTCTCCTCTTGTGGATGCACAGGGAGTGCTTGGGAGTTGGTGTTGATTTGGTACAGGACCATCTGGTGTGACATCATATTTTTTCAGAGGAGGTTTCCGTCCGCAAGCGTAGTTGATTTTGGTGGCGGCGTATCTCTCCTCTATTGGTTTGAATGGTATACATCATTTTGCCAAGGTGACTAGTGATCGTGCCTTTAAACCATTTGTCTCCGACACCAAAATTGTAGGCGTAAACCGTGTCATTCAGTTTAAATTTTTGTATACGGTCAGTAGTGTCTATGTCTGCGATACCGATCGGGTACTGTGTATTACAGTTTTTTGGGTGACATAAGTCAAGCCGTGTTGTGATGTTACGTCCTAACATAAGTTCTGCAGGCGATTTGCCGCAGGAAGTAGGCGTCCGCCTGTGGTTGATGAGAATCCTGGCCATGCGTTCGTCTAAAGATCCAGTTTTGTGTACAGTGAGTCCGGTGTGTACTATATCGAGGGATTCAAAGTTGAAACTGGATACTTTCTTGAGGTTGTCTTTGATGGTTCTTACATTACGCTCAGCAGCTCTGTTAGAAGCGGGGTGATGTGGTGCGGTGCGCTAGTGGTGTATGCCATTAAATTTCGTGAAGTCTTCAAAGTCATTACTTGTGAAGCAGGCACCGTTATCCGTGACAAGTGTGAGCATTATGCCGAAACGTGCAATGCATTGTCGAAGGCACTTCCTGACGGCTTGTGACGATTGTGTTGTGGTTATAAATACCTCAAGCCATTTGCTGTAGCTATCGACAATTATGAAAAGGTATTTTCCTTCAATGGGACCCGCAAAATCTGCGTGCACCCTTTCCCAAGGGGTTTTTGTGGTTCGCCATGGTTGGTATTGTTTTGCTGGCAAGGCTGCATGTTGGCGGCATGTTTGGCAAGTGTTTGACATTGCTTCAATATCCGTGTTAATCGTGGGCCACCAGATTCGAGACCTGGCCACTACCTTCATGTTAAACACACCTTGGTGGGAGCTGTGGAGTTGCAGTAGAAGTTCGCGTTGTTTAGCTTCTGGAACTATCACTCGATTGCCCATGAGTATGATGCCGTTGAAATTTGAGAGTTCATCTCGTCGACGATGATATGCGGCCAAATCTGGATGGATTTTACTTGGCCACCCCTTCGTCATACAATTTCTCAGCTGCCGTAGAAGGGGGTCCGCTTGCGTGGCATCGTCAAGCTGACGCGGCGTGAGTGGACCGGCCTCTGCTATGCTTTTTATTAGGTATACATACTCAGCGGGTACCGGAGTGTTTAGTGTCGTACACGGTAAAGGTGATCTACTCAATGCATCGGCGTTTGCATTTTGCGACCCTTTCCGGAACTTGATCTCATATGAGTATGCAGCGAGCATAAGGGACCAACGCTGGATCCTGGCCACTGCCATTGCTGGGATCGCTTTGTGAGCAGCTAGAAGTGATACGAGGGGTTGATGGTCTGTGTAGAGCGTAAACTTCTTGCCGTACAAGTAGTCCTTAAACTTCGTCACTCCGTATACGAGAGCGAGACCCTCCTTGTCGAGCTGTGAATAATTTTTTTCAGCGGAGGTGAGGCTCCTTGAAGCGAAAGCGATCGGTTGATCTTGACCATCTATGAGATGAGATATTACCGCGCCGATGCCCACCGGTGAGGCGTCACATGCAACCGTGACTTCCTCGTTGATGTCAAAATGGAACAAAAGATTTGAGGTTTTCAGTGTTTTCTTGGCTTCTGAGAATGCAACTTCTTGTTCTTTACCCCACACCCATGGTGTACCATGTTGAAGAAGGGAATAGAGCGGTGCAAGGCGTGACGAATTGTTCGGGAGAAAGCGAGAATAATAATTGAGCATGCCTAGGAAAGAACGCAGTGTTTCTACGTTGCCAGGCGCTGGTGCGTTCATTATAGCTGCCATCTTGTCCTCTAACGGATGAATGCCACGCTCATCGAGTCGGTGTCCCAGGAATTCAATTTCTGGTTGGAGGAACTTGCACTTTTCCAGTTTTAATTTTAAACCGAAAGCACTGAATTTTTGTAAAACTGTGTCCAAAACCTTCAGATGTTCCTCTTTTGTGCTGCCCCCACGAGCGTATCATCTTGGAAGGGTGTGACATTTTTGACATCGCAGAGGACCATGTCCATCAACCTCTGAAATATGGCGGATGCGGAGGCCACTCCAAAAGGTAAGCGATTGAAACGGAAGAGGCCCAATGTTGTATTTATCACTGTGTATTTCCGTGACTCCTTGTCTAGCTCAACCTGGTTGTAAGCTTCGCGAAGGTCCAATTTGGAAAAAAACTTGCATCCGGGAAACCGTGCAAAGATGTCCTCCAGTTTTGGTAATGGGTACTGATCGATATTCAGTTGAGGGTTTATCGTCGTTTTGTAGTCGGCGCATGTACGTATGCCGCCGTTTGGTTTCTGTACCGTTACAATAGGTGAGGCGTAGTGTGAATAATCCACCTTTTCGATAATCCTTTCTCGTTCCATTCGTCGGAGTTCGTCCTCCACACGCTCCTTGCGCGCGTAAGGTATGGTCCGTGCTTTGCAATACTTGGATTGCGCATCGTCCATCATGTACAAGTGACCCTGTATCCCTTTTAGCTTTCCCAAGCCTGAGGTGAAAAGATTGGAATGTTTTTCTAACAGCGTATTTACCTCTGGATCGCCGTTCTTGATGGTGTGTACAGCTGTTGTTGGCTGGTTGACAGATGGTAGGATGTTGAGAGACGAGTATAGCCATTTTCGGCCACACAGATTTGGCCCATTTCCTCTGACGACAATGAGTGGAAGGTTAGCCTCGCGAGCTCCAAATCTGACATGTACCGTGGCTTGGCCAACGATGTCTATTTGGTCTCCTGTGTAGGATTGGAGGTTACGTGAGAAAGGGTAGACCTCAGAATGTTCGCCGATTCTGTCAAAATCGCGTTCGCGAATCATTGTGTAGCCTGAGCCGTCACCAATGTGATAAACGTCGACCTCGTACTCGTCGTAGTGGCATGATTGGTTTTGTTTTGTCTCATCAATGTTGTTCGATTGAGTATACCGCTTTGGTGGTGCCTGTTTTCGGTCTTTTTCCCTGTCAGGAGGGTTGAGGCACGCCTTCGCAATGTGGCCTTTACGGTCACACTTATTGCATTGGAGTCCTTGAATGAGCTTTATGTTGATCGCTTTTGCATCGCAGACATCGACTGTAATCGGGAATGATTTTCCCTTCCTCTTTTCCTCTGGAGTTGTTAGGTTGTGATGACCCATTACCAGATCGACTTGAGGCGTTGTTTTTTACTTTGGCGATGAGGTTTTCTGCCGTTGGTTTGCGGACGTATGCGATTTATTTGTGCCTGTCCTTCTTCTTTATTCTTTATTTCGCCAAGACTACGTTTTGAGTTTTCCATCGCTAATAGGATTGTCGTAGCCCTTTCCAACGTGACTTCCGTTTTTTCGTCCTCCTCAGCTATCAACTTCTGCTGCATTGCCGGGTCGTTGATGCCAAAGATGATTTTATCCACTATCATCTCGTCCGTGTTCGTGAATTTGCAGTTCATCGATAGAGCCTGGAGATCGGCAATGTATGCCTCCACCGATTCCCCGTCGTTTCGGTTTCGGCGATAAAACCGGAGTCGTGCGACGCAACGTAGAGGTACCGGGTTAAAATGTGTGGATAACGCCGTCACGAGTTCAGCGTACGTTTTTGAATCCACCGTCGTGGGACGCAAGCGATTGCGCAATAACGTGTAAGTCCCCGGACTGAGCGCGGTTTGTAAGATTGCCTTCTTTTTGGCGGCAGCCATGATATCGTTCGCAGTGAAATATGCGTCGAGGCGTTCCGCGTACTGGTCCCACGATTCAGTTTTATTGTCGAAAACATTTAAGTGTCCAAATAAAGCCATAATGGATCGTTTTCACACGCGACTGTTCACTCGATAATATAAGGTAGTTATTTCTGTATAATTGTTCATTTATTTACCCGATGGATGCGGATGTGTGTCCGGATTCTTGTTCCGCGTGGTTGCCAAACAAAGGTGATGTAGCCGTGCCTTCTTATGCCGTTCGTTCGCTGGATCTCTTCTGAAAGCAGATTCAGATGTTTTCTGGATTTATGTTTTAATGTTGAGATCCCATCTCCGTCGCCATTTGTTATGTTCGTTAATAATAATGCTTTTATACGAAAGATACTATTTAATACTGGAACAATGTTTACATGGAAAATGATAAGGGGAAAGTTCAGATGCTAGGGGTTCGGTTGGAGTCAGGAACAAGAATGCCGGAGGCCGGCCTGGTGGGAAGCTGGGTAGCCCCAACTCCTGGTTAGGTGGCACCCTCTACAGTTAGTTAGGTTTGGAATATCTTATACAAAGTCATGTGGGTGTAACAAAAATAAAACATTTAGTATTTATAGTTATAAGCTATAGATTAGTTTAAAGATAGTTTAATATCTACATAGTTTATCTTAAATATGATTAGTGGTAGAAATAAAAGTTTAAGCCCGATGGAAGTGGTATGAAGCCAATAAATTCATTTTGGAACCAGGGGAGTACACAAGACGCGGAAGAGCAAATTGCTGAATTAACTTGTGAATTAAAAAAAACGAACAACAATCAAATTCCTGAAATTACGGAAAGCTCCGTTCGGACTGTTCCTATTGTAGTAAATAATTTACAAGCCGAAGAACAAATAATAAGAGGAAAATAAATTTTTTGATCCAGTGGAAGGATTTACATCCTTGGTTAGATTACCAAGAAGAAGATATGTTTTGTAAAATCTGCCGTAAATACTCAGCTACACCCAGTAGCCCCGCCAGGGATTTTATGCATGTAGGCCCAGCCTGAATTAGAGGCCCCATCTATAATGTTTATTTAAAAAATTCCCGAGTTTCAAGAATTTTTTTATTTAAATGTTTTAATTTTTGACATGATTTCTATTTTCCCATTGAATTTTTTAAAGGCATTTTAATCAAGGAATGACACTCTTCGATTAGTTTTTTTTTCCAAATTCGTCGACTACTAACTTTGGGTTTTCTTTTAAACAATTCTACAAATCACGATTTATCGACAGTGTAGCCAGATTTGAAAGCCTAAATTCTCCCATAGTTGTCCGTAGACGTGTTTCAATTCTTTTGAGTGAACTGAAACTTCTTTCTGAAATTGTATTTGTCACAGGAATGCAAGAAACAATTTTGTAGTATTTCACTATTTCGGGGAACCCATCTGCCATTTTAATTAAATAGTGGAAGCAGTCGATTACGCTGGTAAATTTCTTAGGGATAATTAAATTTCTGGCAATTTTAATTTGGCTTTTTAACGAATTCAGGTCGAATTGAAACCGATTATAAGTGTTACAATGGGTTACGATATCGTTTTCGTTAAGAAAGTTTTCCGAGTTAGGGTCAGACGCCATTATACCTTTGAATAAGCCAGAGTTTTCCAAAAACCGAATTTTCATTTCTGAAATAAATTTATCAACTAATTCGAAATAGGTGGACCTCAACTGGTCAATCAGGGTTTTTGCTTCCGTTTCCCTGCTACCCGTTGTACTCGTTACCACACTATGTTTTAATCTCTTGTTAGGGATTATTTTACGTTTCCGTAAAGCTATCGGTTCGCTGTTACGATCAGGTATTGCAATAAAAGCAGATTCTGCGATTTTAGTAGCTTCTCCCCAAATTAAATCAAAACGTTCCGAGTTCCTACATTCTTCTAAGGTCTTAACGTTAGCTTGGCAAATGGCAACGGCTTCCGTTAAAATAACTTTCGAACTTTGCAAGTATTCCGACAGGGAATTCGTTACGCCTAATACTTCGTCTAGTGCGACAATTAATATTAAGTTGTTAAAGTTATGTAATTGGGATATATACCCACGACACTCAGCAGCTTCTTCTGGTTTTCCGTTTTCAATTAGATTCTCTAACGTTAAAACTACGGAATCGAGTCTATTTCTAAAATAACTAACACCTTTTTTTTTACTCCACCACCGAGTGTCGCAGCTTTGTGGCATTTTAAGTATCTCATAGCCCAGATCTTTTTGGGAGTTTTCAAAATATTCGCTTCTAAAAACCGAATTGCTTTGAAAATTGTATATGGCCTGAACCAAACCAAGTAGTTCCCTAACTGCCAATATTTTGGAGCAACAGTCAGCTAAAACTAAATTTAAGCGGTGCGCGTAGCAATGCACGTACGGACAATGTCCGCCTACTGCCTCTTCTACTTTCACCCTCACTCCTTTTACGTGTCCGCTCATTACACTTGCCCCGTCATATGTCTGTCCAACGTAATTCTCCAGTTTTAAACCACCCTCTGTCAAAAGATTTATAATTGCCTAGCTGATATTCTCAGAATCGAACTTATGCAAATCTGTGAAACCTAGAAATCTTTCTACGACACCTATTTCTATTCTAGTATATCGAATACAAACGCTTAGCTGCTCCACCCCTGCATTGTCTCGGGTTTCATCGGCAATTACAGAGTAAAACCCACCGGATTCGATGACCTCTTCGACAATCATTTTCCTTACTAAATTTGTACAAATGTCAATTATTTAATTTTGTACAGTGCTGTGAATATATTTTGCATTATTGGGCATACTCTCGCATTTGGCTTTCAAATCAGGACATTTTCTTTTCAGAAGTTCTAAAATTTCAATAAAATTTCCTCTGTTACCAATTTTATCGGCAGATGTATTCCCCTGAAGTGCTAAATCTTGTTGAGAACATAAAATTATGACTTCCACGTGTGCAGATAATACCTCTCTATTTCTAATTACGTCAAGTCTATGGTGGCCATTAACCTGACACGCTATTGATCCACGAGATTTTAATTCAGTGTAGTCTAAATACATTCTATAGGCTAGTTGATGGGAAGATTTATTCGAAGTGAAATGTTCTTCGAATTTTTTCGCCATATTTTTCCAATCCGAAAATAAGTTCACAAAACCAGTATTTCTACTGCCTAGAAAATGACGGCAACAAAAGTAGTAAACTGCATTTTTTGCAACTGAATACTCAGCATTCGATATTTGTCGTACCAAGAAGAAATGAAATCACGATTTTTACCACCCAGGTATTTATAGCTGATTTTCCCACTGCCTTTTTGAAACCTAATTAGCTATTATATTTACATATACTATAGCTCTGCTTTATCCAAACAGTCTTTTCGAGACTACTAAGCTATTACAAGCTTCGTTTAGAATAGGTTTTAAATTAAGTTTTAAAATATGAACACCCGAAAGTTTTTATCTGGGGCCCAAAAACGCCAGAAGTGCAAGAGAGAAGATGGTGTTGTTAGTAGTCAGAAAGGCGCAATGGAACGTTTTTTGAAATCGTCAGGCAAGAGTGATGATAGTCCCGGGGAAAGCTTGGCAAATAAAGAGGGTTTAGAATTTGAAGGTGGTAATATTTCTCAGGTTCTTCCAAACGTCAGTTCTGCTTTAGACATTGCACTAAGTAATGAAGCCGAAATTATTAGAAACCCTACTATATCTGCCGATGTGCAAGATTTAACTAATTTAACAGAAGTGCGCTTACACGAATTGGATATTAGTTTAGGCTGAACTGGAAGGCAATCTTTATCTAAACTCAATCCTTTTCCTAAAACTTTAATGGGTGGTAAAAATCGTGGTTTCATTTCTTTTTGGTACGACAAATATCGAATGCTGCCTTGAGTATTCAGTTGCAAAAAATGCAGTTTACTGCTTTTGTTGCCGTCATTTTCTAGGCAGAAGAAATACTGGATTTGTGATGAATTTTCGGATTGGAAAAATATGGCCAAAAAATTCGAAGAACATTTCACTTCGAATAAATCTTCCCACCAACTAGCCTATAGAAAGTATTTATACTACACTGAATTAAAATCTCGTGGATCAATAGCGTGTCAGGTTAATGGCCACCATAGACTTGACGTAATTAGAAATAGAGAGGTATTATCTGCACACGTGGAAGTCATAATTTTATGTTCTCAACAAGATTTAGCACTTCAGGGGAATACATCTGCCGATAAAATTGGAAACAGAGGAAATTTTATTGAAATTTTAGAACTTCTGAAAATAAAATGTCCTGATTTGAAAGCCAAATTCGAGAGTATGCCCAATAATGCAAAATATAATCACAGCACTGTACAAAATGAAATAATTGACATTTGTGCAAATTTAGTAAGGAAAATGATTGTCGAAGAGGTCATCGAATCCGGTGGGTTTTACTCTGTAATTGCCGATGAAACCCGAGACAATGCAGGGGTGGAGCAGCTAAGCGTTTGTATTCGATATACTAGAATAGAAATAGGTGTCGTATAAAGATTACTAGGTTTCACTGATTTACATAAGTTCGATTCTGAGAATATCAGCTTGGCAATTATAAATCTTTTGACAGAGGGTGGTTTAAAACTGGAGAATTGCGTTGGACAGACATATGACGGGGCAAGTGTAATGAGTGGACACGTAAAAGGAGTGAGGGTGAAAGTAGAAGAGGCAGTAGGCGGACATTGTCCGTACGTGCATTGCTACGCGCACCGCTTAAATTTAGTTTTAGTTGACTGTTGCTCCAAAATATTGGCAGTTAGGGAACTACTTGGTTTGGTTCAGGCCATATACAATTTTCAAAGCAATTCGGTTATTAGAAGCGAATATTTTGAAAACTCCCAAAAAGATCTGGGCTATGAGATACTTAAAATGCCACAAAGCTGCGACACTCGGTGGTGGAGTAAAAAAAAAGGTGTTAGTTATTTTAAAAATAGACTCGATTCCGTAGTTTTAACGTTAGAGAATCTAATTGAAAACGGAAAACCAGAGGAAGCTGCTGAGTGTCGTGGGTATATATCCCAATTACATAACTTTAACAACTTAATATTAGGCGTAACGAATTCCCTGCCGGAATACTTGCAAAGTTCGAAAGTTATTTTAACGGAAGCCGTTGCCATTTGCCAAGCTACCGTTAAGACCTTAGAAGAATGTAGGAGCTCGGAACGTTTTGATTTAATTTGGGTAGAAGCTACTAAAATCGCAGAATCTGCTTTTATTGCAATACCTGATCGTAAACCGATAGCTTTACGGAAACGTAAAATAATCCCTAAGAAGATATTAAAACATAGTGTGGTAACGAGTACAACGGGTAGCAGGGAAACGGAAGCAAAAACCCTGATTGACCAGTTGAGGTCCACCTATTTCGAATTAGTTGATAAATTTATTTCAGAAATGAAAATTCGGTTTTTGGAAAACTCTGGCTTATTCAAAGGTATAATGGCGTCTGACCCTAACTCGGAAAACTTTCTTAACGAAAACGATATCGTAACCCATTGTAACACTTATAATCGGTTTCAATTCGACCTGAATTCGTTAAAAAGCCAAATTAAAATTGCCAGAAATTTAATTATCCCTAAGAAATTTACCAGCGTAATCGACTGCTTCCACTATTTAATTAAAATGGCAGATGGGTTCCCCGAAATAGTGAAATACTACAAAATTGTTTCTTGCATTCCTGTGGCAAATACAATCTCAGAAAGAAGTTTCAGTTCACTCAAAAGAATTGAAACACGTCTACCGACAACTATGGGAGAATTTAGCCTTTGGCTACACTGTCGATAAATCGTGATTTGTCGAATTGTTTAAAAGAAAACCCAAAGTTAGTAGACGAATTTGGAAAAAAAACTAATCGAAGAGTGTCATTCCTTGATTAAAATGCCTTTAAAAAATTCAATGGGAAAATAGAAATCATGTCAAAAATTAAAACATTTAAATAAAAAAATTCTTGAAACTCGGGAATTTTTTAAATAAACATTATAGATGGGGCCTCTAATTCAGGCTGGACCTACATGCATAAAATCCGTGGCGGGGCTACTGATGAGGCAAACCAAAAGGACGACGAAGAAATCTATACGCTTTAGGACTATAAAAATGAAGCATGATAGCAAATTCTCTAAGAATGCTGCTGTATTCTTTTCTGCTTTTGTTTACTGGTCGCGCTTGCTTTAAGAGTTGAAAAATTTCCTTTGAAGTGGTTGAAAATAATTCTTCAAATTCCACAACATTTTATTCAAGCATAAGCTTATCTTTTCTCTATGTTGAAATTAGCTCTTTAAAGCAGTCTATCTTTTTATTCACCCGCCTCGCTTTTTGACTATTCCTTCATGGTTATTCTTAGTGCTTTTGGATGAATTTTGTTTTCTTGTATTTTTTTAAGTTTTGCAATGTCACGGTCTTTATTCTTAGCAAGAGCTCCAAGTTCTGTTATTTGTTGCTCACGTATTTTAAGAGATGTCTAGGATAAAATTATGATTCCTAAAACTACAAAATTCATTATCTAATTACATGAAAGGTTCGCAAGGAAAATAAAGCTCTATTTTAGTCTTTGAAAGCTGTATCTACTTCAGTACTGCATTCCATGGAGTAGGATATATTACGGTCTAATTCATGGTCAACTACGCAATCCTGTAGTGGTGGTTCATTTTCAGTGCTACGTTCTTTGGAGTAGGAAGTATTGGATACGTCAAACTCTGATTATTTATCTACTGCACCAAAATCCTGGAGTAGTGGTGGTGATCTTGCCTCGGTGATTGTATGTGGAATTGTATGCCATGAAGTAAGATAAATTCGATGAGTTTTGGTACGATTCATGTTCAACGTCAATATCCTGTGGTGGCGATTCCTCGTCGGTGATTAACTCCAATAAACGCCTACTTGTAAGATACACCGACGTTACGTTTTCTGTAAATAATTTTAAATTGACTACCATTGAAACTTTTTATTTATATTTGCAGAAATTTTGCAATTCCTTCCAAGTAAGGTTCGTCTTGATTGGGTAAGTGTAAAGTAGGAACCGCATTTTTCGTAAGTGAGCATATTTTTGAGTCTTTCTGAAAGTCCGATTGATCAAAATAATCCCCGCAGATAGCATCTTTTGGTTGTGGAGTCCACTCAACATTACCAATTAGCCCAAGAGCCCATGACAAAATAAGCATGTGATAAGGTACACGATGGGTCAAGATATTTTTTAGGTTAGTGATTTGTAACAAAGAACTGTTTGTCTTACGGGTCAAAGTGGGGGCTTTCCGGAAATACGAAGCACGTGACGACACTTCCGGTGACCTTGAAATTTGATATGACCTGATTATTCGATTGGTCTCAACGTGCTCTTACCTTCAAATCTGAACCAAACGGCGTATAAGACTAAAAAAGTAATTTTGTCTTATACATGAAAATTTGGGAGGGGCTCAAAATTAGTTTATCATTGAGAAAGGTCAAAGGTCTTACTGATATAAGGCGCCATCTATTATTACAACTGGGAATCAGTGTTTCTTTCAAGCATCTCTCCGGGGGGGGCGCGAAGCCCCCCTGGAAAAAGTCTATCGCCCCCCCCCGGAGCTTCCCCCTTTTCAGACGCCACTTCCAGGCGTGCATGGAGTGCTACGCGCGCCACTGGATACTGGCACCCCCGGATGTCTGGGAAACCCCCCCGAAGAAAATTTTCTGAAAGAAACACAGCTGGGAATCTTGATTTTAAAACATTATTTTTACAATTAACCTAACCCATGTACTAAGAGATTTAAATAAACCACGAAACCTTTTTATTTCTACTTGTGTTTACACAGTTTTTAACGAAACATTTTCGTCACATTGTTTTATAATTATTAGATTAAATACCATTAATTTATAACATCTTATTTTACATTAAAATAACTTATACTACATTAAGTTTCCTATAATTACTTTTCTTCAAAGTACCTTTTGAAAAGCGTTCGAAATGCGCGGTTCATTAACTAAGCCTAATTATTTCAAATAAGACGAGTTTGCCGTCAAAACGATTTAAGATCACCACATAAAAAAGCGGATGGCGCCACGGGTCGAATGATAACGTTTTCTCGTCATTTTAGAGCAGACGGCTCATTCGTAATTTTCAAAATTGTTTCGCGGGTAGCAGATTTGATTGGATCTCTAGATTAATATAATATAATAATAACTCAATGCGATAGTAGCTGAAAACTATTCGTGAGTTCTGAACCGTTCAACCAGTCCCCATGCGCACTATTCGGCAAAACAAATTCTAGAACTACCCAAATGCAAACTATTCACAGACAAGAACCTCTTGTTGAACCGTTCGGAACCGTTCTAAATGGTACCTGCTCAAGAGCAAGTACTGGTCGGAACTCAAGGTTGAAATCTCTAAAATTCGTCTGCACATCGGGCTGCGTACGTCAAATCGTACGAATCACAACTAATCGTACAAAAGTTCTGAACTATCCAGAACTTTTGCGTGACGTTACAGCTCAGTCCTAGGCCGTTCTCTTAACGGTTCAGAACTCACGAATAGTTTTCAGCTAATGACTCTCTCTGAACCAAAAGGAACCTACCCGGGGTGGGAAAAGAACTGAACTGAACCAGAGAGGGTAAAGTCGCTTCGCTACTGAGAGGCGTCTCTCGTTCAAAAATCCGTATTTATTTTTTTCGGCGAAAATGCCCATAGGATCCGAACGTTTGATGGCGCTGCAAGCGTATCCGGAAGTCCTAGCGCGCGATTCAATATTCAGTTTAGTACGACGCAAAAATTGATTCGTTTTTAATTTACATTTTAAGTAGTTTTTAAATGTTTTAAATAATGCCTGGACCATTGTGTTCCGCCGTAAATTGTTCTAATACGAAAAATAAGAATTCTCGATTATCATTTTTCAAGTTTCCAAGGGAAAAGGAACGGTGAATACGCGTTTTTTACATAGGTTTATTTTTACTTTAACTTTCTTATTGAAATTTCAGTTCCCTATCATAGTTGGATAATGTAAAAAATGAGAATCTGACAAATAAAACAACGGAATACCTACACTTTAACCATAGGTTTTGCTCTAATCATTTCACTGACGAGTTTTATGAATATTAAAACTAAAAATAGTCTAATACCATCAGCTGTGCCAACAATATTTTATTAACACTACTCATTTTCCAGTACAGTTAGTGAAGTATAAAGAAAAACATCTAAGGGTTCTTAATGTGGTTTAAAAAATTTACTGACAATAATATACTAAAATGTATAGCATATCCATACGCGACATATGAACATGGGTTGGAAGAAAGCGCGTTGGTCACAAACGCATCACAACCAATTTCAGAGGAAAACACATTGAATGTTCTAGATGAACATAATTACACTTTGTCCAGCAGTATTTCATGCGAAAATTCAGAAAATGGTAATTGAAATTTGAAACTGTCTATCTCAATAATAAATAATTTTAATAAATTACATTACTTTAGTTGTTAATCACAATGGTAAAAGAACTTTAGATTTAAACACGCAATTGTCATCATCTTCTAAACACATTCGAACAGAGCATATGCAATTCAATTGAGAGTCCAAATCTACTTAAACAAAATGTCCTTAGCTATATATCAGGATATCTAATCCATCGCTGTTTTTCCAACCACCAATGCTCCTCTTGCCTCAGCCAACTCAAAAAGAACAATCCAATTATTGATCCTACAAATGTGCTCTCCTTCTTCAAGTTTTTCAAAACAACAAAGAACTCTTCTTTTGGTAGCCTTATAGTACCTACTGACAATTTTTTAAAGTTTATTACAGAAACAAATGAGGTATTTGATACTAGCTTTAAACTACTATCTCACATGCCAAATGTCAAAGAGCGTATGGAAAAATTTATTACACGTCGAATTGACAAGACTTGGTTTCAAGCATCAATAGATTCAACATGTCCGACTGTATTTCAAAACATGATAAGTTTCTTCGTTGAGTTTTGCATGCACAGTGCCCTGAAAAAACAAGATCTCGATCATGATTACAAAAAGACACAGAAAAGACTGGACAGGAAATTGATGAAGATACAGCACTAAACTCATACCTCATATTCGTCTTTTTTGAACTACTTCGAAGCTTTATCTTATATATTTATTTCTTATTTATTTTCATTAAGTTATTTGATCTTATTTCATTTCCAATATATTAATTTCTATTGTTATTGTTGTTAGGCCTTGGCTATTTATGTTTCCCATTATTTTAGGCTGTTAAAAAGAATTGACACTTCAATATTCAAATATAATATTTAAAAATAATTAGTTGTACTTACTTGCGTCATAAATTCACATGAAACAACCATTTCACATTTTATTTAAATTTTTTAGTATCAGAAATAAGAAAATAATCGGTGCCATATTGCGGATGTAACAAAATTCTTCTAAAAAAATTTAACTAACGACACCCTGTAGCACCCTGGTAGTGGGATCCTGAACTTCATTTGTAATTTCTTCTATTCGCGCGTGCGTCAAAAACTGGTAACGAAATTTTAACATTGCGGGAATAGGAAGAGACGCCTCTCAGTAGCGAAGCGACTTTACCCTCTCTGACTGAACTGAATGGGAATAATCCTGAAATGGTCCTTTAAAATTTAACGATGGACAGAGTCGGAATAAATTTTCGAAAGGGTAGGCCACTATTTATTTTGCTCCGGTTTTTTTAGTCGTAGCCAAAGGTATTTTTTTCTTTCCCCCTTCTTTCTTGCTTGTACCCCTCTCTCTTCCTAGTTCCTTATATTCCCTTTTCTTTCTTTCTTCCCTATCCCTATCCCTACTGTCATGGCACATGACTCCCGGTTTTCAGGCCACTCTCCTAAATTTAAACGACAAAAAGGTCAGAAAGACATAGCAGACGCCGCTGACCTTGATGATATGGAAGAAGACATGCAAGTAAACGGGCCTCGGCCCTTAAAACCTCAAACCTTTATTATTTCCATACAACCAACTCAACAATCAAACTCTAACCAACCTACCACACCTAGGAAAACGTTCCACGACGTCAGTCTCAGAGAACTAAGCCAAATCATTAAAACAGATATTGGCGAAATAGCAGAACTAGACATCCTAAAAAGTGGAGATCTATTCCTCAGGCCATCTAACGCAGATCAGGAGGAAGCCATTAACAAGCTCACTCGACTGGGAAAATTTCAAATATCAGTCAAGAGAACAGGTACGCCAACTTCAGCGGCGAATAAAGGGATTATATATAATGTAGATATCAACTTGGCCAACGAAGACATATTCCAAGATCTCATAGATAGTGGGTACCTGATTTCAAATGTTAAACGGCTCGGTGCCACCAGTCGAACCATGCTACTGGAATTCTCTTCTCCACCACCCGACTTTGTCAAACTATTTTTTCGCCGCTTCCAGGTTGCCAAGTACGAGCGCAGGCCTATACAATGCGTCAAATGCCGTCGTCTTGGACACTTCGGTATCCAATGCCCCAGCACGTCCCCAACATGCGACAATTGTGGGAAACAACATGATGAAATGAATCAATGCCAGAAACCAGCACTATGCATTAACTGCAAAAATCCTCATGCAGCATCATTTAAAGACTGCCCAGCTAAAAAAAAAGAACTCAAAATTTTGAGAATACAGGCAATGAACAACTCAACTAAAAGGGAAGCAAGCAAAACATTCAACACACAATTACGTAAATCCACATATAATTACAATGCGTCTAATTTCCCAGAATTGGAGCCTACCCACATGAGAGACTCTTCCATTTCTCACAAACAGCCAAGCCAGTGGCATTCCAGCCCAAACTATACCGCTTCACCTCACACAGACACCATAACTGAGAAATTTATTGCAAAAATGTTACACATCCTTACCGACGTACTCTATCAATTTTTACCCAATGCCAACCTCGACAAGCTGACAGAAGCTATTATCCAAAGCACAAGCCGGTTTTTGAAAACCTCTCTCACCAAAGAAATTCTCAAGCAAAACACAGATATAGTAGCGGCATCGATGGCAGGCAATGTCTCCACGGACCAATAGTCAACACCATAGAAGCAACTCCGTCCTCCAATGGAACATCCGCAGCCTTAAGGCAAATGTTTCCTCCTTAACTGATATTCTCCAACGTTATACTCCAGTCATCGTCGCCCTTCAAGAAACTTGGCTAAATACAAAACACACCAATAACTTCAACCTAAAAACTTATGATGTTTTCCGGACAGATAGAACAGCCTCTAGAGGTGGCGGGGTGGCACTAATGACCTCAAGCCTCTTTAAAGCAACCAAACTCCAGCTTCCAGATATTCCTCACCTGGAACTGGTAGGTATTCAGATAGCGTGGGGGCACGCCAACCTGCAAGTAGTTTCAGTCTATAATCCTAAGGGTAATGCGTCACGAAGCGAGCTAACTCTTCTGTCGTCACAGCTAAAGGCTCCGTTCCTCATACTAGGCGATTTCAACGGCAGACACTATCTACAACCGTGCAAATTGGGCGGATTTCACCAAGGAGGCCGACTACATTGCGCGAACTACCCCACGGCTTCTAACCACGTGGGAAGGAATCCGAGAAGTAATCACCCACCTAGCAACCTCACATATACCATCAAGCACCTCAGGGAATTCTCAGAACCACCAAGTAAAACCACCGTGGTGGTCACAGTCCATCGCCTCCAGTCAGAAAAGGGTAAATAAACTTAGAAGACAGCTTGTTACTCATCCCACTCAGGAAAACAAGATCATATTCAAACGGGAAAGGGCACGACTGCGACGCCTAGTCAAAAGAACACAATCCCAAAGCTGGCAAAATTATTGCAACACGATAGGATCATCTACTAAAGCAGGCGCCGTCTGGAGGAAGATCAAGTGGTATACGAAAGGCTCTCAACCCGTTTCTACAACGCCAACGATTAACACCCCTAATGGACAGCTGACGACATCGGCCCAGGAGACTGCTGAGGTTCTGATTTCATATTACTCATCTCTATATTACACAGACAACCCGTCATTCCACAACCCATCGACAAGATCTCCTACCAATATACAAAACCAGCAATTCAACGACTCGTTTACATGGCGCGAATTCCAAACAGCCTGGTTGTCACTGAAAGATACCGCACCGGGCAAGGATGACATCACAAACCATATTCTGAAATATCTACCAGACACCTTTCTGCGACTGTTGCTACAATTTTGTAATGTATGTTGGTCAACAGATACATATCCTCATACATGGAATGATGCAATACTACTGCCGTTTGCCAAACCAGGGAAGGATCCCCAGGAACCAAGCTCGTTTCGCCCAATTGTCCTCCAATTCGCTTTAAAGAAGCTATTTGACAAGATGGTGGAAACTCGATTCCGTTTTCTGCTGGAATCAGACTCCCGGCTATCCCAAGAACAAACTGGCTTCCGGAAAAGTAGAACACCCTTGGAGCACCCACTTCGTATCAAGGACACAGCCGAGGCTGCCCTCAGTACAAAAAAATTCATGGCAATAGTATTTCTAGACCTCAAGGATGCTTTCGGCAGTATATCCACCGAAAAGCTATGTAGTCTGCTTGAAAGCCACGGATATACCGGCCACATATTCAACTGGATCAAAAACTTGCTCTCCGTCCGGAAAGTTCAAGTCTTCCTCAATGGAACACTCTCCCACCCGGAAGCCTTTAACATGGGACTCCCACAGGGAAATCCGCTAAGCCCATTGCTGTTCAACTATGCCATTGATGGCATATGCCGCGATCTTCCACATAATACTTCAAAAGGTCTGCATGCAGATGACATAGCGATCTGGTCGACTAGCTCCAGCCTAACTCACCTCCAACGTGAAATTCAGATGGCACTGAATATGATAGCGTTATATATGGACAAATGGGAACTACATCTGCAATACTCGAAATGTACCTACCTCATAATTACTCGGAAAAGAAGAACAGACAATGATTTCCAACTACATATTGATGGGACCACCATACATGAAGTATCCTATTGCAGATACCTCGGCATTATTTTCGACGAGAGACTTTCATGGAACAAACATGTGGAGCAAACCGTTATACAATGCCAAAAGCGGCTTAACCTCCTAAAAGCCATTGCTGGAAAGACCTGGGGAGCGTCTCACAAGGCACTGGCGGCCATATACCTTCAATTTATTCGCCCAAAATTAGACTACGGGTCGCTCTTATACTCATCTACAAGCAACAAAAATATTCACCGAATGCAGGCAGTACAAAACGCAGCCCTGCGAACTATTCTAGGTGTTCCACCATCCACCCCAATAGCTGCTCTCCACAGCTGTTGTGTCATCTTGCCTCTTCAGGACAGATTTCGAGAAAAGGAAGCCCTATATTTAGCGCGTCTATTATCAGTCGACGCGAACTACGACATAAAGGAAGTCCTTCTACCCAGACTTCCATCAATACACAGACAGCCTCTACCCAACAGACTGCTATACATTCAAGAGAAAATACGTCCAAACATGCCACAAATAGCCCTCGCACAAGCCGAAGACAAAGCCACAGTGGAATCGCCACCGTGGGAGTCGGTAGACCATACCCACAGAATTCTGTCAAAATGGCTCATCGGGACCAAATCAGACCTCTCTAATGCACAGATGTACCAAGAATTTCACTTCAATCTGGACCGGTGGACACAGAATCCAAGCAAGACCACATTATACACAGATGCCTCCCTCTCCATCAGAGACGGACCTGGCGGGATTGGGATATAATAATAATAATCAGCTAGGCTAATACCCAAGGCACCACCCTAGGCCTAAGTCATCCTGCGACTTTTAAAGCCCTTAATTCAGGTGGCCGGGTTACAATGCGTAGGAGGGTGGTGGCAAGCCCTTCATGCCACGCGAGCCAACAGCTCCCTACACTAACTATTACCAAGATCTTAATATCAAGACAGCAATTAGGGTAAACAGCTACCACGATATCTCCCGGCTCGAACTCCTAGCTGTTCACTACGCACTAGCATTAGTAACTCCACACACTACTAATGTAGTCGTTTGCTCTGACTCCCAAAGCGCCCTGGCAAAAATTGTATCACATTCCTCCGCTGACTGGCTAGTCACAAGCATTACACAGACGCTGACAACACATCCCGACATATCACTGATATGGTGTCCGTCCCATTGCCGGATTGATGGAAACGAGGAAGCGGATTCGTTAGCTAAACAAGCAGCGACCACTGCGGCCTACGATTCAGCGATTTTTCTGCCTTTCACAAAGACGACACTACAAAGACTTCATAAAAACGCATTCCGCAAATATTATACAACTACGTGGGCCGCAACTTCCGAAGCCAAGCTCCAACCACTCCGCCAGGAATTCTTCGCCCCCCCAACCGCTAGATACCGGGGACATCGGTCTCGTTGCGTCTTAGTCAATCTCTTTCTATGTCGCCGCTTCCCTACACGGCAGCTCATACATCGTCTCCACGACAAAACCATATCCCCATCATGCATGACATGCGGGGTCACGGAAGATATTGAACATGTCGTCATCAGCTGCAAGAGGTTCGCCCATCTGCACAGCGCTATACAACACAGCCTGCCGATCAATACCCTTTTTGACATTAACCACATCCGACACGCCATATACCTGGGGAATTTACTTCTCCTAAACTCCCTTCTAGCTGTTCTGAAACTTTATTGCAGACTAAATAACAGATATCCATTCCACAAAGATCGACAATAATATTTCATTACGCAGATGCAGTGTAAAAAGCTTTCGCTGAACGCAGTGCTGCCGCGGCGCAGATCTCCGATGGCAGCAGGATGGGACCTCTTCAGCCCAATAGCCACGGCTATACCTCCCAACTCGAACACCCTCATACCACTGGATATAACTATTAAATTCCCTGAGCATACCTACGGACGAATCTCGGGAAAACAAGAACTAATGGAAAAGGCATACAGGTGGCAGCAGGGGTCATAGATCCGGACTTCAGGGGAAACATAGCCGTTCTCCTCTATAACATCTTGACGGAGCCTATTCAGATAACATCAAACCAAGCTATCGCTCAACTAATCTGCACGCTTATGCCAGAAGACATGTCGCTATCCGAAGTCCACTCCCTTGACACCACCGAACGCGATGCCAAGGGCTTTGGCTCATCGTGGACTTGATGCTCTGAACTGTCAACGTAGCTACTTCTATGCATACCATTCCTTCCAATAGAATTTCTGTAGATGACTACTAACACACCACACCGAAAAAAATTAAAAAAAAATAAAAAACATGTATTCTTACTATTTTGTACTGTGGGTGAGAGGACTATTTGTCCCATGCACCGTCATTGAATAAAAAAAAAAAAAAAATTTAACGATTAATTTTTTAAATTTATATTTCTTGTTTATTTTTAACATATTGTTTAAAGTGATACCAAAAGTAACTTTTGGTGATACTTTCATTAAAAATATAAAATCTTGTGACCTCCACTTTGTAGTATAGTCCAAGCAAATTAATTTTCCACGTGTACTCTGCTTTACTATAGACCAAATATATACTAAGATTCTAACACGGCTTTATAAGCGCGCTGTTATAAATTCTACTAGTTCTAGACTGGAGAGTCGTCGTGCAATTATCCGCTCGTGGTTTCATTTCCCGCGGTCGTTTGAATTTACCTAATTATTTTATGACGTATTATTCGGTTGCTGTAGTACAATAACGTTCTCAGGTAAAATAATTAAAAATATTGATAAAATGAATCTTTTAATGAACATTCCTTAATATAAATTCACCTAAATCAAGACAATCACCTTTTATGTAGGCTGACAGCGATATCTCCTATAGTGATGATGATAACAATTCCCACATGTTTTGCACTTCTAAAGTTTATTTTTATTAACTGTGACTGATTAGTGATTAAGGAGAAGGCAGTGTGGAATATAAAATTTATATATATAAGAGATGATTGAGAAATAATTAACAATTGAGTGATGATCAGAGAGCAAAGCAAGGGGAACTCGTGCGATGGTTTCTTCAAAGAAGATGAGAGCTACAGTCTGTTGATCTAAAGAGATAGAACATTAAATTACCCTAAAAAGTGGAAAAACTTATAGCCTTCCAGGTGATAATACAAATTAAGACTTATTAATTGTTGAGAACACAGCTGTTGAATGAGAACTATATAAGGTGTTGCTGACATTGTTAAGTTATATCTTTACGTTCGGTAAGAACTTTGATGTTAAAAAATTTAAATAGTGACTTGGAACTTTGGTGGTTAGCAGGGATGCATCGATATATCGGCCAATTTTTCTAATATCAGTATCGGCCAATGTAGCCTTAAATGAAGCCAATATTGACTGATACCGGTATTCAAAAAATATTTGCAGGTAAAACATTTAAAAATAATAAAATACTCAATTAATTACCTTATGATAATATTTTATTTCCACAACCTGGCATTTCCCTTTAAAAAAGCCAGTTCTTTAGTCTATTTCTTAATTTTGTAAGTAGCTTTCCGGTTGTACTAAATAGCCTTTCACTATCACCACTGGATGCAGGTGCTGATAGATATATTCTAGCAAGGCTACGTTTTTAAAAAACCCAAAGAGTGATTGGCCGCGCCACGTACGCCAGACTTCAGAAGCTAGACCATTTTTTTAGACGGGGTTTCGAGTGTAAATTAATAAAATGAACAATATTTGATTTGTGATAGATAATATGTATCAAGTAAAATGAAAAAAAAAACATTCTGATATGTTCTTGCAAACTTTTTTAATGAAAAATTAGAATAAAATGGTATGACAGTGCACTTAACTATCTATTACAATGATTTTTTCATATACACTACTGTTATGATAGATGACTTTGTTAATATTGGCCAATATTATTTTCCACGGATAGCCGATATAATGGCTGTACCCATATCGGTGCATCCTTAGTGGTTAGGCCATGTAGATCTTTCATGAACAAGCTATTTAAGATGTATATTCGCTATTCGTACAGGGCTATTGGTTGAAGTTTTTCCCCCTAATAGACCTTGGTAACCCCCAAATCATTTGTTATTTTTACTTTATACTACATAGTTATAGTTTCTTATCTCAATTATTTAAAATTTTACTATATAGAACTTTTATGAAGTTCAAAGCCAGAATGGATAGGTAAACATAAAGGATGTAGCAGGTTAAGAATATAAAAAGTGCCCTCTCCTCAAATCTCTTCGATCTTGTGGCATTTAGTTCTCTATGGGGAATGATCAATTTTTGGTAAATATTTTTTCCGATCTCACCACCAGGGGGCGCAATCTGAAAAAAAAAAACCCTTTTTGTAGTTTTTGGCAATTTTCTCAGCATGTATGTTATGTATTTTTACAACACACCATAAATATAATTTTTTTCATAAGTCCTTTTGAAAGAGGGTTAAAAATACGACCCAAAACCATTTTTTATTTTGCGGTGTCTTGCTTAGGGATGCACTGATATGGGTACAGCCGATATATCGGCTATTCGTGGCCGGTAATATTGGGCGAAAAAAAAAATATCAGCCAATATTAACAAAGTTATCTATCATAACAGTAGTGTATAAGATAAAATCATTGTAAAAGACAGTTCAGTTCACTGTCATACCATTTTATTCTAATTTTTCATTTCATTTTACGTGATACATATTTTCTATCACAAATCCAATATTGTTGTTTTTTATTTGTTTACACTCTTAGCGCCCTGTCTAAAAAAAGGTATGATCTAGCTTCTGAAGCCTGAGGTAGGTGGCGCGGCCCTTACCAAAAAATAAGTTGGTTTTTAGTTGGTTTTCACATTTAAGTTGGTTTTAAGTTGGTATTTAGTAGGTTTTCACATTTAAGTTGGTTTTAAGTAGGTTCAAGTTGCCAGCATATTTTAATAAACTTATTTAAAGAGGTAATAAGTTGTTTTTAAGTTGTTTTTAAGTTGGCTGGAAAATACTCATTTTTTGAAGTTGGTTTTAAGTTGGTTTTTAGTGGTCAGATAATTACTTATAATTTTTAAGTTGGTTTAAAGTTGGTTTTAAGTGGTCTTTATTAAGAAAGCTTTTAGTTGGTTTTAAGTTGGTGTAAAGTGGTTTTTAAGTAGGTTTTTAGTTGGTATTTAGTTGGCATTTGTTCCAAATACCAACTTAAAAAGTTACAAGACCACTTATTTTTTGGTAAGGGGGCCAATCAAATAAAATATTATCATTAGTTAATCGAGAATTTCTTATTTTTAAATGTTTTTTTTTAATATAATTTTAATACTGGTATCGGCTAATATCGGCTTCGCTTAAGTCAATATTGGCCGATACTGATAATAGAAAAATAGGCCAATATATCGGTGCATCCCTAATTAAAAACATTTTATAAAAATTTTAATTTCCCACCAAATATTTTTCATTCTATTTATGGTGCATTGTAAAAATATATTTAAAATTGACTCTTTTTAGTTTAATCAGTTACATACATCCTCATAAAATTGCCAAAAATTGATCATTCCCCATAGAGAACTAAATGTCACAAGATCAAAGAGATGTTAACCCGCTATATTCTTTAGCTAGGATAATTTTGGTACTCAACATAAGATTCGGTATGTATGTTCTAAATTTATGATCAATGAGCAAAATATTTTGAAGAACATATGGGAATTAGGGTGTGAAATCTATAACCTAATTCATGCCAAACTTCACTGCTTATTGTTCAGAGGAATAAAATACTAAATTTGGCTTTTATTAAATTATTAAATTTTATCATTTTGGACAAAAGCAAAAAATTATCTTAAGGCTGTATGTACCCTTACCAAAAAATAAGTTGGCTAAAAACCACTTAGGACAACTTGTTTTTCAACTTGGTTTTCAGTTTGTATTTGGGAGAAATGCCTACTTAAAAATAACTTAAATCCTCTTTATTAATCAACTTATTTCCAACTAAACCAGAATCAACATTTACATTTAACTACTTAAAAGCAACTTAAATCCTACTAGGGAAACATCTAAAAACCAACTTAAAAATATTATGTAATTTCCTGGGACTACACTTAAAGGGCTTACCCTTCTTTGACTGTTTAACCTCTTTGTTAAAAACATAAAACAAAAACACAAATTTAGATGCCTTCTCTGTACCTAGTCGATTATTATTAGCCAATAATAAACTATCGCTTTAAATTGTGTTATTGTAGATTTATTTTTGGATTTGCATATTACAAAGGTTTTGCTAGAAACGAAGTTTTAAAGTTTCAATAATGTATAGGGATGGACCGATATATCAGTGCATCCCTGATAATTTACAAATATTTTGGCCATGACATTTTTGTTTTAGTTTCGTAGTGTTTTTGTAAGAAAATGTACAAATAATTGGGAATAATTCAGAGTAATTAGTAGCAAAATTTCAAAAAAACAACTTAGTTTTCACCATGGTTTAAACCTTGGTTGGAAGTTATTTTACCATCTATTGGGAGTATAGGGCCTATTTTTTTTGTCATTGCAGTTTATTTTGTGGTAGATAGTTAAGATTGTAAAAATTAAAGATGGATGTGGACACTCACACTGGATTTGGGGACCTTCTTCAGCAGGCAGAACAGTTAACTGCTGACATTGATGGAGCATCTGAACTCCCTCGGGTTCAAAGAAATCTACGACAAATTTTAGAAGCTGGGCAGCAGCTATGGTCGAGAACAGCGCAAGTTTCAAAAGATAATTCCAATGTTAAAGCGTGAGTACAAATATTAATATAAATCCAAAAGTGTAATTTTAAAGAACAAATGTCTAACCATTTAAGTATGTCAAAAAATAATTAACCAAAAAAAGGATATCCCTGTATTAATATATATTGCTCAACAGAGTTGTAGGAATTACAAAATCAATATTAGACACTGAAATTCAGTATGAAAAAACAAAAATAATCTTTATTACAAAAAGAAAATTACATTAAAATAGATTATCTATGTAGACCGCCAACGAAGCTCCCGGAGGGAATGTGCTTAAAATCGAAGCAGCGTTACCCCGTTACACGGCTATAGCAATACGTTGGATGAGGTATCTCGAATTTTACGCCCTATGGCGTGGATGAGAGCCAAGGCGTCGCGACCGAAGGAGCCCAGCGTTTCAATAGCCACGGCCTTAAATTGGTAGCGGTGTTTAAGGCCCGAATGTTTGGCTATTTTCCTCTTCTCAGCCTGGGTGGCGGCCCAGAGAGGGGCTGTAGAGGAATTGGCCAAATAAGAAGGCGCTAGCGGGTCAGTACAGGTGAAGTCCCACACCAATGATTTGCCACCCGACCATGGAACCTTAGTCATCCCGTCCGGACGTTTAAAAACAAATATCAGTCTAGTAAACTTTCGTTCACGTAGAGACCATGCAGTGAAGCATTGTGTTGGGCAATATTACTAATAAACTAGAGAATTTAATTAAATACTCAACTTGCTTTTAATTCTATAATTTCTTTTCTATCTTTTTAGGTCTATATTATTGGGCAGCAAAGGCTACGATCTCCCAAGAATTGCACATAAATTGGATACCATTAGTTCTGCAAAACCCTTTGAACCCATAGAGCCAATAAGAGAAACTGATATCCAAGTAGGCTATAAGCAATTAATTTTTTGTTAGTATTAAAAGATGTAAATTAAAAACTAACACTACGATATCAAAATACCTTTCATTTAATTGCACACTCAATTTTTTCAGAACTAACCTTTCTCTGACATTTTAGTCCTACAAATATTAGACACATAGTAGTAGACTTAGATACAGTACCTTATGTCAATTATGGTGAAGGGACAAAGTCTACTTTCAAATTCTCACTAGCTGCAATTACGAAATTATATACTTACGAGATGCAATTTGTTTAAGAGAAAAATCAGTGGAAACATAAAAAATTTTATCTTGAATTTAACAGATTTCTGCTTAAATTACTTATTTTTGACATTTATAACTGCAAATTTGTTATATATTGCAGTATAAAATGTAAATTTAGAGTTAATATTTAAATTATAGGTACATAAATTTTCAAATATTGTCTCTTTTATGATAAAATTGTATCACAAACCCAACCAATAACCTAAGCTATTGTATTTTATATTGCAACCTTTTATCTCATTTCAATTTCTATTACTTTTTTATTTACATTAGGGTTATTTAAAAAATCAGCGTGAGAATGCTATTTTATCAGTTATTGAAGAATCGAAGAGATCAGTAAGTAATACCATGTATTGTTGTTTTTTATGTACTTGAAGTGTAAATAATTCCTTTTGTTACCTTCTGCCATTGAAATAAATATTTAGATGTACGGGTAATTTGGTGTTGTAGTAATATTTTCATGCTGATTGTCTTTACCATTCTATATTTTTGATGTCTGTGACCCCAACAATTTTAGGGATAAGTTCTACAACAAACCACTAAGCATGCCCGAAAATATCAAAAGTCATAATAAGGGGAAGCCACTATTTGGAACCCCTTTTGGTAGAGACAGAAATACCAAAGCTTATATTCTGTTTAATAATGATACCTTAAATAAATAACAATTTGTTATTTTTATAATCCCATGCTAGTTATTTCAAAGCTCATAATCTGAATTATTATGTAGAGGCCTGTGGACCTCTACATGATATCTCATGTGCACTTTTGTGGTATGGGCTGTGGAATTTCCTCCTCTGCGTTACCTTTTGTTTGCATGATTTGACTGATTTTGAAATATCATTCTGTGTAGTGCATGTGGGAATTTCCTTGAATGAATCAGTCTCCTTTAAGGGATGAACCTAGATGGGTACAGCCGATATATCGGCTATTCGTTAAAATTTATCTATCATGAGAGTAGTGTATGTAATAATATCATTGTAAAAGACTCTTCAGTCTACTGTCATACCATCTTATTCTAATTTTTCATTAAAAAAATGCCCTTAACAAAAAATGTTGGCTAAAAACCACTTAGGACAACTTGGATATCAACTTGGTTTTCAGTTTGTATTTGGGACAAATGCCTACTTAAAAATAACTTAAATCCTCTTTATTAATCAACTTATTTCCAACTAAACCAGAATCAACATTTACATTTAACTACTTAAAAGCAACTTAAATCCTACTAGGGAAACATCTAAAAACCAACTTAAAAATATTATGTAATTTCCTGACTACTAAAAACCAACTAATTATAAACTTAGCAAAAGCAGTATTTTCCTACCAACTAAATAACAACTTATTACCTCTTTAATAGTAAATTGAAATATGCTGACAACTTGAGCCTACTTAATACCAACTCAATATCAACTAATAATGTGTATACAAACTAAATACAAACTGAAATCCAACTTATTTTTTGGTAAGGGTGTGCAAGAGAATTTCCGAATGTTTCTTTTCATTTTGCTTGATACATATTTTCTATCACAAATCTAATATTTATTTGTTTACATTCTTAACCCCCTGTCTAAAAAAAAGGTATGACCAAGCTTTTGAAGTCTGGCGTACCTGGCGCAACGAATGAAATAAAATACTATAATTAGTTAGTTAATCGAGAAATTTCTTATTTTCAAAGATTTTCCTGAAAGTATTTTTCTAATACCGATATTGGCCGATACCTATATTAGAAAAATAGACTGATATATCGGTGCATCCCTACTACTTTTTGGTTAAGAAACAGAATTGCTAGAACTGACCAGATTTTTCGTCATTAGTTTGATGACCTCTTTATAGTCATCAAACGGTCAATTAGAAATAAAAAAACAATTGTCCAAGTTTTAAGATTACCATCGTTGTTTTAATTTTTTTTTGTCATCAATATTTATGTACAACTCCCCACTGAAATAAGTTAATGGTTTCAATAGCATCAAACTACTTAAGAAAAAATTCACTGTTTTGTTTAATGTATAATTTTTCTGTTCATTTTAAATTTATTTTTGATGTAAGTCAATGTTATTCTTATAACTGAACAAAATTTATTCTTTACACATACTGACATAACACAATTGTTTTTATCTATTTTAGACTTTTGAAAGAACTAATAAACTATATTGGCAAAGTTTACGAATGGAGTGGGAAACTGAGAAACGAAAGATTTTAGATACGCTAACTGGACAAGCCCTACAAATACCAGATATTAGCTCCTTCAGTGTTTTTGAGGTACCAAATATGATACAAATTTTGTTCTTTATGTGATTTGATTGTATTCTTTCTTTATAATTAATCCATATTTAAAAAAAAACCATAGCCAAAGGTGGGTTTTTTAGGTCAATGGCACATCTAATTTTTGGGTGTAAAATTAAAAATAATTTCCTTTTGTTAAATTAATTGAATCAAAGGCCACACTATATCATTTTTAATTCCAAAATGATTTATAGTTATTTTTCGTTTAATTTCTTTTAATTTTCGTTTGTAATTTTTGGGATAAGATTCAGAACATAATTACAAAAATATTTCAATACAATACTTAGTAAAACAGTGGCTGATCACGCCTTGTGATCAAAGAAAAAGCGTGTAGCTTTGACTATACTGAAGTTATTACACAATTTATTACAGATTTAGCATTACCCAAGACTACTTGGTTTCTTATGGCCGTAATTGCTGTACAGATATTTAGGAAGTGATTAGATCCTTGAGTAAACCAGATTAATATTCAGGAGATATTCTAATATAGTTTTTAATATTGTTACTTTTAGTATTAATATTTTTGCTAATTACAGGCAAATAGAGTGGAACCAAATACTGGTAAAACCAGGAGTTCCATGGATCACATGGAAATTGCTTATGCGAGAGAGGTAAATAATTTTATATTTATCATAATTGTTTCGCTTAAAAATACGACTCTTTGAAAAATCTGGCTCAATGCTGCTACTAATTAAAAAATTAGCAGCTAGCAAATAAATTTTTGCACCAAATACCATAAACGATGTAACTCTTTTCTTTGCCTTTTTAGCTGTATTTTTTCAATGATAGTGTTATTTCTGGTTCATCAAAGAATAACCTTTCCCAACGATTCTTGACAGTTGCTCAAGAACAGTTGGAAGACAAGGTATCTGTATCATTTAGTATTGTAATTAATTTTCACAATTAACATAATGGTAGTAGGCAATTGGACAGTTTCAATTTAATTAATTACTCTTACCTAGTTAACATCGAATGGTAAATTGATAATTTTACTTACTGTTAAGAGTGCTGTTGATTTATGGGAACTAGTGTGTACAATGACTGATTTACCAGTGTACCATGGAACTGATATATTAGCAGTCAGATGCTCGCAACCAATGCAAGCCTCTTTAATTTCTCAAGCCAGAAAATATTTGGAATCAAAGTTTGTAACATCACTTAAAGTTTGACGAAGTTGATTTCCTTACTGAAAAAATCTTATTTTCTCTCTAGGTATCTTGATTTTGTCCGCTCCATTGTGAAGGGAAACTTGCATGAAGCCAAGCTTGGTGGAATTCCTTCTACGTATAAATTAATTCACAGTTATCTCAATGTTCAGTTACCTGCCTCCAATCCTGGTCTAGAGGTATGATAATTCCACCTTGCTTTAAATTGAATTTGCTAAATCATAGCCTTCAATCTTATTTTTCCAAATCATTGCAATAAATATTTAGAAAATATTTTATTACCAAGAGTTTTTGTTGAGAGGTTTGTTAAATTAGGCTATTGTGAAGATGGTTTTGAACAGAAGTCAAATTAAACATTTAAACAGCAAAAAAATTGATGAGAGGTAAAGCTAGATAAAGCACAATTTAGTAGAAAATTAATAGCAGACTCTCACATGTCGCTAGTAGTAACATCATATGCATATTATTTTTAACGCTATATAGGAAAGTTAAAGGTTACCTCTTTCAGTTATAAAGATTTTCCTTATTCTAGGATGGAGAAGTCGAAGGTCAACCTGTTTGGGCGTTTATTTATTATTGTATTCGATGTGGTGACATCGCTGCTGCTCTGAAAGTAGCGAAGAGTACTGGGTAAGCTCCCTTGAAGCCTTCTAGTTGAAAGTTTATCTTTTCTGTTTCTGTTTTGGTTTCATGTTGATTTTATTATTCTCATATTAATATTATTACTATCAGGAGTAAATGGGAGCTAGTAGGCATTTGTAGCTTTGGCTAGTGCAAGTCGGCATTTCCACAAGGGGGAGACAAAAAAAATGACAATATTTGAATTTAGCCAATCATATAACATTTTGGAAACGTTCGCCGGGTGTGCTTGGCTGACGGAGCAACGTCACTAGTCTGTCACTGGGGCAATTAAATAACGCTTCTAAGGAGACTTGGATGATCTTGAGAGGAAATTGGCGGCGGATTCGATAACGTACCGAACTTGCTCTTTTAAGGAATTAAAATACCACTTAAATTTTGTAAAGACCTTTTTTTATTTCCAAACAACTTCAGTAAGTTAAGTTATTGGTTGTTCTGAAGTATATTTAATGGCTGCATGGTTATTGTCCATTATCAGTTTCCTAGGCCTTAAAGAAACCCAGCAATGACACAGATTCTTAGGCATTAAAAAAATTATTTACGTTATTTTTTATTAAATTTGAATGTTAATGGAAAAATATGTAAACCTCGGTATAATGAAACATTTACAAACTTCATATTTCCTCCAAGCATTCCAAATTAAAAGTTTTTGCATTACCAAAAGTTAAAATATTACTGAGAAAAAGCCATAACCCTTGACCGAAACGCCAGCTAGTCTAGGGCCAATTTACGGCGCTTAAACGCGCCTTACTTGCTCTGAGCGTCTTACATTGTTGTTCCTTCTCTGGGTGTATTCACCTGTGTAAAAACTCCAGAAAGGAAAGAGTGTAAATGATTGAAAATTCTTGAAAAATGCTGTCTCTAAAAAATGTTAGTGATGCCCACTCCCCCTATTTGCTCTTAATGGTATCATGAATCTTTTTCTAGGCCACTGCTTGCAGACTTTGTGAATTACCTAACTGAGTATTCAATTAAAGAAGAAAAAAGACTTAGTCCAAATAGTGAAAGCCAGATTAGACTCTACTACAGACGAGTTGTAGCTGCAAGCACAGACCCTTTTAAAAGGTAATATTATGCGTACAAGTTTTGCTTACTCGATTCTTTTTAAGTTTTAGTCTTGGGAATTCAATGTGGATTATTTTTTGTAACATTCTATAAATTAAAAACATTGATTTTTGGAATTTTCAATATCCTAAAAATAACACATTTTTCAAATATTTTTCAAGAATTCCAGTATAAAAATATAAAATAATTCATAAAGTGCTCTTTTTTTGGTATATGACCCATAAATGTGAGTAACATTCTAGCTCAACTGTGATATTAATATAAAAAATATATGGTAGAATTATATGCACAAGCTAGTGCCTATCACTAAACTTGTTTAGCTTTATATTTAAATTTATTATTGGCTCTGCAAAACTGAGGCTGTATTATACTTGGTTTACTAGCCAAAATAAGTTTAGCTGTTGTTTGCATAAATAGTGGAAATGACAAATTAGCTACTAAAAAGTATGAAACAGTGTGGTACATTGGGCTAAGTATTCCCTCCGACTCAAAATGTTAAAATCATAGGTTTGTTGCTATATGCCATTGTAGACACTATAAGCAACTGATAGCAAAAGTAGAACAAGTTGAGATGTGACTTTTGAAAGAAATTAAAAATAAGAATCCTGAAGTGTTTTTACATTAGACTGACTTGTTACTTAATTTTTTTTTTGGTTTTTAATGTTTTATTGAATTATTATTAAAATTAATTGTTTTCAGAATTGTTTATTGTATCTTGGGCTGTTGCGATGTCACTGAAGATCATAATAAAGTTGCAGATAAATTAGAAGACTACTTATGGTTACGAATCTGTCAAGTACCAATCTCATCGGACTCAGAAGTAGATGATTCCTCTGTTGGACAATCTGATCGTATAACGTTATCAAAATTACAAACTATTTTGCTCGAAGAATATGGTAATTATTCTTTAGTTCTCAGGATTCTCACAATCAAATAACTAGTTATTATTATTGTTGAAACTATTCCTTATAAATATTTTTGGGATAATGCTGAAATTTATATGGTTTTACAGGTTAGGTTTTTTGGCAAAATTGAACTACAGCGGCCTCATGTAATTTTGCTTTTTTTTGGCGGAGAATGTAGCACTTGACGCGTAGATTACGAAACTATTTTTTTAGGGCCGCAAATGATAATTTTTTTAATTAACTTAATTTTAAAAAAGTAGTAATTTTAGGGGATTACTGTTTTTTTTTGCAGATAAAGTAGCGCTTGACGCGTAGATTACGTAGTTATTTTTTTTGGCCCGCAAATGATAATTTTTTTCATTAACTTAATTTTTAAAAAGTAGTCATTTTAGGGGATTAGTAACGTTTTTTTTAAAAAAATGGTCATTTTAGGGGATTAGTAACGTTTTTTTTAAAAAAATGGTCATTTTAGGGGATTAGTAACTTTTTTTAAAAAATAGTTTCGTCGTGTATCCGTCGACACAACTTTTCAGACGCGACCCAGCCCCATTCCGAGCATTGACGGTGGCCCTTCTGTTAAGTTCTGTAATCGTACCTAGTGGCATCGTAATTAGTGAAATCGTATCAACTTAAATAGTAACTCCCCGTATTGGCGCCTCCCCAACCCCATACTAAAAAAAGCGATGGGCCATCTATAACGCGACCTAGAGGACAGTACCAAGCCTTACGCATCAAGTATATACTTTTTATATCAACCTGAAATAAGCGTTTGTGGCCCAAAAATACAAAACACCTAGAAAATGAACAAAACCTGTAATTGATTTTATAAAGTACGGGAATATCACTTTGTGGCCCAAAAATACAAAACACCGAGAAAATGAACCAAAAACTGTAATTGGTGTTATCATATGTAACATAATCCTTCATAAGTATGCCATAAAAGCATTTTCGTTAATGAAACCTTGTTCACGGGATATGACGTAAATTGTAGTATCCTTAGTCTGCTCCACATATGTCTAGCCCCTTGGAGACGAAAGTGTCGTCTGCTAGGGCGTCTGCTTAACCTTAGTTCATAATGAATATATATGTGCAAGTGTGAATGATTAAAACTTTAGTATGAATGTTGAAAGCAAACAGAGAGCTTGTGTCATTATTATTATTATGTTTAATTAAGCCTGAGCCAGTCATTTATAGCTATAAGCAACAAAGATTAAGAGTCTCCTGTTCTAATGATCAATGACTGAAGTGATATATAGGAAAGGCTTAGTAGATGAACATGGCATCAAGAAGTGAAGATATATTCACATTTCGGAAATTAGACGGCACAAATTATGCTGACTGGAAAATTGATGTTAAGATGGCCTTGGCTGCCAAGGGTTTGGACAAATTTATAGATTCCACAGTAGTAGCTCCAACCACTATACCTTCGCTGACTGCACACAATGAGAAGAAATCACAAACAATGGGATTTCTATATCTGACTCTGGAACCCCAAATTAAGAGACTACTTCGAACTGCGACAGATCCAGCAGTTGCCTGGGATTTACTTAAGCAAACTTATGAACCAGTTTCCAGAGCTAGGAGAGCGATGCTTAGAAGAACATTCATAACATGTGTACCCGCGAAGGGAGAAAGAATAGAATTGTATTTTGTTAGAAATAGTTATTACTTTGCATAGGAAAAGTACTTATGTCTAGCCCTGTTCTAAACTGAAACTATATTTATCTGTCGTCTGCTTATACTTTTTTTTGTTTTTACTTTCACTTTCTCTTTTTTGTGTTTTTAAGGTCAGTAGAGATCATACCTATTTTTGTATATTAGATTTAACTATAATTAAATAGAGATTTATAAATAACAAACTGTCTTGCCAATTCAATATAGATAGATCTTACAATTGGTAGCAGAAAGCGTGGTTAATATGGAATAAATAAAATAGAAAAGATTTATTTGTGAATTGGCAGTGTTTGAGTTAGGCTTAGCTTAGTGAAAGTGCAGAATGGAAATGAACAAAACAGATTAAAGTTAAAAATGGAAAAACAGAATAATTCCTTGACATCCCTTGGAACATCATTTTCATTTAATAAATTAAATGATGAGAATTATGTAAACTGGAAGTTTAATATGAAAATGGCTCTGCTAGATTTTGGGCTATGGGGGATCATAGATGAAACAGATGAAGAACCAAATGAAGAAGCAGATTCTAAAGTAAAAGAGAGATATGAAACCAGAAAACAAAAAGCTCTATCAAAATTAGCTCTGGCAGTAGATGACCAGCATAAGAATTTAGTATCACAATATGAAACAGCCGTAGAAGTATGGAACGCACTTAAAGACCTTTATGAACCAAAGTCACGAGCACGAATAGCTTCATTACGATTGAATTTTCTGAGTCTGAAATATAATGTACCTGAAAGCATGTCAGGATATCTTGGGAGAATCAGTGCTGCAGCGGAACAATTGGAATTAGCAGGACGTATTTTAGCTCCAGACGAAATAGCATACCAGATGATTTGTAAATTACCCGCCCAATATGAGAACACGATTCAAAGAGCTTATCAACTAAATGATGAAGAGTTTACTCCAGATAAAGTCAAAAACCTCCTTATAGCCGAATATGAAAGACAGAAACTAGTACACCAAGAGGAAGAAAGAACAGATATGAAGACTGGACTTATGTCCATTCAACCCAATCAGAATAATCAACAGAAAAATAGAGGTGCACAACAAAAGCGTGGAAATTTCAAAGGCTATCAAGGGAATCAGAATACTAGTCAAAGTTTTGAATGCTATAGATGTGGAAAAACTGGTCATATAGCAAGAAATTGTCATGCAAATATTCAAACTGGAGGCCGCACTGTAAATCAGAAAGGAAATAGATCAAATTATCCGAGCAATCAAAGGTCAGCTAATCAAACTAGAAACAGTTATGCAAGCAGTAGCAGCGATTGGGATAATGGAAATTCATATGGAAATGCATATTTAGCTACTACAATGATTTCAACATCGGATAAAGATTCTTGGATTTTTGATTGTGGTGCTACACACCATTTTTGTCATAGAAGAGACTGGTTCGTTGAATATCAGGAAATAGAAGTACCCATTGATATTGCTCAAGGTGAAGCAAAAGCTTTTGGAACTGGGGTCGTAAATATGGTGGTAAAAACACCTTATGGAGATAATCTCATTCATTTGACAGATGTATTCTATGTTCCGCAGTATAATAGAAATTTATTATCAGCCAGAAGATTTGATAATAAAGGATGTAAGATTATAATAGTTAATGGCTCGATTAAAGTATACGGTGTGAACAAGACGTTGGTTTTATCTTCCACCTTAACCGGAAACAATCTTTATGTTGTTGATGCATACATTCCAAGTAGAGAAGAACCCAGGAAGGAACTCTCAGTGAAGGGTGGATGTAACACGAGTCTAACAATTGATACAGCAAGATGGCACCAAAGATTAGGACATCCTTCAATCAAACGGATGAAGGAATTGCAGAGAAAAGATATGGCTCACGGATTACCAGAATTTAAAGGAGAAATTGACCACTGCATACCATGTAAAGTAGCAAAAGCAACAAAGGCCGCCTCAAAATCTATACCTGATATATCTACAAAACAACCATTAGAACTTGTCCACAGTGACGTTTGGGGACCTTCACCTGTTATATCTCAAGGTGGGTCACGATATTTTATCAGTTTCATAGACGATTATACTAGAAAGGCAATAGTTTATATTATGAAGAATAAAAGCGAAGCATATGATAAATATAAAGAATATAAGGCTATGTCAGAAAGACAAACTGGTTTGAAACTCAAGAAAATACGCACAGATAATGGCTTAGAATACTGTGCAAATTATTTCAAGGAAGGTTGTAAAAAGGACGGAGTTGTGTGTCAAAGGACGAACACATATAGTCCTCAAATGAACGGCATTGCAGAGCGATATAATCGAACAGTATTAGAAGGAATTAGAGCAATGCTTGAAGATGCAAGACTACCGCATTATATGTGGGGAGAAGTATTATATACAGTAGTGTATTTATCAAACAGATTACCTCATTCGAAACTACCAAATATCACACCAGAAGGGAGATGGAGAAACACGTCACCTTCATTACGACATCTTAAGCGATATGGATGCGTAGCTTACGCATTTGTACCACAACCTCACCGTAATAAATTTGAGAAGAGAGCGAAGATTGGTATCATGGTAGGCTATGCTATGAATACTAAAGGATATCGCATATGGTTTCCAGCAGAAGGAAAAGTTCTAGAAACCAAACATGTTTCTTTCGACGAGAGCAAGTTAGGTATTAAAATACTTAAAGAAACCAGAGAAGAAACATATGAGCCAGTGAAGCAAATATGGTCAGAAGATAATGAAGACGAATCGTCAGATGATGATAAATCGCAAGAGTCGGACAACTCATCGGACGATGAGAATACTGATGAAGGAGATGAAGTAGGAGCACAACCAGAGCCACCACCTCCACAACCCATAATACCCCGTTGGAGACGAGAAGAAATACTCAGAAAAAAGGGTGATCGAATTGACGTTTATCACTATGATAACATTACAAATCAGAAAATCAGATCAGAACCTGAAATGAAGCGATACTTAGCAGATAGAGGAGAACAATACAACCCCAAAGAATTTACTTTCAAATCTACTGGAAATGTTGAAGCCCGATGTGTAGTAATACCTTCAACATACGACGAAGCAATTGGAAGTCCAAATAGTGAAAAATGGCAAGAAGCCATGACAACAGAGATTAATATCATTCAAGATAGAGAAGTGTTTGAGATTGTTCCAAAACCAATTAATAAGAAGATAATTGGAGCAAAATGGGTGTACGATCTTAAGAAGAATTCTAACGGAGAAATCAATAGATACAAAGCCAGACTAGTTGCCCAAGGTTTTTCTCAAGTTCCTGAAAGAGACTTTAATCAGACTTATTCTCCAGTCGTAAATTTTACCCTGATCAGAGCATGTATAATGATATTTATTGCATGTCTCGGATGGCTACACTCCCACATGGACGTGAAGTGTGCATATTTATATGGATCATTAGAAGAAGAACTTTATTTAAGACAGCCAGCTGGATATATTCAAAAGGGAAAAGAAGATTATGTGTGGAAGCTAAAGAAGGCTCTTTACGGATTAAAGCAGAGTGGAAAGCAGTGGTATTCTGAATTAGATAATCAGTTACTTCAGCTTGGATATAAAAGACTTTTTGGATGCAACTGTATCTACAGATTTGGATTGACTGGACTATTGATAGTGTATGTTGATGACATAATTGTACTTGCATCAAATACACACGTTATGAAGAAATTAAAGACACAACTACAAGCAACATTCGAAATGACTGATTTAGGAGAATTAAGTTACTTTTTGGGGATTGAATTTGAATTTCCCTCAAAAGGACAAGTATATATTCATCAAAATAGCTACGTGAAGAAATTACAGGAAACATTCAAGATCAAAACTGAGAAGAAAAGGGAGACACCATTACCCGTTGGGATATCATTGTCAAATAGAGACTGTACACCAGAACCGAATAATAATTACCCATACAGACAACTCATTGGTAGTTTATTGTATTTATCGCAGCGTACTAGACCAGATATAGCATTTGTAGTAGCAAGTTTAGCACGTTATTCGTCAAATCCTGGTCAGAAACATTGGAATTACTTATTACAAGTGTTGGAGTACGTGTGTCAGACCAGCCATTACGGTCTTCATTATCATGGATTCAGCAAAGTTGATCTCAGTGTGTTTACCGATGCATCATGGGGATCGGATTTAGACGATAGAAAATCTACTAGCGGTTTTGTGATTAATATCTGTGACAGTCCAATAAGCTGGAGAAGTGTGAAACAGCAGAACATTGCCCTATCATCAATGGAATCTGAGTACATTGCCTTAGCAGAATCATCAAAAGAGATTGCATGGTTAACTAGTATTGTTAAAGAACTGTTAGAATTAGCCAAATTAGAAGAAACTTTTGGACAGCCGATTGTTTATTGTGATAACCAAGCGGCAATACAATTTTCTGAAAATAAGATAGAAAATAATAGATCGCGGCATATTCAGATGAAATATCACTATGTACGAGAGTGTATTGACAACAACTTATTCAAACTTAGTTATGTAAATACCAATGAAAATATGGCAGATATTTTTACTAAAATTCTTCCTAAGAGAAAACATAGTGAATTTTGTATGATGTTAAAGTTAACAAAATAAAAAAAAAAAGGGGGAATAAGTTGATATATATGTATATTTGTATATTAATTTTACCTATGTCAAAGTAAGGGGGAGTTTGTTAGAAATAGTTATTACTTTGCATAGGAAAAGTACTTATGTCTAGCCCTGTTCTAAACTGAAACTATATTTATCTGTCGTCTGCTTATACTTTTTTTTGTTTTTACTTTCACTTTCTCTTTTTTGTGTTTTTAAGGTCAGTAGAGATCATACCTATTTTTGTATATTAGATTTAACTATAATTAAATAGAGATTTATAAATAACAAACTGTCTTGCCAATTCAATATAGATAGATCTTACATATTTGAACAGAGTTACCGAAGCTGCGGCATCTCTCGCTGAAGTTGGGGCACCAATTCCAGATAGCGAAATAGCCTTTCAGATGATCTACGAGTTACCAGCGGAATTTAATGGAATAGTTCTCAATATTAATCAATGGAACGATGCTGACTTTGTTCCTGACAAAGTAAAGATGGCGATCATTGCCGAAGCGGATCGTTTACGGATGAGAGAACTAGGCGATGGAAATAATAAACACTCGGATATAATGGCAACTCAGGGGTTTACAAAGGGATATACCCAGATGAAAAGAAAAGAAACAAGGACTTGTTTCAATTGTGGAATGATAGGGCATTTAGCGAAGATTTGCAGAAAACCAAGGAAAACATACAATCACCCTTTTCGAAAAAAAGAAACTTTTGATGTTGCTACAGTATCAAGCGCAGAAGAATATATGTCGGAAACAAATGAATGGATATGGGATTCGGGAGCTGGAGCGCATCTATGTAATAACAAGAAATGGCTTACCAATTACCGTGATGTGTCACCAATAACGATGAATTCATATTATGGAACGTTCACTATCACAGGCTTAGGAGATGCTGTTATCAAACACGAAGTAGATGGACAAGATAGAGTCCTACTGCTAAAGAATGTTGGGTTTGCACCAAATGGAAGACGAAACCTAATAAGTGGTTATCAGAATGATAAAGCCGGACATCATTGGACTGGTGGAAATATGGAACTTGTAGTTCAAAATAGTAACCAAGAGAAAATATTATCATTCAAAGGATCAAATGGCTTATATAGAATGAAGGGGGATGTCTACACTGGCGAAATGCCAGATGTTACGATGCATGAATATAACCTTGCTGATGATACTAACGCAGATTTATTGGATTTATGGCACCGACGTCTAGGTCATCACAGCATACATACCATTATCAATATGGCAAGTAAAGGAAGCGCTCGAAACTTACCAGCTTTCAAGAAGCAACAAACGTTTACCTGTGATATATGTACTGCAACGAAGACGACTCAATTACCAAGAAAACCAATGTCAGGGATAAACACAAAGAAAGTGTTACAATTGGTACACACAGACGTGTGGGGACCATCCGCATATAAGTCCGGATCTGGCAACCTATATTTCATCTCGTTTATCGATGACCACACACGATGGGCCGAGGTCGAAGCGATGACTCATAAGTGGGAAGTGTTTGACAAAATGAAACAATATATTACAAAAATGGAAAGACAAACTGGGGAGAAAGTAATTAGTATCAGAAGCGATAATGGGATGGAGTATTGTAGCGGAAAAATGCAAACCTTCCTCAATGATATTGGTATTCAACATCAACGGACAAACATCTACACCCCACAACAAAATGGAATAGCGGAACGCTACAACCGCACAGCCTTAAATTCAATCAGAGCTATGCTCAAAGACAGCCACCTGCATCCTCGATTCTGGGTGGAAATGTTGTACACATTCAACTATTTGAAGAATCGTTTGTCACAGCAGAAACTTGAGAATAAGACACCTTTCGAACAAAGATTTGGACGAACTCCCTCACTGAAGTATCTGAAACGAATCGGAAGCATAACTCATTATTTTATTCCGAAGGGGAAGAGGGAAAATAAATTTTCGGATACAGCTGGAAAAGGAGTGCTGGTGGGTTACGCACGCTCAACCCAAGGCTACCGAATATGGAACCCGGACACAAACAAAATTATTCAGTGCGACAACGCCAGATTTAATGAAGACCAGACTTTCGATACGTATACCGGTATTAATTCTCACGTCCGATTTGCTGTAGAAGACGACACCCTCAAGCAACCCTTTACACGTGCAACAGTTGCAGCTAGACTAAATAGCACGCCAGCTACATCAACTAGCAACCATCCAGTACCAGTTTCACCACAACCCGGCACATCAGGAATAGCTGCAACGCCAGTGCAGGTACATCCTCAAACTCCTGTACGAGGATCTTCGGAAGTCGAGAGAAGACAAGTACGACTAGTACAGGAAGGCAAGTTAGAGGAACCCAAATGGTCAAGAATAAGACGGCAAAGGGAATCGGGAAAAACTGCCGGTAATTACGACATTTATTATAAATATGGCGACAGGAAGAGAGAATTCAGAAGCACAAGAGAAGTCACTGATTTCTGTAAAATGAATAATATTGAAATAGATCCCGATCTCATTAATTTCTCTACCAAGGACCCATTCGAGGGAATCTGTAATCTGAAACAAACAAGTAGTGCAACACCAAATGAGGAAACCCCTGACATTAATTTAATGTCACGATTTGATGGTTTGGATTTTTGTTTCGCGAACTGTGATGATCCTTCTACTTATGGAGAAGCTACGACTGCAGAAGATAAAGACGATTGGGGTAGAGCCATGGACGATGAAATCGCGACACTTCGGGAACGAGAAGTGTTCACCCAAGTCAAAAGACCCACTGACCAAAAAATCATCGGAAGCAAATGGGTGTACGTACGAAAAAGGGATGAAAAGAAAAATATAGTCAGTCACAGAGCAAGAATTGTGGCGCAAGGATTTAAACAAAAGAAAGGGATTGACTATCACGAAAGCTATTCACCAGTTGTCGACTTGGTTATTGTCCGACTCTTGTTATTTGTTCTGGTGGTAATTCTACAGTGGTCCTACAAGCATGTAGACGTCAAATGCGCTTACTTGTATGGCGATCTCGATGAAACCACATATATGGAAATTCCGCAAGGATACCAGGTGAATAATGAATACGTATGGCGGTTGCACAAAAGTCTCTACGGATTACACCAATCCGGTAGATGTTGGTATTACAAGCTGGATGAAGAACTAAAGGAATTAGGCTTTGTCAACCTCAAATCATGCCAGTGTGTTTACCGATTTGCTTGGGATAGTATACTTCTTGTTTACGTCGATGACATTATCGTCCTCGCAAGAAATGACAATATTATGGCCAAAGTCATGCAATTACTAACTTCGAAATTCAACTTGAAGGATTTAGGAAAAATCAAAACATTCCTCGGAATCGATATTTCTGAAGACCAAAAAGGATTAACGATGGCGCAAACGAGATATATAGAGAAATTGCATGAACAGCTGGACTATATTCCATTTAAAAGATGTTATGAACCATTGAAACATAAATCCATCATCAACCCTCCAACACCAGGAGAAGAAATACCAGATGTACCTTATCGCAATTTGATTGGCGCATTGTTGTATATAGCAAGACACACTCGTCCAGACATTCTGTACGCAGTGACAACGTTAGCGCAATATTGCAACAACTATAACGAAGAAACATGGTGTCATCTTGTTCATTTATGGAACTATGTCATCACGACTAAAGACAAGGTTTTGAGGATGGAACGCAATGGTTCTGTGGCCGTACAAGTTTATTGTGATGCATCATTTGCATCAGATAGAGAATCTAGAAAGTCCATATCCGGTTACATCATTACATGTGGAAAGAACCCAATCGCTTGGAAATCCGCAAAGCAATCATTAATAGCGTTATCTACGATGGAAGCGGAACTAATGGCAGCCGTAGAAGCAACTAAGGAGATCTTATTCATCCGTAGAATCCTGTTAGAGTGTCATAGCATGTTCCCAGACAGTATCGGACCTGACATTCAACTCAACATCGATAACAAGGCCGCCATACAGTGCATTCAAAACCACGTAGACAATGCCAGAACCAGATATCTAGATTTAAAAGTGAAGTTCCTTCGCGAAAAATTAGCTGAAGGACTTTTTCGGGTAGAGTTTATATCATCGCAATTTAACTTAGCAGATATTGATTTTATAAAGTACGGGAATATCACTTTGTGGCCCAAAAATACAAAACACCGAGAAAATGAACAAAAACTGTAATTGGTGTTATCATATGTAACATAATCCTTCATAAGTATGCCATAAAAGCATTTTCGTTAATGAAACCTTGTTCACGGGATATGACGTAAATTACGTCACTTACAATTCCGTGACGAAATACGCGTCATCAATTTAACCGATGGGAAGCGGAAGTTAGTGAGAATTCCTCCCGCGTTTCTGGCTTTGCCCCTGTCAAGTTTAGTTCGTGCCTCGCGATCACATGATTTCATTTTCATGGTAACCTTTTCAATAGCGCAAGGAATATAAGCATTTTTGCAGAGGCATACTTATGAGTAATTATGTTACATATGGTGTTATAAAGTACAGGAATATCACGTAGAAATTATTAGGACACCGAAACTGTGGTATCGGCGAACACACGACGGAAATAAGTACAACCATCCATGGTACAACGAAACACGTGAAAATGCCCAAAAATGTGACATTTTTAAAATTACATTAAAAAATCATTTCTGGCCAAAATAAAAAATACCCTACGTGACAAGGTCTATCAGGCGCAAGCAAAATTAAAATAAAATTCAATGAAAATGAGAAATTTTTAAAATTAAAAAAATAAATTTAAAAATTAAATAATCATTTGCGGCCAATATAAAAAATACCCTCGGCATCTACGTGACAAGGTCTATCAAACGCAACCAAAAGTAATATAAAATTCAATGAAAATGAGAAATTTTTAAAATTAAAAAAGTTAGATTAAAAAGTTAAATAATCATTTGCGGCCAAAATAAAAAATACCCTCGGCATCTACATGACAAGGTCTATCAGGCGCAACCAAAATTAATATAAAATTCAATGAAAATGAGAAATTTTTAAAATTAAAAAAATTAAATACAAAAATTAAATAATCATTTTCGGACAAAATAAAAAATACCCTTGGCATCTACATGACAAGGTCTATCAGGCTCAACCAAAATCAATATGAAATTCAATGAAAATGAGAAATTTTTAAAATTAAAAAAGTTAAATTAAAAAATTAAATAATCATTTGCGGCCAAAATATAAAATACCCTCGGCATCTACATGACAAGGTCTATCAGGATCAACCAAAATTAATATGAAATTCAATGATGCCGCTGTAGTTCATGTAACGTGGAATTTTGGGACATTTTCAAAATTTATTCATTTTATTTCAATTAACTAATTATAATTTCCGAAGTTTCTATGGTCGTCTGGGTTAGGCCTAATTTAGTCGTCTCCAAGTGCGGGTCGCTTGGAGGCAGTAGCTTTGGTTTTTAACTTAATCGGGTGTTCAACGTATATCTGGCCAGATACGTCGATTCCCGTTCGACTATGGTACTTTTGGTAATTTGCCACGCTTTCTAAAATCTCTTAATTTTCCCCATTTTGACTTTAAATTCTCGACTGGAGGTTGCCAAGCATTTTTATGTGTTTATTTTTAAAATAAATTGTCCGCGCTTGAAACGCGAGATACTCGTGTCTCAAAAAATAAAAACACGTGACTCGTGAAATTTAAAAAGAGGAGTTCGTTTTTTGATCTTTTAAAAAAGAATTCGAAGAAAAGGGCCAGTTTTATTATCGTTGGAATCGAAGACAGTCGGAATGTAAAGACAGTTGATTCAAGAGAATAAATCTAAAACAAACTGAAGTTGAACATATGCAAGTTCAAACCATGTTCCGTTGCGTAATGTTGTAGAGATCCGATTCGCAAACGAGGACTCATCTCTTTTCGTCCACATTGACTGTGAGGACCTTTTACCACCAGTCCCAGTGATAAACCATCATCATCAACTCTGTGGTAAAATATTCGCGGGACGTTACCTTCGATATCTTCGAGTACCGCGCTCGCATCGATCGCGTTGTATGCGGTCAAACACTTAAGTTGAGAGTCATCGTGCTCCGGTCAAGGAAAGACGCTAGAACATCGAAGTTTATAAACGTTTCACCATCGGTTCGTTCACAAATTGTCAATAGTTTTAAGTTATAGTTATTAGTTAACGTATGGATATTGTTTAATTTTGTGTAGTTTTAGTTTTTAAGTTAGATTATAAGGAATTTGGTGCACCACAGAATAGGATTTTATTTAATTAGATCGTTTAAATAATTTTAAAAGCTATCTTTAAAATTAAATATTTCTTGGCAACCTTCATACTCTATTATTTTATACCCCTAGACACCATTTTATATTTACTTTAATAATTATATAATCGCAGGCCCCAATAGTGAAAGCCTGGCGAAACCCGGAGTTTATTCTAGTTGAAGCGTGGAGTCGGATATTCAAGATTAGACGTGATATATTAAATTCCATACTCACGCGCTACATTCACTTCTCCCGTTTTTTTTCACACTCCACAGTTATTGGTTTTTTATTTCATTTTATTGAAAATGATGTTTAATGCATAAGTTATTTTGTCATACCGCTTATTATATTTTGAAAATTGGTGTCAACCAACCTCCAATAGTGTTTATCTGTGATCTAGCTAAAAAACATATGCAGCAACTAGATCTTATATCTTAAACATCAATAAGCTTAATTAAGGAATAATTGAGTGTTTTAGTTAAAAAAAAATAACTAACAACTGTGTCTTGATTACTGTTTTTTTTTTAAATAAACCTAACTGCGAAGTGTACTTGTAGTTATTATATAATAGTAAATATCTGACCAAATTTTAATGCAGTGCATGTTAGTTTTTAGTTATGGGGTCACTAATTCAAAACGTGTAAATAAGGTTTATAAACAGTTTCATATGTAATTTTATAAGGTGGAAAATGGAACACTTGTATGCTAAGGAAAGCCAGTGAGATATTTTGTTGTTGATTGGTAAAATCAAATTTTTTTCTCTATATCAATGAAGAGGTTAAGGCCCATTTCATGCAAAGTTTTTAATACATTTGAAATTAGGTTTAATTGATAAAGAATGATCATATAATTTTTAATGTTTATATTTCATCTTAAGTTTTCAGAAATGTAAGTCGATCTTTCTTTTGATCCTATTTCATATAATCTATCATTTCTGTAGCAAAGCTTTTTCAACTTGGAATATTGGGATTATCTCAAAAAGATTTATGCATAGTGATTGTAGTTACTAATTTTCATTACTAGCTTAAGTAACCTTAAAATTATGATGCCACTTGGTGTATTTTTTTAAAGTAATTTACGAAATTGTGCTTTTATTCGTTAGGGGAGAGTCACTTTAACGCCTACCAACAGCCCTTCCTATACTTCAGAACACTTTTTCTAACATCTCAGTTTGAAACTGCTTTGGAGTTTCTATTTGGAGTTGAACATTTAAGAGCCCATGCTGTGCATGTGGCCATCAGCCTTTATGAACAAGGTCTACTAGCCTTACCTACATCACCACACTCTCAGCTTTGTAAGTTTCAGTTTTTTTCCCCTTTTTTTGGTTGTTTAAACATTGGTTATTTTTTAATTTCAATGAAACATGTGGAAGTTAAAGCCTTCCTACGCACTGTTGGTTTTCATTATGTAAAAAAATAAATAAAAATCAGTTTATAAACCACGCTGTTTTCAAGTAATCCCAATAGCTTAAGTCAGAAGCAACTTGCATAATTGCATTCCATTTCTTTTTTCCTTCGAAATATTGCGAAAAATTTTGATTAAACTGTTTCTAATAAGTTGTATGTTGTCATGGAAAAAATAGGCTAGCTAATCATACTCAATTTAAAAATGCTTATGGGATGAATAAGTTTTCAATTTTAAAATAGAAAAAAAATCCTCATAACATCCTGAAAAGGTTTTTGTTAGGGAACAAAAATAGCTTTCGAAACGTTTTAGACATTCATCAAAAACCACAAAAATTAAGCTTTAAGACATCCAATGAAAGCACGGTTGTATTTACGATTTCATTCAATTCTAGCTAGTAGTGTATAAAGGAATACATAAATATATATATATATATATATATATATATATATATATATCTCTCTCTCTCTCTCTCTCTCTCTCTCTCTCTCTCTCTCTCTCTCTATTGCAGGGTGTCCATAGTTCCATATCTACTATTTTTTCGTATAATTTAACGTCCTACCTTTTTCTCAAATTGATTTAATTAAAATTCCTATAACAGCCTTAATTTTAACTCAAAAGTCTGAAGAAATTAAAATAGTTGTAATTGAAAAATTAGTATTATAGAAATTTCTTTTAAACCATTGAATACTTCTGTGCATGATTCTATACCAGAATGTTGTACCCCCTTTAAAAAATTTGGACAACCGTTTTCTCTTATTGTGTAATTAATTTTCTCCAATTTTTTCTTTTATTTATCCCAATTTTCTTCTTATATTTTCCTTTATTTAACTTATAAATTTTCTATAATTCCTTTAAAGTATTTGAAAATATTCTGTTGTCACCCTGCTATTGTGGAAATTCTTTTGAAAGTACTGTATTTTGGGGAATGTAACCCACTACAACAAATTTTCTATTTCGATTTACAAATAAGATTGGTAATATTTTTCTCACCTGCGATAATCTTTGATCGATCGTGACAGTCGATATAGCACAGTTGTTTTTTCGCTGCGATACTCTCCAGTCTTTCAACATCTTTAATGCTTATTTAATAGATGTACGAAATATAAAAAAAATTCCGGTATACACCCCGCAGTTTATCTAAGAGATCATTTACTGAAACTTAAGAACCTGCAGGGTATATTCGTGTGCGGGTTATATTTGCTAAAATACGGTAACTACATGTTAGGACATTAAATCTTAAATGTTTCATAATATATGATGTGCATTAATTTCCAATGTTCAACTTTTCAGTGTCGAAAGAACCAAATGATAGAACACCAATGCAAAGGCTAAATTTTGCTCGTTTAATTACCCTTTATGTGAGGAAATTTGAAATGACAGATCCGAGGGAAGCTCTTCAATATTTTTATCTACTCAGGCAAGTATAATATACTATAAAAATTTAATTATTTATATTTAAGGAGAATGACCCAATCCCCCTCATGCTCTGAGAGTAAGCTCTTTTCACCCAAAAAAATAAATGAAATAAGCGCAGTTTGTTTTCATTAAACTTGTCTCTCGCCGCAATTGAACCAAACACCTGTGATGTTTTTCTACCCTCCTCTTGTGGGGGGGGGGGGGGTAATAATAATAATCAATAATCAGCTAGGCTAATGCCCAAGGCACCACCTTAGGCCTAAGTCATCAAGCGACTTTTGAAGCCTTTAATCATGGTAACTAGACCATGTTGCAGTTAGTCTTAACTTAGTCATCCTTGTATGTACAATTTTTTTTAAATTGCGTGCCCCCTTGAACCGCTATGCCCACTGTATGATATGATGATGGTTTACACTCTACTCTCTATTCCCTAGCCCAATAACCCCTTTTGTCCTGTTTAATTTAGAAACTGTTGCTCGCAGATCGTCTCAACATAGTCATTCTCCCTAACTATAAATATCTACATTCTTCCTAATACCAGCTACAATATAAAATGGAAAAACAGTATTATAAGTGTTTATGGACTGTTCAAGTCGTTTTCCCATTTCTAAATCTTTTAAGTGTGATTTTGCTTAGGTTTTTTAGTTTGTATAAAAGATATTTCTAAACCACGTGTTAGATTACAGCAGTTTCAAATAGATTCCAGAAATTATTCGAAGTCTAATTCAAAATGAAATTTTCACTTTTTGGGGTGTTTTTAGTAGGTCTTGCGAAATTAACTCTTGCCAAGAAGGTAGAAGAAGAGATTTTTTTTACTTTTTCTGATTTCATAAAGAACTTCAATGCATGTATAAAAGCAATAATTGGGTGCACACTCTTAATACGTTAGTGAAATATGGCTTAAATGATTTTTGCATGCACTATCTAAAAGAAAAACTTCAACTATATGATTAAATTAGCTTATGACATACCTGATAACACTAATTAGTGCTGATAACAAATTGTCTTTTATTTTTTCTGTAATAAAGGAGTATTAAAGGATCCAGAAATGAAAACCTTTTCATGTCTTGTATTAGCCAACTTGCACTGGAAACCAAAGAGGTAATGTAATTTTTAACAATTCTGTTATGCGTGGTAGTTTTAATTGCCTTGCTTCAGCTGAAAAGCATTGATATCATTTCATGTGGGCAGCAGTACTACTATATATTAAATCCAGGTCTATAATTATGGCTCAATAAGTTTGTTAAAATAATACTGGTATGAATATGTGTAGTGATGTAAAATTGATGTCATACTCAAAGAGATAATAGCTCTTATGAGAGAGCACATTTTAGGCTTAGTCTGAAGTCAACCAAAAATGTGTTATTTTAGAAATGGTCGACCTTAAAAAATTATAAAGGTAGGAAATTGACACACTTATGTTGAATTTAAAAACACGAGAACCACCAATGGTCTAGAGAGTGAGGAGTAAAAACGCGAACAAGTAAAGAGACCTAGAAGTAGGGGAGAAAACTAAGCTTTATTGGGGGAAAATATGCATATTTTTCCCCAATAAAGCTTAGTTTTCTCCCCTACATCTTGGTCTCTTTACTTGTTTGCGTTTTTACTCCTTATGTTGAATTTAGGTTGGCATATTGATTTAGTGAGTGCTTTGTTCTGTTGGCAGTGTACTTTTTCTGCAAAGAGAAAACACATCTAGCTGTCATATCTGCTCAATTTTTGTTATATTAATTTCTATATTTATTTCTATTTTTGATGCTGTAATGGGTATATTGCATATCGTAATTGTAATCCAGTGCCAACCAAAAATTGTTTAAAAATTGAGCCCAAAGTCAGCATTACCTAACATGATTTGCCTGGCTGTGAAAGATTTCCCCATTATTATTTAATATATTTCTTCAAAGCAATGAATGTCTTTACATTATCAAATCCGTAATCTAATAAAAAAGGAGTAAAAAAATTAAGTTATTTGCAGCTAGGAGATGTTAGACCATTAAACATTTTTAGTTTATTTATTTCATTGTTTTTTTTTTATTGTAATTATATGTATTGAATGATAGTTCTAAGCATTCATATTTAAATTAAGTAATAAAGATTTTTTTTTAGTATGAGATGCTTTTGGGCTCTATGCAAGAAGATAATTGTCGTACTGTAAGTATTATATTTATTTGTATTACTTTTTTAAACATATGAAATATCTCTTATGAGAGCTAGAAGTATCCAGCAGGCCTGAGGTTTATTTCTCTTGTCCAAGACAAGACTAAATTTGACTAATAAGAGTTCTATATAACTGATAGACATAACATTTATTGAGAAAGGGGACAACAGTTACCTTTGATCGCGGTGTGGGTAACTACAAAAGAGGCACTGTTAGTCTGGTCACCCTAGTTAAATCTAGAGATATTCTCTTGAGTAGATCTGAAAAGCAAGCTCCATTTATATTATTTTAAGAACATAACCTGTGGCTCAAGGCAATTTCCAATATGTGCAATTTTCCTACCAGATTGGGTATGCATTCACCTCAACTAGACTGAAACTTACCACATGTAGCTATGGTGTAAAATGTATAAATTTCACTACTTTTTTTTTTTATAAACCATCCTTCCTCGATATAATAGTAGTATTTATAAAGATGATCCATATAAAAATATATTTCCCATGCAATATTGTTATTATTAAAGCAAGTGTTGGCTCTTTTTTTCCACTGGTGTCGCTAGCATTGAAATCAAAACAAGATACTTCAGCTAAATTTTGAGCTAAAAGGCGGGACATAAAAGACAATAACTTGAATTATAGTAAATTTTAACAGTATATTTTATATGGGATGTATAATTTAGGTTAAAGTTCACTAAGTTGTCTAATTATAATACTCTACAACGACGTTATTGTTTAGCTATTTGAATTGCAGCTTCCTTTGCCATTAATAGATGGCACCACACTCTAGTAAAAACGTTTTTTTCGAAGAATCGGATAGATTCAATGCCATATCTAATAACAAGGGCCTTATACAGGTGGCCATGATAGAGCCGACAATTGCTTTAAATGAATTTTCAAGCGGAAGGTGTAATATTAGTATTTTGAGATGGAAAGAAATAGATTATGTAAATCAGGGGCATAAGAACTAGGGGAGGCAAGGGTGTATTACCTCTCCAAACTGATTATTGGAAGGGGCAACTAATGAAATGCCCTCCTTTTTGTGTTTTGTTCAAAACTTTAAAGTTTAAAAATACTTTTATTTAAAATGCTTAAAACTTTCTCGAACGATTGGGTCTTATATCTTTCAACTTTTTCATGCCAATATAAGAAAACCTAATTGATTTATTACATAAGATATTCAAATCTAATCGCATACAAATAGTAAAAATACAAAGACAGAAGATTGTACTAACCATTTATTTTCACTAGTCTTAGGTGAAATTTTTCACAAAGCATTCCATTTTCCTCACCCTTTTTTTCACTATGGACTTATTGAAGAAGGCGATAGATGTCAAAATTAATTTACTTAAGGATAACTTTGACCTGCTATTTTATTCAGAATAAAATCTCTAGTTTATGCAACTACTAATCTTGTTTTATTATTTTATTTCAGCCAGGCATAATTGATAAATTTGGTGGAGATACAGCCACGATAATTGGAGTTGTGGCAGCTGATACTGAAGAGAAAGGACTGTATGAAGATGCTATTAGACTTTATGATCTTGGAAAGGTATTTGTATTAAAATTTCGGTTGTGTAGTTCTCTGCACTTTTTTTGTTTTTACGTATAAACTTCCATTCATTAATTTTCTCATTTATTTATCAGAATTATGGAAAAGTTGTGGAACTTTTGAATAAGCTTTTAAGTCAAGTGGTATCCCAGGTTAACTCTCCTGGTTCTTCTCGTGAGCGCCTTGAATTATTGGCAATGAATATTGCTAAGAGATACAGAATTCATGGCTGTGGAAATAATATAAATAACAAAGATATATTTGGAACTTTCTTTTTGCTCTTGGATATAATGACATTTTTCAACTACTATCACAGTAAACAATTAATGGAAGCACTTGATGTAGGTATTTACTTAAAAACTATAAAGTAGATTGTAGGGATGATAACAGTAACTAGAAGTTTGGGGCATCAATTTCTACATAATCACAAGATATTGTTAGCACTAGCGATATAGAATGTCTTTGGTTGTTTAAAAGGAAAATAAGTTATTACACTTGGGGTTATCAGTTAGCAACAATCTATATGTACAGAATTCTTTAAATTGAATGACATGTAAATGTTTAGAGTATTGTGACTAGGATTTCATCCTATCTAAGATTTTGGTGTAATGCTATTTGTTTAAGGGTAAATCTTTATCACTTTATAAATCTGTAGTTCCAACATTCTTGACATTATTTTGTTAGCATTAGCCGATGCAACTTTGGAGCTGGGGCACCCATAAATGACCTGTGAGATGATGAGATCCGTATAACATGTTTGTATTTAGATTATTAAATGCACAGATAAAAGTAGTATATATTTTGAACTAAAACCCTGTCGATAATATATTTGGTACCTGTTAAGTGTTATTCTATGATATAGTATTATGATAATTTATTTATCTAGCTCTCTTTTGTTTTTAGACAATTAAAGCATTGAAAATCATCCCATTTGAATCCACTGAAGTTGAGCAGAGAGTTAATGCTTTCTCCTTGTTTACAGAAGAAGTAAGTTTATTTTTAGATTGTGATAAACTTTTATTTAAATTTAAAATGCTAAATGATGTTTTTATAAATTTTGACACATGTTAATTAAGCTTAGATTAGAGTGGTGATCAGTTCAGTGTTCACCACGAAAAAGCCCTGTGTAATAGTTAAATTCTTAGGGACCTAAATGTGTTCTTGGTTATGTAACTACTTGACTATGTAGTAGTTAAGTTAGAGCAAGAAACTATATATGTAACACTTGGAATGTCTTTTGATCCATTGTCACCATGTTGAGAAAGGATCTCTAGAAGCAGTCAAATATAAGATGTAACGAGTTTTTCACGTTATGACTACAAAGATGTGGCTCGAAAAAGAAAATGAACACTCACTTCAAAAATAGACTTGCTAGGGAATGAGTTTAACAAACCTTGATCAGTGCACTGAAGATCTTATAGATTTTTTCATGTCTATTTCGGTGTAAATTAATTTAGAATGTTAAAAAAGAGCAAGGAGGTGAGTGAACAAGGCTGATTGTGGACCAGCAGTCAAGTCCAGCTTAGCACGTTGTGAGTGAAATCTCCTCTCTAAACCACACCCCGCTTTTTCAGAATTGTCAGGTCCACAATAATCTTTCTTAGACATTCCAAGTTTATACACATGCATTGTATAATTTCCTGGTTTGATTTTCAAAATCAGTTACAAAAACTGCCTACCATATAGGATACGCTTTTGGCGTGGAGAAACAGTGCTACAAGGCCAAAGTTTAAGTCGCCCTAAGTGTTGCTGCAAATTTCTTTTAAACTCCCAGCTTTAAAAAGTGGATGTAATTTACATGAAAACCAAAATTATCAGTATCATTTTAAAACTAGATTGATGAGCAAATTAAAGGTCTTGGTACTAGGAAGCTGCAAAGGTGGTTTCATATTTATTAACTTCCAACTTAATTGTACAGCTGAGCAAAATGGGGTATTAAATTATAAATTAGGGTTTTTGTCATAAAGCAAATAAGCACCACAAGCTGGGATAGAACCCAGCTTCTCTTGCTGCAAGGTGAAAATGCTAACAACTCAGCCACTCCTCCTTTTATGTTATGTTCATCATTACCTTTTATACGTGGTTAGTAATCAGTATTTTTTAGGTTAGAAGAAATGTACCAGATATTCTATTAGCAACAATGAATATCCTTTATACACAGTATAAAACAACCAAGTAAGTATTTTGGGCAAACAGAGCTAATTTTTTAATTATATTATAATCAATAATTTTAATTAGTTTTAGTGTACATGTTATAATAATAATAATATTTATTTCGCAAAGAAAAGAAAACCCTGCAGGCAACCACAGAGGCAAGGCCTATACGTGGTGGTTACTAGGACAATACAAACAAAGAAATTAAATTTAAGATATGATTTGAAAGCGCGACAAAAATGATTAAATCGATATGAAAATTTTTGGATATGATTAAAAACAAATATTCATGCCTCCTTAACAATATTTATTTGGTGAAAAGTTGACAAACCAAACCAACAGTTATTGGGATTGTGAATTTTTGTCAAAGGTGAAAATTTATAAAACTTATCCCCCTTTTTCTTTGGGGAGGGGAGGGGAGGGGGAGGGGACTGGACAACTGATATTTCATTTGGAAATGTGATATCTTCCAATTTGAATCGATTTCAGTAATGAGATGACAGTGTAAACAATGTTCTGCTTAATACTTGATTAGTTTTTTTTGGCATTTGTCTACCCAAGTTAAAGCAGCGTTTGATTTATATCAATTAAGGATATAGATAAGTTTCTTTCTATTTGTACCAAGTGCTCCTACTTTTAATCAGGTGTAAAATGGTTTACCCAAAAACACCCCAAATGCATAGATGTCTACGAATAGTTTAGTACAGTAAAACTGGAAAACAAATAATTTGAAAAATGACAGTGTACTCTTTTTGTCCTCTAATAAAATATTAATTTTAATCATTCACTTTTCACAACATACAAATTTTAGAGGTTTTAATTTAGATTTTTTAAATGCACCATTTGGATCTCCAATAAAAATTTTATTAACGTTTTACAGAAATTCTCTTACTGCGTCAGGAAGTTTAAACAATTCTCTTCTCTTTGATGATAGCTCTCATGGACATGAACAAGTAAGTCGCATTTCTTTAAATAACAAACATTAACACTAAAGTGTGCTATCCTGAGTATGGGATAGCCTTTAATAATATTCTTAAAATAAATTTAAGTTTATAGAAAAGTTTATTTTATTTACAGTATGTCGGTTATTTGAGGAAGCAAGCTCGTGCTCTTATAATGTTTGCCGGAATGATTCCATATCGTATGCCTGGTGATACTAATGCAAGATTGGTTCAACTGGAAGTTTTGATGAATTAAAGCTAACTCCAATGTTATTTTAAATAAATGATTTAAATTTATCATTTGGTCTATTAAAACTTGCAGGGGTTAATAATTATAAGTGATAGTTAGTGGTAAGGATATCTACGTAGGCTGTCTCATTAATATTTTAAGAACACTGTCATACCATTTAATTCTTAGTTTTCATTAAAAAAAAGTTTGCAAGGGCATATGCAAATGTTTCTTTTCATTTTAAGAAATACATATTTTCTATCACAAATCAAATAGTTAATTGAGAATTTTCTTAAAATTAAGTTTTTCCTGAAAATATTTTTCTTATACCGCTATTTGCTGATATTGGCCAAGACCGATATATCAGTGCATCCCTAGTCAATCACAACCTAATTTTTATTATGAAAGATCCTGTTCTATTTAAATTAATTTGAGTTGTTCTGAATTTCTTTTTGGTAGCATGACAAGTAGCAGCTGCAAGATTCTAATACAGATTTTGGTGGTTTTCTATTGTTAAGGAAATGTTTTCAAGTGTGCACCCTTACCAAAAAATAAGTGGTCTTGTAACTTTTTAAGTTGGTTTTAAGTTGGTATTTGGAACAAATGCCAACTAAATACCAACTAAAAACCTACTTAAAAACCACTTTACACCAACTTAAAACCAACTAAAAGCTTTCTTAATAAAGACCACTTAAAACCAACTTAAAACTTACTTAAAAAGACCTCTTAATAAAGACCACTTAAAGCCAACTTATAACCTACTTAAAAATTATAAGTAATTATCTGACCACTAAAAACCAACTTAAAACCAACTTCAAAAAATGAGTATTTTCCAGCCCACTTAAAAACAACTTATTACCTCTTTAAATAGTTTATTAAAATATGCTGGGAACTTGAACCTACTTAAAACCAACTTAAATGTGAAAACCTACTAAATACCAACTAAAAACCAACTTAAATGTGAAAACCAACTAAATACCAACTAAAAACCAACTTATTTTTTGGTAAGGGTAATCCCTTACCAAAAAATAAGCTGGTTTTTAGTTGGTATTCAATACTATTAACATTTAAGTTGATATTAAGTTGGTTTTAAGTGGTCAGCATATTTCAGTAAACTAGTTAAGTTGGTAATAAGTTGGTTTTAAGTTGGTGGGAAAATGCCTTTTTCTTTAAGTTGGTATTTAGTAGGGATGCACCGATATGGGTACAGCCGATATATCGGCTAATCGTGGCCGATAATATCGGCCGATTTTATCGGCCTAGGATAGCCGATATATCGGCCGATATTAACAAAGTTACCTATCACAATATTATGCTTTTTTGTTTACTCTCGTAACCACCTGTTAAATAGACTAAAGCCGAGTGTTGTGGAAGAACTGGCCTTTTTAAAAGGAAATGTAAGGTTGTGGCAATAAATGTTTTCCATTAATTAGTTGAGTATCGCCTTTTTTTAAATTTTAATGTTTTTCTAATACCAGAAGTATCGGCTAATATCGGCCTCGCTTAAGCCGATATTGGCCGATACCGATATTTGAAAAATTAGCCGATATATCGGTGCATCCCTAGTATTTAGTTGGTTTTTAGTGGTCAGAAAATGACATATTATTTGTAAGTTGGTTATAAGTAGGTTTTAAGTTGGTATTTAGTTGGTTTTAAGTTGGTATTTGTTTCAAATACCAACTTAAAGTATTTCCTAGACCACTTATTTTTTGGTAAGGGATCGTCTGTGATAAAGGAATGATCATTCAGATATAATGAAACTGAAATAAATACAAATGGTACATATAAATTGCTCCCCAAATCCATTATCACATTATCAATGGAAACATATCCCTTACCAAAAAATAAGTGGTCTTGTAACTTTTTAAGTTGGTTTTAAGTTGGTATTTGGAACAAATGCCAACTAAATACCAACTAAAAACCACTTTACACCAACTTAAAACCAACTAAAAGCTTTCTTAATAAAGACCACTTAAAACCAACTTAAAACTTACTTAAAAAGACCTCTTAAGAAAGACCACTTAAAGCCAACTTATAACCTACTTAAAAATTATAAGTAATTATCTGACCACTAAAAACCAACTTAAAACCAACTTCAAAAAATGAGTATTTTCCAGCCAACTTAAAAACAACTTATTACCTCTTTAAATAGTTTATTAAAATATGCTGGGAACTTGAACCTACTTAAAACCAACTTAAATGTGAAAACCTACTAAAAAACAACTTAAAACCAACTTAAATGTAAAAACCAACTTATTTTTTGGTAAGGGCATCTTAATTCGATTTTGGGATATAAATTGGTGTTAGTGTGGTTATGATCTTTCCTAGGGTTTAGTAGTTTTACATTTCCGGGTAGGGAATGGCAATATCTGTAATATACATGCACACAGTTCAGTTCTGCACTTTGGAAATTCTTTACCTATAAAATAGTAGTTGTTTTGCATAATTTGAAAAATGGCAAATGTTGTAATTTCATATTTAAAGGGAATAGAACCTCCAACTCGTTCTTTATGGAAGACCCCATCAGTTTCCTTTATTCCGTTCACAATCAGCGGTTATCAGCGCCGCAGTTGTGAAAAACCATGGGAGGCAATGGAAAATATTGGAACCCTCGGAGGGCGACAGAAATAACAGAGATTATATTCCCTTTAAGAAAAACCACATGTGGTATTTTTCTCTTAGAAGGTAAAATGTGTAGAGTAAAAAAAAAAGAATTTTCATTTTGTCTATAACGAAGAAACGTCACTTCAAGAACAGCATTTTTCTTAAGATAGTGAAATTAGTCTTCTTACGTCAATGAGATTGGGTATGCCTATATTAGTCATGAGGCAGCTACTAGCAAGAATAATGTAAAATGAGCCGATAGCAAGGATTTGGAAATTTCACTTTTGAATAATTTTTTTTATTTATTGACAATTTTTTAACATTAATGAATTTTATGTAGTACCAAAAAAAGAAAATATCATTTAACTGGTCTTTAAATATTCTTTATTTTATACAAGTTGACCAATGACAACCATTCTTTCTTAGGCAGTATAAAAGTAAAAATTTGCAATACCAAATTTAACGCCTTAAACTCCTCTAACTCTTTCCTATCACCTAAAATTTTAATTAAATAATAAAACTATTACAGAAATAGTACTTTCACAGGATATTTAATATTAATAAATGGAATGACTTCTAATTTACTGTTAATCCACTACTGTTGAATACTTGAAGCAGCCAACAGATAACCCCTATTCTGAATAATTCCCCTGCATTTTACAATGGCTGAGTATCGTGTGATCCAATCAAGCTGCCAGGGAGCATCAGTTGTAGGGGTTATTGGCTTAAGAGTTTTATTTAATGTATCACTTGATAAGAGCTCTGAAAAGAAGAGCTTTTGTAAAAAATCTTTCACACTGTAGATCACTCATTCTTACCTTTTGGATCACTGTGGGTCAAAAGTTGTATATCATTTTCTTTTGCATAAGCACTCATTTCTGGAGGCATTACGCAACATGACTCCAAATTCACTTGGTTAACGCTGGGTTTAATCTGAAAATTGGTTTTTAAAATTCATTAATTACAATTAAAATAATCTTATAAAAAAACCTATTTTACCTTTGACCATTCAAACAGTTCTTTCAATTTCTGGGTATCCAAATCGCTAACACCAATTGTCACAAGCTTTTTTTGCTCTACTTGCTCTTCTAAGACTTTCCACATTGGCTTCCATGTTTCATTAGCACTCTGATCCGAATGTAGAGTTAGTATGAGTGAATCAATCAGGTTTACTTCAAGTTTAGCCATGACTGTCATTGAAAATAATTACTATCAATGTTAGGTAATTTTCTATGTATTACATAACATAAAACCCAAGATTTAAATACACGGTTTTCTTTTCCAGTCTCAACAGATAAAATTTTTGTTAATATTTCTTGGCTAAATTTTAATTCAACCATAACAAATAAATTTTACTCTTCCTTTAAATATCAGTGATAAACCGCCAGGAAGGCGTTGGAATTTATTTTACTATTTATACAAAAAATCAGAAACTTCTCAAAACACTGGTTTTTGAAATGTTGGTAATTTGATCAACTTGAGTACTTGATTTAAAAGTGATCGAAGTATTTAGATTCAAAGTTGCATGATGAATTAAAACACTTAAATTGTTTAAAAAATTATTCACATATAAAATATGCAAAAAATTCAAGCGTATTCACAAGATTATAGTTTGATTATTATAAACATTCTTCGTGGTGTACAAATTTCTAAGCTTCCCACAAAAATATTTTCAGCATTTTAACAAATTAGTTGAAAAATACTTGCCTTCCTTTATAGCCTCTCTTAAAAGGCTGGTTTCAAATCTCACTAGAAACACCTTTACTGCAATAATAAATTAAGTTATGTAAAAGTTTTCAAACTATCAGCTGCAAAATAAATATTTTTATGCCAAATTAGCAAATGCAAAAATATGAATGTTGCAATTGCACACCTTAATTTAAAGTAATTAGTGGAAGTGGGCATTTAAAGCAATTGCCTCCTTCAAAACTACTGTAAATGAATTGCTTTGAAGATCTATTCATAAAGAGGCTTAAAGCATTCTTAACACTGTAACTGGAGAATAAATACTGAATATATAGTATTTCCTCAAAAAAAAACAGTAAATTCTTTACATTACTCAGATAACATTAAAGAAATTTTTAAAACATTTTCATTATTGGTTGAGAATGAAACTACTGCACTCCCAATTAATAACAATTTCCACAATAATTGTACTGAATGTAGAATATAAAAATTGTTTAAATAATAGAAAAAAGTATATTGTCCAAGGCAGTATCAAAATTAATTTATATTATTTTGTGATTGGGGTGCAGTATGTTCACTCTAATCAGTGTATTAAATCTAAAAGTATTCATTTTTTTATTTCTTTTGCTATAGGCTCAAGAAGGCTATACTGAGGGTCTTTGTTATTTGATATATGTTATGGATAATAAGATAATATACTTTATATTCAGTATATAGCAGAGATGGGTGCGCTCTGCTCTTCAAATAGCTCCTCTAGTATTTTCTGACATTCCAAATGAGAGGAGCGCAAGCTCCAAAATTGGTTTGCTCCCATCCACCGTATATAGGTATTTCAAAATTCCTAACAATATAACATAGAATAAACGGTAAAATCCATCGGAGTGCAATTTTTAAACGTCGCTGTTCCTTCAAAACTGGATGCTCTTAATTAAGGGATAGAACACCAGATTGGTTGATATTTGAGCATGCTCAGAGACCATTTTTGGCGGTTTCCAAGAAACATATCTATGATATAGTCATAAATCAAGATTCCTCGTGGAGCACATGGCTCCATCAAAGCAATTTAGCACTTCAAACTTGTTAAATTAAAATGCAAATTAATTGAATGCATCATAAGGCAGAATATGCAAATAAATTGAATGCGTCATAAGGTGGAAAATACAAATTGAATGCATCATAAGGCAGAATATGCAAATAAATTGAATGCATCATAAGGCGGAAAATACAAATTGAATGCATCATAAGAAGGAAAATGCAAATCAATTGAATGCATCATAAGGTGGAAAATGCAAATTGGATGCACCCTTATCAAAAAATAAGTTGGCTAAAAACCACTTACGACTACTTGTATTTCAACTTGGTTTTCAGTTTGTATTTGGGACAAATGCCTACTAAAAAATAACAAATCGTCTTTATTAATCAACTTATTTCCAACTAAACCAGAATTGACATTTACATTTAACTACTTAAAACCAACTTAAAAATAATATGTAACTTCCTGACTACTAAAAACCAACTAATTACAAACTTAGTAAAAGAAGTATTTTCCTACCAACTAAATAACAACTTATTACCTCTTTAATAGTAAATTGAAATATGCTGACAACTTGAGCCTACTTAATACCAAGTTAATATCAACTAATAATGTGTATACAAACTGAAATCCAACTTATTTTTGGTAAGGGCATCATAAGAAGGAAAATGCAAATTAATTGAATGCATCATAAGAAGGAAAATGCAAATTAATTGAATGCATCATCAGACTTAAAAATGGTAGAAATAATCTGACTAATGAAGTCACGAAATGTTCCCCTTTTTTCCAACCCTCAAACTAAAAAAAACATTCAGAGGCCAGGAAGCCGTTGGAATTTATTTTACCGTCTATTCTAACAATTCTAATATACAAACTCATCATTTCACCATGGATCCACAAGAGAGCATTTAATTGGTTTTGGTGAAGAGTTATAAAGCATAGTCTTAACCCTGGTCGGATTCCCTTTGAGCACTACAAATATTTTTCCAAGTGTGGACTACGTATTCGACCATTTAAGAATGCAACAGTGGCTTCTAAAAGATTATCTTGAGCTACATTTTTCAAATGTGTCCACTTAGAAGCTCATGGATCGAATTAATTACTTTTTACAAAATATCTTGCCTGTAAGTTTGATATCTTTTCTTTCAACTTCTCCTATAGCAGCTTGGTCGGGGCTTTTAAGAATAATCCTTCCATTCTGGAAATATTAAAATTTTAAATAATAATTTCAATTAAATGGACCTAAACAAAACCAGCGCTTTTTTCTGGCTTAAAAACTGATTTCTCAAAATATTTCCCCATTTAGAAATTCTAAATTTACCTGTGTTATCTCTTCCTATCATAATTATAAAACTAAATAATTGAGAATTGGGGGTGGTCAGAAATGTTCCAATTTCAAACTTCAACTTCACCTTAAAAAATTTCAAACTGGTCAATGATAAATAATTTTTCAGTAAAAATTTATTCATAAATTATATAAGGTATGATTTTACTATGAGTGTCGCCCCCCTAGATGGCGTTTTTGTTTCTCAATTTCCTGTAAAATGAAAATTCAGGGTACAAACGGGTACTTGACGAGAGTACCAATATTTTAGACTTAATTAATATTTATATTATTAGTACCTCAATAATTTGGTTTTTGGCATTTTGAGCACGTAGAGCACGTGATGCACGTGCAATTGTTTGGTCATTTGCTAGATTTTAGGCCAAAGTAGACGAATATTGGGAGATATCGTTGGTCTCATTGGTTTTTGACCTACAAAATCGATTTCGACTATGGTGCCTTATCGTTCTGCGAAAATTAACAATCGCTGGGCAAAATCCAATATTAACTCATCCAAGGATAGTAAATTTGTGGCACAATACTTATCAGAGTATTGTTACTTGTCCATGTTTGGCAAAAACCAAGATTGCAAATGGCTTCCAGTTGGAGATATTTTCGCCAATATCATAAAATATTTATAGATTTCAATGTAATAAATTTTTTTCTCAAATATGATATAAGTATATTAATTTAAAATGTTTTCAAATGTTCCCCTTATTGGCACCTGACGGTGCTGCGCATTCGCTTCGCTCAAGCGCTGGGGGCGTGTGGCACCACCCCAACCCAACCTAACCTAACCAGCTAAAAACTACCCAATAGTAAACTGATAGAAGCTTAACTTAGAGAAATAATCTTTAACAAAACGGCTGTGGAGGCGTTCTGCAATGTGACAGATACTACATTTACCGCTGAGCAGAACAGCCGTCGAAGCGCTCGAGAGCGTAACAGAGCCAACAGGTCCTCTTGGCTTAGAGGCCCAGAGACGGTGCATAGTTTCGTGGGATAATGTGTTATATATAAAAGAGAACAAGCCGCAGAATGATAAAGCATCATAGTCGAAATCGATTTTGTAGGTCAAAAACCTATGAAACCTTCGATACATCCCAATATTCGTCTACTTTGGTCTAAAATCTAAAAAATGCTATAAAAAACACATGAAAAATCCGTTTAAATTTTAAACACTCTTTAATATAATAAAAAAACTCATTAGTTTTGTCTACATATAAATAATTGTATCTTCGTGTACCCTACGGAATATCAAAATGTATAAATATGACCAAATTGTGCCCTCTACTGGTGTTAACACTCATAGTAAAATCTTACCTTATATAATTTTTACTTTTCATTATAACTATTTTTGAAAAAATTATATTATCCATAAATTATATTTTTTGAAAAAAAAATACTTTTCAATTATTAAATTTAATATTTAAAATAAATAGCAAAAGTATTAAATTTTAAAAATTAAGAAATTAAGATTGTTTTGTGGAAAACCTATTGTGAAATTAATTTTTCAACTTAATTAAAATAAAAGGCTGATCTAAAAATCCATTTGTTCTCGATTTAATTGAGGTTCCTTTTAAATATTACAAGTACCTGAAAATGGTGGAGATTCTAAATATTGATAAATTTGTAAATAAAATTTTACGTACAAAAAATATTATTAGGTGTAAATGTTGGAGAAATCATTTATTTGTGTAATAATTTGACACTGAAGAAGGACCGCGTTCTGGAAGCTTTATTTATATTACAATATTTAATGAAACCATTTTTATTCATGAAGTTTTTTTAATTTAAAAATTTAGCAATTTTAATTTACTATGGAAAGGAAATTTAATATTTATGATTATAAATATTCATTTATCAATATTATATTAAATAACCCATTCTCATAAAACAAAATATTTTAACAAAGGTATATCCGAGAGGTTTTAGCTTATCACTTCTGACCTATTTTGGAAGAGGCCTTAGAAAATATGAATGGCTATTATTAAAAATTTAGACTCATTTTTAACCAAAACAGAATCTTCTAGCTAATGTGGAAAAAAAACAGTGCCTATAATCACGCTACCAGAGTCTAAAGATAGTATGAATGATTAAGTAATAGATTAAAACAAATTACAAAGCAATAGGTTCTTTTTAAATTGCAATACTATAGAACAATCTTAACTTACTTTAGACAATTTGTTGTGAGAAATTCCATTACTAACACAAGACTGCAAAGTGAAAGTGATACTCTCAGCCAACTGAAACAGAAAATTTCCAAATCTATAATTTTCTCTGTGTACTCAAAAATATTCCGGCATAATAATCCAAATTTGTTCAAGCTATTTTTCGGAAAACTTTACATACTGGACCCTAGAGAAAATGGTTTCTCTGGTATAAGAGCAGTGACCAATGAATATATTTTGTTTAAAAAGCAATAAAGTTAAACAAAAAACTTAGGAGAAAAGCAAAATAAAATTAATACATGGCAGGCATGTTTACTTCTGATCTAACAAAATTAATCAAAAAATAACCAACTCATGATGCAAGTGTCAATTCTAAAGAAATTACTTCATCAGATGATGACTGAGACGTTTTCCTTTTAATCTCTTTACAATTTATAAGATTTCCTGTATCAATCATCAAACCAGAGTTTATTAAATCCATGCTTTGCGACCTTAGAAGTAGCTGTATAGATTTTATACAATAACGTGAGAAAGCGGGCTGCCGCTCCCTCAGAGTTTAGGAACAGAATAAAAAGCAGACAACATAAGGTTCAATAACAGACGATTTATGGATGAATACTGAAGGATAAATGTTAGACCATGGTTAGACGGGTTCAGCCTAGAGTTTACCTTCAATTGTAGTTTTATAAAAAAAAAAAAGGAGCTTTGGCCATGTTTGCCATTGTGGGTGCGAGTTTTTTTATGAATAGGAAAAAGCATGGGTGACGTCGGGTGACGTAGCACTGCCATTACTCTGTATTAAGGAAAACAAGTTGACCAGCCAAAATATACCTCTCCTCGGAAAGGTTTGTCCATGGAGAAATAACAGGAGGGCCGATTTAGACTTTGTGCTATGTAAGTTTATTTTGAAAGGAGATGCTAGCCTCACTTGGCTGTCATACTGTACTAAAAAGCGCGGCAAATTTAAACTTATCCTGTTATTCCTGTGGAAATTAATGGCTCAGCCGTAATATGACCCAGGTTCGATTCCTGGACACGACTGTATTTTAAATGAATATAATAAATTAACTTTAATTTATAAATATTAAAAAAATATAGAATAAATTGACGTTAATAAGTTTAAAAAAGCTTAAAGGAACACGGACTTTCTCCAAGGCTATTTGCCTAAATATCGTTGTAGCTTATTTTCAACCTCGTGACGCAAAGGTAAATTATCCGCCTGCTATGTATATGACCATAGAAATCGGATAACAAACTTGAACGATTTTTGAAATTTTGTCGCGTGGTCCGATTAGAACTTTTAAAGAACCCTGCCTTTAACCCATGCTTTTCGTTTGGCTGGCAACGAAAATTACGCCATCGGCGCCGCACTGGTGAACTAACACTCTATTTCGCCTAAGATTAAATGGCCGACTTTAGCTCGCCACTAACGCGGTTTTTTGACATCTTTAAAGCGGACTTATGTTTAATTAAAGTTGTGGAATGGCTCAAAATTGCGTAAATAAATCGTGTAAGAGTAAATACACAAAAGAAAACATCTTTTCACAGGTTACTGTTAGAAATAGTTGTTTTACGCGCAATGGTTATGGGGGAAACCGGTGCACAGTAATGGTTTATCGCGAATATCTACGTTAGTATTGTATGTACGGCTATAATCCTAATTACGAACATTAGGGCCCGGCTATTTCTTACAAAAGAAGTTCTATGAACATTTTGCATACGAGCAATCGTTGTGTCGTATTCGCGGTTGTAACCATAGATATAAGAAATGTATATAAAGGTCTAGATAAATTTCGGGGCGTCTAAGCCAAACATAAAATACGGAATTGACACCTAGCAGACACCTAGCAGACACCTAGCAGACACCGAGGAAGGCACGTGACCAAGAGCGCGAGCTCTCTTAGCATTTTAGTACTAAGTGCTTGACCTTTCCACAGGCCGTAGTCTTTAGACACCATCTGTTGGCGACTTTTAGTATAATTTTTAAGCATGAGACAATGGCTCTCGCGATGATAGTACGAGTTTTCTTACCGATAGATAGCGCCTTATAAGGATAGCCTGCAGAAATTACGCGTTTCTGCTAGATGTCACCTCCGTATTCACTCCCTTTGAAATATTTTATCTAGACCTTTATATACGTTTCCTATATCTATGGTTGTAACGTTGTACCATAAGGTATCCATAAGCAAAGGTCTAGGCCATATTTTTGACGATCACATACCCGTTATTAATAATCAGCTAGGCTAATACCCAAGGCACCACCTTAGGCCCAAGTCATCTAGCGACTTATTATGCCTTTAAACAGGTGGCCGGGTTACAATGCGTAGGAGGGTGGTAGCAAGCCCTACATGCCACGCGAGCCAACAGCTCCCTACACTAACTCGTACCGTTAACCTCTACAATTTTTTATGGAAGGGGAAACCGAAGAACTCGGGGAAAACCCCTTAAACCAGCGGGGAGAAAACTTGCAAACTCAACGCAGAAGGAGTAGTTCCGAGTTTTCACCCATTGCCACAAGTTGGGATCGAACCCGGCTCCTCTTGCTGTGAGGCGAAAGTGCTAACCACTCCGCCACCCCACATGATTAATGCGCAGAAGACGTGCGCGAAAGTTTTTCAACTTAGAACCACGCGGGAGAAATCTCCGCCGCGAGCCCTTAGCACCGTAGCCAAGGCTTATTCACAATTTTAATATTTTATAACTTTCAAACTTAAAATTAACACTTATCGCGGCAAAATGATTTATCAGAATATAAAACTGGCTTTTAGAAATAAGAGAACTGCGGTTTCTGAAGGTATTTATTTTTAAAATTTAAGATTTAGACGCGTTTTGTGTGGAATTTATCAACCCGAGCGTGGCTGCTCTACCAAGTAAGATAATATTTTAGATGTAGAAATTTTTGAAAACGAAGATGGTGCTTTGAAAAGAAAACACGACACCGATGAGACTGTTCGACATGTAGAACGTGAGCGAATCAAACGTATAATAAATTATATTTAATACTTTAAATTAGTATATACATTGTGTATTATTTCAACGCTAAATGTAGACCTCAGAGCCAGCAAGAATATACTTGGTTAATACCTTATATAATCCTTTAGCAAAGACCAAAAAGTACAACTAATTTTAACAGAAGCAAACTGAAAACCTACTATAAACTAAGTATTATAAATAGTTAGGTCTATGCGACCAATGTAAAATTCCCAAACAAACAGTGAAGAAAAATGTAACTTTTGGATATGAGCTAGCTAGGTATCATCAGGAAACTATACAGGGTGTTTTTTCTTTGCTCGAAAAAGTGATTTTTCTCAAAAACTGTGTTTTCTAGAAAGTTGAAATTTGTACTGTACATTATACGTGCCGGGGGACACTTTCTACCAAAATTGCATCTAAATCGAAAAATATTTTCACGTTTTTTTTAAATTTAATTTTTAACCGCTAGGTGCTATAAGAAAATTGTCAATGAGAAAATTGTAGAGCGTCACCGAAAACGTACAAATAGCGTTGGCGCAAAAAAAAATAGACGTCTTTTTCACTAAAAAAATACGACTTGAAAAAGTGACAAGTTGGGCAAGCTAAAATAACTTTTTTTGAATTCCATCGGGAGAGTAGTGTAACTTTATGAAAGCCAGAAATTTGTTAATCTGGTGTTTAATGCAATAAACACCGCTGAAAAATCGAGGAGGCAATGGCGAAGAAGGTATTACACGATTTAATTTCGTAGGATGAATAATGCGATTTTTTTGTAAAAACAAAGAGACATTTTATTTATCTACTTACAAACAAAATTTATAAGTACAAAATAAAGTATATAAAGTAGATATATGATTGAACCTAAAATACGACATTTTAAAAACAATAATACGACTTTTTAAAATCGATACACATGTAACTTAAATCAGTGCTTTTAGTAAGCCTAATATGACGTGATATGATATCGTGCTAGCCACAAATTTATGTCATCTGGAGTATACTACAAGAAAACGAATATTTAAACGGATTTAAAACTTAAAAAGGTAAGAATTTTAAATGATATTAATATTAGACTTTTTTCGTGGTTTTTAATTAGTTGACATTCAATTCTATAGCCAGAAAAGGAACATATTAATTGGTTTCATAAAAAATGACTAGCCATGAGTTAAATATTGAAGCATTGTTGAAGAATTATGAAGATTATTTTATGTAACCTATAAAGCTATTTGCGAGTCGTTGTTGATGGATGGAAGTCTTTAGCAAATACTAGATAAACTATGCTTAAAATACAACAGAGGATGGAATTTTTTTAGACACTTTGTTAACTTGATTAGAAAAACGCAATGAGGGATCAACCATTACACCAAGATCACGCTCTGAGAGCGTGGTTTTAATTGGGGCACCATTAATGCTGTAGACAATATTTGGGTTAGATTTACCAAGGTGTAAAACGGAGCATTTGTCAGTATTGAAGGAGAGACCCTTAGAGGTAGCCCAAGAGACAACAGCATCAAGATCTGATTGCAGTTTGAGGCATTCAGCGGAAGTTTTAATACACATATACAATTTAGTGTCGTCAGCGAAAAGGGCAACGAAAGCCTCGCGAACAGCTTGAGGGAGAGAGTTTATTAGTACATTAAAAAGCAGGGGTCCAAGAATTGAGCCGTGGGGAACCCCTGAGTGAATAGCCGACCAATCTGACTCCTCACCATGAATCACAACGCGTTGTCGGCGGTTGGATAGATAGTTTGTGATCCAAGCAAACTCCAGCATCACGCAGAGCAGAGAGGATGGCAGCGTGGGGGAGGGAATCAAAGGCTTTAGCGAAGTCGAGAAAAATCACATCAACGCTAAAGCCCCGATCAAGCCAAATTGACCAGTGATTAGTAGCGGAAATGAGATTAGATAGGCAAGAGCGCTTCGGGAGAAAAGCATGTTGAGCATTAGCACAGAAGTTGGTGGAGTGAAGAAAAAGACTAAGCTGATCAAAGACAAGGTATTCGGGTAATTTAGGCACCTGGTTTAATACACTAATAGGACGAAAGTTTTGGGCGAGGGAACGGGAACCCTTTTTATGAATAGGCGTGACATTGGCTTCCTTCCAGGAAGGAGGAAGGGTACAACTAGAAAAGGAAAAGGAGATAAGCAAGTAGAGGGGAAAAGCGAGAGACTGAACGCAATTACGAAGAAGAAGTGGATGAATACTATCAGAGCCAGGGGATTTGTCAATTTTAAGTTTGCCGAGTAAGGAAAGAATATCTGTTGGTTCACAGCTAAATCTATCGAAAGTAGCCGGTGGGGGGATGGGTGGGGAGCTAGCAATGAACGGTTAAGGATGGACGGCAGTAGCAAAATAATTGTTGAATACATTGGCAGCTTCTTTAGGAGTAACTGTAAACGTACCGTTAGGTTTCTGAATTTCAAAAAGTTTTAGGCGCATCACACGGAATTTGTTAATATGAGAGTAAAACGATTTTGGGTTTACCGCGATGAGATTAGAGAGAGCCGCTCCAGACTTCCGCCTTAGTTTGCGCAAATGATTAGAGTGGCCATTGCGGGCTTTGCGATACGCGTCTAGATGACGTGAGATAATGGACAGGTAAGCTGAACGTTTTTTCGATAAGGATAAACGATGCCACGCTTGGGCTTTAGTCTTACGGCTCAGGGCGGTACGACGTGGGAGAATGGATCTGCGTTTAGGATGGGTGACAGGGATAAAAAGGAGATGGCAGCCTGGGCAATAGAGTGAAAAGAGGCCCAAGAGTCAGTTATAGAATCACTAGAAATCAGGAGAGACCAGTCTATTTCTGAGAAAAAAGCATTTAGCGACAAGTAATCGCCCTTGAAGAAATTAGGCTTGGGGCGGAAAACGGGGGAATCGCAAGCGAGGGCAAAGGAAAAACTAAGTACCGAATGATCACTAGAGCCAAGAGGGGGAAGGGTTTTAACACGAGAAACAAGGTCGGGGTCTGATGATAAAATTTGGTCGAGAATATTGTCGCGACACATTGCGCCGCCATTTCTAGTGGGAGACAAAACAAATTGAGTAAGAGAATTTTCATTAATACAGTCAAGAAAATGTTTGGTTTGGGCATTGGCACCGATTGCCGGAATAGAGTTACACCAGTCAATAAAAGGGTAGTTAAAGTCGCCAAGGAGAAGTAGGGCAAGACGATTAGAATCAAAGTGGGAACAAAGTGCATTAATTAAGGAGAGAATATAAGAGCTGTTTGAGTAGTTGGCATTGTTTGAGCGGTATAATACACAAACCACAGTACTCAAGGTTGGGGTAATAATTTGCACCGCAACAGCTTCAACACCGTGGTGGTCAGTTCCAGTAATACAATCTATACCAATAATATTAAGACTAAAAGGTCGAACACGTAGGGTGTCAAGTACATAGAGAGCGGTGCCCCCATGGGGATTTCGAGCACCGCCACGGGGATCACGCTTACGATCAAAACGAAAAATAGAGAATCCGGGGATTCTAAGTTCAGAGTCAAAGATATCACAATTCCACCAGGTTTCAGTAATAGCTACGAGATAAACTTTGTTGTTAGAAATAATGTTAGTAAGTTCGTCAAGTTTATAACGAGAAAGTCCAGCAGCATTGATGAGAAGGACAGTGGAAGTAGTAGAGTAGTCCGATTGAGCCGATAATGAATTCTGATCAACGGGTGCAGGGGAAATTGAGTTGAGTTTGCTAATAATAGAGCGAGAGTAGGTTGCACTGGATGGGCGAAAGTTTTTGGATAGTAAGGCCCTGGATAGTTGAGGGATAGCGTTCGCACCATTTGTAAAGTTATTGGGAGCTGAAGTGGCCGAACTGTAGAGGTGAGAAAATCCGGGGGGGCCCTGAGTAAAAGAATGCATTGGGCTGGGGTAGGGGAAACGGGGTAATTCGGTAAGGCCCTGGTCATGCGAGTTAAACCAAGGAGTAGGGCCACGATGACAAGGGGTCATAGGGATAGCACCGGTAGCAGTGGAAGACCTAGAGGACTGGACGGGGTGGGTAAAATGAGTAGCAGTGGGGGAGTGAGGCAACATTTGATGGGGTGGAAGAGGTAAGTAATCCCCGAGGATTGGCCGAGAGCTCTGGGTATCACGAGGTGAACGGGGTTGGAAAGCTTTCACAACTTTGAAGTTACGGATCACCCATCCTTGATCGCCAGAGTTGATTTTAGCGTCGAGTTCCTCTCTGGCCTTGGCATAACGACCTCGCTGAAGAGGGGTGAAGTCATCACGCGCAGAGTAGGGAAAGTTACCATCCAAGAGACGCTGTTGCCGTATATAGTTGAAGAGCTTAAATTTTTGATGGGGAAACTCCAGTACAACTTTGATGGGACGAGGGCGAGCACCGGTGGGAGGTAAGACCCTACCCAACCTAAAGAGTCGGACAAAGCTGGGAATGCCACAGCCAGATAGAAAGTCAGAAATGACTCTGTGATCATCCTCAGGAGAAGATTCCGTAAATCCAAACAATAGCACATTGTTACGTCGAGAGATAGTGGAGACAGATTCCGCACAGGCAGTCTCAATTCTGGAAGAAAATGAAGACTTTGTTTCAGAGAGAAGTTCTTCAACTTTGGCGGAAGAGCAAAAGGTTTCTTCAATCTTGTTAAAATAGGACAATTCCCTCTGTTGTAAGATAGGGTTTAGTTTGTCAAAAACACTATTAGCAATAGTGGAAGTTTGGAGGTCTAATTTTTGCGAGAAAACTTGAAGCGTAGAATCCAGGTCGGAACGTATACTAGTTGAGTCCACGGAGAGTTTTTTTTTAAGGTTGAGAATGTAAGAATCAAGATCAGATTTAAGTTTTGAAGAATCATCCGAGAGTTTGCTTGTAAATACACGGAACTGGGCGTCGAGATCCGATTTGATACTAGAGGTATCAGAAGAAAGTTGAATTGAGAGTTTGCCGAATTCAGTAACTCGTGAAGATTCTATGTCTAGAAGCTTAGATTGCAGATCCGAAACTGCAGAGACGCAGCTAGATATTTCTGTCTTGGTGAGTTGTAGAGCAGTGTCAAGCGCAATAAGCTGAGCCTTGGAAGATGATTCAGAGTTGCGAAGAGAGACAGCATCCGCCTTGATGAGTGAGAGTTCATTTTCGAGTACTGTTTGCTTAGCTGAGATGGTACAAAGTCAGCAAGAAAGAACAGTAGAGTCAATTATATCTTCATATTCAATTGAGCCAAAAAGAGTAGAGTTCTCGAAAAGGTCCCATCTGTGACAGTCATCGCAACAAACCCAACCAATGGAATTAACGTTATCACGTGTTGTCATAGTTTTAGTTTGGCGCTTTTTCGGCATTGTGGAGGTAAGATAACCAACAAGCCACCTCAAAGCCCGTTGCTTAATCAATACAACGGCTACTCCGCTAGTCCCTGATCTATTTCTTTTTAAGAACATTCTTCTTTCTGTTTTTTCAGATCATCACAAATTTCCCAGCGGTCGTTTGGTCGATTTGCATAGCAAAAGGAAATTACTCCTCGGATCTCCAAAGTGTGCTCCTTAAGAGAACTGTATAAAGGAACGTCCTGCAGTTTAATGACCATATAAATAAACGTGAATTGGGTAATTTGTTCTTTGAGTTTCCGATTCCATCGCAATGAGGACATTCTGAAAATTGTACCCCGTCAAAGTTTTCGGCGACCTTGTTTTCTAATGGATGGAGTACAATTTACGAACAATATTTGCCTGTTAGTTTCCAAATAACTTTGAGGACATTTCTTTTCGGAGCAGGTACTGATTTGTTTAAAGCTCCACACATCAGGCAAAAGTTTGTTGACTAGCACGGTCGCACATTCATCGTACGCAATTGTAAATTCTTTAAACGACAATTCTTCCGGAGTAAATATTGTTCTTAGCACAAACAAGCTGCGCCAAGCTATGGAACGTAAAACTCTTTCTTAATTTTAACCGATTGGAGCCCATAGTTGCTATTTCTAAGTAGTCCAATAGGGACGAAGAATTTCTTTGTGAAGAACGAGGACGCTTTTATACAGGGGATTTTCCTTGAACTCCCCAATTTTCCTTTTCAAACTTCTCTTTCGTAATTTACCGATCTTCTCTTGGTTTTGAAATGCATCGTTTTTTAAATCGCTCTTAAATCAAAATCGTTTTTTATAGACAAACTGCATCCTTATATTTTTATAATAGTGCGATTTTTTTCTGTACAACTACAAAAAAAAATATCAGCTAGGCTAATACCCAAGGCACCATCCTAGGCCTAAGTCATCAAGCGTCTTTTAAAGCCATTAGTTCAGGTGGCCGGGTTACAATGCGTAGGAGGGTGGTGGCAAGCCCTACACGCCACGCGAGTCAACAGCTCCCTACACTAACTATTACCGTTACAATTGATATTACTTTGCAGAAAAAGCATTTATGGGCTCCATTTTCTTGTGTGATAATTTCTATTAGCCCAAGCTACGCAAGATTTTTGTCCAAATAGTTTTTCTTCTTCTGTTTGCTTGTTAATTCTATTACGGGCTGCTTCGAATCCGCTGCAGATATCAAATCATATCAGAGATAATAAATACGTTATTTTGCAAACACTTCCGATATCCGAAATTGGGTGGATTTTTTTCCTTTAAAAGGGCAGCTTCTAAAATGACCACAAATAATTAAACTTTGTGTTTAATTCACAATAACTAAAATTATTCCCTCGCAATAGAAACAACTATGCAAAAGAAGTTCCTTGTTTGTACAACTTGTTCTTTCTTCTGAAAAGGTTATACCGTCTACAGGTGTTTCGCGGTCATCGGTTCTAAAGTTCTAAAGTTTATTGAGCTGGAAAAAGGCGAAGTAGAGTATTTACAGAAAGAAAATACAGGATAATAGTAACAGCAATAGGTTTAGTAATCTAAGCCTAAATACAGTTTTAGTTCTTTGGAGAATTTTGGCCGAAGCGGGATACACTTTAAGTGATCTGGTAGCGAGTTCCAGTCCTTTACTGCACTCTAAGAAATTACCGTAACTGAACAGTAATTCCATGGTTAAATTGACAGTAATACGATTGTTTCAAATTGTGCCGTTAAATAAACTGTCAAATTAATGTTGTGCTATTTAACAGTAATCTGACATTGAAAATTACGGTGAAATGAAACTTAAATTTTTTACTGTTACATTAACTGTCAAATTAATGTTGTCATATTTAACAGTAATCTAATATTAAAAATTACGGGGAAATATACCTAACTTTTCTTTACCGTTAAATTAACGCTCAAATTCATGTTGTACTATTTAACAGTTATCTGACATTGAAAATTACGGCGAATTAAATTTAACCGTTAACTTAACAGTAAAATGATTGTTATACCACTTAACACTAACTTGACATTTAAAATTACGGTGAAATGAAAGTTGAAATTTTTACCGTTAAATTTATGGTGAAATTAATGTTACGCTACTTAACGGTAATCTGACATTTAATATTAGGGTGAAATTAATCAATAACATTTTAACGTTAAATTAACGGTCAAAGTAATGTTATGTTACCGTCCTTAATGATAATTTTGCATTTTTAATTTCGGTGAAATGAAACTTGGATCTTTACCGTAAATTTAACGGTAAAACTAATGTTACGCGACTTAACGGCAATCTGACATTTAAAACGAAACTTTACCGTTGTTTTTTTTACTCAAATCAGTTTTTCGTGTGGAGAGGCGAAAGTTTTTTCATTTTCGGGCTCAGCGTATATGGCTGCCATATTTACTATTTTGGAAATTTCTCGGCCTTTCAGCGAATCTTCCTTGCGGAAACAGAACTCTAGTTAACTCTTGCCAAGGATTCTATATTTTAACAAATGGAATATACGAAGAATACATAATTTTGAACATGAAAAAATTCATAAATCGAACTGGAGCAGCCCATAGACATAATAAAGAAATAGACATAAATAGAAAGATTCTTCGGGCGGTTAATACGGAAGCGACGCCAAGCGGACAATCATTTCTTCCTAGGGTACTATGCCTGTCGAGTGGGTGATAAAATCAAAAATTATCACGTGTTCATGTTTGTAATTTTTCAGGGACTCTCACATGGTTCGCGAATATTTCGCCGTTAGGTGGAGCTTTAAAATTGTTTTTCACGAGCGCGAGTCATAATGTTATTTTCTTTACGAGCGTAAAAACGTTTGTACGTCTCAAAGCTGAGAAACGCGTCGTTACGGCCACTAGTGGAAAACAAGTATATGGAAGTGGAACAGAACACTAACCATGACGGTTGTCTGCCAGTTATCGCTCCCGTATATTTTAGGCGAATCACAATCCGTGTAAGGTATCTATTTCTTTATTATATAATTGGAGCAGCTACAGAAAGCTTATAAACTGACCGCAGACAGTGTTGCCAATGTGTGGGATTTTTAACTTTTTTTTGCTGTGAGGGCTAAAGAGATTTTTAGGCGAAAATTATTGATTTTGTAGTATTTTTTTTGAACGTTAAAGGTTTTCACATTTTTTTTGAGAAAAACCACTATCTCAAAAAATATATATATATCTAGTCAATCTATTTGTGTATTGTATAATGCCTTAAGAGTTTTGTATTGTGTAAGAAATTTTTGTAATTCATGATTCATCTAGTACTTGCCCTCGCTAGCGTATGAAAGATATGTTTCCGCTGAGTTTTGGGAGAGGGCGTGGCTAAAATGGTTTGGTTCACACTTACACCTCGAAATCGTTTCGAAGCGCTTTGTTACTGGTTTTCAACGCGTTCACACTTGCCAGAAACAGCTTTAGAGTGTTTCAGAGCGGTTTCCAGGTGTTCGTGTGAACACTCGTTTTCGAGGTTTTCTATAATTTTAACTGTATACTATATTCCGCCAGGACAGGGCCGCGGTAAAATAAGAATTCAGGCAGTTTTCTTGGGGCCCGGGGCAAAAGTTTTACTTGCGGGCGCTTCGTTTTGCACCCTCCCTTGAGATTTAAAATCCTCTTTAAAATCTTTCTGATTTGCACCCCCCTTGAACTTTTTCGGTGGACCCCTACAGCTGCGGGCCCCCTACCAGTCCCTCATGGGCCCTTTTTAGCCGGACCCTGGGGATTTTGCCGCTCTGCTCCCCGTCTGCACGGCCCTGAATTCAGGGCCGCAAGGTTGCCGTTATTACTAGAAGTATCTCTATGATTTCGGAAGACACCAAACCCGGGTACCTCACCTACTCGACAGGCGTCGCTTAAACGTAGTACCCCAGGAAGAAAATAATTGTCTGCTTGGCGTCCGTTCGGTATTAACCGCCCGTAGAATCTTGGGTCTATTTCTTTATTATGTCTATGGTTGCGAAGGTTTAAATTTTCTGGACGTAGTACGTTAATTTAATTTTCTTGACCTGGCAACACTGCCAGTCGTGAAAATTTGGTCCTGAAACATTGGTAACACTGAAAGTATGGAATTGAAACAGTCATGTAACACCAGAGAGTGTAAAGTCGCTTCGCTATAGAGAGGCGCCTCTTCCTATCCCCGTAATGTTAAAATTTCGTGGTACGTTTTTTCCCCATGAGAGCGTTGAAGAAGCAGACGACGGTGTTTGCAATTCCCGGACACACGATGGCACTGTAAAATTGCTTATCAAAGAAAAATAAAATTTGCTCTCAGTAGGTTAAAGTTGAATTCAGCTCAGTCAGCTGTGATGTTGAATTATTTTAACTATTTAAGTAAAACAGTTGATTTCGTAAGAAATATAAAAGTAAGTACAAGAAAAATCCCTCCCTATTTCATTTCATTATTATCAACTGTACTTTTTTAATATATCAAAAGAAATTCGTGGAATCTAAAGTGGAATATTTTATGGGCTGGCCAAATCTTAATTAAATATAATCTTTGTCAGTGAATTGTCCTTTACCTTGCAAAACCCAATGGTTATCATATTTGGACAATTCTTCATCATGGTCCAGGAGCTGGTACTTTAAACGAGTCTGTTTAAAATAAAGTCATCCAAATTGTCAATTCAATATGAATCTGATGGTTTTAAGAGGCTATTGACTGATGCAGCTCTGTACGCTGCCTGGTATTGTTGAGGATTTGGAAGATCTCAATTGTCTCCTTATTGGAAAATGGAACCAAAGTAGTTTTCTAAAAATCTTGACTAATTCTTCCAGTTACTAAGAACTTAAAACCAAAATTATCCTTTATATCATTCCATAGGAGTAGCAAAGACTGAATTGATAGTTTCCACCCTTCAATACAAGGTAAGGTTTTATACCTACAGTTCTGAAGCTACCATGTATTAAACCTTTCCAATTTTTCTTTCAGCATTTTTATGTGGATGGATTGATCAGTCATTGCTCTCTTACAGTGTGTTTCATTGTTTAATGTCCTGCTATTGCAGCAATCAAAAAGACCGTTCATGTGTAAGAGGAACTTTGCTGTGTATGTGCTTTCAATTGTTAAAACTCTCCTAATCCCATTGAACAGGCCATTTGAATTAGAAACACTTTGACTGCAAATTTGGGCAGCTAAACTGACTTTCATGTTAGAAAATGCTGGTAACTTGATATGTTTACGTTTCAGCATATGTGTGCTTTGAAACTTACCAATTTCTTGGTCTATTTTGAAAAAATGTTCTAGGACTGCCCAAGAAACTAGATTGCCTTCCACTATTATGGAAATTGTTCCTCACACTTTTCAAGAGATGTGGAGGATCAATTTCAATGAATGGCTTTTCCACTGATATCCCCATACTTTTGAACAAATTTTGATTGCCTGTTCCTTGGTCACAGACTACAGCTTTGACAATAAGGCCAATACGTTTTAGGTGAGTTACGCAATCATGAAGCAATATCTTCAAAGTCTGTTCTTGACAAGCATCTTTTGTGAGGAAGTAACCAATTGGTGGTTTGAATTTCAGTTTTATGTCATTCACCATGAACACTAGGGCCTGATTTGCGTACTATTTTGACCTTCCATATGGACCGAAGTCTACGAAACCCGAGGGGGTAGCCACTTAAGAAATATGGTGTACAAATAGCGAGAAATAAAAATAAACATTCCTAGAAATCCACAAGAAATATTGGAAATATTTGGAAATCTGGTGTACAATTTCTTTCCAAGTGCCTACCCCCTCGACGAAACCTTCAATGTTATCGTTTTCATTATTGTCAAAATGTTTAGTTGAATGGCTATAATTATGTTAAGTACAAATATATTTAAATGGAATAGAATTCAATATATAGTTCTGGGTTTAAATTCATAGGAATTGACTTCATCCAGTAAAAAAAAATTCATTTAAAGCTAGTGTTCATCATTGTGAATATTTTATATAAATTATCATTTTCTTCGTTGAATTGATTTTGGAGGGCATAATTTGGCATTTGTAGTGCTGCGTTTACCTTACACAAGATTGTAGTTGTAATATGATCTTCAGGTGCATTTATATTTGCTACTATTTGAATTAATTATAAATGAACATAAGGCAGTAAGAGACCATGGCGGGATATGTTTTTGCCTTCAGTTTACCTAGGGAAAACCGTGGTTTCGTTGGAATTAGTAGGTGTAGCTAATGGTGTAAGCCGGTTTTTGGTTTTGATATTCATAAAACAATCGTCAGTGAAATGAAGACCGCAAAATACGTGGTTAAAGTGCAAGCAATTTGTAGTTTTATTTTGGAGCTTTTCACTGTTTACATTTTGCAGCCACTGCAGAACTATTAAGTTTTAAGAAATGTTAATGCTTATTAAATTAAAACGCGTATTCACCGGTCTTTATCCCTTGGAAACTTGAAAAAAAAAAGACAGACGCGTGGTTACTTTTTTATTCGATTTACAATTTTTAGCCGAACAAGACATTTCAAAATAAATTAAACTTGCAAAAATACCTAAAACACTTCCTTTTTTGCGTCTTCTCAAACTCTAATCTAGCGCGCGCCGGAGATACTACTAGCGCCATCAAACGCCCGGGAATTGTGGACATTCTCGGCGAATAAAATCGTACCACGGATTTTTTAAAGAGAGGCGCCTCTCTGTAGCGAAGCGACTTTACACTCTCTGGTAACACTTTGGAATTTTCTGTTCTGTGTGGCTATTTAAAATTGAGGTAGTTATAATTTTATTTTGAAATACGTTTTTTATATTTCATTAATTTTACTCTAATTTAGGAAGACTGCACTCTAAACAAAGTGTTCTGCGGACAGTTGTAACTGGTAAAACTGAGGTCGTGGTAAGTAATTTTAGCTAAGGCCTATTATTATGTAAGGTCAGATTTCCTTAATCTTAGATCCTAAAAAGTAAATTCGAACTTTTTCGCCAACAGTATCTAAAATCTATCATTTAGGTAACAAGAGAGTAAATATTTTATTAAAATTACCAACAATTTGTTTACTTACTACAATTCGTGGTCATACTTCTCTTGTTTCCACTTTAATTTCTCTAACAATTTTTCGTGTCCAGTGAGTTCATATTATTAAAGAAACTAAACGTCAGGTTCTTTAGTTATATATACTTATAATTTGGTTGAAAAATGGCTACGGTACCAGAGTGGTGGTAGGAAGTAGTGGATTTGGTTTTGTTTTATTGGGAGTTGTGTTAACAAATTATAAGTACACCACACAGGTGATATTAATTTTTTTGGTAGTTGGGTAAATTAAATAATTGATCTGGCTAAAGTGGAAGTAGTGAGTTGACTATTGTAGTTTTAAGTACACCACACAGGTGTCGTGGGTATTACATTTTTTTAGGAGTTGAGTGAATAAATTATATTTTCCTGGCTAAAGTGCCAGAGTTGAAGTAGTGACTATTTTAGTTTAAAGTATACCACACAGGTGTAGTGGATATTATTGTTTTTGGTAGTTTTTTGAATAATTTTTTCTGACTAAAGTGCCAGAGTGGAAGTACACCACACTGGTGTGGTGGATATTTTTTTTTTGGGAGTTGGGTGAAAAAATATATTTTTCTGGCTAGTTGGGACTCTGTTAGCTTGAAGAACACCACACGGGTGTGGTAGATATTATCAAGGTAGCATAAACTTAAAAATTTAGATGTTAGAAAAAGACATTATTAAAAAATATATTGAATAGCTTTCCAATTTTGTATAATTTCACCAAATGATTTTTCATGCAAAGTTGTACTTCTGAAGTTAATTTACAAACAATACACTTTTAGCTTTAATACGGGTTTGTACAGAACGTGGAAACCTGGATAAACCAGAGATCTGAGTAGAAGGAAAGTGAGGGCGAGACGCCACTCCCGGGTTCGGGTTTGGGTTCGGGATCGAAATCCGGGGTTTAAGGGGTGAAATGGGGGTAAAATCGTCGAAAAGTCAATGTATTTATGATATTTCTCGCGACGATTTGTTTTTTCGTATATCAACATATTGTGTCCAGGCCAACTTGTTCATTTATCTACGCTTATCTCGAAAGACACTTGAACGTATATCTTATCGCGTTTTATCGTACGGAATAAGTTGAAATGATGTAAAAAGTGATAACCTAGGCAGCGCGCCCGCGTGGATTCCCCAGGGGACGCGGTTAATTTGAATTTAAGAGTGTTTTGACGTCATGGAATATTCGTTGTTAAAGTAGAATGTAAAAATTTTTTAACTTCATTTTAATATCATTGTAGTACGCTTGGCACTTGAACCTATCTCACGAGTATTTCACTGGGTGAGAGATAACGCGCGCGTGCGTGGATTACCCGGGAGGCGCGGAGCACGCGTGCGCGGTTAATTTGAATTTAAAACACGGATTTGAGTGTTTTGACGTCATGGAATATTCGTTGTTAAAATGACGTAGAATGGAAATATTTTTAAACTTCATTTTAATATTATTAGCACGTAAGTTTTAAATTTCATTATCATATTTTTATACCTATATTTACATATTGAAATTGTTACGCATACATGGTTCCCATTTAATATTGGGATATATATAGTAATAAATACATAGAAAAATACTACAAAAGTTCAGAGGCGCGGATTGCCCGGGCGCGCGGTTCATTTGAATTTAAAACATGGATTCCCTCTCCGAAATAATTCATGTACCCAAAATTGGACCGCAAGTTTTTTTCTTTTAGGGGAATCTCTATGGGAGTTTAACATTACAATAAAGCTAATAGGTCCAGTTTGGGGTACTTTTGGTCCGAAATGGGGTACTAATAATTTTCACGCTTTATTTAAGTCAAGCAATTACATTTTTAAAAATGAAAGAAGTTAAACAATATAAAAATTTGTAAATATTGTAAATATTTTTAGGTAATAAAGAAATGAAGAAATGTTTTAATTAAAATATCTTTCATTTTCTACTACATTTTTAAAAATGAAAGAAGTTTAACAATATAATTATTCTAATATAATTTCAAAATCAGGTATTATTTAAAGTACAAATGCATAATTTAGTGAAGCAATTCTTATTTACATACTTTTATTTAATTAATTTGTGTATCTGAAATGTATTTATTGAAAAATAAGTGGGTTTTACTATTTATCACGGTTTTATATATATATATATATATATATATATATATATATATATATTGGAATTGTTACAAAAGGTTCTTTTAAACGTAACTTAGTACATTAATTTATTTTGGAAGTTCAAAACGTATTAAGAGCCCTTCAGAGTACTATAAAAGGATTTCATTTACAAACTAAATTAATATTTTCTTCAAACTTTCAATTCGTTATAATTTGAATCTAAATGAAAACATCATGGATTATAGGTGCGTAATCTACTATTAGACCGAACGGATTAAAAAATACTTAAAGTAAGTGGTTTTACTGATAAACTAAAGGAATTTAACTTTAAAGGGTATCTTAGATTATTGTTTTTAATATTATTCAAGTTCAAAAGGTATAAAGAGTCCTTCAAAGTAATTTAAAAGAATTTTATTTACGAACTAAATCCATATTTTAGAAGTTAGTTTGTATGAAATACTTACTAATACCTGAAAAATGGACTTTAGAGTTGATAAGATTTGTAAATATCATTTGAAACTAATAATTTTCACGCTTTATTTAAGTCAAGCAATTACATTTTTAAAAATGAAAGAAGTTAAACAATATAAAAATTTGTAAATATTGTAAATATTTTTAGGAAATAAAGAAATTAAGGCCATCTAAATTAAAGTTAGAAGAAGCTAGACAAAGAGAAATTGTTCTGAAAAATAAAATTAAATATATAAAAACTAACCAATAGTATTTCGAATACCAAATAATTCGACGTATTTGTTTTTGAAATAACTAAATAGTTTGCATATTTGTCAAAAAAAAACTAAAAAAGTAATTAAAATTACTATTAATTTTACTTGCAATAGTAAAATACTAAACCAAATGTATAATTTATATTTTATTTTATTTAATAAATTTAAACTATAATACTAAACTTTTTCAAAAAAAACTTTTACAAACAAAATTTAAAATACACATTTTTAAAATTTAACTACACCAGCTCCAAGTCAGCTAGCGACTTTTTTTAAGTAACTACTAACTACAATTAAAATCAAAGGATCTGCTATATTTTTCATGCTTTGAAAACAATTCATTAAAATCTCGAGTTTTTAAATATATGTAAAACACGAAGGAGCAGATCTTTAATCACGAATTTTCAAAAATTATATTTAATTTAGTTTATAATAATATAGGGAACTCAAAAATTAAAAAACGAAAAATCAAAAAAATTACTTACTTCAACCTTTCTCCCAGTTATTAGTTTCGTTTTAAACTTGGTTTACGTTTTAGTTTTACTTTGCTATTCTAGAAAATTCCAAAATTCCTTTAGAGTTTATCAGTAAAACCACTTACTTTAAGTATTTTTTTAATTAGTTCGGTCTAATAGTAGATTACGCACCTATAATCCATGATGTTTTCATTTAAATTCAAATTATAACGAATTGAAAGTTTGAAGAAAATATTAATTTAGTTTGTAAATGAAATCCTTTTATAGTACTCTGAAGGGCTCTTAATACGTTTTGAACTTCCAAAATAAATTAATGTACAAAGTTACGTTTAAAAGAACCTTTTGTAACAATTCCAATATATATATATATATATATATATATATATATATAAATATATATATATATAAAAAACCGTGATAAATAGTAAAACCCACTTATTTTTCAATTAATACATTTCAGATACACAAATTAATTAAATAAAAGTATTTAAATAAGAATTGCTTCACTAAATTATGCATTTGTAGTTTAAATAATACCTGATTTTGAAATTATATTAGAATAATTATATTGTTAAACTTGTTTCATTTTTAAAAATGTAGTAGAAAATGAAAAATATTTTAATTAAAACATTTCTTAATTTCTTTATTACCTAAAAATATTTACAATATTTACAAATTTTTATATTGTTTAACTTCTTTCATTTTTAAAAATGTAATTGCTTGACTTAAATAAAGCGTGAAAATTATTAGTACCCCATTTCGGACCAAAAGTACCCCAAACTGGACCTATTAGCTTTATTGTAATGTTAAACTCCCATAGAGATTCCCCTAAAAGAAAAAAAACTTGCGGTCCAATTTTGGGTACATGAATTATTTCGGAGAGGGAATCCATGTTTTAAATTCAAATGAACCGCGCGCCCGGGCAATCCGCGCCTCTGAACTTTTGTAGTATTTTTCTATGTATTTATTACTATATATATCCCAATATTAAATGGGAACCATGTATGCGTAACAATTTCAATATGTAAATATAGGTATAAAAATATGATAATGAAATTTAAAACTTACGTGCTAATAATATTAAAATGAAGTTTAAAAATATTTCCATTCTACGTCATTTTAACAACGAATATTCCATGACGTCAAAACACTCAAATCCGTGTTTTAAATTCAAATTAACCGCGCACGCGTGCTCCGCGCCTCCCGGGTAATCCACGCACGCGCGCGTTATCTCTCACCCAGTGAAATACTCGTGAGATAGGTTCAAGTGCCAAGCGTACTACAATGATATTAAAATGAAGTTAAAAAATTTTTACATTCTACTTTAACAACGAATATTCCATGACGTCAAAACACTCTTAAATTCAAATTAACCGCGTCCCCTGGGGAATCCACGCGCGCGCGCTGCCTAGGTTATCACTTTTTACATCATTTCAACTTATTCCGTACGATAAAACGCGATAAGATATACGTTCAAGTGTCTTTCGAGATAAGCGTAGATAAATGAACAAGTTGGCCTGGACACAATATGTTGATATACGAAAAAACAAATCGTCGCGAGAAATATCATAAATACATTGACTTTTCGACGATTTTACCCCCATTTCACCCCTTAAACCCCGGATTTCGATCCCGAACCCAAACCCGAACCCGGGAGTGGCGTCTCGCCCTCACTTTCCTTCTACTGATCTGTTAAATAGGAAGAAAGGTCACGGATAACAGGGATGTTAAAATTTTTGTAAAACGTCAGGGATAAGTAAAGGATTTTAGTTAGTCCAGTAAACCACACAATGCCGAGAATATTTCTGTTTCATTAGAATACATTCAGAGGTATGTAAAATTTTGTATTAAATTTAGTCAACTATGGTAATAAAAGAAAATATTTATAATTGTATTATTGTATTAACATGTTTTTCAAATATTGACCAATTTTTACGTCAATAGTCGTTTTATCTAACACTTTGTATTTAGTTTCATGTTATTTTTCCAGGCGCCTCTTGGGTATTGACCCTCTCAATGGAACCAAGGGAATGAAAAATGGTGTAAACAAAATTTTAACTTTAAGAAACCGACTTTCAGTTTCTCAAAGAACAGATATCGATGATCCGAAATAGAAAGGTTTATTTACTTATGTCCTATAATTTTCAGATCTCTTTTTTTATAGTTCTTACTCTCAGTTACCTCGCCTAGAAGAATAAGTGTGTAGTGTCTTACTTATCTATTGGTATATTTAAATTCTTAGTCATTTGTTACTTTATTGCGCTACTTAATAAGGTAGCTATTTGTAATGATAACAACGTAGTCTAGTAAATTAAAGAATTATGACTAAAGGACAACTTTTTTAAAATAAGAGATCTGGTAATCATTACAAGCCCTTCTGTTAAAAATAATAAGGCAATTTTATTTTTAGACGACACTCGTGGTTGCAAATATTCAAGATTCCTATTTTTGTTTTAATGTAAAATTACTGCATTAAAGGTTATTTACAACAGTGTGATTTGTTTTTTTACCAAATTAATAGGATATGGTTCGTATTTTGAATATATAATTTTGATGTAGTATTAATGTGGATTTCATAATGTAAAGCAAATGAAACCAAAGTAAACCACTCTTGAGTAAAAGAATAATCTTAAACAACTTTGTTTAAAAACGTAATTTACAGTTCAACTGCTTAACATTTCACTGTGTGATTGAAAGAAGGCGATTTCATTAAAATGATTCATAGTTTTGTGGCATTTATGCGGTTTAATTAAAAATTTAAATTATTATAACTGAAATTTACATTTTGATTGCAAATTAACGGTTTGTATGAATTTAATTTTACAGGTTGATTGAAAAATATAGGTTTGAGAAATTGTTAATTTATGGTTTGAGTATATCTAATATTACTGGTGAATGTACAATGGATTTCACTAGAACAGTAATATGAAACATGTCTCAACCGTTATTTAAACTGAAAAATCAATGTAAAGTTAACTGTCATGGCCCCGTAACATTCTGTTAAGTCAACGTACAAAGCATAGGCACGTCACCGGAAAATGCACAAGCGTGTCACCGTACAAAGCACAGTCGCCGTAAAATATACAATCGCGTCAGCCTAAAATGCCCAGTCGCCTCATCGTTAAATGCACGGTCACCGTATAATGCACAGTCGTGTCACCGTACCATGCACAGTCGCCGTAAATTATACAATAGCGTCAGCCTAAAATGCCCAGTCGCTTAATCGTTAAATGCACGGTCACCGTATAATGCACATTTGCGTAACTGTACAATGCACAGTCACGTCACCGTATAATGCACATTTGCGTAACTGTACAATGCACAGTCACGTCACCGAATAATGAACAGTCGCCGTAAAATGCATAGTCGTGTCACCGTACCATGCACATTAGCGTAACCGTACAATGCACAGTCAGGTCACCGCACAATTCACAAGCGTGTCACTGTACAATGTACAATCTCGTCACCGTACAATGCACAGTCGCGTAACCGTACAATGCACAGTCGCGTAACCGTACAATGCACAGTTACGTCACCGTACAATACACAGTCGCGTCACCGTGCAATGCACAATATCGTCACCGAACAATGCACAGTCGCGTTACCATAAAATAAAGGTTTCAAAAACTGTTACTTAGAAATTCCTTACACAGTAATATAAATCTCATTGCTACTGTATTTATTACTGTAATACGGACATAAATTTTAATGATCAATTTGACTGTAAAATATACGGTAATTTCTTAAGAGTGTGAAGATGGCACAAATGAGTTTCTCCGGACTGACGTCCTCATGAAAGGGAGGACATAAGAGCCACCAGAACGAGATCCTCGCGGGGGACGCTTCCAAGGCGAGACCGAAGCGCTGAGCTCGGAGTACGCCCACCCCACTTATGGATCACCGAGTTTATTACCGTGAGACGCTTGACCATCCGACGCGACGTTAGAGTTGGCCAGCGGACATTCTTGAGAACCCGGGTTATACTAACGTCCCAGGAGTAGCCCACAGAGGTCGCGAACCGAACGGCCTTTCTTTGGACCATTTCCAGTTTGTGCGAACCGGCGGCCGTGGACGGAGACCACACTGAGGAGCAGTATTCTAGTATTGGCAGTACATAGGATTTGACGGCAGAGGACTTGGTGGGGAAAGAGCACCCATAGAGGTGGCGTCGAAGGAAGCCGAGCGCGCGATGGGCCTGGGAGACGATGTTCGAGACATGGGCGTCCCAGGAGAGCGTGGAAGAGATAGTGACGCCCAGGTATTTGAAGTTTGAGACGTGGTCGAGGCCAACACCGTCGACCTGGTAGGCGTGACAAATTGGCGTAATGCCTGGCCGGTGCAGGCTAAGAACCTTGCTTTTTTTGGCGTTTAGCTGGAGTTTCCACCGGGAGCCCCAGCTAGTGATTTGAGTTAGGTCCGCGTGGAGAGTGATGTGGTCATTTGGGGAGAGGATGACCCGAGATAGCGCGACGTCGTCGGCATAGATTGAGAGCCGTGAGACAACTCCGTGCCCGATGTCGTTGACGTAGACCGTAAACAGCAGCGGGCCGAGGACCGAACCCTGCGGGACACCAGAGGTAACAGGATACCAATCGGATTCAGCTCCAGGCAAGACCACGCGAAATTCACGATCCTCCAAATAGGCAGCAACCCACGACAGAGTTGCTCCGCGAACTCCGTAGCTGCGAAGTTTGGCGAGGAGGAGCTGGTGAGGAACGGTATCGAAAGCTTTCCTGAAGTCGAGAAATATTACGTCTACTTGGGGAGCGGAGTCCAAGCCAGCGGACCATGCGTCGACACTTGCGAGGAGTTGAGTTTCCGTGCTAAAGCCGCAACGGAAACCGTGCTGCGCGGGAGTGAGAGCATGGTGTCTCTCGAGGTGCGCCGTGACATTGGAGGCAACTACGTGCTCGGTCACCTTTAGCAGCGAGATTTGGCGATATTCCTCCGGGTCGTCAGGCCGGCCACCTTTTGGGACTGGTGTCACATTAGCGCGCTTCCAGTCCTGCGGAAGAGTAGCCGTAGTCAGGGAGCACTCAATAAGCACCGCGACAGGTACAGCCAATACAGAAGCGCATCGCTTGAGGATAGCCGGGTGAATACCGTCTGGCCCAGGTGCTTTATGTGGGTTGATGTGCTTTAGAAGAGTATGTATTCCTTGGGCGTTGACGACAATGTCAGCCATAGGAGGGCAGACCAGTGGGAGTAGTGGGACATCACAGAGGACAGGGTCTGTGTACGCACGACGGAAAGTATCCGCTAACAGCTGAGCCTTGTCCCCAGGGGAGGAGAATACGCGCGTCCCCAGACGGAGGTCGGGAACTTGAGATTGTTTGGACTTGCTGCTGATCGCTCGGTAAAACGAGCGCTTGTTGTCCTCGAAATTGGCAGCAGCGGATTCGAGGTAGCTCGTGCGGCCGGAGTGGAGGGCAAATTTAACGGCAGCTCGATGGCACCGGAACTCAGCGGCATTAGCCGCGTTTGGGTAAAGTTTATTGCGCCGATAGCGGCGCTGTGTTTTTCGGATCAGCCGTTTTATAGCGGGGGTGACCCAAGGGACGCCGAAACGAGATGAGATGGTTTGGGTTGGCGTGTGGCGAGAGACAGCCGAAGATAGTCTGGTCCGAAACGCGTCCCACATGTCGGCCACACTGGAGTGAGCCGATAGGGTCAGCGAACTTATGTCAACAGTTATAGCGTCTATGTCTGCCTTCCCTATAGCAAGACATGTACGAGGAGAAGGTCGCGGAGGCGAGGGGAGACTCGGGATGGAAAATTGCAGGAAGTCGTGATCCCAAGGCCTGGGCGGTGCGTCACGGCTCCGACCAAACCTGCGTCGGAGGAAAGAACTAGGTCCAGGACACTTTGGCACTAAGACAAATTAATGTAGTCCATTGATTAGTAGGCTCGCAATGAGTATGTAATGCTAATCATTTATATTACTTCAATATATTAATTTACAATTCATTGTATTAATGATAGTGCTTAACTCGTATTAATATTTTGTTATTAATAAAATATTAACTTGGCCCACCCATATTGAAAATCCCGTACTTTCGTGCCATTAATCTAAGAAATTATTATCTCGGAAACCAGTACGGTGCATATTAAAAAAAGAGTGGTGCGTAACGGTGCATTATGGGTGCCTATTGATAGGTTGCATTTAAGCTGTAAATTCCCAATGGGCGGGCCACCATTAACTTGGCCTGCCCATTTAAAAAAAAGGATTTTCGTACCGTCAATTTCAAAAGTTCTGTATCTCCGAAACCGGCACGGGGCATATTGTAAGAAAAGTGGTGCGTAACGGTGCATTATGGGTGCCTATATCGATAAACTACTTCTTATCGTCAAATACATAAGCCCACTACCATTAACTTAACCCGCACATTTTGAAAATGGTATATCTTCGAAACGGATATGACGCATAATATAAAATGGTGGTGCGAAACGGTGCATAATGGGTGCCTTTTATAGGCTAAGTTTTCGCTGGAAATTTGGAAAACGGGCGGGCCACCATTAACAAATATTGGTTTAAATAAAAAAAACCTCGTAAACGTAGCCAACTTGCTGAATCCACTCATAGGCGTGCGCACGATATGGCCAGGGTGGGCCATGGCCCTACCTGAAAACTGAAAGGGCGCAAACAATCTGGGAAAAAAGATTTTAAACTAGAACAAGAGAAAATCGATAAGAATGTAAAATACAAGTAGCAAAGTATAGTTATCGGTAACATATGCTAAAAGAAATAATTGTTATTTGGTGATATTCTAGATTCACTAGAGATTTCTATCTCCCAGGCGTTTTCGGACACGTAATTTATATATATATATTTTTTTTTAGAAGCTCGTTATGAGCCATTGAGACGGGTGGGACAATACAGTCCGCTCGTCCATTTGATTAATCAGGTGCGAGATATGTGTTACGGCCACGCCAACGGGGGGATACTTGGGGATAGGGTTGGGACACCCGTGGCGGAAGTATGACAACCACCCGTTGGGGGATTAGTGGTCGTCCTCACACGGCCTTCCACAAACTCTGCCTCCCGGACGCCTGGGATTACAGGAGTGAGCCACTACTCCCGGCTATTTTATATTTTAATAAACTGTTTGTGAAAATGGCGACTCACGGAGACTGTCGCGAAATTAGTTGTTTGGGGCTAGGATACGTTTTTTTCCGACATTTTAAAATAGCTGCTAAAAACGGTTTGACCGTTTCAATGTAGTGCACACGAGCCCTAAATAACAACTAGTATTCGTTAGTACAACGTCGTAACTATATTTGCTACAGCGAAATACATGACGACGGCATATAAAGCATGGACTGTAGTCAGGGGAAAGGGGGGCATTGCCCCCGGAATTTTTGTGAGCAAAAAAGGTCACTACCTTAGAAAGGTCTTGTTTAATATCATGTTTACATTGTTTTCGCTTGAATGCTATTATTTATTTCATTCTTAAGTAGTTCGGCGATATCCATTTACACTATGCAGTGACTAAACACGCGCCGGTCTAAACATCAATTTTTTTTTACATTTTAAACTGGGTCGTTTTCGACGTTTTGTAGCGTTTTTAGTAGGATTGAGCTGTAAGAGGAAACTATAACCAAAACAGCGGTATTTTCAGTAGTATATAAATAAATAAATAATCATCAGCTAGGCTAATACCCTTGGCACCACCACGGACAATTATACCCAAGGCTACTGGTTGTAGGCGGTATAGTATCGCAGGGCTGATGGTTGTAGTCGGTGTAGTGTCGCGCTGTTGAGGATTTTCTGGTTTCTTAGAAAATAAAATACGTAACTTCTTGTAAGTTGTAATTAATTTTTTTACTCTAAAATGATTTAGGCCTTTTTTCGTCGAATCGTCCCACGTAAAACCATGAATTTATTCATTTACCCATGAATATGGATCCGTGGACTATAGCTATGGTACCTTCATCGTCAAAAGGAGGTTGGACTAACTTTCTATTTACGTCATTCAGCGTTTTAAATAAACCAATCGGAGGTTACGATTTTATTTTTGAAATTTGAATAGCAGACGACGCGTACCAGAAGGGTCGGAGCAGCGAATGGCGCGAAGTTTATATACCAACCTCGTTTTGACGAGGATGCCTACAGCACTATAGCTGATCCATATTCATGGGTGAATGAATAAATTCATGGTAAAAACAAAGATAATATAACTACGTACCCTAGATTCGAAATCACGGCGTTTCTCGATAGCGCGTTTTCTCGTGAGACTTTTACTGAGTTCGCGCCGGAAGTCGGAAAAATCGGGCTCCATAGCAGGGTGAGAAATAAGGAATTTCAATAGATAACCCAAGATTATATTACTCACCTTTAGTTTTCTTTCGTTTAGAAACATTTGTAGAGCTACAGGCATGATCCATTATTGTTTTAAAACAATATAACGCAAAAATATCTGGTATCTTGAAAACTGCAAGTCACTAAAACTTTACGTTTTAACTAGATGTCGGTAGCCCTGCCAGCTCCATGGAGGCAGTTTTTTCCGACTTCCGCCGGGAACTCAGTAAGAGCCTGCGTTTACGTTCAAGGAGCTAGATTTCGAATCTTGGGTACATAGTTTTGGTAAAACCAAACAGCATATATGCCCACGGGAACTAGAGATAGAACGACGCAGGCGGCATGCAGAAGAATTCGCGATGACTAAAATATTTTAGCTTCAGTGACTAAACAAGCGACGGGCTGGTCGTTGAGTTCGTTTTTTATATTTTAATCTGGGAAGTTTTCGACGGATCGTTGCATATTTAGTAGGACTGAGCTGTATGAGGAAACTGTAACCAAAACTGCGGCATTTTCGGTAGTACCTAGGGCTGCAGATTGTAGTCGCTGTAGTCCAATGTGATTTTACCATTGATGTAGTGTCGCTTAATCACTTTTTCTTCTTCGTGTATCCTGCTTTATCAGAAAAAGGGTGCAACTTTCAAGCGACTGGTTTCCCCGCCGAAACTCGAGCCGAAACTGCTCGCCGAACCAAAGATATTATAGAGAGGGATGCGAAATTACTCGCGTTTCTTGCTCCCCACCCATAACGTTTTACTCCCACCCATAACGTTTTACTCCCACATGTTGGGAGAGAAGTGGCAATGAAGTGGGGGTCTGATCCTGGTAGATTCAACACTTAGCGCCCTCTCTCCACACTGGCGACGCCAAGGATTATCCTTGAAGCTAATTTTTTTCTCTAGATGGAAACAGCTAGCGATTAACCAGAATGCGGCCCCCATTTTTCAACCCACCCCATCCACCCGTTGGGGGTGACTACTTCAACGAGCCAGGTAGTAGCTCGTCTCGCAATTTTGCATCCTATTCTATATTATCCTTGGCCGAACAATCTTCGCATTGCTTCGCGAACCAGCGCCAGTGCCCCCGCCAGCAGTAGGCACAAGTAGGCACGTGCCTATGTTCAAAAATTTTAGGCCTATTTTAGGGGCCTCTAAAAGTTTAAAAAAATTGCTTCTGGGGTCTCCAAATGTGATTTTTAAATTTTATTTATTTTTAAAAATTGGTCATCTAGCCCCCTAAAAAAAGAACTCCCATTCAATTCCAATTTCCAAGAGTCCTAAATGGCCCTAACAAAACGTGCTCTTTTGAACCACCTATACTCGAAATCAATATTACTTGAGTACACAACCAAAGGCAGCGAACTCTGTGGTTTCTGCTTTTGGTAGTGTACTCTGTTAACATTGATATAGAGTATATGGCAAAAAGACTGGCCCGGGATGGGGAAGTCCGTCGTGCAAGGAAAGCAGCAAAAAAAACCACCTGTTTGCCTCAGTGATAACTTTGCTCCAACCAACACAATAAACATAAGCTAAGTTTCTAGGAATTCTACAAAAGTGGGCATAAAGTGAGAAACTGGATTTCTGTAATACGACTTAAACCGTTGCAACGCTTTAACGAAGGGAAATCCTCGCGGAGCTGAAGTCGAAGCGTAAAACATCCTACCAGTCACTACTTTGAATAGAGAGTGTCCTGGGGATTAGGGTTTTTTCTTTTTTACACTTTGTCCCTTTTGCGAAATCACATGATATCAGTGACCACTGATCGTAGAGAAAGGACCTAGACCTTCGGTGGTCGGACTTGTCCCAGATAACGCGCGTTTCTTAATTTCGTTTTCTGCTCCTGAACAAACAGGTAGTTCTCAATTTCGATTCTCTCCCAGTCAAATTTTTTCAAAGTCTCTTCCGAGACTAACTTTGCCAAACAGCCTTTTTAAAGGCTATTTAGCTGTTTTAAGCTAATTTTTAAACAGCCTTTTTCAAGGCTAATAAGCTATTCTAGCTAAATTATTCAAAAAGCCTTTTTCAAGGCTAATTAGCTATTCTAGCTAAATTATTCAAAAAGCCTTTTTCAAGGCTAATTAGCTATTCTAGAAAAATATTCAAACAGCTTTTTTCAGGGCTTTGATATAGCTGGTATTATTAAAGAGTCTGTTTGAAGACTACATAGCTTTAACTAAGCTTTATTTTCTTAAGCCTTTTTAAGGTTATTTCGCTATTAGTATATAATAGTAGCATTTTGAAATATGAGTACCAGAAAATTTTTATCTGGGTCCCAAAAACGAGAAAAACGGAAAAGGGAAGATAGTTTCGTTAGTAGTCAGAAAGGTACAATGACACGTTTTTTGAAATCGTCGGCGCAAAGCCATAACTATAGTTCTGAGAAAAACCTAGTCAAAGAATTGGGAAAGGGTTTAGAATCCTTGGGGACTGATAACAGTCACTGTTTTAGTAATACTGCTGAAGTTCTTCCAAACGTCAGTACTGATATGGAAATGGAACTAACTCATGAAGGAGAAGTTGCAGAAGTAATTGCAAACCCCAACTCTAACCATGCACAAAATACATCAAACAACGTGTCCAATTCAAAAGAAATGGGCTTACACGCGTTGAATATCTTGGATATTAGTCTAGATAAAGATTGCCTTCCAGTTCAGCCTAAACTAAATCCTTTTCCTAAAAGATTAATTGGCGGTAAAAATCGAGGTTTCAATTCTTCTTGGTATGACAAATATCAAATGATTGAATATTCAGTTGCAAAGGATGCAGTGTATTGTTTTTGTTGCCGTCATTTTTTAGGCTGTAGAAACACTGCATTTCTAAAGGGATTTTCGGATTGGAAAAACATGGGGAGACAATTCGAAGAACACTTCACTTCCAAGAAATCTTCTCACCAACTAGTCTACAAAATGTACTTAGACTACATGGAATCCAAATCCCGTGGATCAATTAGACACAGAGAGGTCCTATCTACACACGTGGAAGTTATTATTTTATGGGCCCAACAAGATTTAGCACTTCAGGGGAACACTTACACATCCGCCGACAATATTAAGAATAGGGAAACTTTATTGCAATATTAGATCTTTTAAAAAGAAAATGTCCTGATTTAAAAGCCAAGTGCGATAATATGCCGAATAATGCCAAATATTTGCACAGCACCATACAAAACGAAATAATTGGCATTTGTGCAAGTTTAGTGAGAAAAATTATTGTCCAAGAGGTCAACGAATCCGTTGGATTCTAATCTGTAATAGCTGACGAAACACGATACAACGCGGGAGTAGAGCAGTTAAGTCTTTGTATTCGATATACTAAAGCAGAAATAGGTATCGTAGAACGATTTATAGGGTTCACAGATTTACACGAGTTTTATTCTGAGAGTATCAGCTTTTAAAAGAGGGTGGTTTCAAACTGGAGAATTGTGTTGCACAGACTTATGATGGAAAACTCTCAAAACGATCTAGGGTACGACATACTGAAAATGCCACAAAGCTGCGACAAAAAAAAGTGATTCACTATTTTAGAAATAGACTCGATTCCGTAGTTTTAACTTTAGAGAATGTCATTGAAAACGGAAAACCCGACGAGGCTGCTGAGTGTCGTGGGTATATATCCTAATTACATAACTTTAACAACTTAATATTAGTCGTTGTATTAGACGAAGTATTAGGCGTAACAAATTCCCTGTCGGAATATTTACAAAGTTCCAAAGTTATTTTTACGGAAGCCGTTGCCATTTGCTAAGCTACTGTCAAGACCTTAGAAGATTGTAGAAACTCTGAACGCTTTGATTCTATTTGTGAAGAAGCTACTAAAATCGCGGAATCGGCTTTTTTTGCAGTACCTGACGGTAACAGCGAACCATTAGCTTTACGTAAACGTAAAATTATCCCTAACAGGAGATTAAAACATAGTGTGGTAACAATTACAACGGGGACCAGGGAAACTGATGCAAAAACACCTATTTCGAATTAATAGACAAATTTATTTCTGAAATGAAAATCCGGCTATTAGAAAACTCTGGTCTATATAATGGTATCATGGCGTCTGACCCTAACTCTGAGAACTTCCTAAACGAAATCGATATCCTAACACATTGTAACACATACGATAGGTTTCATTTCGACCTTGATTCCTTAAAGGGAATATAACCTCTGGTATTTCTGTCGCCCTCCGAGGGTTCCAATATTGTCCGCTGCCTCCCATGGCTTTTCACACCTGCGGCGCTGATAAACGCTGATTGTGAAGGGAATAAAGGAAATTGATGGGGTCTTCCATAAATAACGCGTTGGAGGTTCTATTCCCTTTAAAAAGTCAAATTAAAATTGCGAGAAATCTAATTATCCCCAAAAAATTTAACAGCGTAAGCGACTGCTTCCACTATCTAATGCCCATGGAAGATGGCTTTCCTGACCTTGTTAAGTACTACAAGGTTGTTCAATGCATTCCTGTCGCAAACACCATCTCAGAAAGAAGTTTCAGTTCCCTGAAAAGAATAGAAACACGTCTTCGAACAACTATGGGATAATTTAGACTTTCAAATCTGGCTACGTTGTCCATTAATCGGGATGTGTCGAATTGTTTAAAAGAAAACCCTAATTTAGTGGTTGACGAATTTGGTAAAAGCTCTAATCGAAGAGTATCATTCTTTGATTAAATTGCGAGGGCAGAAAATTTTATCTTTCCTAAGAAAACGTTTAAATTAACATATTAGCGTCATAATTTTAAAATTTTTACTATAGTCAAGAAAATTCTTTAAAATTGGACATTTCAAAATTAAAATATATAGATAGGGGGGTCTTTAAATCAGACCGGGCGGGTGTACTGACCAGCGCGTAGAAATAAATATGTTAAATCGAAAACGTAAATCGGGCAACGATTTTAAAAAGGAACGTCTAAAAAGACTACAGGTAGAAAGCTAGTAAAAAATCAAATACGAAAACTAGATACCTGGATTAAAAAGGATAAAATAAAAGGTTTGACGGATTTTTTTTAATATAGTAAAAATGTGATATTATGGGATTGTGATATTATGGCAATGTAATTTTGTAAACTATATTGGTTTTTAGTCTAGTTTAAAATAAAAGTAATATTGTTTCGTCACATACTCTACTTAGTCTACTATACTCTAAAAAATACCAATTTCTAGCCACATCTATTGAGAAAAAAAAGGAACTACACAGGAGCGCCGTGGTATTTAATAAGTTTTAAAAAAAGGATAGAGAGCGCAAGAGCTTAAAAGGGCGTAAAAAATAAGCTGGCCCGACCTGCTTTAAATGCCTGCGCACGCCTATGGAATCCACAGCAGTGTTCAGCGATATCTAGATACGGATCTAGCTTCGTTTTTATGTACTTTTTTTAGGTACAAGATACTATTGTGGGTAAAAGATACTAACTTTGTTCAGGCGAACACAGATATAAAAAAATCTCTTACACATACCTTTTTTCAGTATCTGTTTGCAAAGAATTTATCTTATGTATCTAAATTATTGCCCTTTGGTATTTATCTTTTTTTTGAGGGGCTATATCTGCGACGTTCCTTATCTGTATCTTTCTTGTTTCGGTAGTTATATTTTAATACATCGATAAAAAGATATACCAGGTACAAAGAGTGAAAACGAACGTAATTATGTTTTTAGTTTGAATCAGCATTATCTGGGTTTCTTTCAGGTATCTCTCCGGGGGGAATGTCTACCTCCCGGGCGTTAAGAGCTTGCCAATGGACATCACACACACGATTGTCTGGTAAAAACCACCCTGAGCCTAGTTACCTTCACCCGAGGAAACGTTTCTGAGAGAAACACTGAGCATTATTAACGTTTGTAGCGCAAGAGTCAAACTCAGGGGGTGGACAGGCGCCTTTTTCGTGAAGTGGGTACTGAAGGCTTGCGGCCCCCCAAAAATCACTTTTCAAGCGGTCCTCAGTCGAACTAAAGGGTAATTTTGGTCAAGGCCCCGTGAGATAACGCTCACCAGCCCACCTTCCCAATCCACCCCTGGTCAGACTTTAAAAGAAACATCTACTCTTAACATGACGGACATCGTCGTTTGCCGTCATGAATGTAATTTAATTAGTATTTCGCATAAATGAGTGGGTACTATTAATACGGAAAGTATGGTGACTACCGCTGAGTTCAGTGTTTCTCCATCTTTCCACTACTATCCTATCATAAAGGAAGACGACGAAGTGGTCGACGATATGACGTAGGGGAAGTAAGGTCGGCGCTAGGGCATGGCGACAAAGGCGACCGCCTAGAGCGCCGCACTCAGCGGCACTTATTGGGGGCCAGCATAAATCCGTCATGGGGAGTGGCCGAAGTCTGGACCCGGAACCCCCCTGGTCTACGCCACTTGCCCGCACTTAGCGACATGTTTTGGGATCCCGCAGTTAGCAACACTTATTGGTATCCCGCATTTAGCGGGGGTTTTTGGTTCCCCCCGTACTTAGCGACATGTTTTTGAATTCCGCAGTTAGCGACACTTATTGGTATCCCGCATTTAGCGGGCGTTTTTGGTTCCCCCCGTACTTAGCGGCACTTATTGGTGCGCCCCCTCTTTTTTCCTTCGATTGCGTTGAGAGAAGGGGCCCCTTCTCACTATTTAGGGCCCCGCACTCTCTAATTTCGGGCCTGAGGGGGGAAGTTGGACTTCACTTCACGCAAATTCTCACCCACTGGCTTTCTGAATCTAACTATCGGTCGATTTAACGTCTTGAGTTAGCTTTGTTGATATTCGGTCTAGGCCTGCTTTTCTTTGAAAGGTTCTGTTAAATTTCGTGTCGCTACTCACAGTACATAGTAATCGTTTTGTATATCTAAACTGTACCTATTATCTAGATACAGATATTTTTACCTTTAGATAAAATCATTTTTACTGGGTATTATATTTTAGGTTAATAGGTGTTCGAGGAAATATCCGATACGCGAATATAACTCTCGAATACGTATGAGAAGATAAACAGTATAGCACGTTTAGATAATTATAGCTGAACTAGATAAAAGTATCTTTCCACTAACAATCAACAGATACGCTAGATACTTTAACCTTAGGTACAAATATCTTTTACCTAGTATCTTTTATCTTTTACCTAGATACCAAATCGCTGAACACTGATCCACAGCCCGTGAACGTAGCCAACTGCTGAAACCACAGCCCGTGAACGTAGCCAACTTGCTGAATCCACAGCCCATAAACGTAGCCAACTTTCTACATCCACGGCCCGTGAGCGTAGCCAACTTGCTGAATCCACACCCCGTGGATCTAGCTTCCAACCATGTGACCGTGCATCGACTAATGAAATATCTTAACCTTCAATTCAAATTGTTTGAACGTTTCTTTAAAAATATTTTTCCGACTTTGCGTAAGTAAGATGTCTAATTTTAACCCTCTCTAACAACGGTTTTTTTAACTCTGTATATTTTCCTACCATTCTATTTTAAATTTGTATAGGTACTTTTAAATACCCTTGTAAGCTAAGGTTGTATAATTTAGGTATTTATAAATATCACAAAGAGTTTCAAAATTAATAAATCGAAACTATTATTTTCCGCGGAACCCACGCCACCTGTATTCGAATTAAAACAAAGTACTTTTAATTATTATTTACTAATTACATCCTTAATTATTTATTTTTAAAACTCCTTGTCGTTTTAAAATTAATAAATAAATCAATCGCGTAAGGAAGCGCAGTGTAGTCGAATCAAAACAAAATACTTTTAATTATAATTTACTCTACTCTAACTAGGTCTTTTTAAATTCGCTATACGGTATCAAAACAAAACCCGTTCTTATAACGGCTTATCCAAACGTCTACTTAGCGCGGAACCCACTCCACGTGTATTCGAATTCAAGCAAAGGACATTTAATTCTAATGTACTCTATACCCTTTTACACGCCCTATTATCACTTTTTGTTTTAAAATTAATAAATTCTAATTTACTCTACTCTAACTACTAAATAGGTACTTTGAAATCTCGTGTACTTTCCGCGAAACCCACGCCACGCGTAGTCGAATAGAAACAGGGTATTTAAAGGGGAACGGTCAAGCTCTAACCAGTTAGATAGCCCTATAGCGCTTTAAAAACTAAAATTTTTGGCAGTAGAAGGAAAGTGAGGGTCTGCCGCCAAACCCGGGTTCGGGTTTGGGTTCGGGATCGATATCCGGGATTTAAGGGGTGAAATGGGGGTAAAATCGTCGAAAAGTCAATGTATTTATGGTATTTCTCGCGACGATTTGTTTTCCCGTATATCAACATATTGTGTCTAGGCCAACTTGTTCATATATCTCCGCTTATTTCGAAAGATACTTGAACGTATATCTTATCACGTTTTATCGTACGGAATAAGTTGAAATGATGTAAAAAGTGATAACCTAGGCGGCGCGCGCGCAGATTTCCTGGGGGACGCGGTTAATTTGAATGTAAGAGTGTTTTGTCTTCATGGAATATTCGTTGTTAAAGTAGAATGAAATTAATTTTAAACAACATTCAATGTCATTAAGTGTCTATTTTAATCAATAAGATAGAATCGTTAAGTACTTTGCGGGAGTGTTTTGACGTCATGGAATATTCGTTGTTAAAGTAACGTAGAATGGAATTTTTTTTTGACACTTGAACGTATATCTTATCACGTTTTATCGTACGGAATAAGTTGAAATGATGTAAAAAGTGATAACCTAGGTGGGAAGATAGTGTTCGCGCGCGCGTGCGTGCGTGGATTACCTGGGAGGCGCGGATTGCCCGGGGGCGCGGTTAATTTGAATTTAAACCATGGATTCCCTCTCCGAAATAATTCATGTACCCAAAATTGGACCGCAAGTTTTTTTCTTTTTAGGGGAATCTCTATGGGAGTTTAACATTACATTAAAGCTAATAGGTTCAGTTTGACTTTTGGTCCGAAATGGGGTACATAGGGCCGAAAATGGTGACTTTGGTCGTTTTTAGGGTACTTTTGGTCTATTTTGGTCCATTTTTGGGTACATCAGAAAAGTAGTTGGAAAAACGAAGAGCCTTAATTTTTTTTCCAACCATCCCCAAAAAAATACTATAAAAACCGATTACCTATATTTTAATTACGGTAAATTAAAAATACTTAATTAATGTACTAAGTTACGTTTAAAAGAACCTTTTGTAACAATTCCAATATGTAAATATAGGTATAAGGATTGAAAAAATACTTAAAGTAAATGGTTTTACTGATAAACTCTAAAGGAATTTAACATTAATGGGTATCTTAGATTATTGTTTTTAATTTTATTCAAGTTCAAAACGTATTAAGAGTCCTTCAAAGTACTATAAAAGGATTTTATTTACAAACTATAAATTCATATTTTCTTCAAACTTTCAATTCGTTATAACGCGTCATCAACTTTACTGATTGGAAAAGGAAATTAGTGAGAATTCCTCGGGCGTTTCTGGCTTTGCCCATGTCAAGTTTAGCTCGTGTCTCGCGATCACGAGATTTTGTTTCCTTGGTAACCTTTTCAATAGCGCAAGGATTATAAGCATTTTTGCATTTTTGGGTCCGCTTAATGTATGTTCCGCGTGAAACAAGGTCTCATTGAATTTTTTCAATGGAAATGTTATACAGAGGCATAATTATGAGTTATTATGTTACATATGATATTAGGTATAAAATTACGATAAAAACCGCTTACCTATATTTTAAATACGGTAAATTAAAAATACTTAATTAATGTACTAAGTTACGTTTAAAAGAACCTTTTGTAACAATTCCAATATGTAAATATAGTTATAAGGATCGAAAAAATACTTAAAAGTAAGTGGTTTTACTGATAAACTCTAAAGGAATTTAACTTTAAAGGGTATCTTAGATTATGGTTTTTAATTTAATTCAAGTTCAAAACGTATTAAGAGTCCTTCAAACTACTATAAAAGGATTTAATTACAAACTAAATTCATATTTTCTTCAAACTTTCAATTCGTTATAATTTGAATTTAAATGAAAACATCATGGATTATAGGTGCGTAATCTACTATTAGACCGAACGGATTAAAAAATACTTAAAGTAAGTGGTTTTACTGATAAACTCTAAAGGAATTTAACTTTAAAGGGTATCTTAGATTATTGTTTTTAATTTTATTCAAGTTCAAAACGTATAAAGAGTCCGCGTTTTCCGCATACGGTGGGTGTAAAACATTATACATTTGTGTCTGGCTTGTTTATTAAGTAGTGGTGGGTGTTGTATGTTAAAACTTCGTTAAGTTTTTTAGTAATAGTAGGTGGAATAGGTTGTGAATGTATTGGAATTTTTGTTGTATCGTGTAAAACGCGCGTGTCCAAGATCAAGTTGACTCAAGTGGAATATCTTAAGTTGAGAGGTGGTATAAGATAAAATCTCGAGAAGTAATATCCCACGAATTATAATAGATTTCACTACGTTTTGACATTTGTCAATCAAAGAAACAACAATTGGAAAAGTTTTCAACGATCTCAACTGTTTCACGTTTTTGTGTATAAAAGCCTACTAATTTATGAGTAATGTATCCATTCTCCCCACCATCAGTTGAGATAAGCTCCTGCTGTTACCGTGGAAGTCTACACGAGTGTTACCAATCAAATTATACGGTTTTTTGTAATTGAAAACAAAATGTCTTTTAGAATGTTGGAAGTAGTTCTTCGAAAGTTATAGGAAATCGAGATATTTTGAAAACAAAATAATTTAAATGACATTTCTAGATATTATTTCAACGCGTTGAAGTGGTACCAATTAACGACTTGATATTTGCGATCAAGAGAGTTTTTCTAATGTCGTTTCTAGAGATTATTCCCAGGAGTTGAAGTAATTTAAATAAAATTATTTTAAACTTCTTAAATATATATTCATTGGAATATTTCCCCACTCGAGTGCGTACAGTTTTTGAGGTTTAAAAAAAGCATCGGATTTTTGGGGGATGTAGTAGTTTTGAGGAGTTTGGACTCGAGATTTCCGAGATTACCGTATTTAAAATATAGTCAAGTTGTTTTTATCTTATTTTATACCTATATTTACATATTGGAATTGTTAGATTCACTTTAACAAAACTCTTGTGACGTAGTAGAGAGAAGGGTCTTTCAGACGACCTAAATTTTAGCATTTCTGAACTTTTTATATTAATTATATTTTATTACTTATAACCATATGGATTTCAATACATTTGAAGAAGCGAGTAAAATAGTGGAAGAGTATAATGTGACGTGGTTATATGTGCAAGACATAAGAAAGCATTTGGAAGAAATGGAAAAGCATATTGAAGAGTGGAAATTTAAGTTAGATGAAGCTAGTCAAAGAGAAATTGTACTGATAAATAAAGTTAAAGATATAAAAACAGATATAATTGGATTGAAAATATTGCAAGATAGTTGGAAGAGAGCAGAAAACTAGAAAGCGTGTTTACAAAAAGTTCTTTTTAAACATAACTTAGTACATTAATTAAGTATTTTAAATATTTGAATATCGAAATTGTATTTTGTTGTAAATAAGTATTTTTAAATATTTGAATATCGAAATTGTATTTTGTTGTAAATAAGTATTTTTAAATATTTGAATATCGAAATTGTATTTTGTCGCATTAAAAGTAGAGTATAGAATTTACATAAATTATTATTTTTAATATTAAATCGCACAATTAAAAAAAAGGAATAACATTTTTCAAATTATTTAGGATATATTTAATCATAGACTAAAAACTTTGCTCAATGAAAAACTAAATAACGATAACTAATGTACAATTCATTTATTAAATAACGAGAAAATGTCTTAAGGTAATATAAAAATAAAACAAGCGATTAATTGAACATTAAAAATAAATCATTATTATCAATTTGATTATTGTTTAAGGATATCGATTATGATCGATGTTTGTACTACAGTGTTCCTATCCAAAATGTAGTTAAATGAAATAATTAAGTAAACAAACATAAATTTTAGATCGCCTTTCATCCAAAATATCTAATAGCGCTAGTACATTCTAGATAAATATACAAGTTCTTGGGAATAAAGATAAGCAAATTTTATAGCTTATTGTCATTGGTTCCATAACAAAACCACATTGTAACGTAATAATGGCTACCTCTATCTGTAAACTTATCAAGATAAGAAATGGCATATAATGAGATTATATAACTAGATAACGATCATTGATAAATTTCTAATCGTAAGACGCTAAACCTGTAAATCTTACATAAAATATAAAAAGAAAACATTTTTTTTGTTAAACACTAGTAACTTTTTTGTTACACACTAGTCTCAATTCCATGTGAAACTCTTTCAGTTTCTAAGTTCCTTTGGAGTTACAAAATCGAGTTTTAGAAATACAGTTTTCCTATTTAATTAAATATAAGTATTAAAATTAGAATTGCTGTATTAAATTATGCATTTGTACTTTAAACAATACCTGTATTTGAAATTATATAACATAAAACTAATGTTTAAAAATAAAAATATATCAAGGTTTTCAAATCAGTTAAAAATAATTAAATTAGATGCATTATGTTTATATTTTTAACTTAACTACAGTAATGTATTATTCTGTCAAAAATATGATAACATCTAATTATCTGTATCCTTCGTTCCACATGAATACGTAAAGCAGCTATTTTTTGGGTTTCCTTTACCTCTTTCTCAGAGAATTGATCTTGTTTACCGAGAAATGGGGGAATATTGAGTTGTAGCCCTTTTGCAGCCAACATTTCTCCTATTAGAAATCCTTTGTCGCACATAATTGAATCATTTTTTGAAAAGCTTAAATTTTTAAAAACCACTACGTTGTGTGAGTTCTTTGTCAGATATTGAACCACTGTAGAGACTCGAAACAAAATATACATTTCCGCTTGGTGTAATAACTAGCAGACCTTTGTAAGTAGCTGCAGATTTGTAATTCGAATATGTTCCTGATTGTAAAACTAGGGAGCTTGATGTCTGGCACTTGAATTCTGAGGCATCCAAGAGCGCTCTAGTGGTGGGATAGAGGTCTTTAAATTCTTTTGGCATTGTCTTGTCAATGGCTTCTCGTGTTGGCCAAATGCTTATTTGGCCTAACCTCAAATACATAAAACTGATCCATGATATGGTAATTCTGCTCACGGTATTACTTGATACATTAAATCTGTCAGCAAGATCCTCCACAAACAGCCCTAGTTGAATCCTCATCATCACCATAAAAATTGGTCCATAGGGGTTAATTTTCTTGGCCGGCCAAATCCTGTTGTTTAATTTTTTTTTCGGATACCACAATTTGAGATTTTCACCATTTTCTCCTGGTTCAAGATAATTATAAATAGCCAAGAATTTTTTATAGCTTGAGAACCCAGTGTAGAAAGTAACTTTATCGTCATTGTCTTTAATAGAATCAATGTTTGTAACTTGCTTTTGTATAGTTTTGATAATTCTTCGTTGGTTAATGATATTGTAATATTGAGGGCTTGCAGTGTTTCAATTTCTTTATTTCGCTTGGATATTTCTTCCTTTAAATCAGCCACGCTTTTACGTTCAATGGTAAGCTTTTCTTCTAATACCCGATTTTTTTCAATAAGCTTTTCAGTTTCATTAGTAAGATGTTTATGCATCACACATGTACAAGTACACCTTTCAGGAAAAATAGACTCGCAAATATTCATTGGCCCATCACTGGTATTCATTGGTATATCAGAATGTTTGTTAGGTGCACTGCTAGGGGTACCAAGAGTGAAAGAATGGTAAACCTTTGAAGTCATGGGCGTAGAGTACCTACGCTGAGAAGTATTAGATGTAATTGGCGACTGGGCAAGGTGATTTGATGAAAACACACTTTCCGCACTGGAGGTTGGCAAGCTTGAATTCTCACTAGTGTAATTTCCCAATAGTGATGAATCCATATCTTCATAATTAAATTCTTCAGCAGCATTTTCTGTTACATTTATGTCCGCAGTGGTATTACGCAAAATGATGTTTCTTGGAGTATCCGCAAGAGCCTCAGTTTCAATTTTCCTTTCAAGTATGTTGCTGTTATCGTTGTCTTTATGATCAATAGTTGGTTCGTTTGTGAATAAACATGAATCCTAGGGAAATACGGTTGGTACGCTGCCAGGTTTCAACATTCTAACCCCATCTTGTACGTTTGTTTTGAAATCACATTGTAAGAAATGCAATGAACACACACAAGATGATTTGGTGAGAGTCTCCTCTGTTCTGTGAATGTTTTTTATCCAAATATTTCGAAGGTCTTCGTTTTTTGGTATAGAATGAAAACTAACCTGTTAAAAACCAATAATTTATCATTGGTGCTGTAAATAGCCTATAGGACCTAGGCTTATAGTGATCAACTTACCTTTTTCCCTTGACAGTCTGTAATAGTTTTTTGATTGCATAGCGATACGGCGCATAATCTAGGTTTTACTCTTGATAAAGGCATATTAACGTTCAAGAATATGATTACTTTAAAATTAAAACCAAATTCGAAAATTTTACGGTACGGTACTCCAGGGCCGGACTGGCTAGTAGTTGGCCCCACCGGCTATGCAATCGTTTGGGCCCCGTTTCCCATTAGTGCCAAATTTTTCCTCTTTGGCCCCCAATTTGAGCTGGTCCCGATCTGACCGGCGATCGCCGGTTAGCCGCCCGGGCTAGTCCGGGCCTGCGGTACTCATGTGACTATCAACAGCAGATGTTCTAAATAAGCAGACGAAAAATAAGGCAAACATGATCACGTGGTTCAAAAACGTCACGAAACGGATGTTCCGTCCAAACGTCTCAACTAAGCCTCGTGTGCGGCCCCTCTTTTCTCATGGGCGAATTACGGTGTGGCTAATATCCATACTAGAACTCGCTTTTCCGTAGATAGCCGTAAGCATTTCTTGAAAGTTGATAATGCCGTCCCAATGAGCTGAATCAATTGCTGAAACAAAAATGATAAACTTAATAAAATAACCAACAAAACAAATGTTAAATTTACTTGTCTGGTTATCCCGAAATTACTTTGCAATTCCCTGAATGTGTAATTTGGTAAAATCGACTCAACATAATTCAATATACATACTGAGTTAGGCCTTTGTCTATTAAATTGATTAGATCACGCTAAAAGTGCTAAAATAAGCCTTTTCTTCTTATTTAAGTTACGCATCGGATTATGACTAGTTTGGAATAAATCCAGATCGACTTAGTCATCATTAAAAATCTCATTAATTAGCAAATAGAAAAGTTTCCTTTTTTTCCAGATCCGGACACAACAGACGCCACTATACTGATGGCGTAAAGACCAAAAAATTCTTTCAGTAAGATCATACGTCACGTTGAATCGTTGAGCAGCGGTCATAGACGAGGGGTAAAACAGGCTCAGATAATCTGTAAAATACGCGAAAAAGTAGATTAGTCCATAATTAAAAGGGATAATATAGCTAAATCCTAAACAATTTAAAATTTGAAAGGTTTTACCAGCCATGGCTTTAGAATTTAAAATAAAATAAAATAACGTATTAAAAAGAGTGGATACTTCATGGCTAAAATTTATATATTTTTATTTACATGGGCGAGCTTTCGGACCGTGGTCCCTTTTCAAGCCGAGGATTACAAAAAAAAAAAAAAACAAATCCTCGGCTTGAAAAGGGACCACGGTCCGAAACCTCGCCCATGTAAATAAAAATATATAAATTTTAGCCATGAAGTATCCAGTCTTTTTATTACGTAATTTTATTTTATTTTAAATCCTAAACAAATTTGAAGAAATTAAAAAACTTACTACTAACTCGTACCCAATAGGTCTTCGAGCAAAAAACGCGAAACTCGGATCAAATAGATCTTCGAGTAATAAACTAAATTAAAATTAAATAAAATAGCCAGAAATTCCAACGGTAGACCGGTTATTACTCGAAGATCTATTTGATCCGAGTTTCGCGTTTTTTGCTCGAAGACCTATTGGGTACGAGTTAGTAATAAGTTTTTTAATTTCTTCAAATTTGTTTAGGATTTAGCTATATTATCCCTTTTAATTATGGACTAATCTACTTTTTCGCGTATTTTATCATCCTTCTCACAGTCCATAGGTGGTTTCTTCTAACTTAACTTATCGTATATTCTATTCTCCACCACACTCCCCCTTTTCGGCTTTCCGTTGCTATATGCAACGCGTTTTGAAATTTTTAAGGTTTAGGCTTAGTTTCTCCTTTAGATTTAACAGTCGCCAGCCAGATTTCCCGCACGGTACTGATGAGTTCCAAATAGAACGAAACCGGTCTACCGTTGGAATTTCTGGCTATTTTATTTAATTTTAATTTAGTTTATTACTCGAAGATCTATTTGATCCGAGTTTCGCGTTTTTTGCTCGAAGACCTATTGGGTACGAGTTAGTAGTAAGTTTTTTAATTTCTTCAAATTTGTTTAGGATTTAGCTATATTATCCCTTTTAATTATGGACTAATCTACTTTTTCGCGTATTTTATTATCCTTCTCACAGTCCATAGGTGGTTTCTTCTAACTTAACTTATCGTATATTCTATTCTCCACCACACTCCCCCTTTTCGGCTTTCCGTTGCTATATGCAACGCGTTTTGAAATTTTTAAGGTTTAGGCTTAGTTTCTCCTTTAGATTTAACAGTCGCCAGCCAGATTTCCCGTACGGTACTGATGAGTTCCAAATAGAACGAAACCGGTCTACCGTTGGAATTTCTGGCTATTTTATTTAATTTTAATTTAGTTTATTACTCGAAGATCTATTTGATCCGAGTTTCGCGTTTTTTGCTCGAAGACCTATTGGGTACGAGTTAGTAGTAAGTTTTTTAATTTCTTCAAATTTGTTTAGGATTTAGCTATATTATCCCTTTTAATTATGGACTAATCTACTTTTTCGCGTATTTTATCATCCTTCTCACAGTCCATAGGTGGTTTCTTCTAACTTAACTTATCAGATAATCTGTAAACCGAGTTCGTGTATTTAGCACTGTTAAAGATACATATTTTCAAGAGTTCGCGGGTTCCATTTAGCACTGTCAAAGGTACACCAGTGTACACCTAGTTCGCAGAGTGTTTTACCTCTCGGTCATAGATATAGGGAATACTGTATATAAAACTCTAGATACTCGGCGATGGGGTGAGCCAATCGGAAAAGCGGCCCAGCAAGAACTAGCAGTCGACCCATTTTTTGGCATGGGTTTTTTCAACCGTGGTGCCATCACTAAATATCAATAAAACTAAATATATATGTAATAACGGTGATCTGATGGCTGGCATATGCTTATTTTCAGTATGTTTGATATACGAGGTTTAATAAAGAAAATATTATAAAAGGTTTAATTCGGCTGAATTACATTTCAGGGCTCAAGGGGGGGGGGGGGTGCAAATCGAAGGGGCTCGCGAGTAAGTTTATCCCCGGGCCCCAGGATACCTCTGCACGGCCCTGTACGTGTTGCTCGGAAAATTGTCTCAAATTGGAAAGAGTTGATGAAACTAGGTACTTGGGAATTGTTATAGATTACTCACTGAAATGCAAAAAACACATTAATATTCTAATTAATAAACTCTCAGGATGTTTATATAAATTTTATACCTCACATAACATTTTACCTCTCCGAGGGGACTAGTCAGGTTATTCTAGTTCCCTAGGAGGGGTTTTACAATCACCGTGTCTGTCTGTCTGGGCTACGAACGTGTACGCATTTTCGGGGTAAAGTGTAATCACTTCGTTCGCAGTTCCTTGGAATTAGAGAAAAGCTTTTTCTTAACGAGCCCTCATTTTTGTCATAGGGTGTATACATTTTTTTCATTTGGCGTTAGTATCGGGCAGGATTCGAACCCGAGCACTCCCGCCTCAAAGCCAGTTACTTCGAAAGTCGAGTGGCCTTACATAATCAATTTAAAGTTTTCACTGTAAGACAATTGCATTCAAAAATATACTATAGATATATACAAAATTAAAAAACAAATACCGTATCAAAACCCATATAATACCCGAAAAGTTGAAACTGGAAATGTAAATACCGAGAGATCTTACAAGACTATTGGAGAAAAATTTCTAACATACTTCGGACCAAACCTCTTTAATAAATTAGAAAATGAATTAAAATCATGTATCTCGCTAACTGTGTTTGCATCCAAAATTATGAATTGGTTAATTAATGTTGGCATAGAGGAATTGTATAATAAGCTTGACAACTAACTTTTATAATCGCAAATTATTTTTGTAATCAATGTTTGAAACTAATTATTTTTGTAATTTCGTATTGGTTTGGAGTTAATATTTTTTAAGAAAGGAAAACGTGATTGTACTCTAATGAAAAATGAAAATGTTCTAAGATACAATATAGATAGTCCCGCCCACGCACAAGCAATATTGCTTATGTGGGATCGGGACGATGCATCTCAGAAATTGTAAACACCGGAATTATAAGTTCATCAATAAATTTATTTAATAATAATAATAATAATAATATTCTGTGGACAAGAGCACGGTAACAAGTTTTTGGGCTGTATCGCCATCTGTCAGGAACGCGGCAAATTGAAACTAGGCCTAATACGTTGAAAACCAAGTAGCGACATTTTTTTGCGTTTCAAGTTTAAAGAGATACGTTATTGCAAGAACACATCATTAAATTGCAAAAACGCTTCATTTCATAAGTAGGCCCAATTATTTGTAATTAGATATAAACTCATTATTGATTTAAGCGGTAACATAATCAAAGGTTTCCTCTATCAAAACCTGAACTACTTGAGAAATGGATACAATCTATAATCCACGAAAAATGGTCTCCATTTGAGAATGTTTTCATTTGTAGCGATCACTTTAATGAAAGTGAAAAGGAAGTTGTAAATGGCAAACGGTGCCTTAGAAACACCGCTATTCCTACTGAGGTTTTTGCTAAACATTAAACAATGAATTTTGCATTAAAGTAACAATGTTGTATTTTACGTAAAGAAACTGTAAGTTCAAACACCGGAAGAAATTGCTTTATATTTTGATCATGGATCTTTTCACGTATGTCTAGAAATGGTGTTATTATTATGAAGAGGAATATTATATGCTAATGTTTTTAACGGTTTCCCAATAGGGGTAGTGAAAGGTTATTCCCTATTATCGTTCTCTAAAGAATAGCAATTTCGCCATAATATTTAGACCTTCATTGCAGATGGGTGGGGTGGCGGAGTGGTTAGCACTTTCGCCTCGCAGCAAGAAAAGCTGGGTACGATCCCAGCACTTGTGGCACTGGGTGACAACTCGGAACAAATCGTTTTGCGTTGAGTTTGCAATTTCCCTCCCCACTGGTTAAAGGGGTTTCCTCCGAGCCCTTCGGTTTAACCTTCCATAAAAACTTGTTGAGGTAAACGGTACGCATTGTCACCCGGCCACCTGTTTAAGGCATTTAAAGTCGCTCGATGACTTGGGCCTAAGGTGGTGCCTTGGGTATTAGCCAAGCTGATTATTAAATGTTAATAATAATTTAGTAAATGATAATCAAAATGTGATCGAGAACGTGGTTATCAAACAATAAAAAAACATAGCTTTTCGCGGTACTGATGACGGATTTCGCGATGCACAAAAATCTATAGCTAGTTCGAGTGCAAGTGGCCAATCGGTTGAGGAAATCTCTTCCACATTAGAAGTTCCTTTGTCAAACACCCCTTTGGTTTGTAAAGGCTCTTTAGTAGACAATTTTTTGTACTCTGATGTGAAATAGAATTCCATTTCGGTATATTCAATGTAAATTTTGTACAATGTCCAGCGGCCTTCGTTAAATTCCATTATAAATCACATAGACTTTGGCTAATTATTGAAATTAACAAAAAGCTACTTGTATTGATAATTAACTCGCCTTTGATATTAGTTTCCTATGATTGAATTTATTTTCGACTTGTCATTTTAATTTCAATTAATTTTAATCATTTAGAGCCTTAAACGAAGTATTTCTCAAATCTAGGCCGCAAAAGCCCCAGCTGAAGAGTCACGTGACGGTGATAATTACTTAATTTTTTATTTCACCGACGATGTCGCTACTGTCGAAAAACACCTGTCTGCTAGCTGTCACGTTCCCGTTAAGTCCTCGTAATACTTGTATCTAGAATATTATATATTTCCTATATCTATGGCAGCGGTCTCAACCATTTTATTTTTTATTTTTGGAAAACGGTTTTTTTGGTTGAGTGTTCCTGAACGGAGTCATGAAATGTGAAAACTACACTGACATGAAGAATAGAAAGATGAATACTTATCTTCGAATGGTATACTAAATAATTCTTAATTAACTCATTCAAATGAAAGAAGCAAATCGAAATCGTCTAGTTGCAATATATAGTAATTATACAGGGTGTTAACTAAAAAACGATACAGAGCCAATTACTCAAAATGTGTTTTATGTAAGAATTTGAAACTTGCAGTGAAAATTTCAATGACCTTGAACCAGGTCTTCAAGGTCATTCAAATTTTATCTCGAGAACCATTAGGATTATAAGAATGGTTCCAATTAGAAATGTATTATACGTTTAATTTTAAGTCTAACCCGCAAATTTCAAATTCTTACATAAAACACATTTTGAGTAATTGGCTCTGTATCGTTTTTAGATTAACACCCTGTATTTGATGAATAAAATTAGGATCTAAGTAAGGTATTTCTTGCAAAACTTAATATTTTTAGTTTTATAAATCAAGTTAATGAAAAAATGTGAGTATTGAGCGAAAATGAAATAACACGTTGTGGCCCAATAAGCTTAATTGTTCCAATGGATGCTGTTCATTTTTAACTTTCAAACATTTAAAATGATCAATTTCCGTTTTAAAATCATTTGATATTATTAATGCCATAAGTTACATAAAAATAAGTACGACACTTCCGCTCGGACACTTCCTATTCTTTCAATCGCTCTGTGACCGATTATCATAAAAAAAAAACCCTTCAATGTCATACTTATGTTATTAGTTAAATATCACGCTTTCATATTCTTGCTTTCCATAAGTCTAAAAATTACGGTGCGTCTTGAAGATAGTGATGATTTGATAGGAGGGAAATTCTGGTAGCTTTTGATTAGCTTCTATTTTGTTACAGCCGCAATGAATTGTTTATAACATAACTAGCACCCGTTACTCCTAGAATAAAAAATTTAAATTAGGTGATCCACCATAAAATCGCGATTAAGAAGAGTACATTAAATTGCATAATTGAATAAATATATTGGATTCTGTATTTCAAATTTTCCCATCTATTTATTTTGTGGGTCATGTCACCCGAACATCAAATGGTCGTCTTCTTGTTGCATATCCTCGATCACACAACAGAATCGCGAGTGTCGAACTGAATATGTCTCGAGAAATTCGGGTCGTGGCCACATTCATCCATACCAAGCTCCTATCATCAAGCACTTAAGGTTGGGGATATGGTAAGCCCAGGGCCGCCGAGACCACCCAGGCCCCGGTAAAATTTAAATTCCGGGCCCCGAAGAGAGCCGTTAGTGTTGAAGATAGCCATACTTTATTCGGAGATAAACCCGGTATAAGTACACCTCGATTGTTCAAGCGCGGGCCCCTAGACTGCACGAGCCCCGGTTATTTGTGCCGGCTTCCCCCTCTCTTGTCGAGCCTGGGAGCACCTATACGACGTTTGCCATTGGCTGAACAACTTGGTAAACGAAAATCCGCATTGTTTTGCATACTTGTTGTGTTGTATGAATGTTTATTCTCGAGAGATTGTAATTTAAACAGACAAAAAATGACACGTGAAATTATTTAAATCCTCTTTCCTCATCATCACCATCAAGTGCAATTTACAATAAATGGGCTAGGCAGGCTTTCTCGGGGATTGTCTTAATACGGGCTTAATAGGCCGAACTTCTTCCCAAAAACAAAGTTCCGAACAGGTTATACGAAATTCTTTGGCCAATTTCTGACGTCTTCGGTTCCAGCATGACGGTACACCAGCACAGGATCATTATCGTTATGACGTAAATCGTCAATAACGTTTTGTCAAGTTCGAACAACAGACCAAATTTATACGTAGTGTTGTAAGTTGGAAAATTTTCCGGAAAATGACCGAGGCCTTTTTTTTCGGAAAATTTTCCATATTTTTCCAAAAAAAATTCCATGATTAGTCTAATATTGTTGGCAAATTTAAATAAAGCGGCATTTTCGTCTCATCTTTTTCGAATTTAAAAGTAAAACTAAGCCTCTAGACTAGCTTTAAACGGATTAACAATGTAACACTAATAATGTTTTATAGTATGTTTACTGTTATTAGATCGATTAATATCGATAATAAGTTAAAAAAATTAAAAACCCCTAAAAATTAATTTATGTTACAATTTTTTATTTTTCCGATTTGCGGAAACTTTTCTGGAAATATTTCCGCATTCTATTTTTCCGGAAAATTAACAATACTATTTTATAGTCATCACACTGGAAAAGTGGTTTTAGGTAGTAATATCTTAGTGAAAAATTGGCCTATTTCTATACAACCAATTTTGTTTGTAAGTTATAGAGTGTGCACTACAACGAGTCATGGAACTTTGTCTGTCTCCAACAGGGAAAAAATAATTTGAAAACAGTGAAATTTAATAATTAAGACGATCCCTGGCTAAAAAACAAAGAACATTTTAGAATTCTAGATTAAATAGGCTTTTAGAAAAAATCTGGGGTGATCAAATTGAAACACCCTGTTGGAAGATACGTAACGAACATGTACAATTATAATTAAAAATATATTCGGCAAAGTAGCAAAAAACTACCAAATTATATTATTTATATTTCTGATTTCTGTAAAACAATATTTAAAGGCCGAGAACAGAGATTCCATTTTATCGTGTGCGAATTTAGACCCCCACAAAATTGAGTGACAGCGTCGACAGCTTGACCGACGGCTTGGACTGTTTTTGAATAGAATATATACAATGAGCATCAAAAAAGAGGTAAGCTACAATACCTTGAATTGTCCAGGCGGTCACTCAAGCTGTCAGAGCTGTCACTTAAGTTGCCAGAGATGTCAATCAGTTGTCACTCATCAAAAAATTAAGTACAGGATAAGAGGGGTGGAAATTCGCTCTGGTCTCGGTCTTTAAAAATATTTGAGAGAAAAATCCCTCGACCTAGAGTTTCGAAACACCCGCTACAGTAATATTATTTCGTCATTGTCTCATTGTCTACTTTTTCTCTTTTAATATATTACAAGACATAAAAAATTATTCCAACAGAATAAATAGCATCTGCTCTTTCAGCGTTAATGATTTTAAAATCCGCGAGCTTTTCAGCAGGTCAGCGCGTCGCTCGTAAGGAAAGCGTGTACGCGTATATACCGTCGGAATAATAAGCGCGCATTCCTCTACCGTCCAGTCTATTTATGTAACTCATTAATTTAAACCAGCGACCCGAACTAGGTATGCGTTAAAAGGGCGTATCTTGTCCTCTTTATCTGGTATAATTAATATTGTAAGTCTCATTGATTTTTCCTTTTTTATAGTTAGCGGGCGGTGGGGATCTCCGAGAAAGAAAGGGCCGGCTCGCTTTGGCCACTCTCGAACTTTTCGTGGAGCAGAGCTCTTTTAAATCGCGCCACAGAGAGAGAGAGGGTTGAAACCGCCAAACCGAAGATTTACAAGCAAATCCAGATCATTTAAGGTAAGCCATTTTCTTTCGCTTAAATACGGCTATCAAATGTATAATATCAGGACCGTAAAGTGTAAATTAAATGCATGAAGTGAAATATTTATGTTTGAAAAAAATAACCAACGCTGTTACGAATAATAACAAGTAATTTTTGTTGGTATACTTGGGTTAACGCTATGCGTTAAAACTATAATAAAGGAAGAAATTTACTATTCAAAAGCGTAGTAAATTTAAAATAACTTTATAAAAAATATTGATCACTACTAGTTTCGAAGCCTCCCGGCGTCATCGGGTAATTTAATTTTTTCTAATCAACTATTAGTATTTTAAATTTTATATTTATTTGAATATGATATAATGAATATTTCTTTGGTGTTATATAAATTAACAATTAAGAATAAATAACGTTATTTCATTTCGGGGTAGGTGTAAGAGTTTTCGATTCATGTTCGCCAAGAGTGTGGGCAAATCGCTATAGCAAAGACCTATGAATACATTAATAAAAATATAACCCCCCCCCTCTCAGAAAATATATCAGCAGGAGCTTCATAATTTCATTATAACACCTTTTTTTTTTAAAGATTTACCATTCTGGGTAATAAAAAAAGTGAAATAATAACTTCATTAGACCAATGATTTGGAAGGAAAACAAGGCTTTATTTCAGGAAACAACCCTGGAAAAAGTAAAAATAATATTGTTGTCTAGTTTGATTTTGACCTTGAATAAGTGTTGCCGCGAGATATTTTTAAAATGTACTTTTGGAAATCACGGTACTTTTTCTACTTTTGCAATAAAAACCAGTGCTCGACCTATTTCCGTATATATTTAATACCAACAAGGTTGAATAGGTGGCGCTTAAGTTTTTTCGCAGAATTGGTTCGCTTTCAACTTGAAATAGGGAACAACCATATTTTGGCAACATTGAGCATGTGACTCTCAAAAACTAAAATGTTGTTAAGTATTTGAAATCTAACCTAGTCACTAGCTTCACAAAAGTAGTTTTTCTCGTATTTTACGGTTTACTAATAGTAAAACTTCCCAAATCTTAAAACGTACCAAAATGCCTTTAATAATACCCGAAATGTTACTTTGTAATTAAGAGTTTTAAATAAGCGAAACTATACAATAAATTTGGTCTTACCCAACTTGCTTAAATGGTAAACAAAATCATGTGACTACCATATCACAGCCAACTTCGATTCGGTAACTCGTGTTCCTAGTTGGCCGTGCGACGGTAAAGAAATTTATTCCGACTTGGTCTACCCGTTGGTATTCGTCAGTCTCAATTCCTTAAAAGGTCTGTAACGTTATCTGTACCAAAAGCGTATAATATATTTCTTATTCATCTAACTGTCTCGCTTCTGTTATTCGCTTGAGAAATGCGCTTTCGCAGGACGTTATTCCGTGCTTGGTACGTTTTTTCAAAAAGTGGCGCTATAGTCGAGGTTTACGCTGAGGAGACACTTTTTGGAAAGGTGGAATATTTTATTGGTATATGTTCTGAACTGCTGAAGACCACCAAAAACTTGCGGTCATTTTATGAATGGCATTCTGAAAAATTTCTACGCGGGGAAGACTGCTAACTAGCTGACACACTAATTTTACAAAAGTACAGTGAATTATGATTTCGTTATTCATATAACTTAATTACATTTCACATTTGAGGCAAAATGTGAAGATTACGCAATGCGAGGCAGAAGGGTGATGGTTTTCTTCGGATAACCAAGTGGACAATAGGTTGTTGCCCATATTATCTCGAGCGTGTACAGTGCGCGAAGCTTCTATTTCAAATGAACCATCGTCCCAACGCCATTGTTGAGGGTATTTAACGGTAAAAGTCATACTTTGAGAAAAATATTCGTAGTTTTAACTCAACCGTAATGAAACATTTCGAAAAATGGCATCTTTTAACTAGTCCTGCTGATCAAAATTTCAATTATAAGCTTCGTGCGTAGTTTCAATTTTGGTCACAAATATCGCACAATATGTGAAAGCTCGTTCAAAATTATAAGTTTCAACCGAAAAACATGGAAATTCAACAGTCGTCTAATATTTCTTCACATATTTAGTTTACGGATATTAAGATAGATGGCACTCTAAAATAATAATATATAATTATAATCAGCTAAAGGATTTCGTGGATGGCAATATTTTTTACCAAATTTATGTCAACCAAAATTTAGTATTATAGCAAATAATTTCTTAAATTTACTTATATTTATTAATAAAATAAAATGCACCGACTCAACAATGTATAAGACGGTTTCTCTGTAAGTTATAGGAAATTTCATCTAAAACTTTGGATTTACTCCTAAATATGTATATTGTAACTATACACATACACGAAGTTTCAATGAAATCGTAGACGGGTAAGTGAGTTCATTTCACGTAGAATAACCCATTTAATTAAGAATTATATGGCAGCAAAAGTAAATGAACCGAAGTTAGACTGCTATACTCACCATGTTGGAGGCCTTTTCCTTATGAAGTTACATTTTGACCTCGAATTGGAAATTTTGCCACATTTTCCTACAAGGAGTTAAAAGAGCGCCAGAGAGCTTCAATGTGTGGCCTACTAGCCCCTGAAAGTAGGCTTCAACAAGCGCAATACCAAGCAGCAGGGAAATGCGAACATTAAGGTTTGGGGTCGTGCAGGAATCCATAACGCTACTTGGAATGAATATCTCCCCATACCCCCTGTGGTATTTAATTGTGGCGGAACATTGTGGGTGGGGCCAAAAACGTTTATACGGCCTTAAATGACGTAAAATTCGGTGACGTGAAAGTTCTCGCGTTTGATTCGTTATTAAAAATAAACAGGATTTTTGTTAGTCGACAGCTAGTTTTTATCATCGGGAAAGAATGGCCGAACTCATCGGTAGAGTTGATTTAGATGTTTTCCCATATTATAATCCGCGATAGATGAGTCATTAAAACGAATTCATGTTTTAGAAAAAATAGTAGTTTGTAACAAAGCTTCAAAGAAAAGGGCGATAATATAGTCCGTAAAGATGAAGTCTATTTTCCTCCAAACCTGAACCAAGGCCTAACAGCTCAGATTTAGAAGCGTGGAGTGAAGCAAATTTTTATCAAAATACTGTGAGAGTTATCATAACATCCAACAAATTAAAAGCCATCTTATCATGATAGGATTTTCAAACATGTATTCCATAGTGCTAGGCATAAAGTGTTAAAACCATTGGGTCTTTTCCTTGCATGAACCATAGACTAGTCCATGCATGAACTCAATACAGTCTTTAAACCGTCGCGGAGGGAATATTAAAAATGCCGTTCTCTAAAAACAACTGCTTTCAACCGTTTTTAAAGTTCTTTTATAACTTTGTTCTTATTCATATTTCGGTCTACAATTGGTGGTTTTTTTTCGCCTGTTCTGGGTTTTTTGAGCAGGTTAAAAAGTGTAGCCATGACGTTATTTTACTTCAATTCTGTCTTGACGAAAAAAACGAGTTGGTGTAAGAAGGGAGTAGTTAAAGGTTAAAGGTTATTTATAAGAAGTTTCCCGTCATGTTTTCGTGAAACGAAATTTAAGCAGACGACAAAGCTAGATTACTCCCTCTACACCTCCTTTCGAGGAGAGTAAAAAGTGTAACCTTAGAGCTCTGGAACAAGCGAACAAAATTCGGGACAGGGTAAATCTTACCCCGAGAACAGCCGAATAAAACGTCTTAGGGTAAAAAGTTGACACTTTTTGTCCCCGGACAAGCGAAAAAAAACCACCTATTATAATCAACTCCACAAAAGACCTTAGCCTAGCTGATAATTATTATTATTATTACCTAATTAGCAAACAGACGACTGAGAAAATGACATTTTAGTCACGTGGTTTTATGAGTGGAGGAGCTAACACTCGGCTTATGAGCTCCACCTACTATGTTCCGCCAGAACGGCAGGGAATCAAAGCCGTTGTTCATTCCAAGTAGCTTTATGGATTCCTGGTTCGTGTGATAGGTAAAAAAGGACTTGGTAAACAAATCGAGGTAACCTGCGTAAAAAAGTAAACTGAAACAGTATTTAAAGTCCCTGCTGCTTGGTTTTGCGCTTGTTGCAGCCTACTTGCAGAGGCTAGTAGGCCATACTTTGAAGCTCTCGGGTGCTCTTTTCGTTTATTCCCATTCGACCGAAATCCCATTCGACCGAAAGAATTTTAAAATGTAGCCCAATTGGCGGGGTGATTTGGTATTTTATTTATAAGGTATGTACTATCGAAGATCCATGTTTAGGTTAGGTTAGGTTAGAGTTGGTTAAGTTTACTTTTTCAGTTTTGGTTCAGTTACTTTTCTTGACTAGGTGAAGATAATTATTATTGATGTATAAATACCCTCCTTTATTAGCTATCCGCTCCATTGCAAACGACTTCAGTAACTAAATTGAAAACATAGCAAAAGCCAATTTATATAGCAGCGTTCGGTCGAATGGGACACATAAACCGCACGTTTCGGCGGAATTTGGTCGAATGGGACACCTCAAAAACCGCCTTCGGTCGAATGGGACTAAAGCGCTCTTTTAACTCATCGTAAGAAAATGGGGAAAACAACGAGCATACTTCTCAACTCACCCCCTACAACTCCTTAAAGTGTTTGCATAAACTTCTAAAAACACCCTGTATTGTGAAACGAACCTCACTTTTTCTCAAAACCATTAAAGAGTATTAACAAATCAGGGGGGGGGGGTTCGAGGTGGTGAGTGGGGATTATGACACCCCCTATCTCCCGCGCCGACCCTTGCTTCCCATATCTCCTCTCTTGAGTTCCTTGCACCCGTCCCGACCTTTAAACTTTTTTGACGGGTTAGTGCGAAATTCGTAGAAGGGGAGTTAGTGTGAAAGAAAGGGACATCGTAGAAAGGGAGGTTTAGTTGGGATTTTTAAGTAGTTCAGGACTTTTTGCTACGCGTGTTGCGTTTTTGCTACAGCGTTTACCTTTCTTACGTACAAATCAGATCTAATTCATTAAAACTAAGACCCCGGGCGAAGCCGCGTATTAAAGCTAGTTTCATATAAAACAACTCTTTATTGATATACACAAAAATACTATATATATATATATATATATATATATATATATATAGTATCGACGGATACTTCATGGCTAGTTAAAATAAATTTAAAAGAATTATTTTATAACAACATTTTTCTTTTTATTTACGAAAATCCGAAGCTTTAATTCCAACAAACGTACAATTTTGTTATTTGCTTATTTTGGTTTCAAAAGAAGCTATTGCATTCTACGGCAAACTTGTCTTCTTTCAAGCCCTCAAAACTCGGGGAAAAATTACCGTATTTTGAACGAACCAATTAAATTCTTACTTTATTCAATGTGCTCTTCAACTTTATCGATGACACTTTTTGTCTGCAACCTACCGGTGATTAATTTTTTTTATAAAACGCACAAAAATTCATCGATTTTTCTGAAATTTACAAAGTCAATTGATTTCTACGAGTGGTTTATACCCTGAAAATTTCATAATTTTCTGTCACGTCGTTGGAGAAAAACGCTAGGATTAATCAATTTAAAAGACCCTGTTTATAAATATATACTTTTGTTTAAGTAAAAGAACATTAGTAAAATTAAAGTACTTTTATATTGATTATCCTGTGTCCACTGTAATGATTGTTATCATAGAAATATACCCGCGCGTGGTGAACTGCTCTTAAGATACCAAATTGCTATACAGTGTTATTATAGTGGCGATTGTACGTGTATAAATAAAATAGTAAAATGTTTGTAATTATCCCGAATTCGTGGCCTACGCTCAATGTCTTGGTCCACGTAATAATTGATCCTTTGAGCCAACACAGACACGAAGCAATCTATTTTGCGAAAGCGAAAAGATAATGACCGAATTTCGATGGCAAAATGGGACACGCGAATATATATTTTTACGAAAAACTGTTAAGGCTGCAATTGAATTACTTTCGAAACGTTGTAGAGAGAACGAACAGTAGCTATTATAGGACGTGCTCGTTACATCTGGAGATATAGACTTGCCTTCACTGTTACAGCAAGAAACCTGCATGTTGCCTTCCACTATTAAACGTTTCCTTTAGTACCTTCTGCTGTTCCACTTATCATGAAAGGTTAGTTTGTTTATGGACAAGTACAAATTTTGTTACTTCCAAAATATTGAAATTACACCTGAATTTTTAGTTTCCAAAGTGATTAATGTACGCAAGTGTCGGCTCGACGTGAAGTAACTCTTCTTTCAACAGATGTCGCTAGCATCGAGATAAAAACAAGATAGTTAAGCTACATTTTGACCCAAAAGGCGGGTACTTATAGCTAACCCTCGCGTTGAATGGCTCGTTTTTAAATTGATCAATAACATTAATTACAGTAATTTTAAACAATATGTACGTCCACTAAATAGAGTGCAAGAGGTGTAAATATAATAATTTACAATGGCTTATTGACGACTGTATCATTTGGCTATTATAAACCTTATCTTGCTTTGCCATAAATAGATGGCACCACGCTCTCCAGTAAAGTCGTTTTTTTCTAATAATCGGCTAGATTCATGGCCATCTCTAAGAACAGGGGCCTTTTCATAATACAGGTGGCAATGATAGAGCCGACAGTTGCTTTAAGAGTCCAACAATTTTAGAGATTACCTCCGAAACAAATCAGCGTCGGAAATGTCACGGAATATGACGTAAATTATGTCACTTCCAACTCCGTGACGAAAAGTTGGTGACGCGGATTTTGAAAACGCACAGAATTCCTTGCGCGTTTCTAACTTTAACAATCTATTCGCTGTAACCAAAGAACGAAGCGCCACCGTGCGGAAAACACACGAAGCTCTAACTAAGGGATAAGCAGCATAGGCTTAGTATACCGGTTACAGGTTTAACGTTTGCATTTTGGCAAAATATTAAATTTAGAATAATAATGCCAAGTAATAAAAAAAAGTCAGCTAGGCTAGGCTAATACCCAAGGCACCACCTTAGACATAAGTCGTCAAGCAACTTTTGAAGCCATTAATTCAGGTGGCCGGGTTACAGTGCGTAGGAGGGTGGTGGCAAGCCCTGCATGCCACGCGTTCGAGCCAACAGCTCCCTACACTAACTATTACCGTTAACCTCAACAAGTTTTTAATAATTGTTGTAGTGTACCAAAATGCAATAGGCTTTGTTGGTTTCAAACGAATATGACACGCAGCGCCTCTCGTGGAAAGATCACGCGTAACTTTGTTTGAAAGTTTTTCCAAGCCCTATTGAAATTTATGTAAATTTGGCGATAATTTAACGTTAATTAACCTACCAAATGAAATAAGAAATATTCCACTGTCAATTTTCCCCGTTTATATGAACTTAAATGTATTATAAAATCGTCTTGATAAATCGTTTATCGCTTTATAACATTCAAAAATAATATTTTTAACGCGCCATGTTGATAATCGAACAGCTGCTCGTCTAGGTAAAGTTTGCGTATTAGAAAGCAAAATGAGATATTTTAGAAAGTAGGTTGTAATTGGGAACGATATTAATACTTTTCGCGAATTTTGTCATCAGTGAATTATAAATATAACTTTAAATAAGTTTCAAGGTTTATTTAAAAGCTAATTTCATAACTTTTCATCCATTGGTTCGTTCACAATGCATCTTTAAAGTAGGTGAAAATGTTAACGAGGTGAATCTTCAATCTTGCGCAGTCTTAAGCCTCGGTTTAATCTACCGCGTATTTTGAAACGGAAAAACCCGAGTACTATCGTTAAATGATGGCGAACTCTAATTGTAATAAGAAACAAATAACTAAATACGTGGGATTTTTGGCGTTAAATGGACTTAGAACCTATTTTAGAGAATCTACGAAGAGAAAAGGTCAAGCTCTTTTGGTAGGCAATCGTATATTTAACGTTAGGGAAGCAGTTAAAGAAGACAGCTCAGTAGTTCAAGGGCAATGCATACGAGAGACGTCGGTGACTAAAAAGGTCTACGATTTAACAGTTAATGTAAGTAAGTAATTTAATTATAATTGTCATATGATTTCTATAAAATATTACTCTAGGTTGTACAAGATAGTATTTAAAATTCAGCGGGAATCTCCGCTCTCTCCCTAGATGTATATCTAGGCATACGCATGAACTTTGAGCTCGTCTATTTCGAAAATAAAACGATAAAATATATCTTTAAAGCAAGTGTCGGCTCGACGTGAAGTAGCTCTTTTTTCAACAGATGTCACTAGCGTCGAAATCCGATCAAGATGCTTAAGCTACATTTCGACACAAAAGGCGGGACGTAAAAATACCCTCGCGTTGATTGGCTCATTTTTAAGTTTGTCAATAACTTGAATTATAGTAATTTTTAACAATATATTTTAAATGGGATATTTAATTTAGGTGAAAGTCCACTAAGTAGAGTATAAGTTTTCTAGTTATATTAATTATAAATGGTTATCTGACGACGTTATTGTTTCGCTATTTTGAATTTTAGCTTCCTTTTCCATTAATAGATGGCACCACGCTCTCCAGTAAAGTCGTTTTTTTGAAGAATCGTCTATATTCATGGCCATCTCTAATAACAAGGGCCTTATCATTATACAGGTGGCAATGATAGAGCCGACAGTTGCTTTAAAGCTTTTTATGGGTTTCTTTAAAATTCATTTATTATGGAAAAATGTTAATCAAATATTTTTTTTCTAAAAACGATTTGTTAATTTACTTTAAATCATCGCTACAGTTACATTAGCATCAACGAGAATTGTAGTTTATTTTTAACCAAGTTAAGCGTGAACTCGCCCCTAGAGGCGCTGCGCGTCAATCGCTCGTACTCTTAGTTACTCTTAGCGAGTCTTAGTTACTCTATAGACGGTTAAAAAAATAAACAAGCTTGTCAGTCCTCTTCCCGAAGGAAGGTTTTGTTTGAAAATGGGGAAATAAATGTGACGTAGACCCGACGCTAGTGTCACCTATGGCCAAAAAAAATATTTATTTTCAAGGTTTTGTCCGTTAAAAATCGATCTTCTAGTAACCTTGCGTCAGCCCAACGCGAGGCCCAACGTCTGCTATAACAAATCCAAAGGCTTAGAGCTCTTTTAAACGTTAGTTTTGGCTTAATTTCAAATTAGACCTTCAACGTTAACCGAAATAAAGATATTATTACCCTTTAAGTGCTTAATTTTGATGCATGATGGCTTTCTGTTTATTTAAAATAATTATTGATAATCCATTGAAGTTTACAAACAAATATAAGAGATCAAATGACTAAGATTTGTTTTGAAGGGCATCCATGTTTAATAAAATAAAAACATAAAAATCGTAAATGCGCATGCGTGCACTAGGATCTAAAGCAATCCAATCACGGTGTCCCTTACCTCTAAGATTTCCTCTAGACACAGTTTTCGACGGTTACAATATTTGAATCGCATTTTTTATTCTTCTGTTCAGGATATAAATCAATGATACCAGGCCTGAGTATGCATTATTTTCCAAAAGATAAGATTTCGTGAGTGCAATAGAAAAATGCCTTAAAAATTGGAAAACAAATTATCAATTCCACGAGAACCTATTTATTTAATTTGTGTTTTCATATTCTAGGGTAATCAATTAGTGGATTATTAATGAGTGTCTCTCACGTGCCTTGCGACAGCTGTAAGGAGCGCCATTGCCTCAAGTGCAAAGAGCTCATGAATCCGCCACCGGCTCAACCACCCCGAATTCCTGACAACTGCGACATATGTTACCAACAAACTTGCAAAATATGCACCACTTTTCAGTGCAGAATTTGTACGGAAGAGACATGTAAAACGTGCGTTCAAAGCTGCAACGTTTGCCTCATAAACCAGTGTGGAACATGCGTTAACTGTTCTAAAAAGTTATAGCGGAAGTGCGGTTACTATTAAAATTGATCTCCGCTAGATTCACAGTTTGAATAAATACATTTTACAACACAACAGTTAAAATTGCACCGTAGACTTACGTACTTTGAAAAACCATCCGGACCCTGGTAAAGTACACGTTTAAAGCGTAAAATAATAGATTGATATTTCCCTCGTAAAATATATTATATACTTAGGGTGGTGCCTAATACGAAAGTTTCAGCCACTCCCAAAATCAGCCACTCTCAATAATTCGAAATATTTGTGGAAGTTAAAAGAAGCCTTTGATCGAGGGGTCGGACATTTACCAAAATCCCGTACACTTTGCCTAGAATCGCAAAATCTTTTAACTTTCTCTATGGTAAATTAACATTGAAATCCAAAAATCACTTCAAAAGGTAATGTTAAAATCGCCAAAATCTCTACGAAATCCCGAAATCCCGTACAATATAATGGCAAGTGTTCGACCCCTCGCTAATAATTAAGTTCCTTATTTGCTTTGTATATTTGTTACATTAAATAACGTTCTTAGAATAAAGTTTCGTTATGTGTGAAAAATCTGAATTTTAGAAGAGATCCAGCGATCCGACTACGCGCGAGGTGGACGAGGCTTAACGCAGCCTCAACGCCAACAGTCTGTCTGCGTACCTGAGAGAATAAGGATACGGATAGCTCATTACTAAAATCATTTGATCAAGATTGGATCCAGTCGTGTTCAAATACCTTAAAATAATCTTGATCAAGATGGGATCAAGTCCTATCCAGAAAACTTAGATAAGAAAACATTTATTCAAATTAATTAATATATGACAAGTTTTTGAACAAAATTATTTTAATTCAAATAAATTTGAATTATTTCTGAAAATTAAACCGTTTTTGTCTCAAACCTTAGGCTGCTCAATATTTATTTATATATTAATAAAGCTATTATCAAAGGCCTTAATACACGTATTTAGCTCTTACTAAATTTTTCTATTGGATCAAAACGTAATATATAAAACCCGTTAAAGTGCTTAAACGCAGTTATTCAAGTTTTTCTACAGTGTCATTTTTCCAAAATAAAACTTTAAATTAGTAATCTATATAATAAAATTCTAAGCCCTTTTCGTCGCATTTTTTTCTGACTTTCATTCGCGACTCTAACGTGGCATCGCCGCAGGTACACGGAGGTACACACTGAAGGTATGCCTAGCGCTTCGCCTTAATACTAGGTCATCTACATAATTTTTTCTGACTTTAATTCGCGCCTCTAACGTGGCGTCGCCGAAGGTACACGGAGGTACAAACTAAAGGTCTACCTAGCGCTTCGCCTTAATACTAGGTCATTGAGTATATTTCAGAAATCGGGTCTAACGTGACATCGCCGAAGGTAATTTCTCTGTGTATAACCCGTGGTCGTAGCGCTTCGCTTTAATACTAGGTCAAGTATATTTTGGTCATTAAGTTTGTTTTTGGAATTTCGGATCGGATTTCGCACTGGCTTGAATTTCGCACTGTAAATCGGGACTCAAGGACGAGCGTATTTTTATTTGTTCGTCATGAGAGTAAATCAGCCATTGGATACAGGGGGTTTAAAGGAGTACAGAGGGGTTTGGGACGGTGGCGAGTTTTTGAGTTATTTTTCCGGGAAAAAGGGTACCACGGAAATTCTCGCAGGGGAAAAGAGGAGGGGAGTACCACGGTAACTATCACATGGGAAAAGGGGGGAGGGGATACCACGTTAATTATCGCATGGGACAAAGGGGGAGGGTGTTCCGCGGTTATTATCACATGGGAAAAGGGGGAAGGGGTACCACGGTAGTTATCACATGGGAAAAGAGGGGAGTGGGTACCGTGGTAGTTATCACATGGGAAAAGGGGGGAGGGGGTACTACGGAAAATATCACATTTGAAAAGGGGGGAGGGGGTACCACGGTAATTATCACATGGGGAAAAGGGGAGGAAGAGCCTTACTGGGGTGCTTCTACTATGGGGAAATTAGTACCATGAAAATTATCCCCTGGGAAAAAGGGGGATGAGGCCTTACTGGGGGGAGGTTCGACTATGGGGTAAAGGGTACCACGGAAATTATCGAGTGAAAGAAAGGGTCGGGGGCCTTACTGCGGTGGTTCAACTATGGGGTAAATGGATACAGGGGGTTTAAAGGAGTACAGAGGGGTTTGGGACGCCGGCGAGTTTTTGAGTTATTTTTGTGGGGAAAGGGTACCACGGAAATTCTCGCATGGGAAAAGGGTGGAGGGGATACCACGGTAGTTATCCCCTGGGAAAAAGGGGGAGGAGGCTTTACTGGGGGGGGGGAAGTTCGACTGTGGGGTAAAGGGTACCACGGAAATTATCGCGTGAAAAAAAGGGTCGGGGGCCTTACTGCTGTGGTTCGACTATGGGGTAAAGGGTGCCACGGTAATTCTCGCATGGGAAAAAGGGGAGGCGGCCTTACTGCGGTGGTTCGAATATGGGGAAAAGGGTGCCTCGAAACACACCACTAGCTGAGGGCCCGCCTGTAAGGCGGGCTTCTCAGCTAGTTATAAATAATATTATCAATGGTTACACTGAACCATAGACTAAATATACAGAGACACGTCTCGGGCAGCCCTCTACAACGCTATCCCCAAAGTTTGATTCCTGTAACGAGGCAGTTTCACGGTGCGCGAAAGCGGAGGGAGGGAAGACATATGCCGGGGGAGGAAATCGAACTATTCAGGGGCCAGACACGTGATTATTTTTGAACCGGTGCCAGCGTTGCCAGACGTACCATAATTATTGTACAAAACAATAATTTTAGCCCAAAATTTTGGTCGTAACATAATTTTAGGTTTGTACAATATTGTACGCTTATTTACAATAATTTTAAAGTTGTATACCATAATTTCAATAATTTTAGTTTAAGATGGTTTTTTCCAGTCTCGTCAGTTTTTTATTTGATTATGGCAGTTTGGAGAAGTTCGGCTTAGGCCGTAAGCCCGGGCCTCGCCCATAGACTATGGTAACATGTTCACTTTCAAAAGAATCCTTATTTCCCACCCTGGTCTCAGTTCCCTTGTTCAGTGCGCCCATGGATATTCTATGTACCGCGCCAAATCCTATAGTTATCTGCTTATCACTTATCATTGGGTTTGGAGTTCTTTGGACAATGGAGAAAGAAACTACGATACCTCTAGCACGGGCCGATTGTTCGAAGTGCGGCACGAAAATCCGCTAGCCTGGTTCGTAGGATTTTAGCGACTCCTATTTTATGACAGTCATTACGGAATTTTTATAAAGTTATAGTTGTTCCATTCATTAAAAGGTGGAGACACTCTACTATTCACAAAGGTGTATTGGGCCGCTGTTCGCGCGCCTGCTTTTCTTCTCCAGGATAGTAGTTTCTTCCTCCATGTTTGGACAAGTCTAGTAATCTTAGGTTAGTGGTTGAGAATCACGTTGAAAGCAGTTTAGGGATACATGGGTAACATTATACCAATTATTATTTTCTAAAAAGAATGACGACTTCTAATAACGGTAAGTTTTCATTTTGGAATTGGTATTGAAACTCTTTCTTAAAACAAATTAATATTTACAGTTGAATTATTGTCAGAAGAATCTGATTCTGTAGAGATATTTTATTTTAAAAATTTAAATTTGTAATTTTTTAAATATGTGCAATAAATTTTGCAATACTTATACTTCAGTGTTATAGTGTAAAATAAGTAAAACGTAGATAGTTCAAATTTCAATATTTACACTATTTTATTTTTTAAATTCGCGCGGCTAACCCTTGGAGCTATTAAATTAATTATATATTGTTTAAAATATATTTAAATACTTACCACTTAATAAATCGTCTAATTGTCTGCAGTTAATTGAAAGATCTAGTGGCACTTCCATTATCCCAGAAAATAAATAACTGACGCTAAATTTTATTAACTTTTTACATAAATTTATTGGAAATTAAAACCGATGATACAGAAATCCAAATAAAACCGGCTGGTGCCAGCATGCCAGCCATGTGGGAATTCCGAAGTCATGTGACGATTTATTTGCCCCTGAAGTTGAAGCCAACGCGCCCAAGTGAGACGATCGCGAACTAGTCCCATCTATGGCTGCTGCGGAACGTAAGCGTGACGCGAAAAGCTGCCCGAGAAGTGTCTCTTGTATTAGTCTATGACTGAGCATTCGTTTTAGATTTTTCTATTTCTCTGGGCCTTAACAGTAAGAATTAACTTTGTATTCCGAATATTTTGCAGACAATGAAAGAAAATCAACAATTTATGCAATAAATCTTTGGCCTTACTTTGACTTATTTGATATATTTTTTAAAAATTAGATAAAATTTTTATCAAAGTTTGATCCGAATTTTTTTTTGAGATACACAAATCGGTGTCGACCTGAGGCCTTAGACACCAGCACACAATAACTGATTAATCAGGGTGAGAGAAGTGTAACGGCCACGCCAACGGGGCGATAAGGGGGGACAGGGGTGGGGACACCCATCGCGGAAGTATTCCGGCCACCCGTTGGGGTATTGGTGGTCTTCCTCACACGGCCATCCACAAACTCTGCCTCCCAGACGCTTGGGATTACAGGAGTACGACACTACTCTGGGCTGAAATTGATCAAATTAAAGAAAGTTGTCATACTAATTTTAAATCAAATTAATTTGGAATCTACTAAACTTCATGAAAAAAATTAAATTACCCGGACAAAGATTAAAGTGCGAATCAATTAGAGATTTAAACATAAAATCAGAAAACAAAGTCATCGCTATGCTCTCTTTTAAATACCCTCTCTTCTACTTTATAAATAGCTGGGTTTTACAGTTCAACCCATAGTTCGTTTTTATAACTTTGTTAAAGCAAACTATTTAGAGCTAGCCTATCTGTACCCTGTTGCCGTAATAGGCTATCTGTACCCCGTTTCCTTGCTATATGGGTGCCGTAATAAACTATCTGTACCCCGTTTCCTTGCTATATGGGTACCGTTAAAGGCTATCTGTACCCGGTTTCCTTGCTATCTGGGTACCGTAAAATGCTATCTGTACCCCGTTTAATTGCTATCTGAGTACAGTAATAGGCTATCTGTAACCGTTTCCTTGCTATCTGGATGCCGTAATAGGCTATCTGTACCCCGTTTTTTTGCTATATGGGTGCCGTAATAAACTATCTGTACCCCGTTTCCTTGATATCTGGGTGCCGTAATAGGCTATCTGTACCCCGTTTCCTTGCTATCTGGGTACCGTAATAGGCTATCTGTACCCAGTTTCCTTGCTATCTGGGTACCGTTAAAGGCTATCTGTACCCGGTTTCCTTGCTATCTGGGTACCGTTAAAGGCTATCTGTACCCCGTTTCCTTGCTATCTGGGTGCCGTAATAGGCTATCTGTACCCCGTTTCCTTGCTATCTGGGTACCGTAATAGGCTATCTGTACCCAGTTTCCTTGCTATCTGGGTACCGTTAAAGGCTATCTGTACCCGGTTTCCTTGCTATCTGGGTACCGTTAAAGGCTATCTGTACCCCGTTTCCTTGCTATCTGGGTGCCGTAATAGGCTATCTGTACCCCGTTTCCTTGCTATCTGGGTGCCGTAATAGGCTATGTTCCCGGTTTCCTTGCTATCTGGGGACCGTCTTCTTCCTGCACCAATTCAAGTAATACGACCAATGCCCAAAAGATATCCTAATATATTTGTTTAACTTAGAAACTATACGTTTACATAACACTTTATTATTATTAGTAAAAATACTTCGCCATTTCGCATGTCAACCAGCATGTTGTAATGTTCCCACAAATTTCGGAGGAGTTTCAACATATGGCAAACATCTAAGAAAAAGGCAACTTTTTTCTCTGGGTTAGCTATTCATAAAAACATTTCTACGTTTAAAAAAGTACAGTTTGCCTAATTTAATTTAACCATTTACCAGGATTTGGAAAAACTGTTTTAATTTCAGTTTTATTCATTACAGCTCGCAGTCTTTGTGCCATAGCGATGTTAGATGAAAGACCATCACATATTAGAGCCACACATTCAAAACCCGTGGAGTGTAGAAGCTGAAAAGCTTCCTTTACCAATGTGTCCAATAACCAAGCTGGGGAGCCATGAATGAGGAAATATCCAATTGGTAATTTCCAGCTTTGTTTAGAGCAACAACCATGAAAACTAAAGCTGAAGTTGCCATTTCATTGTTGTCAGAATTAGTCACTATGGAAGTGCCATAATCAACATATCCATCGAAGGATTTACCATTCCATCTAATCTCTTTCCGAGTGGACATTTCATCTAACATTAAAGAGAATAGAACAGGGTATTCAGAATTTTGGACTTCTTTTTTTAGAAATTCAAAACTCTGTCTTGTGAAACCTGGTTCACCATTTATTTTAGAAGACCAAAATCTGAGGGTGTTTGGATGAGGCAAACAAAAAGAATGACGAAGAAATCTATACGCTTTAGGACTATAAAAATGAAGCGTGATAGCAAATTCTCTTAGCGTGCTGCTGTATTCTTTTTTGCTTTTGTTTTCTAGTCCCGCTTGCTTTAAGTGTTGAAAAATTTCTTTTGAAGTAGTTGAAAATATATCTTCGAATTTTACAACATTTTCTTCAAGCATAAGCTTATCTTTTCTCAATGTTGAAATTAGCTCTGTAAAGCAATCTATCTTTTTATTTCTCCGCCTCATTTTTTGGTTTGTTATTCTAAGTTGCTTTTGGATGACCTTTGTTTCCTTAATTTGACTCGCAAGTTTTCTTTTAAGTTGTGCGATTTCACGGTCTTTATTCTTAGCAAGAGCTCTTTCAAGTTCTATTATTTGTTGCTCACGTATTTTATGATATGTCTAGGATATAAGGTGAGGTAAAATTAGGGTTCCTAAAACTACAAAATTCATAATTTAATTACATGAAATGTTCGCAAGGAAAATAAAGTTTCATTTTGGTCTTTGACAGGTGTATCTACTTCAGTACTGCATTGCATAGAGTGGAATATTATACAGTCAAATTCCAGATCAACTACGTCATCCTGTAGTGATGGTTCATTTTCAGTGCTGGGTTCTTTGGAGTAGGAAGTACTGGATGCGTCATTATCTACTGCACCAAATTCCTGTGGTGGTGCCTTGGTGATGCATGTGGAATTGTATGCTATGAAGTAAGATAAATTTGATGAGTTTTCGTATGATTCATGGTCAACATCAATATCCGGCGGTGGTGATTCCTCCTGTGTTTATCTCTGATGAACGTGAAGATATGCCTACTTGTAAGTTGTACCGATTGTAAGTTTTCTGTAAATTATTTTAAATTGACTAAAATTGAAACTTTTTATTTATAATTAAAGAAATGTTTTTCCAAGTCAGGTTCGTCTGGATTAGGCAAGTGTAAAGTAGGAACAGCATTTTTCGTAAGTAAGCATATTTTTGAGTCTTTCTGAAAGTCCGATTGATCAAAATGATCCCCGCAGATAGCATCTTTTAGTTGTGGAGAACACTCAACATTACCAATAGCCAAAAGCCATTTCTTAAGTAAATCTGGCTTTTTAACTGGGAATCTTGATTTTAAAACATTATTTTTACAATTAGCCTAACCTATGTACTAAGATAATCAAATAAATCTTTAGTTATATCCTTACTTATGCCACGAAACCTTTTTATTTCTACCTGTATTTACACAGTTTTTAACGAAGTCCCATTGTTTTATAATTGTTAAAAACATTTAATTCAAAACAATATTTTTCATTAAAATAACTTATACACCAATAAGTTTCCAAAAAAATATTTATCTTCAAAGTACCCAGGCTCCCCGCCAGCAATAGGCACAAGTAGGCACGAGCCTACGTTGAAAAAGTGTAGGCCTACTTTAGGGGCCTCTAAATTTTTGAAACGGTGCCTATTATAACCCTCAATATTTTTAGTTACTAGTTTGTAAAATAAGATTTGATATTTCCATTTTTAGCCTACTGAGAGTAATATAACAGATAGGAAACGAAGAAAATCGAAAGTTAATTTTATCGAAATGTACTTTAATTAGAGTACGGTTGGCAACGCTGTCCGTGATCATAGATTTTCCCCTTGAAAAAACTTTTTCTTTTGAATTGACTGATAAGAGATGGTGACGCCGGGAGGGGGAAATACGTCATGCTAGGCCGCAAAGTGCAGGGACACCTGTCTTTTTGCCTCGGATCAGTGAGAAGCTACAATACACACAACAAAGACATTTAGTTTCTTGGAATTTGACGACGTCAGTGAAGAGGACCGGAGGGGGGGATTGCCAAAGCTGGATTTCTCTCTTTCTCGTCCCAGCAGAGGTAATTTGGGTTTCCCCTTTTTCCCTCTTTTGCGAAGTCACGTGATTTCAGTGACCATCGAACGGGGTCCGTCAGTGATTAGGGCCTCGCGTTTCGTCAATCGTCATTTCGTTTACGTCTCCTGAGCAAAATAGTTCTCAATTTCGAGTCTCTTTTGGCCAGAATTTAACTAGATTTAATAGTTGATTTTTCAACAGCCCTTTTCAAGGCTAATAAGCTATTGTAGCTTAATTTTCCAAACCGCCTTTTTCAAGGCTAATAAGCTATTGTAGCTTAATTTTCCAAACCGCCTTTTTCAAGGCTAATAAGCTATTTGTAGCTTAATTTTCCAAACAGCCTTTTTCAAGGCTAATAAGCTATTGTAGCTTAATTTTCCAAACAGCCTTTTTCAAGGCTAATAAGCTATTGTAGCTTAATTTTCCAAACAGCCTTTTTCAAGGCTAATAAGCTATTGTAGCTTAATTTTCCAAACAGCCTTTTTCAAGGCTAATAAGCTATTGTAGCTTAATTTTCCAAACAGCCTTTTTCAAGGCTAATAAGCTATTTGTATTTTAATTTTCCAAACAAAGTTTTTCAAGGCTAATTTGCTATATATAGCTGATTTTCCCACTGCCTTTTTGAAACCTAATTAGCAATTATATTTACATATACTATAGCTCTGCTTTATCCAAACAGTCTTTTCGAGACTACTAAGCAATTACAAGCTTCGTTTAGAATAGGTTTTAAATTAAGTTTTAAAATATGAGCACCCGAAAGTTTTTATCTGGGGCCCAAAAACGCCAGAAGCGCAAGAGAGAAGATGGTGTTGTTAGTAGTCAGAAAGGCGCAATGGAACGTTTTTGGAAATCGTCAGGCAAGAGTGATGATAGTCCCGGGGAAAGCTTGGGAAATAATGAGGGTTTAGAATTCGAAGGTGGTAATATTTCTGAGGTTCTTTAAACGTCAGTTCTGCTTTAGACATTGCACTAAGTAATGAAGCCGAAATTATTAGAAACCCTACTATATCTGCCGATGTGCAAGATTTAACTAATTTAACAGAAGTGCGCTTACACGAATTGGATATTAGTTTAGATAAAGATTGCCTTCCAGTTCAGCCTAAACTCAATCCTTTTCCTAAAACTTTAATGGGTGGTAAAAATCGTGGTTTCATTTCTTCCTGGTACGACAAATATCGAATGCTTGAGTATTCAGTTGCAAAAAATGCAGTTTACTGCTTTTGTTGCCGTCATTTTCTAGGCAGTAGAAATACTGGATTTGTGAACGGATTTTCGGATTGGAAAAATATGGCGAAAAAATTCGAAGAACATTTCACTTCGAATAAATCTTCCCACCAACTAGCCTATAGAATGTATTTAGACTACACTGAATTAAAATCTCGTGGATCAATAGCGTGTCAGGTTAATGGCCACCATAGACTTGACGTAATTAGAAATAGAGAGGTATTATCTGCACACGTGGAAGTCATAATTTTATGTTCTCAACAAGATTTAGCACTTCAGGGGAATACATCTGCATGCCGATAAAATTGGAAACAGAGGAAATTTTTTTGAAATTTTAGAAATTCTGAAAAGAAAATGTCCTGATTTGAAAGCCAAATGCGAGAGTATGCCCAATAATGCAAAATATATTCACAGCACTGTACAAAATGAAATAATTGACATTTGTGCAAATTTAGTAAGGAAAATGATTGTCGAAGAGGTCATCGAATCCGGTGGGTTTTACTCTGTAATTGCCGATGAAACCCGAGACAATGCAGGGGTGGAGCAGCTAAGCGTTTGTATTCGATATACTAGAATAGAAATAGGTGTCGTAGAAAGATTTCTAGGTTTCACTGATTTTCATAAGTTCGATTCTGAGCTTGGCAATTATAAATCTTTTGACAGAGGGTGGTTTAAAACTGGAGAATTGCGTCGGACAGACATATGACGGGGCAAGTGTAATGAGCGGACACGTAAAAGGAGTGACGGTGAAAGTAGAAGAGGCAGTAGGCGGACATTGTCCGTACGTTCAGTGCTACGTCCACCGCTTAAATTTAGTTTTAGTTGACTGTTGCTCCAAAATATTGGCAGTTAGGGAACTACTTGGTTTGGTTCAGGCCATATACAATTTTCAAAGCAATTCGGTTATTAGAAGCGATTATTTTGAAAACTCCCAAAAAGATCTGGGCTATGAGAATCTTAAAATGCCACAAAGCTGCGACACTCCGTGGTGGAGTAAAAAAAAAGGTGTTAGTTATTTTAGAAATAGACTCGATTCCGTAGTTTTAACGTTAGAGAATCTAATTGAAAACGGAAAACCAGAGGAAGCTGCTGAGTGTGGTGGGTATATATCCCAATTACATAACTTTAACAACTTAATATTAATTGTCGCACTAGACGAAGTATTAGGCGTAACGAATTCCCTGTCGGAATACTTGCAAAGTTCGAAAGTTATTTTAACGGAAGCCGTTGCCATTTGCCAAGCTACCGTTAAGACCTTAGAAGAATGTAGGAACTCGGAACGTTTTGATTTAATTTGGGTAGAAGCTAGTAAAATCGCAGAATCTGCTTTTATGGCAATACCTGATCGTAACAGCGAACCGATAGCTTTACGGAAACGTAAAATGATCCCTAACAAGAGATTAAAACATAGTGTGGTAACGAGTACAACGGGCAGGCGCGTAGGAACAATTTGAATTAAGGGGGTACAGCTTGGATGCTAAATTTGGCGCCCCCCTCATCGGCGGGCTTTTTGCGCCCCAACTAAAACAATTTGGAGCCCTTTTCAAACCAATTTGGCACCCCTTTAAAATTTCAAGGGGGTACATTGTACCCCTGTACCCCCCCCCCCGTTCCTACGCCACTGACAACGGGTAGAAGGGAAACGGAAGCAAAAACCCTGATTGACCAGTTGAGGTCCACCTATTTCGAATTAGTTGATGAATTTATTTCAGAAATGAAAATTCGACTACTGGAAAACTCTGGCTTATTCAAAGGTATAATGGCGTCTGACCCTAACTCGGAAAACTTTCTTAACGAAAACGATATCGTAACCCATTGTAACACTTATAATCGGTTTCAATTCGTTAAAAAGCCAAATTAAAATAGCCAGAAATTAAATTATCCCTAAGAAATTTACCAGCGTAATCGACTGCTTCCACTATTTAATTAAAATGGCAGATGGGTTCCCCGAAATAGTGAAATACTACAAAATTGTTTCTTGCATTCCTGTGACAAATACAATCTCAGAAAGAAGTTTCAGTTCACTCAAAAGAATTGAAACACGTCTACGGACAACTATGGGAGAATTTAGGCTTTCAAATCTGGCTACACTGTCGATAAATCGTGATTTGTCGAATTGTTTAAAAGAAAACCCAAAGTTAGTAGTCGACGAATTTGGAAAAAAAAACTAATCGAAGAGTGTCATTCCTTGATTAAAATGCCTTTAAAAAATTCAATGGGAAAATAGAAATCATGTCAAAATTTAAAACATTTAAATAAAAAAAATCCTTGAAACTCGGGAATTTTTTAAATAAACATTATAGATAGGGCCTCTAATTCAGGCTGGGCCTACGTGCATAAAATCCCTGGCGGGGCTACTGAAAGTACCTTTCGAAACGCGTTCGAAATGCGTGGTTCGTTCAAATATGACGCGTTTTCCGGCAAAAAGATTTGTTTTTCAAAATAATGGTAGGCGCCACGGGTCATATGATAACGTTTGCTCGTCATTTTAGAGCAGACGGCACATTCGTATTTTTCAAAAACTTGTTTCGCGGGGAGCAGATTTGATTGGATCTCTAGATTAATATTCCCAACTCAATGTTATGAACGAACCAATGGATGAATAGTTATGATACTAGCTTCTAAATAAACCTTGAAACTTATGTCAAGTCATAATTTTAATTAACTGATTACCAAATTACCGAAAAGTATTAATATCGTTCCGAATTACAACCTACTTTCTAAAATCTCATTTTGCTTCCTAATACGCGCGTTGACAACGCAAACTTCACATAGACGAGCAGCAGTTAGATTATCTACATGGCGCGTTAAAAATAATTTTTTTTAATGATATAAGACGATAAACGATTTTATATTACATTTAAGTTCATATAAACGGAAAAAATTGTCAGTGGAATATTTCTTATATCATTTGTAGGTTAATTATCGTTTAATTATCACCAACTTTACATTTATTTCAATGGGGCGGTGAAAATTTTAACCAAGTTACGCGCGAGCTCGCCACGAGAGGCGCTGCGTGTAATTTTCGTTTGAAACCGACAAAGCCTATTGCGGATATTTTACTAGACTTAATTTTAATTTAACCAAGGCTTAGCATGTTTTGGGCTAATTTTACCGCATTTCGCTTGTGATTTGAGGTATAACTTTGAAACTGGATGTAGTTATTAGGATGGCTATTGCGGATTTTTAAACATACTTAATTTTAATTTAACCAAGGCTTAGAATGTTTTGGACTAATTTTAACGCAATTCGCGTGTGATTTGAGGTATAACTTTGAAACTGGATGTTGTTATTAGGATGGCTATTGCGGATTTTTAACCATACTTAATTTTAATTTAACCAAGGCTTAGAATGTTTTGGACTAATTTTAACGCAATTCGCGTGCGATTTGAGGTATAACTTTGAAACTGGATGTAGTTATTAGGATGGCTATTGCGGATTTTTAACCATACTTAATTTTAATTTAACCAAGGCTTAGAATGTTTTGGACTAATTTTAACGCAATTCGCGTGCGATTTGAGGTATAACTTTGAAACTTGATGTAGTTATTAGGATGGCTATTGCGGATTTTTAACCATACTTAATTTTAATTTAACCAAGGCTTAGAATGTTTTGGACTAATTTTAACGCAATTCGCGTGCGATTTGAGGTATAACTTTGAAACCGGATTTAGTTATTAGGATGGGTATTGCGGATATTTTACCAAACTTAATTTTAATTTAATTAAGGCTTAGCATGTTTTGATCTAATTTAAACGCTATTCGCGTGCGATTTGAGGTATAACTTTTTACAAGACTTAATTTTAATATAAAGAAGGCTTAGAATGTTTTGGGCTAATTTTAAAGCTATTCGCGTGCGATTTGAGGTATAACTTTTTACAAGACTTAATTTTAATTTAACCAAGGATTATTAATTTAAAATTAATTTTGTAACAGCTTCATCCCTACGTCACTTATACTAACAGCTTAAAGTAATCCTCATTACTTTCGGCAGTGAGGTTCCGTTTGAATTTGCTATCTCCTCCAAAACTTTAGTAATCTCATTATGAAAAGGGTCTGTTCGTACTAAGCATTTCGCAGAATTTTGATTAATTATGCTTGAATCTTATATAACCCGCATAAAAGCTTAGTGAGCGTATGCGGATTTTCTTCGTAGTTCCTAATGGATTTGAGACACAGAGCGCAAACTTTGAATATAGATAAAGAAGTTAACTAACGCCAAAGCTTAGGGAAAAATTAAAGGTTTTTTTGAGCAGTCTTGTTCCAATTCGATTTTTCATCTTGAATTTTGATTATTTCAGCATATGATGTAAAATAATTTTTCCCACTTTCTTTCCCGATGTGGAACTAATATTACGGCCTTGGCCGACTTGTTTCCTGTTCTTTCTTAGCAAACTTGGTAAAAATACAAACTATATGTATATACGCATTATTCTCTTCCTTTTATATAACCGATCATTAGATAGTACCAATAGATAATTAGATAGAACATATCCTTGAGAAAACCTTTCCCATTTCTTAATTGAAGGCGGAATTATTTCTGTATAATTTCTTTCATTGTATAATTTGTTTCATTGTATAATTTGTTTCATTGTATAATTTGTTTTACTGTATGTATTAATGTTTGTGTGTACCTTTTATTTTATAACCATTATTTGTAAATGTCCCCTAACAAAATTAACTCTTTCCAAAAGTAAAATTCCCCATCCTAAAAATTCCTGAATTGAAGCGGCACAAATTGATATATTCTATTCTCTGACCCTTTCTACATGTAAAGTAAAACCCATCGAAAAATACTCCAGCCTCGCTGGCGCTAATATGTACTCGCCCGCTAATCCCCTAAAACTTTACATACCCTCTTCTCTAAAATGTTGGCCACCAGGGAAAAATGTTTCTTGGTAGTCTTCACGACGCTTTTAAGGCAGAATTCTAATCGGGACTCAAGTGAATGGGTCAACTCTTAAATAAATCAAAGTTTTATACCAAATCTTGTACTTTCAAAATTAAGATAGTCAAAATAATAACCTATCTTCTAAATTTTTCAGTCGGTTTAGAAGATAAAGAAGCTCTCCCAAATGAATAGTTAAAGGCGCGGAAAAGAAGAATAAATAATTCGGAAGTCCTTTCGCTAGATATTCTTCAATTTCAGAAGTAGTTTGTTAAATACATTTTAGGTAACGAACGTGTTTTTTAGTCATTCGTTAGGTATCTTAAGCTTTGTAAATATTTGTTTCGGGGTAAACAAATAAGTATACGTTTTCCGTAAACATGTTATATTTATAAGTTTTACATAATTAGTGGAAGAGTTTGTTATTTAGCAATTAAGACATAGGAAATTCTCCCGACGATATTTTCTTAATGATAATCTGTTTCGCCAATGACCGAGACTGATTGAAAACTGAAACGCTTCGATTAGTGAAGGTAAAATACCGTTAAATTATTGAATCGGGACGTAAAATTAATTAATTAATTCGTTTGTGAAGGTAATTATTCTCCAATTTGAAACCTATTGTAAACGATTTTTCACCCGTCTTTATCACAATCACGTGAATCTGAGAATAATTTGGCCGACGGAGAGAGTATGGTTTCAAATCGTCGGACTCGCATGTCAGTGCCGGCCCGAGGCAAGTCTTAAGATGGAGCGAGATCCGATTATGGCGCCCCCTCGCGTACCCCTAATTTAAAAATATTTCTTTTATTTTTCTTTACCACTGAGGTGCCCCTGAGACTTGGCGCCTGGAGCGGTCGCTCAATTCGCCCTTTGGTAGTGACGGCCCTGGTCGGACTACACAATGTGTTCAGTGTCATACTTATGTTTATTATGTTAATTGTGGTCGTAGGGATGTGGGTTTCTAACGTAACACTACCTTTTACTCTACAAACAAATGAGTAGTGTCAGGCCCACAGAGGTCTTCAGAAAATACTCCACTGAGAAAAAGTAAAAAAGTTCATGAATTCTTAGCGATATCAGAGAAGGTAGACAATTACATTTTTAAATGTTTTCTTGATATATAGAGAAATGAGCTTTGTCACATTTTTAAATGTTATACTGTTATCGAAAAGGGTTTAATTTACAGTCCTCCAGATTTATGTTGACGGTCTGGGTCCGATGGCCCGAAGACCAGCCGATCGAATGGGGGTCCAACGGACCGAAGTCCATCCAATCGAAGGAAAGCACTAACCGACCGAAAATTAAAAAATTCCTTTTTTATGAGTTAATTGCAGAAGGTTTCAACGGTCCGAAATATATATTTTTAAAAAGCTGAAAAAAAATCACTTTCGCGGACTAAGTACACTTTAAAAAAAAACTACTTTTAAAAAGTATATATTAAGGAGCTCATAATTATCGTTATCTGCAGAATGGTTTTTGTTTTTCACTCGAAATCCTTTCCTTACGAATAGTAATTAAGAATAGTAATTTAATGCAATAATTTTGCTTTGGGCCCATTCGACCGAAATCCAATTCGTTGGAAAACGATTTAACATTGAGTTCCAGTCGATCGAAAATACCCCAATTGTGCGGTTTACAGCCCAATTTTGCACCTTTATATATTTTTTTTAGTACATCGAATTAAGGTTTTTTTTATAGATATATATAAGTCACGGACGTATCCCACGGTGCCTACGCGCCTTCGGCGCGCGTATATAACCTAATCTTTGCGCGCTCCGCGCGCTTACCTAACCTAACCTAACCTAATCCGAACTAATCTAATCTAAAACGTTTTTCGCGTACCCTGCTATATCTCGGGGCAGAAGTAAAAAACAAAACAGTAAACTTGAACAGTATAAAAGTTATTTTAATTTTTATTTAACGATATACAACTTTTCGGTCCGTTGAAACCTTTTCCCTTTTGTTGCTATAAAAAAAATCGGTTGGTCCTTTTTTTTCGGGCCGTGAGTTTTCGATCCGTTGGACCCCTTCGATCGGTTGGTCTTCGGCCCATGGAAGCTCCATGATCGGCCCATCGGACCTACGCCATGTTGACAAATGGTTGCTTTTCAAATTGAAGTTGGCACTAAAGAGCTCTGAATAGAAAAGATTAAGTTTATCTGGAATAGATAATAATGTAACTACGCTGATAGACACATCACAACGAAGAACTTCTAAGACAGCTTCTATCTACGACAGACTTCAATGTTACTACATTTAAATTAACGTATCGATACAGCACCACTTCGGGTGAAATCCTGTACAACACCAATGTAAATAAACACCACTCTAATTAAAATATCAGTACAAGATTAATTTAATTAAAATTTTGATACACCATTTTTAGTAAAACTAACACTGTTCTAATTAAATTGCCAGTACAACGTCATTTAAATTAATATATTTATAGAACACGAATTCTAATAAAAATGAAATATTTCAGATCTTCGTTGTTTTGCATCTATTAAGTAGCTGTAAATATGCCTTTGAAAGACGGCGTTTTGGTTCCGGATTACAAACTAGTGGATGGATTTAATCTGTTGGCCGCTTTCTCGGATCAGGCCTTGAGGGATACCATTAACCACAAGCCAAAACCGGGCGACATACTGCTGACAGCATTTCCAAAGTGTGGGAGCACGTGGACCCAACAAATTTTATTGCTACTATTCAACGACTGCCAACCATTGGCCAACCCCAGAGATTTCCTGATGAAGTGTCCCTATTTGGAGATGTTGGGCGTGGACGCCTTGGATATCCAATCGGAACCGAGGCTCGCGAAGATTCACCTCCCTTATCACTTGGCACCCAAGTCACCCGAGGCTAAATACGTCTTCGTGGTTCGAAACCCGAAAGACTGTTGCGTGTCTTTCTTCCATCATTCTCGCACGAACTTGTACGACTTTGCGGAAGGATCCTTCGACGTCTACTTCGATTTGTTCATCAACGGCGGAAACGACTACGGGGATTTCTTCGACCACACTCTCTCCTGGTACGAACGGAGAAACGACCCCAACGTCCTGTTCCTCTACTACGAAAACATGAAGAAAGACATCAAGACGGCCATCACCCAAATAGGCACCTTCCTGGGTCCGAAATATCAAGCTCTGGTGGAAGATCCGGACAAGATGGCCGACTTGGTTCGCTATTCCAGTTTCCAATACATGAAGGAGAATATCAACGACGAATCTTCGGGAGGCATTGATCAAATTGTCAAATCGGGCATAGACATCGATAGTCTGCCCTTACCGAGCGGAATGAAGTTCATGATCAAGTATTTAAAGGATAGAAAAACGTCTTTTGGCGATTTCCAACTGGTGCGAAAGGGCATTGTCGGCGACTGGAAAGGCCATTTTACCGAAGAGCAAAACAGCAAAATGAATGAAAAAATCGAACGGAAGTTAAAAAGCACCGAAATTCCGAAATGTACACTTTCTGGAAGAGTATTGGTTGTATATAGTACATAAATAAAATTATAATTATTAATAACGTCATTTCTTTATATGGTGAAACAGAGTATGTTAATGGGAAGCATTTTGAACTATTAATACCAAAGTAAATCAGCAGATGGAGCTGCCCGTTGTACCTTTCGCTGGTGTTCCAATTTTACTACGCCATCTACAAATCAGTTATACTTAAATTAAAAAAATTTTGAATTTTATTTATAAAATATATTAAATTAATAATAAAATAGTATAATTGGAAGTTTCATTTAAATCAAGTAATAATAAAAATAAATTCTCAAATAAAATAATACTTTAATTTAATTATTATTATATTACCAACTTTTAGTAGTATTTAATATAATGAGATAGATTGGTTGTAAAAGCCGTTTACCTCCTAAAAGCTATAGCTTATTAATTTAATCCAATTAGCTAATGAAGTTCTATTATACTCCTATTAGATTATAATAAAATTACCATTACATGAATTTTCCTCCTTTTATGGTTTCAGCTTGTAGTAATAAAAATTTGGCTGGGCGGGGCGGGGGGGGGGGATAGGTTTTTTTTTTTTAATTAGGGGGTCTGACGTATTTTAAGAATTTTAACGTGTACTGCTGGTATTGCGTGATACCAATGAGCCCTTGCACCTGGTCGTATCTCTGATAAAGAAATTACTTTTCATTCTGGGCTCCTTAAAAAACTTGAAATGGGGGACTCTGTGATGGCAGATCGTGGGTTTGTTATTAAAGAGATGTTGGATGAGATAGGAGTATCGTTAAACATACCACCATTTTTAGACGGTGCACCACAGTTAAGTTTGGAAAAAGAAATTGCTACCAGAAACATTGCTAGTTTAAGAATTCATGTAGAACGAGTTATTTCGGCTGTTGAAATTTGTGTTCCCAAACAATATGCATGATAAGTTAGATAAAATTTGGAAAATTTGTTGTTATTTGGTCAATTTTATAGGAGATCCCTGGCTCGATAAAACGCCTTCTTAAAATGTATTTTTTTATTATCACAAACTCATTTCCTTTTTAAAAAAACATCTTGATATAGTTAGCATTAAGCATTTATAAAAATTTTAAATAAAATATTTTAGGACCAGAAAACTAAAAAAAAACGTAATTCTTAACACCATAAAAACTTTTTAGGAACTCATTATTTGTAACATTTTTAGGAACTCATTCATAACATTTTTTAGTACTTGTTGGAACTTAATTTTAATTTGATCAATTTGACTATGTATATCAGTCTTAAAGGTCGACCACATGAATTTTTGGTTAATTCTGTTTCCAACTGGAAGTAGGCTTACTGCATAGCTCATGTGCCTTGCAGCCAGCCTACTTCCAGTTCAAGACAGAGTAAATCGAAAATTCATGTCATCGACCTTTAAGGTTTATTCTTTCTTTGCGAAGTGAGTAAAAGAAAAACTAGAGATCTTTGGCAACATTGCAGTTTCCCATAAATTTTTGTCTAATATATCACACCAATTAAGGCAGGTAATTGCTAATTGCCCCATTATTTGAAAATAGTACATATGTGTACGTGAAAAAACAATATCACCATTGCGTTCCTTAATAAAAACTGGTTTTAACTGAACCGTAGCTTCTTTAACCGTTAAACCCAATTCTTTGGCTTTGGCTAATGTCTTAATTTCGAGCAGTCCCCATTCATTAATATCACTGTCATATATCAATCTATCGGGTGAGTAGCGAGAGCCGCTGACAAAAAAACAAAAGTAAATTTTTTTTAAAAGTGATTATAACGTATAAAAAGAGTTGATTTACCTTTCATTTCCTTGAAAATGCCGATTAATTCTCCATCTTTTTCATAATGAATCAAAAACCAACATAACACCGTACGGTAGGATTCAATGTTGAAGATGGGTCAGATTATAGCGCCACAGCCAACGTAGCAGCCACAAATGGGCTGATTGAGCGGCCCGCTATGGGGCGAGAGAACGCGAGCGCATGTGCAGTGGGCCGTGCTCGGCAAAACCCCACGACGTTGAGGCTCGACGCAAAAATATTGCAATAGGCCTAACGGGGATTTTTTTGCGTCGTGACGTTTTTGCTCGAATGAAAAACCAGCCTTTATTCCAATATTGAACAATTCCTTAATTTACATCGCAATTTGGGCAGTAATATGGTCAACCGTCAAATGGTAATTTTTTTTATTGGGGGAAATATTTGGTGCGGATAATACAGTTACGGGCTTCTGTCACCCAATGGATTGTATAATTTGTAGGGCTGTTCGAGTAGTGGTTTTAGGCATGGCCAACTTCGCGCGCTCACTACGCTCGCACCAGGCGGCCTACCCAAAGAATTTCAAATCCATGTATTTTGGCGCGAAATAAAAGTTTGGTTTTTATTTTCTTCGACGGCCGTCGGGAGTGCCACTTCCGGACCTTAAAGTCGGCTACAACTTGACCATAATGAGTACAGATGAAATTATTTAAATATCACGAAATTATAGTTATTTTATACTTAGGTTATAACTTAAAAGTTCAATTTCCATATATAACCCCTTAAATACTTCATTACTTAGGTAATTTTTAAATAGTTTGCATGAATAGTTAAGCCTTGTCGGATTTTAGATTTGTCGTCTTTTAAAACAATTTTCGCACCGGGAAATTCGAACACTTGATAAATACTTAATGCTGAATGATATTTGGTTAATGTAAAAAGATATTTATTTCATTTTTCAATTATTATTTAAAGTTGTTACATATCAATAATTTTTGTAGAAATTACCCAGAAATGCCTTCGAGTTGTGTTCCCTATGGCCCATCTGTAAAAGGCAAAACACCTGGAAATTCTTTCCACGAGTTTCCTTCTGATGGGGCGTTGAGAGGCATGTGGCTAGAAAATATCTCTCGGGATAATTTCGAGCGTTGTATGTAGTTTACACTTTTGTGAAACAGATTACCGTAAAGGTCTTAAATGAAGAAAGCCGGAAAAAACGTCAATACCTATGGTATTCCCACAGTATCCATCTTATATGATACCAGGAATACATACCTCTAGCTAGGAATGGTTATCTTGCCGTACGATAAAAAATTCCTCTTCTCGCGCGCGTCTTCCCTCTTTAGGAGTTTTAACCCCGCGCAACCTCCCGTTTTTACAACTGTAGTTTTGTTGTCAACTCTACACTCTTTTACGCGGTAATTACCTGGGCGCGTCCATGTTTGGTTTTTCCCTTTCAGCCCCATCCTCCATTACGGATACCCAAAGAGTGGATGCTAGACTCCCCGCTGAGGGCAGAGGCAATGGCCGACGAGTGGGAGGCGAGTAAGAGGGGTAAAATAAAGGCGCGAAAAAGATTGTATACTCGGTATTTCTGGGGAGTACAGGAAACTTTGGTAGGAGATTGTTAAGCCAATGAAACTCGTAAGAAAAGACACGTATGCTCTGACGTCAAAATGACTTAAAAAAACAGTCCCCTAGATAGAGACGGAAATCGGCCGAGATAATCATTCCAAGTTCGAGTTATGTATTCCTGATGATACCAAATGCGTCGAGTAAAGGGGTCATTCCATGTGAAATCAGGCAATTTCAAATATTTGCCCCACGGTACCATAACCGATTTTGATGAAACTTTACACAGTTAAACTTTAGACATTTTTAGTGGTAGGTTCAAAATTTTAAGTCTTAATTCGATATTGTTTCTGAGATATTAAATTTTTAAAAAGGCCTTACAGACGGTAAGGAGATGTCACGTTCCAAATCAAGTGATTTTGACACCCGATATCTAGAGAATGACTTCAAAGAAAAAATTTAAACTTTTTTTACTGTTTAAGTGGGTGGTATAGAGTATATCTATCTCAAAACCCTTCCTCGAAACGGTTCTGTTTTTTCGTCGTAAATTTTGAAAAACGCAAAACTTTTCATCTAAACGAATAAATAGGCACATAAAAAGAACCGATAATTTTCGAATTACTATCGGATCAGAAATTCTAATACGCGTTTCTGATAGTGTTTGCCCTGTAGAATTCGAAAATAATAGTCATTTTGCACTGCGACCAAAAGTTCATTAGATAAAGAACACCAAAAATGATAAAATATTAAAAATAACAAAAACACGATAGCTTTCAAAGCCGCGCCAAGGTACCTACGCAATTGAAAGTCCTACAAAAGTATACATTGCCTGAAAGCTTTTGTTTCATTGGATATAATATCCAAAATTCAAAGGTGATATAAGATTCCTTCATAAGTAAACATGATAACAAACTAGAATGAAAATTAAAAGAAATTGCGACTTCGGTGGGCGTCACAATATTAGGTAAAACGCTTTAAAAGCGAATACATTGAACAGACATTTATTTTTTGTGGATCAGGTCGTGTACAAAATGTTTACTATATTATTGAGGGAATGACGAAAAAAATCGATGATCTTTTATATCTTTGATTTCTTCCTAAGTTACGTTTATATATATTTTTTTTAAATACGCGTGAAGTTGAAAATTTAACGTAACGACTGTCCAGACACTGAAGCCAGTCATATTTGTTTAGCAAAAATTTAGTTTAGTTTAGTGTACTTTTTTGGGTTCACGAGTCGCACAATAGCTGTATTGTGGTTTTTAAACTCAATTCAAGTTACCTGGTTTTGGAAATAAGGTAGCGAACAAGTTTTTCGAATTACCTGGTTTTGGAAATAAGGTGGCGAAACGCAAACACGTTCATTTAATTTAATTTTTATAAAAACTAAGTTTTTCGAGTTACCTGGTTTTGAAAAAAAGGCGGTGAACAAGTTTTTCGAGTTACCTGGTTTTGTAAATAAGGCAGCGAAACGCGAACCCGTTCATTTAAATTAATTTTTATAAAAACCAAGTTTTATGAGTTACCTGGTTTTGGAAATAATGTAGAGAAACGCGAACGAGTTAGATGGCACCTCTATCAATTGGCACGAAATTCAAATATGACAATAGTGCCTAAGCGGGTGGTGGGGTACATTTATTTGAAAATCGATCAAAAACACTAAAGTGGGGAAATGCCCCACTTCTCGGGCTCCGATCCCCAAAATTACGAAACTCCCGTAGAGGCTATAATAGTGCCTACCGATTGAGATATCAACCGCCTTTGTACCACTAACGTACCGCGAGCAATCGTGTGTACGGCAGCGGCGGCGGCGGCTACACAGTAGGTGATCGTAATACACACAAATCCCTAAGGATTGTGTGTAAAAACCGTTATCCATTCAAAGTATTTTTTGTTTGTACGTCTTGTACCTCACAAAGTTGCAAAAACCCCTCTTTGAATTTAGAGCAGCTTATTCGATTAATCGGGTACCCGACTATGAAATTTTTTGGTACTAGATAATCGACGAGTATTTTCCAATTATTTATTCGAGGTCTAGTTCGAGTAGTTGAACTCAAAAATACCAAGTAATCGATGATTTTCGAGTACTCGCACAGCCCTAAGCATTTGGTTGATACCAGTGACGATGGAATTTAGTTTGCATGGGTGGAAATAGCTACGTATTTGTAAACCACAAAATGACAAAGAAAAACATTTTGTGTCAATAATATCAAATACAATAGTGATTAAGAAATTACACTTAATTACAAGTAATTAACAGCAAATTTTCGATTCCCCGAGTTGGGGCTTCATTCAATCCTAATTTATAAACCGACACCAAGCTAATATAGCGAAAATATTTGGCACCCCCCCCCCCCCCATTGCCTCTGGAAAACCACATTATTTTGTTTTATTCTAAAAAAAAGTGTACTTTTCATGTTTCAAGAAAAATGAGTTTAATTTATAATTCAACAAATCCATTTTACATGGAATACATTGCGCCCCTTTGACGCCCCTTAGCCTTTGGCGTCCGGTGCCGATACTAGTGCAACCCCTTCACCATGCCTCTGACGGTGCCCTTACAGTGAACGTTATAGGAAAAATTTCGCCCAGACCTTTGGCAAAAAAAGCTCGGTGAAGTATAAATGTAAATTAAAAATAACTCAATATATCTTAACTCTCTTCTCTAATACCTGTTCCTGAACGAATGACACAGGGCTACCTATATATGACCTTCTTTCCTCAGCTTTTTCCTATAGTTTCATGATTATTATTCCCTCCTTTAAAGTTTTTCTTTGATATGGTATTGTGAGAAATTTCGAATCGCAGAAAAACATTTATATTTTCAAGTGTGTCAAAAAATGAAACTTAAAATAATTTTACATTTCGTTTTCAGATTTTGAGTACGATTATGTGATATTTTTTGTCATTTCCAATATATAGTGAATATATCTACTAGGTTATAAAAACTTTTATCTAGATATATAATTTTTTATGTCATAACATTGATTCTTTAATAATAAAAATGTTTAATTTGCTAATCAAACACGTTCAAAAAGCTCTATAGTTTTTTTGGTCACCATTTACGTTACGTGAGACCATATAAAAGGATAGCACGTTGAAAAGAAGGGCATTCCAGCTTCAAGTCACTTCCGTCCAATAACACGTCCTCTTCGTTATAGTGCAGTATGTCAGTCGCGATGGAAACCGTGCTGTGTTGCGTAGTATTGGTTGCCGTAATTACTTCATCGACAGGTAAAGTACTTAATTTTTAATATCACTGAAGTTAAGAATGCATGCTAAGATTTTCTAGTTTTCCTCCAGGCGATGTAGTTGACGATATATTTGGAACGCAATTACCAGTGACCGAGTTAACGCCGTCATTGGCCGATGGACACGGAAGTGACGTCTTCAAACCGATGATCATTTCTCACGTGTTTCATTTCATATTTGGCAAGAATGCTTTTTCCAATGATACGCAGAACGGAACGTCCATAGCAGTTTATGACGCAACAACCGACGGTGCGGATGGTTCGAGCAAGGTGCCGCCGACCGAGTCTACTGGCTCTACGACTGACGTTCCATCGAGTACATCCGTCACACCTTCGTCCCCAGTAGAGCCCACCGTCGACCCGGACGAAGATGACGATGGTCCTGGTATCGGAGCGGGTTGCCTCGCGGCGATCATAATGGGTGGTGTGGCCGGAGGCGTCGCCATCATCTTCGTGGTCATCTTCGTACTCCAGAAGCTGGGGAGAAGGCGTTCTGCCGACGAGGCCGATCCCTTACTCGAAAACGATTCTTGAGTTCATCGTATCCATTTAATTTAATTTATTGTTGCATGTAGTTCATTGTTTTTAAATAAATGTTTTCAATTCGTAATACTACTTTAAAAATTATTTTTCAATCGCACGCGACGGAGGTAGGTAGATCTAAGTTTTGTATTAAAGAAACTGAGGTGGATAATCTCCTTTTAAAGATGGACGAAGGCTTGAAGAGGTTGAAAGCTCAAGTTTCTTCAGTAAAACTAACAATTACAAATTCGTGTCTTTCTTGTTGAAAGTACTTGATAGATGAACAAATATATTGTTTGGCTTGTTCTTTAATTTTCACGTAGACGGTATTTCGAAAATGGGGATTATCCAACCTTGTCACGTGGTCTATGAACGTCGGCTGTTTCGGTAGTCATTTTTTTTTCACGATATACGTAAAAGATCTCTTACTGTTCTACTATTATTAAATATGATGTTTAATATAATTTTGTTAACTGAGTTTGCAGGGTGGTTCATTGTGTTGCGGTAAACGTTGTAGAAGCTTTTCTTTTGGTTAAATCTTAATTTTAAATCATTTTCAAAGTAGACCTATATTTTAAGATGAATTACGCCTTGTCCGAAAAACATTTTAAAAGTTAGATTTGAATATAATCATACCTTTTTTCTAGTTGCCAAGTTCATCTTCAGCAACTATGTTTTTATATCAAAACCGTTTGAATCATTAAAACCTAATATTTAAATAAATTAGTCTAAGATGTGGAACACTGCAACTGAACTAATAGGATAAAGATGATTTCGATAAAAAATTCAAGTCGATTTAATAAAATGCCTTAAACGTTGTGGAAAAGTGTATTCCTCGAATTTAACAACTATATTTATTTGGCTAATGGGGGGATCGAACCCCTAACCTTCGGGTTAATAGTACGATACTCTAACCATCTGAGTTAATGAACCGATGAAAGCGGTTCTGATTAAATAGTAAAGTCGATTTTACAAAATGCTTCAACCGTTGTGTAAAAGTGTATTTGTTGAATAGACTCGAATTAATGGAGACAGCTTGGAACGACAAAAGTTCTTCTGTAGCCCCTTTTTGGCGGGGTGAAATTCCACTTTCGTTTAGCATTGCCAATCGTGTTATTATTATCGTACAATTCGCTAAACCTTTCAATTTTCTCCGAACTTTAATTTCAATCGCGTGCTATATAGAACGCTTTTTGCAATAATTTAAAAATAGTTCCAATATTTGGGCGATAATTAAAGAAGTTTTAGAACGTACCATTTTTTTAACCTTAAGAATGTAAATAGAGGGTTATAATATGCCAATATACAAATTTAAAATTTCCTCCAATATAAAGGTGAGTCACGGCCAACTATGGTCAAGTGCTACCACACTAAAGCGATTATTCAAAGTTGCCCGTACTTATGTAAAACAATATAATTTCATTTTTCTGGCCTGGCAACGCTGAGTTACTTTCGTTATTCAGAACGCTCATCGTCACCAAATAGTGTCATTTCGGAATAATTTTGCTTTTGAAACGGTTACAATTTAGAATAAGTTTGCCTCACCGGTTTGTGAATATTCGAAAGTAATAAATAAGTGTGGCACTTACTTTTCAAAGTCGTGTATGGCCAGAAGTAATAAATAAGTGTGGAACTTACTTATCGAAGCCAGATGTAATATTTTTGCTCTGTAAAGATGGTACTTATGCCTATGTAAAACTTCCCAAATGCGTTTTTTACTGCAAGCCAAATCCTTACTCGCCGCGGCACAACTACAACGTGGGTATGCGGCAAAATAGGCTAAAACAGTGTTTTCAAAGTGCAAATCCCGCTGACCAGGCCCACGAAATCGAGGTTGTGCGTTACCATACTGGTGAAAGTCATTTACAGCTCGCCTTACAGTAGTTGTGGATGGTCTTCTATCTGGATGTCGCTGACTCGCTGCTCAAAGATCTCACTCACTTGTCGTAGATTTCGTCCACCTTCCGCGTGGTAAATGGTCACTAGTTCCGTACGATCCGCTCTGGAATATTAAGGCATGATTGTTAAAATGTTACATAGTTTGTATTACAGTTATTTAAATACTAAATAAATTTAAGGTTTTTACTGACCTTTAAGCCTGTGGTATATTTATCTTCTCGCCCAGTGTTTTTTTCAGGCATCTCTCCGGAAAAAGTCTATCGCCCCCCCCCCCCCCCGGAGCTTCACCTTTTTCCGACGCCACTGCCAGGCGTGCATGGAGTGGTACGCTCGCCACTGGATACCGGCACCCCCGGATGTCTGGAAAACCCCCCCGAAGAAAATTTTCTGAAAGAAACACTGTTCTCGCCTTTCAGGGTTAACATAGGTTGCGAATACGACTAGATGCAAACACAGTCCTATTAGATTAAAAAACTAATAGGAAAAAGTCAATAGCTAAATGATCCATATTGTGGTTTCAAAAAGAGTACCACGCCTCGTAACCCCCGAAATGTGAAATACTTTATTTCAAAACGATGAATAGGGTGAAACGGTTCAGCACATTGGCCAGCAAGGTCGCCAGATCTTACGTAATTTAAATCACCATTAAAAATTTATTTAATTAATTTAATTTCTTCGCCATTGTCTCCTCGATTTTTCAGTGGTGTTTATTGCATTAAACACCAGATTAACAAATTTCTGACTTTCATAAAGTTACACTACTCTCCCAATGGAATTCAAAAAAAGTTATTTTAGCTTGCCCAACTTATCACTTTTTCAAGACATATTTTTTCAGCCAACGCTATTTGTACGTTTTCGGTGACGCTCTACAATTTTCTCATAGCATATAGCGGTTAAAATTTAAATTTTCAAAAAACGTGAAAATATTTGTCGATTTAGATACAACTGAGCTAAAAAAGTTATATATATAAATATTAGCCAAATAAATATAGTTGTTAAATTCGAGGAATACACTTTTCCACAACGTTTAAGGCATTTCATGAAATCGACTTGAATTTTTTATCGAAATCATCTTTACCCTATTAGTTCAGTTGCAGTGTTCCACATCTTAGACTAATTTATTCAAATATTAGGTTTTAATGATTCAAACGGTTTTGATATAAAAACATAGTTGCTGAAGATGAACTTGGCAACTAGAAAAAAGGTATGATTATATTCAAATCTAACTTTTAAAATGTTTTTCGGACAAGGCGTAATTCATCTTAAAATATAGGTCTACTTTGAAAATGATTTAAAATTAAGATTTAACCAAAAGAAAAGCTTCTACAACGTTTACCGCAACACAATGAACCACCCTGCAAACTCAGTTAACAAAATTATATTAAACATCATATTTAATAATAGTAGAACAGTAAGAGATCTTTTACGTATATCGTGAAAAAAAAATGACTACCGAAACAGCCGACGTTCATAGACCACGTGACAAGGTTGGATAATCCCCATTTTCGAAATACCGTCTACGTGAAAATTAAAGAACAAGCCAAACAATATATTTGTTCATCTATCAAGTACTTTCAACAAGAAAGACACGAATTTGTAATTGTTAGTTTTACTGAAGAAACTTGAGCTTTCAACCTCTTCAAGCCTTCGTCCATCTTTAAAAGGAGATTATCCACCTCAGTTTCTTTAATACAAAACTTAGATCTACCTACCTCCGTCGCGTGCGATTGAAAAATAATTTTTAAAGTAGTATTACGAATTGAAAACATTTATTTAAAAACAATGAACTACATGCAACAATAAATTAAATTAAATGGATACGATGAACTCAAGAATCGTTTTCGAGTAAGGGATCGGCCTCGTCGGCAGAACGCCTTCTCCCCAGCTTCTGGAGTACGAAGATGACCACGAAGATGATGGCGACGCCTCCGGCCACACCACCCATTATGATCGCCGCGAGGCAACCCGCTCCGATACCAGGACCATCGTCATCTTCGTCCGGGTCGACGGTGGGCTCTACTGGGGACGAAGGTGTGACGGATGTACTCGATGGAACGTCAGTCGTAGAGCCAGTAGACTCGGTCGGCGGCACCTTGCTCGAACCATCCGCACCGTCGGTTGTTGCGTCATAAACTGCTATGGACGTTCCGTTCTGCGTATCATTGGAAAAAGCATTCTTGCCAAATATGAAATGAAACACGTGAGAAATGATCATCGGTTTGAAGACGTCACTTCCGTGTCCATCGGCCAATGACGGCGTTAACTCGGTCACTGGTAATTGCGTTCCAAATATATCGTCAACTACATCGCCTGGAGGAAAACTAGAAAATCTTAGCATGCATTCTTAACTTCAGTGATATTAAAAATTAAGTACTTTACCTGTCGATGAAGTAATTACGGCAACCAATACTACGCAACACAGCACGGTTTCCATCGCGACTGACATACTGCACTATAACGAAGAGGACGTGTTATTGGACGGAAGTGACTTGAAGCTGGAATGCCCTTCTTTTCAACGTGCTATCCTTTTATATGGTCTCACGTAACGTAAATGGTGACCAAAAAAACTATAGAGCTTTTTGAACGTGTTTGATTAGCAAATTAAACATTTTTATTATTAAAGAATCAATGTTATGACATAAAAAATTATATATCTAGATAAAAGTTTTTATAACCTAGTAGATATATTCACTATATATTGGAAATGACAAAAAATATCACATAATCGTACTCAAAATCTGAAAACGAAATGTAAAATTATTTTAAGTTTCATTTTTTGACACACTAGAAAATATAAATGTTTTTCTGCGATTCGAAATTTCTCACAATACCATATCAAAGAAAAACTTTAAAGGAGGGAATAATAATCATGAAACTATAGGAAAAAGCTGAGGAAAGAAGGTCATATATAGGTAGCCCTGTGTCATTCGTTCAGGAACAGGTATTAGAGAAGAGAGTTAAGATATATTGAGTTATTTTTAATTTACATTTATACTTCACCGAGCTTTTTTTGCCAAAGGTCTGGGCGAAATTTTTCCTATAACGTTCACTGTAAGGGCACCGTCAGAGGCATGGTGAAGGGGTTGCACTAGTATCGGCACCGGACGCCAGAGGCTAAGGGGCGTCAAAGGGGCGCAATGTATTCCATGTAAAATGGATTTGTTGAATTATAAATTAAACTCATTTTTCTTGAAACATGAAAAGTACACTTTTTTTAGAATAAAACAAAATAATGTGGTTTTCCAGAGGCAATGGGGGGGGGGGGGGGGGGTGCCAAATATTTTCGCCATATTAGTTTGGTGTCGGTTTATAAATTAGGATTGAATGAAGCCCCAACTCGGGGAATCGAAAATTTGCTGTTAATTACTTGTAATTAAGTGTAATTTCTTAATCACTATTGTATGTGATATTATTGACACAAAATGTTTTTCTTTGTCATTTTGTGGATTACAAATACGTAGCTATTTCCACCCATGCAAACTAAATTCCATCGTCACTGGTATCAACCAAATGCTTAGGGCTGTGCGAGTACTCGAAAATCATCGATTACTTGGTATTTTTGAGTTCGAGCACTAGAACTCGACCTCGAATAAATAATTGGAAAATACTCGTCGATTATCTAGTACCAAAAAATTTCATAGTCGGGTACCCGATTAATCGAATAAGCTGCTCTAAATTCAAAGAGGGGTTTTTGCAACTTTTTGAGGTGGCAATAATAAACGGTACCTACAAGACGTACAAACAAAAAATACTTTGAATGGATCACGGTTTTTAATACGTAGTGCGCATGCGCGGTTTTTCGTCTAACAATATTTAAAAGATTTGGTTTTGGTTTGGGGTGTCACTTCACGAGTAAGGATGTCGGCTGGCGTTAATACTCATATTGTATTGTTATTTTACTATTAATTACTATAATTAGGCTAGTAGACTAGTATACTAGTCTTTTACATCACTTTAATGTTACTAAAGATGTGGAAATTAATGGAATATTTTTCAGCATTGAAAGTTAGATTATACTCATTTTAAATTCAAGTTACTAATTACTCGAATAAAACCAGCTCCTAATCAAGAATACTCGATAACCCGACTCGTTAAAAAAATCTGAATTACCTGACTCGAATAAGATAAAATTTCCCCTTAATCAAGTACTCGATTACTCGACTCGAATACTCGATGAAAAAAAATTCGTACTCGATACCCGACTCAATTGCCTAAAACAAGGCGGCCTGCCCAAAAGATCAAAAATAGCGAAATTCGCTCTTTGCCGCTACGGAGGCCCTGGCGCCACCTCCGGACCTAACTATTAGCATTGAATCGAATTGAACGATTATGGTTTTTCGTTACTTTAAGGAATTTATTGAAAGCTATTCTATATATTCGTCGATGTCAGAGGTAGAATAAACCTTTTGCATGATTTACAACCCTTTTCAAAAATTTATAATTCATTTTCCCCGCCGAGATCGACTATTTCCAAAAGTGCCACCGCCCAGGTGCCAGTGAAAATCACGTGCTTAGAATGGAATGTAAACAAACCGACATCAAACGTTTTGGGTTGGATTTTAAACTATTTTATGGCAAGTTGATAATCTATTAAACTGATATTTTAAGTGATGCAACTAAAATTTTAGAGTAACGAACATAAAAATACTTTTAATATCTTTATGAAATAATTAGATTGACGTAAAAGTTAATAATTGCATTTTTTCATTAAATTTTAAAGACAGATATAGTTGGAATAATAGTGATAATGAACGAAAATATGAATGAACATTGGTAAATAAGTATGAAAACTGGTTGTTACGAATGAACACTGGTAAATATGAATTCTGGTCGTTATGAATGAACACTGGTAAATATGAATACTGGTAGATATGAATTGACACCAGTATAGATATGAATTGACACCGGTAAATATGAATAATGGTAGATATGAATGAACACTGGTAAATATGAATGATAGATATGAAAGAATCCTGGAAAACTTCAGGAAAACAATGAAATATTAACATCCATAATGAAAATGAAAGCAATTAACATTTTCAGAAGTTTTCTCGATTGAGGTTTGCAAACTAGTTCCTTTACTTTCTCAAATCAAATTGTCCTAGTTATGTTATCAACTACGGGTGGTATTATTTGGTCACAGATAAATTTGGCAGATATTGAGGCATGAGTGACATTAAAATTGCACTGCAAAATTGGACACCTGGTAAGTTTCAGCCACACGTGAGCTTCAATATTTTCGCTAATTCTTGGTGATTCTCTTAAATAAGTGTTGAAGTTTACAACATGCACGCAGGTAGGACTTCTAAAGATGATCTGAATAAGGCAATCTGATTACTATTTATCATATAAGATATATCGCCGATAAAAAACCTGAATTATCTGGCTACCTGTTCCTTTTTTTATCTGACCCGCAGCAATCTAGTTTTGTTATCTCGTTTCGGCAACCGACGAGGCCACAGATATAGAAAGCCGTTTTTTTTCTCTGATAAGCGCGTAGATATCTGTCTTTATGATGTCTTTTTTCCGACATCTAGTTGAATGTTTTTTATCCTTTTAAATTTTTGTATAGCAACAAAAAAATGGCTTAGTTCCAAGAAGTCAATATAAAGATATACTAAGAAAGTATATCCGCCGTTATTTAAAAGACAGATCAACCCGTTAAAGTCATTTAAGCTTGTCAGACAAGCGCAAAAGCGTATCCGCGTTCTGCCGTTAGAGTAAAAATCTGTTATCCGCTAAAGGTATCGGATTAAAAATAATCCAGTTCATCTGTTAAAGCATCAGACACCAGATCACCGTTAGAAGCCCTACACGCTGGGCATAGCCGCTTGAGGGTTTAGAAATGAACAAACTGAACGACGCTATAAATAACTAACTATTGATTTATTAATGATGACATTTAAATAATATTTACAAACTATATACAATTAACAAATAATACTAGATTAGTACTGGAGCGACATTACTGCAAGAACTGCAGAAGCTAGATGACAAACCTTAGTCAAACGACAGGTTGTTTTATATACGATCGAAATATTATCTCTAAAGGAGAGAACGGAAAGAACAGATTTCGTTGAGAAAAATATCTTCATTGCTCTTTTTCTTCAACAATAAGGAACTGCTGCCTCAATGAAGCTCAACACTACAGAAGGAACCATTACCAAATCCTTATTTGGGTAACTAAGGCTTCCTCTGTCGGATGTTTTAATTAAGTCTAAAAGTGGTGAATTTGAACAGGGTCCGGAAATGCACTCGAGACACAAGCTACAAATTTCAGCTTGCTCCATTTTAAAGTGGTTCGTTGCGTGTCAGGCTCTTTACTCGACGCATTTGGTATCATATAAGTTGGATACTGTGGGAATACCGTAGGTATTGACGTTTTTTCCGGCTTTCTTCATTTAAGACCTTTACGGTAATCTGTTTCACAAAAGTGTAAACTACATACAACGCTCGAAATTATCCCGAGAGATATTTTCTAGCCACATGCCTCTCAACGGCCCATCAGAAGGAAACTCGTGGAAACAATTTCCAGGTGTTTTGCCTTTTACAGATGGGCCATAGTGAACACAACTCGAAGGCATTTTTGGGTAATTTCCACAGAAATATTCATATGTAACAACTTTAAATAATAATTGAAAAATGAAATAAATATCTTTTTACATTAATCAAATATCATTCAGCATTAAGTAATTATCAAGTGTTCGAAATTCCCGCCGTGAAAATTGTTTTAAAAGACGACAAATCTAAATCCGATAAAGCTTAACGATTCATACAAACTATTTAAAATTACCTAAGTAATGAAGTATTTGAGGGGTTATATATGGAAATTGGACTTTTATATTATAACCTAAATATAAAATAACTATAATTTCGTGATATTTAAATATTTTACAGTACTTTGTACTCATTATGGTCAAGTTTCACGCCATAGAAAACCATGTTTTTTAAATCGTAAAAGAAGCCGGAAGTGGCGCTCCCGACGGCCGTCGATGACAATAAAAACCAAACTTTTATTTCGCGCCAATACATCCCCAGTAGCACATAGGCGCCGAAATACAGTTGGTTAAGAGTCCATGTGTCGGGTAAGAGTCCAAAGTTTGTAGACTGTAAATATTACAATTGGCCGACTGTTCAAATAACTGTCGGTGGTATACTTGTTTCGGGCCTGATTACCGCCAGTCGGCCGACCGTTGCATTAAAGGTCTCTTTGTAGACGGTAAAAATTACAATTGGCCGACTGTTCAAATAACTGTCGGTGGTATACTTGTTTCGGGCCTGATTACCGACAGTCGGCCGACCGTTGCATTAAAGGTCTCTTTGTAGACGGTAAAAATTACAATTGGCCGACTGTTTAGATAACTGTCGGTGGTATACTTGTTTCGGGCCTGATTACCGACAGTCGACCGACCGTTGCATTAAAGGTCTCTTTGTAGACGGTAAAAATTACAATTGGCCGACTGTTCAAATAAATGTCGGTGGTATACTTGTTTCGGGCCTGATTACCGACAGTCGGCCGACCGTTGTATTAAGGTCTCTTTGTAGACGGTAAAAATTACAATTGGCCGACTGTTCAAATAAATGTCGGTGGTATACTTGTTTCGGGCCTGATTACCGACAGTCGGCCGACCGTTGTATTAAGGTCTCTTTGTAGACGGTAAAAATTAGAATTGGCCGACTGTTCAAATAACTGTCGGTGGTATACTTGTTTCGGGCCTGATTACCGACAGTCGGCCGACCGTTGCATTAAAGGTCTCTTTGTAGACGGTAAAAATTACAATTGGCTGACTGTTTAGATAACTGTCGGTGGTATACTTGTTTCGGACCTGATTACCGACAGTCGGCCGACCGTTGCATTAAAGGTCTCTTTGTAGACGGTAAAAATAACCATTGGCCGACTGTTTAAATAACTGTCGGTGGTATACTTGTTCGGGCCTGATTACCGACAGTCGGCCGACCGTTGCATTAAAGGTCTCTTTGAAGACGGTAAAAATTACAATTGGCCGACTGTTCAAATAACTGTCGGTGGTATACTTGTTTCGGACCTGATTACCGACAGTCGGCCGACCGTTGCATTAAAGGTCTCTTTGTAGACGGTAAAAATAACCATTGGCCGACTGTTTAAATAACTGTCGGTGGTATACTTGTTTCGGGCCTGATTACCGACAGTCGGCCGACCGTTGTATTAAAGGTCTCTTTGTAGACGGTAAAAATTACAATTGGCCGACTGTTCAAATAACTGTCGGTGGTATACTTGTTTCGGGCCTGATTACCGACAGTCGGCCGACCGTTGCATTAAAGGTCTCTTTGTAGACGGTAAAAATTACAATTGGCCGACTGTTCAAATAACTGTCGGTGGTATACTTGTTTCGGACCTGATTACCGACAGTCGGCCGACCGTTGCATTAAAGGTCTCTTTGTAGACGGTAAAAATAACCATTGGCCGACTGTTTAAATAACTGTCGGTGGTATACATGTTTCGGACCTGATTACCGACAGTCGGCCGACCGTTGCATTAAAGGTCTCTTTGTAGACGGTAAAAATTACAATTGGCCGACTGTTTAAATAACTGTCGGTGGTATACTTGTTTCTGGCCTGATTACCGACGGTCGGCCGACCGTTGCATTAAAGGTCTCTTTGTAGATGGTAAAATTACAATTGGCCGACTGTTCAAATAATTGTCGGTGGTATACTTGTTTCGGGCCTGACTACCGAAATGTTGGAAATCTGAACATAATTAAAAAATTAAAAAAAATTAATTTTGATATAAATATCTTAACGTTGGAATTCAACGGAAGCCCGAGCGTAAACGATGTCTGCTGAATAGCGATCGCCATGCAATAATTGATGAAGAATTTCACTATAAATTGCAATGGACTGCTCACATATAGGGCACTCTGAATGTATATTAGTTTTACTGATATCAGCAGATTTTCGAGTTAAGCCAGAGTTCCTGATGAGCCCCAAAAAGGGCGAAAGTGGTCTACTGTTGGAATCTCTGGCTAAAATTTTGAATTTTGATTATATTGCACTGTTTAAATTCTGGATGTATTAATAAAATACGTTTTTATAGGTTCATACCAGAATTATACGTAAGAGTTCGTGTTGGGTATGACTCCGAAACGGGGTCGGGTATGAGACCGAAACGGGGTCGGGTGGGTATCCGAAACAGGGTCGGGTATAAATCCGAAACGCGGTCGGGTATGAATCCGAAATGGAGTTGGTATCATTGCAATATTGAGTCGTAATACCTACCCATTGTTCGTCGGAAAGTAATTTCTTTGCCGTAAAAATAGTTTCCCCGACTTTAATTCGGGCGGACATAGTACCAGTCCAAAGAGTAGTTTCCCGACTGTATTTTGGCTACGAAATAGTCGCCGTCAAACAGTCGGCCCAACCGAAAATCGGCGCCGTCGGGCAGGCGACAATTGCTACTGGGGTATGGATTTGAAATTATGTGGTAGGCCGCCTGGTGCGAGCGTAGTGAGAGCGCGAAGTTGGCCATGCCTAAAACCACTACTCGCACAGCCCTACAAATTATGCAATCCCTTGGGCGACAGAAGCCCGTAACTGAATTATCCCCACCAAATATTTCCCCCAATGCTTTGCTTCTCGGAGAAAAGGTTGATCTCAAAAACATTTACCACCTTTTATATTAAATTTCCATTTGACGGTTGACCATATTACTGCCCAAATTGCGATGTAAATTAAGGAATTGTTCAATATTGGAATAAAGGCTGGTTTTTCATTCGAGCAAAAACGTCACGACGCAAAAAAATCCCCGTTAGGCCTAATACAATATTTTTGCGTCGAGCCTCAACGTCGTGGCGTTTTGCCGAGCACGGCCCATTGCACATGCGCTCGCGTTCTCTCGCCCCATAGTGGCCCGCTCAATCCATAGTGCCGCTTGTAAGAACCTTGCGCTCAATCAGCCCAAAATACTGAATTCCATTGGTGGCCGCTACGTTGGCTGTGGCGCTATAATCTGACCCCTCTTTAACATTGAATCCCACCGTACCCTGATATGTTGGTTTTTGATTCATTATGAAAAAGATTGAGAATTAATTGGCATTTTCAAGGAAATGAAAGGTAAATCAACTCTTTTTATTCGTTATAATCACTTTTTAAAAAATTTTACTTTTGTTTTTTTGTCAGCGGATCTCGCTACTCAAGGTTCCTAGAAGAAAATTCTCACACGTCGACGAAAAGAGACTGCTTGGATAATCACAATTTACGCGTGTAGCTAAGCCAATAGTAAATATTTTAATAACTGAGAAATTGAAAGTAAGTTATTATTTAAATATTTACAATCCATAATATGGAGAAGTTTAAACAAAGTTATTATTTACATATTTCCAGGAATGACTGCCGTAAATGTTGTATTGAACGTTTCACATTTTGAGAAACTTTCTCGATTGCGACTTAAAATTAAGTTCTTTAAGATTCTCGTAACAAGCTGAAATTATCTGTGATATATTATCAACTCAAAGTGGAATTATTTGGTCACAGACAAAATTTGTAGAAGTTGAAGCATGAGTGTCATTGAAATCACACTGTAAAAGAGGACAATTAGAAAGTTTGGGCAATATGTAATATTCAATTTTGTTACAAATTCCAGGAGTTTCTCGTGAATATGGAATTGCTCCCTCTATGACGGTCAAAAAAATTGAGATAATCATGACAAACTTCTGCTTTGGGTATTTTAAACCACCTCTGTCTGATAGTTAAATTAAATCAAGGAGTGGAGAATAGTAAATCCCAATTCGAAATTTTATTAATTTAATCAATAAATCTAATATTATTTGTTTGAATTTGGTTACTTGATTTTTAAGAGGCAAGAAAATGACTAAACATTATTTACATTTTTGAGGGGCTACTATGAGATTTTTAGGGTGGGCTAATTTTTAATATCAGGTCACTATATCCCACCCCCAAGGGCCTAGAGACGCCAGTGTATTTATATCCAAATTGTTTACGGGTTCTTTGAAAATGTCAAGCCCCACAATTGTCATTTAAAGATGAATTCTGTACCTTTACGATAATCTGTGTCACAAAAGTGTAAACTGCATACTACACTTGATGCTGATGTGTCATTTATTTTGTAATTATCACGTGATATGATTTTCAGCCATCTTTCTCGCAGAGTTTCATCACTTTTTTAGATTTGCAATAAGGAACGCAACCCAAAAGCATTTTAATCTAGTTAAGTAAGGGTAACTAAATTGTCGAATAAAAATTATTTAATTTATAATTACCTGTAAACTGTATTATTACACTACAATAGTTTGTATAGTATAGTATTGCCTTAATGAAAAATGAATTCAAAACCATATAAATATATGTTGGAACTTATTCTTAAAAGGGTTTCAAACAATGTAAATCTTAGAACATGTTTATAATAAAAATTAACAAATTCCACCTAAATAAACATTTTTTTCTTTAGAAGATAATGAAGTTATACGATTACGTTTAATATCTTTTCCTTTTTTAATGTTTTTTCTGTTATAAACACTTTCAGAAAAAAATTCGATGAACAACATAAATTTGTTATGGTTTTCGAATAAACAATGTTTCGGGTTTTGGAACTCTCAGCCAGTACGTATAAATTTCTACCCCATCCGACTCTTGATACGGCAACGTAAAATTGTTCCGCTACGAAGGTCAATACCAGCAGTACACGTTAAAATTCTTAAAATACGTCAGACCCCCTAATTAAAAAAAAACCCTATCCCCCCCCCCAGCCCCGCCCAGCCAAATTTTTCTTACTACCGACAGTACGGAGCCCCGTCCGGCTTACAAGCTGAAACCATAAAAGGAGGAAAATTCATGTAATGGTAATTTTATTATAATCTAATAGGAGTATAATAGAACTTCATTAGCTAATTGGATTAAATTAAACGTTTTCAATGAAGAATAGTAAATTTGAAATTAAGCCTTTGATGGTTAACAACAACACTAGGCTATTGACCAAATTAATTAAGTAAATATGATGTCCTAATTATTTGGGTCAAATTAATAGCACAACCCTTTATTTTGCGCTGTTTTTTTACCAAAGCCCATAATTTTGGGTTATTTATTTTTACCCAACCTTTTGGGCAGTTGTTAATTTACCCAACTTTGGGTTACATTTTCACCTAACTTGGGTTGTTTTCATTTTGCCCAAATTTATTGGTAGGTGAAATACTGACCCACAATTTGGGTAACAATTGACCCAAAATGGGTAGAATTTGACCCAACCTTTTTTAGCGTGTATAATATTCTTATCTCGCCCATTAAGAGATTACCAGGTGACCTTCGGCCGGTTCTCATTCCATAGAGTGTCTATAAGAGGTAAACGGCTTTTACAACCAATCTATCTCATATTAAATACTACTGAAAATTGGTAATATAATAATAATTAAATAAAAGTATTATTTTATTATTAATTTAATATATTTTATAAATAAAATTCACGAATTCTGTAATTCAACATTTTTTAAATTTAAGTTTAACTGATTTGTAGATGGCGTAGTAAGATTGGAACACCCGCGAAAGGTGCAACGGGCAGCTCCGTCTGCTGATTTACTTTGGTACTAATAGTTCAAAATGCTTCCCCTTAAGCTGGGTTAATCCACCATTAACATACTCTCTTTCACCAGATAAAGAAATGAAGTGATTAATAATTATAATTTTATTTATGTACTATATACAACCAATACTCTTCCAGAAAGTGTACATTTCGGAATTTCGGTGCTTTTTAACTTCCGTTCGATTTTTTCATTCATTTTGCTGTTTTGCTCTTCGGTAAAATGGCCTTTCCAGTCGCCGACAATGCCCTTTCGCACCAGTTGGAAATCGCCAAAAGACGTTTTTCTATCCTTTAAATACTTGATCATGAACTTCATTCCGCTCGGTAAGGGCAGACTATCGATGTCTATGCCCGATTTGACAATTTGATCAATGCCTCCCGAAGATTCGTCGTTGATATTCTCCTTCATGTATTGGAAACTGGAATAGCGAACCAAGTCGGCCATCTTGTCCGGATCTTCCACCAGAGCTTGATATTTCGGACCCAGGAAGGTGCCTATTTGGGTGATGGCCGTCTTGATGTCTTTCTTCATGTTTTCGTAGTAGAGGAACAGGACGTTGGGGTCGTTTCTCCGTTCGTACCAGGAGAGAGTGTGGTCGAAGAAATCCCCGTAGTCGTTTCCGCCGTTGATGAACAAATCGAAGTAGACGTCGAAGGATCCTTCCGCAAAGTCGTACAAGTTCGTGCGAGAATGATGGAAGAAAGACACGCAACAGTCTTTCGGGTTTCGAACCACGAAGACGTATTTAGCCTCGGGTGACTTGGGTGCCAAGTGATAAGGGAGGTGAATCTTCGCGAGCCTCGGTTCCGATTGGATATCCAAGGCGTCCACGCCCAACATCTCCAAATAGGGACACTTCATCAGGAAATCTCTGGGGTTGGCCAATGGTTGGCAGTCGTTGAATAGTAGCAATAAAATTTGTTGGGTCCACGTGCTCCCACACTTTGGAAATGCTGTCAGCAGTATGTCGCCCGGTTTTGGCTTGTGGTTAATGGTATCCCTCAAGGCCTGATCCGAGAAAGCGGCCAACAGATTAAATCCATCCACTAGTTTGTAATCCGGAACCAAAACGCCGTCTTTCAAAGGCATATTTACAGCTACTTAATAGATGCAAAACAACGAAGATCTGAAATATTTCATTTTTATTAGAATTCGTGTTCTATAAACATTAATTAACTGGCAATTTATTTAGAACAGTGTTTAAAGATGTAATAGTCTACCTCCTCTGATATCGCTAAGAATTCATGAACTTTTTTACTTTTTCTCAGTGGAGTATTTTCTACAGACGTCTGTTTGCCTGACAATACTCATTTGTTTGTAGAGTAAAAGGTTCTCAGATGTAGTGTTACGTTAGAAATTCACATCTCTACGACCACAATTAACATAATAAACATAACTATGACACTAAACACATTGTGTAGTCCGACCAGGGCCGTCACTACCAAAGGGCGAATTGAGCGACCGCTCCAGGCGCCAAGTCTCATGGGCACCTCAGTGGTAAAGAAAAATAAAGGAAATATTTTTAAATTAGGGGTACGCGAGGGGGCGCCATAATCGGATCTCGCTCCATCCTGAGACTTGCCTCGGGCCGGCACTGAGTCTGACGATTTGAAACCATACTCTCTCTGTTGGCCAAATTATTCTCAGATTCACGTGATTGTGATAAATACGGGTGAAAAATCGTTTACAATAGGTTTCAAATTGGAGAATAATTACCTTAACAAACGAAGGGCATGCTTCTAATTAATTTTACGTCCCGATTCAATAATTTAACGGTATTTTACCTTCACTTATCTAAGCGTTTCAGTTTTCAATCAGACTCGGATGAGACTAGTAACAGCTAACGGACAGTATATAGGTTTATATGGTCATTGGCGAAACAGATTATCATCAATTAAAGAAAATATCGTCGGGAGAATTTCCTATGTCTTAATTAGGCTTTTTACGTTACTTACGCTACGACCAATAGAACAATGGTAATGAGGTAGTTCCGCCCGAAGTTATAAACTATTACGCAATTTGTTCTAAGTCAAACTGTAATTTGATTAGATTACAATATAACTGCACCCTATTTTACGTAATAACGTACCCATTATTTTCAGAATAATCGCTAAATAACAAACTCTTCCACTAATTATGTAAAACTTATAAATATAACACGTTTACTTATTTGTTTACCCCGAAACAAATATTTACAAAGCTTAAGATACCTAACGAATGACTAAAAAACACGTTCGCTTACCTGAAATGTATTTAACAAACTACTTCTGAAATAATTCCGCCTTCAAGAAATGGGAAAACATTTCTCAAGGATTTGTTCTATGTAATTATGTAGTAGTAGTTTTTTTTACCAAGGTTGCTAAAGAAGAACAGAAAAAAATATAGGATTGTTGGACCATCTACACTCTTTTAAAGGTTGGGTTGTTTTCAACCCAAAATGGGTTAAAATTCAGCCCAAACCTGGGTCCGTGTTTACCCGGCCCAAAATTTGGGTTGTTTAGACTCAACCCATTAAAGGTTAAAAATTCAACTTGATTTTGGGTTTAAATCTACCCCACCTTGGGTTGAAATCAACCCCGTCTTGAGTTGAAATCTACCCCGCCTTGGGTTGAAAACTACCCCGTCTTGGGTCGAAAACAACCCTACTTCGGGTTGAATCTTAATGGCGTGATTTACCGTGTAGGTAAATTTTAGACCTGGAAATTGTCGTGTGCCTATATAAGACCAAATTAATGTATGAATCATTTAAAGGATCCATGGAGAAATTACAGGAATAAAAGTTCAACGGAGGTCACACATGGATTACTATTCCTGAAGACAATTACTGTCTTGAGCTTTCGTTCCGCAGATCTTTGTTAAATTAAGCTGAATTAAACCAATTTTCTTATATACAGGGTGTCTCAATTTGCTCGATCAGGCCATTTTTCTCAAAATGTATTTATGCTAGGGTTTATTTGTTAGGTATGGAAGGCTTTGGTTACTAAATTTCAGAAAAATCGAACGATTTTGTGCCGTTTTGGAAAATATATTTTTTCACCGGTAGGTGTCACGCAAAATATTTCAATAGAAAAGTTGTAGGGCATAGTCGAAAGTGTAAAAATAATTTTGGTTCGGTTGAAAAAGACCTATTGTTCACTGAGTTTGGAGGTCAGAACCCTAGCATAAATACATTTTGAGAAAAATGGCCTGCTCGAGCAAATTGAGACACCCTGTATATCGTTTCGTAAAAAACCTACAAAGTTATCAATTGTTAAAAATAAAAATACGTTTTTTTTAACGATTGATAACTTTTTAGGTTTTTTACGATACGATATATATAAGAAAATTGGTTTCGTTTAAGTTAGTTAGACAAAGACCCGCGGGGCGAAAACTGAAGACAGTTTTTGCCTTGATGAATAATAATCCATGTATGACCTCCATTTTACTTTTATTTCTACAATTTCTCCATGAAACAAGTTGGCAAGCCAAAAATACTCTCCTCGGAAGAATTGCCTCTAGTGGTATTGATTTCTCGAGATGACCCTTAAAGATATATCTCCGCAATTCAGAGTTATTTACTAAAAACGTAATCCAGGTTCAATCCCGCCCGGTATAAAATTTTAATTATAATAAAAAAAATTGAGACGAAACGACCGATTTTAATTTATTCAGAATATTATAAATTAAGTAGTTACAACAGTGAGTTAGACGTACTAAAACAATGCACAATTGAATTTAACACTTTTTACAGTACAAGTTTATCAGTTGAATATAATACGAAGCAAATTTTAATGAAAGAAATATCTACAGAGGGTATTTGTATTTTTCTCGCTTACGAAATACTACAGCCACACCTTTAACGCTCATTTTATTTCAACACTTGCCCTTGATGAAGATACCGTAGAATAGCTATTTTCGGCATCTGGTAGTGGACGACTCGTAGACTTCCAGTTGACGTTGTGACACATACCGCATGAAAAAGACCAATGCCGTCCAATTTCCAATATCATATATTGACTCGCAAACCTAGGAAACCAATGACTATATAAGGAGTCGTAGGTATCCAAATATCCACTCCAAATGTATTAACAAGAAGCAAAAACCTTACCATCAACAAAGCACAAAGAGCCACTTGACTAAACGCAAGCTCGAATATCAACAAACGTTAAATGAACGCCTTCGCTGTATTGCAACTATATTTAAAACGATTATAAAACCCGTAAATAAATAACAAAAAACTAACAAAGTGGATCACCCACAGGGCTACAGGTTCTACCCTTTAACCCTATTATCTCTGCTGACTGCGCTAAAACAAGATTTGACCTTTAATATTTCATACGTAAAAAAAGTATACTTTAAAAACCATTAAAATACTCTTCCGCTATGCTGAGTTTATAATTTTCAAAGAAATGTAAGGTGTATCGGTGGTTTTGTGGTAGAACATTCGCCTGTCATATAGAAGGGCTCGGGTTCAAAACCTGGGCGGCCTATTCTTTTTAATCAACAGAGAAGACGTTACATTAGAATATCTTCGATGCAATAATTTATATGGAACACGAAATTTCGTTCTATTTTAAAAACCGAAATTTAATACTCTGTTAATTTGTAATAAACGATTCCGATGAAGCTGAGCTTATAATTTTCTTTGCACCGTAACATGTATCGGTTGTTCTGTGGTAGAACATTCGCCTGTCATGCAGGAGGGCTAGGGTTCAAAACCCGTCGGATTTGGTGGACACCCAGCCTTATGGATGTTGAGACGTTTATCGCAACCCTCAGCAATCGGTCCGTCCGAAAAGTCAATACATAGACGTTGGAGAGTAGATCGCAAACGCCACACAAACATCATAGAAACACAACACGTCACAAGTGCACAATACACATCCACATTACAATCGCAACATCTCGAAAAAGACTACCAAGTCACAACTGTCGTGACAGTGAGCCTTGACGAGCAAAACACCAAAAAACCCCAAACGCAAATATTATCCGTTAACGCTCACCATCACGGCAGTTTTGCCACAATTTAGAATCAAAGAAGCTGCGTACGCATGCAGTGATTACGCATTACGTTTTGCCCCGAAACTGCGAACGCGTTCGCAGGACACACACAGACACGGTGATTGTATAACCCCTCCTAGGTTACATAGTACCCTCGGAGAGGTAAAAACCTTCATATCTAAGAGGGACGTTTAATTTTTCGTATACAGGGTGTCACAATTTGATCGGCCCAGGAATTTTTCTCAAAATCTATACTTTCTAGAAATTTGAAATATTCAGTATGTACGCTCTCGGGGGAGATGGTTATTTTTTGTAAATTTCAGAAATATCATGAAATTTTTCAATATGTACTTTTCAACAAATATGAGAATCGGTAGGAATAAGCTAACCATTGTTGAAAATTTTGAAACCAAATGAAATTTGAAAAGACTCTATATGGATTTCAACCCAAATTTTAACCTAATTTTGGTTTAATAAAACAACCCATAAAAAATTAACCAATTTTAAAAAATTAACTAATGTTGGGTTGTTATTAACCCAAATTTGGGTTGCAGTGAGACAACCCAATTTTTAATTATGGACTAATCTACTTTTTCGCGTATTTTATCATCCTTCTCACAGTCCATAGGTGGTTTCTACTAACTCAATTTTTACCTCTCCGAGGGGACAAAGTCCTCTAGGCGGGGCTATACAATCACCGTGTCTGTCCACGTGGGTGTGTGTGTGTGTGTGCGTGTGTGTGTGTCAGTCAGTTAATCATTGCAGTGAGCGTTAACGGATTAATTTGCGGTTGGGTTGGGTTTGGATGGTGTTTTTTCGTTAACGCTCACCGTCGTGACAGTTTTAATTCAGTTGGATTGGATATTTCGTTATTGTAATGTTTATGTGTAGGGTGTGAATGTTGAGTTTGTGTTATGATGGTTGAGGGTGTTGTTTGTTGAGTCTGTTGTGTTTGTGTTTGTTGAGTCTGTGGTGTTTGTACGGGCGTTTTCTCATCAACTTCTTCTTATTGACTTTTGGGACGGACCGAGTGCTGAGTGTTATGCAACCTCTCAACGTCCAATGGCAGGGTTTCCACCAATTGTTCACGGTATTCGTCTTAGTATCAATTTGCGATATATTGGCGCCGGCCGGGAATCGAACCCGGGTCTGCTGCGCTCAAAAGATTTACTCTAACTACTGAGCCACCGACGCTCGTTGAGCTTCGGTGTTTTTTTAAACAACAGCATTGGTGAATGTCCTTTACGAAGTTATAACGTTAGGTACTATAATTCAATCTACATCATTTTAAATATTTATAAATTATATTAATCTACATCATTTTAAATATTTATAAATTATATTAATCTACATCATTTTAAATATTTATAAATTATATTAATCTACATCATTTTAAACATTTATAAATTATATTAATCTTATATTTAATTAAATATTTATAAATTATATTAATCTTATATTTAATTAAATATTTAAAAATTATGTTATCTTATATTTAATTAAATATTTAAAAATTATGTTAATCTTATCTTTAATTAAATATTTAAAAATTATATTAATCTTATATTTAATTAAATATTTATAAATTATATTAATCTTATATTTAATTAAATATTTCTAAATTATATTAATCTTATATTTAATTAAATATTTATAAATTATATTAATCTTATATGAAATTAAATATTTATAAATTATATTAATCTTATATGAAATTAAATATTTATAAATTATATTAATCTTATATTAAATTAGTAGCATTAATTAAATATTTATAAATTATATTAATCTTATATTAAATTAGTAGCATTAATTAAATATTTATAAATTATATTAATCTTATATTAAATTAGTAGCATTAATTAAATATTTATAAATTATATTAATCTTATATTAAATTAGTAGCATTAATTAAATAACTAATTAATAGCTACAGTGGCGTAGCTATAGGGCCGGCGCTACAACAGGCAAGCCAGGCGAGCGTCTAAGGCCTCGCACTTAGCGACACGTTTTGTGGTCCCCACACCTAAGGGCACCTATAGGGGTCCCCTTACTTAGCGGCACTTATTGAGGTCCGGCACTTTTTGGGGTTCCCGTACTTTGCGGCACTTATTCGGGCCCCTCATTTATTCCTTCGCAAAATATATGTGTTGTGAGAAGGGGCCTCGCTCACATGTCGCTGTCAGGGCGCCGCATTCACGGCGCTACCATCCCTCTTCCCAAAAGCCCCAATTGATAAGGGCCCCTTAAACCTTCATAAGACCCTCCCCTCCGACAGGTCTGCTGTACCTTCGCTGTGCCATTAAATAGTAACCACCATTGCTGGGTAATATTGATACTCTTTGTTAAAATAAAAATGGTGTCGAAAATTGCATTTCGTCTCTGACACCAGAATTAACTTTAAGTCTTTGGAATTTGTATTGTATTTTCTTACAAATTGGCCATATATTTAGTTATCTTCCTTGAGTCAAGCCCTCTCAAATAATTCGTTATCTACTAAATAATAAATAAAAGGAAGCTATTTTTGACGATCTATTTGTAAACTACGCCAACCCGAAATATCTGATGACAAAATATTTCAGTCTTCTTTATTTGCAAAATACATTTATTTCAAATGATCTAATAAAACAGATATTTTGACCTTTTTTATTTATAAACTTATTTTATTAAAAAATATTTTCGTACTATTATTTAAAATATTTTTCTCTAAATAAATTAATTGTGATTTTATTTATAAATAACAACTGACACGAAAAAAATTTATTCGTTATTCGCCAAATGATTTTTTGCCCATCGCTGGTCCCGGGTAATATAATTTTTTTTCGTGAAGTTTAGTAGATTCCAAAATAATTTTATTTAAAATTAGTATCACGACTTTCTTTAATAGGCCGATAAAAATATTAACCTACTAGGAGACTTCCCATCAGTATTTCCCCCGGTAAACCTGCGAAAAAGTGGATTTATCTGATTGATCGGAATTTACGGCCAACTTCGACGATTTTTTTTGCTGTCCAACGAATTCGCAATTCGTGAATCGGCAAGTTTGAAGCGATGGATTCTCCAAAGAAAAGGTTTGTTAATGTGTTTGATAAATGTAAATTAAATAACATTTAAATAAAATTTGAATTTAATGTTTTTAAACAAAGGCATTATAGAATAGACTGATACAAAAAGTGTTTTTAATCGTTAACATTTTTCAGGGACGCTCTTAAGCCAAGGCCTAACAATAGCTCACTAAGCTCAGTCAAAATTGCAGAATTAATCCCAAAAGGAAATTGGACTTCGAAAAGATATCCCCAAAGAATATTCGGATGAGATTATTGCAAAACAACATTCAAGAAGTGAAAAACACAAAAACAAAGGCTACCGTATGTTCAAATCTAACTGAGTCACGATTGTTTTCTTATCACACCAACCTAGTCAATGTCTCTTATACATTAAAGCTAAGCGAAAGTTCGTGCTTCTTACCAAGCAAACAGCATTTATAATTGCTTTGTTTCAATGGATGATAGTAAGGGAACTATTGTTTTGGGATTGTGCGAGTGTACTTGTGGCCAGGGAGGAGTTTGTAGCCATGTTGTGGCTACTTTGTGGTACATTTTAGTTTGTGCGTTAGAAAGACGGCATGCACTGAAAGGGCACAAAAGTGGGAACATCTCAAATTTGTCAACAATAATTTGTCAACCACTTACTTTAGCTCCCTCAAGTTTGTTAATGAATGAATGCAATGTGATATTTTTCAGTTACTTTTGATTTTAATGGAATTTTAGATAATGGTGATAAAGGGATAATACCAATAATAAAAATGATATTTGTGATTTGAATATTTTATTTTTATACATCAAGAAGGGGTTCAGATATAAAATTTACCAAATAACATATTTTCAAATTTTTTTCCAGATTATCATTCATTGAATTAGGAAATTCAAATTTAAGAATTCTTAAGTCCAATTAGACGATTCATTTTATATTTTTAACTTATGATTTACGTGTTAATCATAAGAAACGTTCGCGTAAGGCCACGATTCTTGCTAAGGCTTATGTTTCCCACAAAAATACTGCAGCAGACTAAATTTGTTTTTAACGTTTTTTATAGTTTTGATATCTGTACATAGATGGCGCTGCTGTTGAACATACGTCACAGATTTACTTCCCCTTCCTACCCCCTTTCCAAAATCCTCTAGTGGTGAGGGAAAGAGAAAAACTTAGGCGAAATATTTTTATCGGCCTATTTGATTAATTTCGGATCAAACTTTGATAAAAAAATTATCTAATTTTTAAAAATATATCAAATAAGTCAAAGTAAAGCAAAAGATTTATTGCATAAATTGTTGATTTTATTTCATTGTCTGCAAAATATTCGGAATACAAAGATAATTCTTACTGTTAACAAGCAAGATTAAAGAGAGGGAATGGAAATCTGTATATGCAGAGTCGGCCCGCGAAATGAGCCTACCTCTACTGCTATACGCCTGGCGTAAAGAGACTCTGCGGATGTGCAAAGGTACGTCACCAAGGAAGATTGACGTCACTGTGGTCTGCAAGATAGATCAAGCGAGCGTGTTTAGCCTCAGCCTTAGATTTAGCTAAAATAATGGAAGATCTATATAACTTCTTTATAAATTAGGTTAATTTAAAAAATGGTTAATTATAAAAAATGTATTTATAAAGGGTGCAAGAGTCACTCAAAAGATTTAGGACAACCCCATATGAGAGATGTGGTTTTTATTTGTTTTCCTAAACCCAAATCAAATTATGGCAAATGCAAGATGTGCTGGAAGCATGTGGCAGGACTGATATCATGCCTCACAAAGTAAATAAATATGACTATATATGCTCAGTACATTTCCCTGTGGTATTGGAAGGTTCAGATTTCAAATGTGATCCCTTTCCATTTCAAAATAGTGGTGCAAGTGTCCTTTCTGTAAGTGAATACACACATTTTATAATAATGTTTACAGTATCTTTAATGTATAGTCAACCTAGGTTAATGAAAATGCCTAAAACAAAGCTCTGAAGCCTCTGGATTTGTCCATTAAAGAAAATACGACAAAACCAATATCTCCTTCGAAAGACTGTCGTCCCAAAACTAATATTTACACGAATAAAATTTTTTATGACAGACGTTAAAAATATTTTCAACTCGCAAATCTTATATTTGAATAAATTTCATTGGCTTTTCTTTTTTAGATTTCAATGAATTATTTTTTCTCAAACACAACAAAGAAGTATTTGTCAATGCGTCTCTGGCAATGACCAACTATATTCTAGTCAATGATCCGGAAATGAGGATAAAAATTGTACTTACAAATTTAAAAGAAAATGCAAGTGCTTTAGAACTAAGCTGAGAGATCATCGAAATATGCACATTATTAAACACATTAAACATAAAAGAGCCAGCTCATTTTCTTCTACATTGAAGAAGACTCCGAAAAAAGAATGACCTACAAAATGAAACCAAATTTTTTTTCAAACTGTTGATAGATTTTCCGACCTTGAAAACAAGGAACAAATATTTTTAGTGAATAGTTGGTTGAGGCGATATTTTGACGCCCTCTTAATCAAATGGGTAAATCTAAAACCGTCGATATCAAATAAACAAAAACCTATTATAAAAGAATTTTCCTGTCCAACTGAAGCACAGCGAAAATTTAAAAACTACGAAGTGATACATCACATTGGAGGGTACATTCTGCGAAAGGGTTTCAAAAAGTACAATGCACCAATTTTGCATCAAAACTGTGTAAGTGAAAGTTGTGAAACTGAAAAACTGGGAGAAAACTATTCAAGTTGGATTAAAAGTCTCAATAGAGGATGACTAATTGTTTTGAAAAACAAGTTGGCAAGCCAAAATATACCTCTCCTCGGAAGAATTGTCCCTAGTGGTATTAATTTATCGAGATAACCCTTAAAGATATATCTCCGCAATTTAGAGTTATTTGTTATAAATATTAACCCATTTCTATCCCGCCCGGTATAAAATTTTAATTATAATTAAAATAATTGAGACGAAACGACCAATTTTAATTTATTCAGAATATCATAAGTTAAGTAGTTACAACAGTAAGTTAGACGTACTATAACAATGCACAATTGAATTAAACCCTTTTACAGAACAAGTTTATCAGTTAAATATAATACGAAGCAAATTTTAATGAAAGAAATATCTACAGAGGCTTTTTGGAATTACTCTCTTACGAAATACTTGCCGCATCTTTAACGCTCATTTTATTTCAACACTCGCCCTTGATGAAGATACCGTAGATATCTGGTAGTGGACGACTCGTTCACTTCCTGTTGACGTTGTGACGCATACCACATGAAAAAGACCAATGCCGTCCAATTTCCAATATCATATAATGACTCGCACACCCAAGAAATCATTGACTGCGTTAGAAATCGTAGATATCCAAATATCCACACCAAATGTATTTACAAGAAGCAAAAACCTTACCATCAACAAAGCCCAGAGAGCCACTTGACGAACCGCCAGCTCTTAAAGCAATTAACGTTAAATTATCTCCTTTGAATTAACAGAACTATAAATAGGTCGTTAAAAAAGTGGACCACCCACAGGGTCTACCCTTTAACCCTCTAATCTCGGCTGACTGCGCTAAAACAAGATTTAACCTTTAAAAAATACCAGATTAGGCCTTCATAAATTCATTAATAAAAAAAGACTTTATTACCTATTATGCTTACGATGCCTGTCTTAATTTCAGTGAATCTAAGGAGCTATCGGTGGTTCTGTGGTAGAGCGCTCGACTGCCAAGCCGAATGGTCTGGGTTCGAAACCTGGGTGGCGCATTTATTTTTAATCAATAGAGAAACGCTAAAGTAGAATTTCTTCGATGCAATAATTTCAATTTCAATTCTATTTCAATTAAACCAAAATTTCGTACTCTATTAAATACGCTTCCGATAAAGCTGAAGGTCTAATTTTCAATAAGGCGTAACAAGTGTCGGTGGTTCTGTGGTAGAACGTCCGCCTGTCAATCAGGAGGTCTCGGGTTTAAAACCCGCCCGATGCGATCGCAAATTGATACTAAGACGAATACCGTGTACAACTGGTGGAAACCCTGCCATTGGACGTTGAGAGGTAGCATTACACTCAGCACTCGGTCCGTCCCAAAGTCATTAAGAAGAAGTTGGAGAGAAAACGCCCATATAAACACAACAGACTCAACATGCACATCCATCAGAACACAAACACAACAAATTCAACACTCACAACCTACGCATAAACATTACAAAAACCGTAATACACCAAACCGTCACGACGGTGAGCGAAAAAACACCATCCAAACCAAACCGCAAATGCATCCGTTAACGCTCACCGTCACACGGTGGTTTTGCCAACCCTTTGAGAAACTGCGTACGCAGTGATTACACTTTGCACCGAAAATGCGAACGCGTTCGCAGTCCTGACAGACAGACACACCCACAGACCCACCCACAGACAGACACGGTCGTTGTATAACCCCTCCTAGGGGACTTTGTCCCCTCGGAGAGGTAAAAAACGGCCTTTGATTTTTTCTCTTCCCTGGATAAAGAAATGGCATGTTATTTTGAGAGTCCTATCATGGCCAATAACAACAACAGGAAAATATTAGCCGAGAATGTCTTAAAAAAGTGAAGAAATGTATGTTTGATACATTTTTAAATTGTCGCGGAAAGGCAATCAAAGAGTTTCTCAAAAGAAAATTAAATAAGTTACAAACAGATTCTATGATAAAAAAAGTGGGATACGAAAAGGATTAAAACAAGTCTAAATTTGAGAAGTGATAAAAAACAAGTAATTTTTAAATTTACATATCACAAATAATGGACTCTGTGTAATACCACAAATTAAAGATCTTTATTTTATAAAGCTACTGCACTTTCTTTTTACAATTACTAGTATTACCATTACTTGGTTTGCTTACAATAGCGCGCATTATTTTGAACTTCCTTTCACTATAGGAAAAAGTTAGCAAATCCGGGTTTTCATTACAGCCAGCTGATCTTCTGTTTCCCAAAATGTCTCTCCGACGGGTCTTGATTAAATTTTTCAGTCAATGCAAATGGTGCTCCTTGATTTAGAAGATATTTTACAGCGCCAATGGTGGAGTAAACTTAAAAAAAATATAAATGTATTAGTTTTGGACCTTTAAAATTTTCCAGTTGACTCTGATTATTGAAACTTAACGTAAAAAAATATTTACCAGTGGTATAAAGTCCATTCAAAGTTTCTTTACTTAGCATCATCTTAGACGTATCTGCACTCGGAAGATTTAGTTCTTGAGCTTCTTTTTCCCACTCCCTTCGGTAACCCAAGAATTCTTCTTCAAGCCACTGTTTACATAAAAAAAATGTAAATGACAATTCCAAAAATAGTTTAGTTTAAAAACCATATTAACCTGAAATCTCCAACCATAAACATCTCGGAATGGCTCTATATCTTGGTTCCGTTACAGTTTCCTCAGGGCAATATTTTTTGAATTAAGTATATAAAAAAACGGTTGAAATATTTTATAAACCTGACAGTTTCTGATGAGTCTTCACCCACTAATTTCTCCGTGGCCATGACAACAGTGCTACTCATTACCTGCGTAGCATATTTAACACGCATCCCATTAAAGAGTCCAATATTTATGTGGTTATCAGTGAGTTTTGGGCAGAGACGAAGGTGAGTTGTACAATCTTTTTTGTGTGTTTCTTCTACATGAGCCCATAATATATGTTTCTTGTTTTTCCATAAAAGTCTGGATTTTTTATGTGAACCGCTATTGGAAAAACAATTTCTAACAGTTTTTATAAGATGAGGGGGGTCAGAGATATAATACATATGGCGGTCTTCTTCAGGCATGGCGTATATATTTTTGGCTTTATAGTGCACATTTGTAGTAGGATCCGGATCGGTGCTGAGCTTAATAAGTTTTTGATTGATAGCTGATTTATCGCATACAATAGTTAGAACTTTGAATCCATTGCATTCTAGAACTTCAATATCCTCTTGTACTATCATAAACAACTCTTCCTCTTTCATCTCGTAGCAGAGAAAATAAGCTAATGAGTGTTTAAAATTAGAACCATAAATGACATGACGTGATTTGCTATGGGTAGGTCTTGATCAGAATTGGAATTTTGCCCAATTTTACTACCTTCAGCTTTTTTGAACTTATTTCCAGAATCATTTGAGGTACAAAACCCTACTATTTCACCAGTACTAGATTTGTATAACAAGTCTTCTTTTATTTTCATTTCATCCAGAATTATTGAAAAATATTTCTGATGCTCAGCAGCTGTATCTAAATCGATTTTTTCTTTCATTTCCAAGATGGCTTCTTTTGTAAAACCACTTTGACATGTAAAAACTGAAGAGTAAGATGAAAGTGTTCTCCCAGTAGGAAGTGGTAATATTTCACGCAATGTATCGTAAGACGAATTAAGCAGATTTTGAAAGAAGCTAGAGACACCACTTAATTATAGGAGAAGGCCATTTTTTGGGTCTTTTTTTGTTTCGTGCCAGTAGCTTCAATTGTTTTTTCATCAAATAGCGTAAGAAATTATTTTTTGAACAAAATGGATCATCGCTTATAACTTTACCAAAGAATGTATTATCTCCATCACGGGCCATCTTTAGTTTTTACATATTTTTCTTTAAATTTAATTTTAGACGTTGTACTTGCTTGCTTAACAATTTGATTTTTTCACTTTTTTTGGATAATACTTTTTTGATTTCCATTCTCGACATAAATTTCAAAGAACAACTTGAGTTTTTGGTCTTCCTCTAATTGGGTTTTGGGTTTTGTAAAGTTGAGAAAGAATGCACCTTTCATGTATTTTTTGTCGCTAAATCTTGGGATTGTCTAATTTGCTGGATTTCTGGACGTCTGGACCGCTGAATTTCTGGACCCGAACATTTCAATTTATTTTCGAATGGTTTCTTTAATTTTCAAACCGTCTGGATAAAATTTAAAATTTGAAACCGTCTGGACCAAATTGACTATTTTGCTGATGTGCTGAATTTCTGGACCGAAAAAATTTTTTCGGACTTTTTTTTAATTTTCAAACCGTCTGGACAAAATTGACTATTTTGCTGAAGTGCTGAATTTCTGGACCAAAAAAATTTACTTTATTTTCGAATAGATTCTTAAAGTTTGAAACCGTCTGGACAAAATTTAAAATTTTAAACCGTCTGGACAAAATTGTCTATTTTGCTGAAGTGCTGAATTTCTGGACCGAAAAATTTGTTTTCGGACTTTTTTTAACTTTCAAACCGTCTGTACACAATTGACTATTTTGCTGAAGTGCTGAATTTTTGGACCGAAAAATTTGTTTTATCGGACTTTTTTTAACTTTCAAACCGTCTGGACAAAATGGACTTTTTTGCTGGAGTGCTGAATTTCCGGTCCAGAAATTCAGCACTTCAGCAAATTAGTCAATTTGGTCCAGACGGTTTCAAACTTAAAGAAAGTCTCTGAAAATAATGTAAAATTTTTCGGTCCAGAAATTCAGCACTTCAGCAAATTAGTCAATTTGGTCCAGATGGTTTGAAAATTAAAGAAAATAAAGTAAAATTTTGCGGTCCAGAAATTCAGCAAAATAGTCAATTTTGTCCAGGCGGTTTATAAGATAGTAGCTTCTATGTAGGAGGAATCCTTCAAAATTCAGCGGTCCAGACGTCCAGAAATTCAGCAAATTAGACAATCCCCTAAATCTTGAGTCGTTTGAACAACCCTTTAAACAACAATTTTTCCCATCCATTGTTGAAATTAAACTTAAGCCTTTTCTAGGCGATCTGGGAAAAAAATTCAACCAACTGACGGTTCGTTCAAGGAGGAAGTCACGTGAGAAAGAATTTCCTTATTCGCGCATGCGCTTAAAACTTTGTGGCCAGGCAACAGCTGGCGGTAGGCGCTTCTCGCGGGGCAAAAGTCTTAACATTTTATTTCCATTCCCTCTCTTTAATCTTCCTTGCTGTTAAGGCCCAGATCCAGGGGTCGGAGTGTGCACTAACTGGTGGCTTTACCGGGGAGTCGGGGTCCGGCTCTTGTAACACATACGGGCGGTGGCGCGCTGGGAGATAATAGCTCCATCCAAAGGGTCCTATCTCCAACCTCCGACTTCGGTCAGCTGTGGGCTGGATACTGGGCTTCGGCCCAGGCTAACGGAGAGGGGCCGGGCAAACTGGCTGCCTCGGCGGATTGAGTAGCCTGCTGTGGGGCTGCGGGCCTCCGTATGAGGGCACGGCAGACCCATCTCCCGGCCTTTTGGGGCTCCACCGGGATCTCCGGTGCCAGCTGTTATGCGGGCTGCTGTGTGCCCGCCGTTCCCCTTTAGGAGCTCTTTCCAAAGGGCTTGGCTCCCTGCCTTTCTAGGTGGGGTGTCGGCCGGAGTTGCTAGAGCATCCGTTCTCTATCCCACTGCTGTGAGCGAAGTGGCGGGCTGGTCGTCCCATTGTTGCACCTTCTGCTGGGTTCTGCTACCCATGCTGGATTTGTCACCTGTCCGGGCTTGTGGACGCTGGCGTAGTGCATTCAGATGATAGGCCTCCGGTCGTAAGGCTCTTTTCTTACCGGTACACCGGGCTATAAATTCTGACAACATGTTAAGGCCCAGAGAAATAGAAAAATCTAAAACGAATGCTAAAGAAAGAGTAGAATATGATTCCGTAGTTCAGTTTAACCATTGATAATATTATTCATAATTACTATTTTTTAACTAAGTTTTATATTGGAAAAATGACACTGTAGAAAAACTTGAATAACTGCGTGTAAGCACTTTAACGGGTTTTATATATTACTTTTTGATCCATTAGAAAAATTTAGTAAGAGCTAAATACGTGTATTAAGGCCTTTGATAATAATACCTTTATTAATATATAAATTAATATTGAGCCGCCAAAAGTTTGAGACAAAAACGGTTTAATTTTCAGAAATAATTTAAATTTATTTGAATTAAAATACTTTTGCTCAAAAGCTTGTCATATATTAATTAATTTGAATAAATGTTTTCTTACATAATATTTCAAAATTATTTGATCCCTTCTGGGTATGACTTTATCCAATCTTGATATTGTCAGCGTAGAAAATAAGGACACGAATTTTTTTCCCGAAGAGTGGAGCTCGTGCTCGCGCTCTTCTCCTTTCTCCGGAAGAGTGGAGCTCGCGCTCGCGCTCTTCTCCTTTCTCCGAAAGAGTGGAGCTCGTGCTCACGCTCTTCTCTTTTCTCCGGAAGAGTGGAGCTCGCGTTCGCGCTCTTCTCCTTTCTCCGAAAGAGTGGAGCTCGTGCTCACGCTCTTCTCTTTTCTCCGGAAGAGTGGAGCTCGCGCTCGCGCTCTTCTCCTTTCTCCGGAAGAGTGGAGCTCACACTCGCGCTCTTCTCTTTTCTCCGGAAGAGTCGAGCTCGCGCCCAAAAATAGCTCTCGGACTCTTTAGAGCCCAGAGTCCGCCGATCTCTGGCCTTGAGTGGTTTGGTTTCCAAGAAATGGATCAAGGATTCCATGAATTTGTCCTTACGCTGCAAGGAAGGGATGTCGAATTTAGTCAAGTCCAGCTGGTCCGTATCCGTAGCCGTCAGGAGAAGATCGTGAGTAGCCGGTGCGTGCTCGAAGGGAGCTCTGGAGAGTTTGTCTGCGTCTAGGTGCTTGCGTCCGCTTTTATATTGAATTATGGGGTCGAACTCCTGGAGGGTCAAGGACCAACGGGCCAAACGTCCGTTGGGGTTTTTAACTGACGTAGGCCAGCATAACCCGTGATGGTCCGTGACAACTGTGAGCGGGCGTCCATAAACATAAGGTCGGAACTTGTTAGCCCCAAAGACGATGGCCAAACATTCCCGTTCGGTAGGACTATAATTTCTCTCGGCGGAGTTGAGCAGGCGGCTTGCGTACGCGATGACTCGTTCTTGGTTGTTGATCTTTTGCTTGAGAACGGCGGTGACCCCGTATCCAGAAGCGTCCGTGTGCAATTCAAAGGCCCTTTCCCACTGCGGGTGGTGCACTACCGGTGACGAAACGGACAATGACGGAGCTGTTGAAACGCTTGTTCGGTTACCGTATTCCAGACGAAAGGAGTATCTTTTTTCGTCAGCTCGGTTAGAGGCTGGGCGATACCGGCAAAGTCCTTGATGAAGCGTCTTTAATACCCGGCCAACCCCAAGAATCGTTGGACTTGCTTGACCGTTTTGGGCGTATTGAAATTTTCCACGGCTTCCAGGTTACGAGTATCATGACCATCAATGATGTGACCCAAGTAACGGATTCGAGCATTTGTTCGGCTTGATCTTGAGGTTAGCGTTGGCTAAGCAAGTTAGAACTTGATTCAGGTGGTGGAGATGCTCATCAAAAGATCGGGAAAAAATTACGATGTCATCGAGATATGACATTGTAATTTTACACATTAAGCTTCCCAAGATTTTGTGCATGAGGCGTTGAAACGTCGCGGGAGCGTTGCAGAGTCCCATTCCCAGGACGTTGAACTCATACTGGCCATCCGGCGTAACAAAAGCTGTCTTTTCCTTGGACGCTTCGTCGACCTCAACCTGGAAGTAGCCAGAGGCCAGGTCCAAGGTTGTAAAAAGCGAGGATCCAGACAGGCGGTCTAAGGTATCGTCAATCCTCGGGAGTGGGTGCACGTCTTTCTTGGTAACGGCATTTAGTTTACGCCAGTCGATTCAAAAGCGCCAAGTACAATGTACCATCACGCTTCTTGATGAGGATCACGGGAGCGGCCCAAGGGCTACATGATTCCCTGATGGTGCCATGTTCGAGAAGTTTTTCGACTTCTTTCTGGAGGACCTCGCGTTCTTTCAATGATTTCCGGTAGGGATGAGAGCGTACTGGTGCGGCATCGCCTGTGTTGATTTGATGTTTTATGAGTTACGTTCGGCCCAGATCATCTTCGTACCGTGAAAAAAACTTCCGAGTGCTGGGTCAAAAGAGCGTGTAGGCTATCCCGCTGGGCGGACGTAAGTTGCGTGCCTATGTCCAAATTGGCTGGGATACTGGATTCCTGAAGCGGAGCATCCGTGTTCAGGTAATACGTCTCAATGATCTCGTGTGCTCGGGCCAGTTTGGCTCCCCGGGGTATGATGATGGGTCTCTGGTGTGGGTTGGCGACTCGAACATGAGTGTGGCCGTTGCGAAAGGTTGCAAGTGTTTTGCAAATGAGTAGTCCAAATCTCGGATAAGCTGACTGGAGAGGTTCAACCATGAGCGGTCCAGATGTTTGGGAGGCTTCTATCTCTAGAATGATTTCCGAGGCCGTTGGTATGGTTGTATCAGCGCTGTTCCGCTCGAAAAGAGTGTTGGGAAGCGAGAAGGATTCCTCACCGATATTGACGGAACGAGATTTAAAACTGATTACAACTTCGTTGTCGTTGCAGAATTCAAGTCCCAGTAAAAGCGCATATTCGAAGTTATTGATGACGAGAGCTTCGACTTGATAGGTAGTGCGCCCAAGTTGAACGCTCATAGTGGTGAGTCTCAGCGGACGGATAAGCGAACCATCCGCCACTCGTAAACGGATAGAATCGGCTGTCAATAATATTTTTGGAACTTCCCGAGTTGATAATGACTTCTAGTTTGGTGTTGTCTATGTTGGCAGGTAAAGTGACTAGTTTGTGGGATGGACTGAGGAGGAGATGATACGCGGAATCTGACGGCAAGGTACCTCCTTTTACCACCGTCGGTCCTCGTTTCCCTGGTTTTGTTGACTCCGGTCAGTAGAGGTAGGTGACGGACTGCGCCCACGGCACCAATCAGAGGTGCTCGAAGAATACGGCGAGGGACTGCGATTTCTGAAGCCGGAAGATGACTGGAACGTCGGACGGCTTCGATTGTTGTCACGGTAGAAGCCGGTACGATGCGGGGATACCCCAGGTTACGTGATTCGTAGCGATCATTACGTTGACGAAACGATTCCTGGCAGTAGGAGGCGTAGGACGGGCTTGGCTCCCGGTGGCGAGAAGATGACCGAAGATAGTTTACTTCCTGGCGCATTTCGTTAAGTTCACGGCGAAGAGAATCATATTCTCCGCCTGTGGTGGTCTGATAGAGAGCCGGTGCGACCGTTGTCGTAGTCGGGCTGGTAGATTTTGCAGCGAGTAGCGTAAGTAATTCCAGAAATTTTCCATCGTTGGCTCCGGATGCTGTTGTCGGCGTTGACGAGGGGGCAGAGTTGATCAGACGCAGTTTGTCAAGGAAATCCTGGGGTGTGGTTTGGCACATAAGGACCAACTTGTCCCGGAACTCAGGGAGGAGACCTCTGATGAGGAAATTAATTTTTTCCGGGTCGGCCATGGTGGGATTCGCCAAAGACCAAAGCGTCATGGTGTCGCGGTAATACTTGACTGGGTCGGTTCCAGGAAGTTGACGATGGGCGAGTAGGTCGTTGAAGATGGCCTGAGAAGAGCGGCCAAATTAACTCAGAAGTGCGTTCTTCCATTCTTGCCAGGTATAGTTACGGGAGCCTCCCGCGAGAAGCGAACCCCGCGAGCCACAAGTTCGGCTGTGACCCTTGCGCGTGTACATAAGTTCTTGTATTATTACTTTTATATTTTTATTGTAACTAAACATTCATCCCTGTAACCTTTTGACAGTAAATAAATATTCATCATCAACTCGCAAATTCATGTCCTTATTTTCTACGCTTACAACTGGTGGAGGCGCCGGGCAACGATCGTACCGAGCTCTCTTTCGCCGATGAGCAACGATCCCAATATCGCCCCAAGCTTACCCACCTCGCCGGCCGAGACCGCCATCTATTCCGTAACCGGATCGCCGACGTCTTCCGTCAACTCGGATCTTCTCCCCGTTCTCCCTGCGTGTCAACCACGTGTCTCACGCCACCACCTCCAACTTTCGCCGGAATTCGACGGGTGGGACTCTAGGACCCGCCGTAAGCCGCCGCCAAACACTGACGGCTACCACCGTCGAGATTACCGCGGCCGTTACGGCCGCTCTCAACGCTTTAACTCTGCAACGTCACATACCGAAGTTCGACCCAGATATTCAAGACGTAAACGATTTCATCGCTCTTTTTGAGCAAAAGACCACCGGCAAATCTGACGCTGATCGCGTCGCCTTACTACCTTCAGTGTTTCAGGGAAAATCCATGCCTGGTTTTCAACGCAACTCCGTATTACGGCAATCACTCCGCGGACTATAGGGCAGGCTTTTTCAGCCTAATGCGTCCCAGGTCAAGTGAGCGGCTCTTTAGCGGGCTTGGCTTTAATATTTCCCACTAAGAGAGCTGAGAGAAGTCTTTCCTCCGGCTAGCGTTGAAGCCCCTTTTATACCCCGGGGCCCATTGTCCGCCAGTGACGTTTGGGTTTTTTCCGAACTTTCCCTTCTTCCCCTCGCTTGCGGCGGCGGTCCTACTAGATCCCTCTCTTGGTCCGCCGGTTGGTTCGTCCGTCAATGAAGCTCCCTGGTCCGTGGTAGCGACAATATATATTACTGGATACAAGCATATTTGATCCTTTCTGGATATGACTTGATCCAATCTTGATCAAGGTTATTTGATTTAGAAATATTGATACTTTCTGGATATGACTTAATCCTATCTTGATCAATTAAGATAATATCATCCTTTCTGTATATGACTTGTTACAATCTTGATCAAGATTATTTGATCCTTTCTGGATCTGACTTGATCCAATCTTGATCAAGATTATTTAAAGTCTTCTGGATATGACTTGATCAAATCTTGATCATGATTAGTTAAAGGTTTTTGGACACGATTGGATCCAATGTTGATCAAATGATTTTAGTAATGAGTTACCCGGATCCTTATTCCCTCTCGTACGCAGACAGACTGTTGGCGCTGAGGCTACGTTAAGCCTCGTCCACCCCGCGCGTAGTCGGATGGCTGGATCTCTTCTAAAATTCAGAAGATTTTTTAGTGTTGGGATCCCATCTTCATCACCCAATTGTAGTGTTCACACATAACGAAACTTTATTCAAAGAACGTTATTTAAAGGGGTTCATCCTTCACAACAGGGGGAGGCATAGGGGTAACATAAAATCCAGACTTGCAGTGTGCTTGAAAACCATTTTCTGTGACACCTATGCCTTCCCTTGTTGTGAGTGAGGGATCCCTTTAATGTAACAAATATACAAAGCAAATAAGGAACTTAATTATTAGCGAGATTATTAGCCTATCACTCACTGCGGAGCTAGGAACTCCCGCTGTAATCGCTACTACAGTGAAGGGGCGCCATCTAACAAGTTTCTAGATCGATCCATCTTATATTTTTGGGTTTTATTTGTGTTGATATAACAATTTCAGTAGATCTTTCTTAACGGAAGGGTCGAGTGATAATCTGTGTGGGCATGCTTTTAAATCAGGTACAGCAAACCACTTCTTTTTATTCGCCTCTAATTAAACATTATTCTTTATTATTTGCAATAGGATGGTTTGTTGATTAAGCCACTTAACTCTCGTCTATGTAAGTTATTTATGTATTGCATCTATCAAAAATAGTTAAGTGTAAATAGTTCAATAACTTTACTAAAAATTCCATTTGAGCTGAATTAATTTAGGTGTACGCAGAAGGTTTAATAGCGCGAAAATTATAAGTTTCGCCCATATTTTATTAGTCCAGTAACTTTAGGATTTCACTTCGGAAAAAATGCCCCCGGGCTGAAGTTTTGCATACACCTTTATTTAGTGTCTATAAACGTTGAAGTCCCCATCATTGGGGTGTATGGAACTTTTTTTGGCGGGAAAATGCCCGGCAAAAATGGCTTTTCACCAATATCTTCGTTATTATTACTTTTACAGCTATACTGTCAATTAGAAAATTAATGCTGAGCACGTTTTTGACAAGAATGGTCCTATTTGAATTTAGCGTCTGAGCAGTCGTTTCTGCGCAATCGCGGTGCCAATGTTTTTAGTACGGCTTCCAGGTTTTTTTGTGGAAAAAAATATGCCATACCTAAAAATTTCACAATCGAAAGAGGTTATGGTCTTATAGAACCTCCGCAAAGTCCTAAAGTCTGCAGTGCCAACTTTCACCGCCATCTTGGAAAATGGCCGCCATTTTATATTCGCTTATAATTCAAAAATTATTTACCCAAACTCAACTAATGAAACATTTTTAAATTTTACTATGCAAGAGTGGTCGTTTTTGTATAAAATATATTTATTCACTTTAAGCACTTAAACAAAGTTACATAGAATGTTTATGGTGAACCAAAATAAAATAAAAGAAATTAGCACAAGGTTGCCAGGTAATTAAAAGACACGACTAGTTTCACTGCCGTTCCGTAGCATCATCAGGTGCGATGTGCAAGAGTGGTCGTTTTTTTAATCTTTCTACATGGATTTATTAATGTTTTTATTAATTAATATTTGATATTTACTTCATTTTTATAAAATTGGTTTTCAAAAATATCTTTCGTACCGTTCGCTTAGAAACTGCATGTGCTGTGGTCGTAACGACCTAGAATGCCCCCTGGTGGTTGAATGTCAAGTCGGGCAGTCTTGAAACAATTTTTTTTCGAACAAAGCGCAACATTTTGACTTAGAATTCGCCTCAGAACATTTTTCATTCGAAATTGGCGTTAAACCAAGGACGTTTTTTTATTAGAAAACGAAGGGTGGGGTATCAGTTATTATTTAATATTAAAATAAATACTTAATCAATTTAATCCAATTAAACTTTTACCTTCTCCAGAGCAACAGGGCTACTTTGAAATAATATTAGAAGTTTTAATTAATAAGCAATATGTAAGAAATATACCGTTCTTCGTTATAATTTAAAGATATTTGAACTTTTTTAGCTCGTGACTTTTGACCTTTTGATAAAATCGACCTTTTAAGAGCTTATAAAGAAGGATAAGACAAATTGAAGAAGATTGACACCTCATATGTTGAGTTAGGGTAAATAATTTTTTAATTATAAGCGAATATAAAATGGCGGCCATTTAAAATTTTAAAAAAATTGAAAAATTTAAAATACCAAAATTATAAAATATTCAAGTTCAAGTTTCAAGTTTCAAGTTTATTGAATTTTTCTATTAAGATACAAATGTGATGTAGGGCTAAGTCATTGTTTGACTTGTAAGCATCACATTTTGATCATTTTGAACCAAATGGGTGAAAATGAACCGATATGGCTAAATTTGGGGAAAAAAATGAAAAAAAAAATACAAACTTTGAAAAAAATATTTCAAAATTGATTAAAATAATATTTTTTCAAAATTGATTAAAATAACATTTTTTGAAAATTGGAAAAATATAAATTTGAAAAAATATTGATCAAAAACAGTAGTTTCGATCAAAATTCATAGGAATTGACGGAAATTTATAAGTTGTGTAAAATTGGATTAATGTATAGGTAGGTTACACGAGGGGGGTCTTTTTTTCGTTGCTTTCCCCACTAGTTGAAGTGAGGTAGAATATTAAAAAGATCTGGCAGTCGAAAAATCGTCTGTTTAGGTCGGTCATTACTCTACCGCGGTTAAGCGTAATTCTTATGTGATGCCACCCAAAATCTCTAAAAGTAAATGTTTTTGCAAGGGGTACGCCGAAGGAGTTTCGAAAATAGAAAAAGATAGATATTTAAAGAAAATAATTTTATGCGGTAGTATTGACCCTTATGAATTAAACGTAGATCGAGGGGTCGGACATTTGCCTGTTTTGTGTACGGGATTTTGGATTTTTTAAAAATTCAGGATTTTTTATTGTGGATTTGTCATACAAAGTCTATGGGAGCAAAATTCTTGGATTTTGGATTTGTGGATTTTTTTTTGGTACGGCATTTGGCCAAATGTCCGACCCCTCGACGTAGATAGTTTGATAACTTCTGCCGATAGCCAAGGCTTAAGTTTAGGTTATAGTATTGATCTCTGGCCCAACGTGGAAAATATGGATATTGTTAATTATATGGTATTAACCACGAATTTTGTAACATGTGAGCTAATGAAAGCGTATAAATCCTTAGACGCGCACAATTATTTCACCAGTGGTTGGGTGCACAGTGACATAACATCGAAGGTTTTACCAAATGGAAATGTTTTGATGCTTGGCAAGGTACGGGATTCAGTTTCTACTTTTTCATTTATGTATAATAAATCTCCATTAAAAGCATGGCTCTTAATTAAGTCTAATGGTGAAATAATAACAGCTCATTGTACCTGTATGGCTGGTTGCGGAGAAACTTGTTCGCATGTTGCCGCCATTCTGTTTGGCATTGAAACTGGTGTCTCCATTAGAGACAGCACCACTTGCACAAGTAAAGAAAATTCATGGTTAACAGCCAATGTCAAGGCGATTCCTTACTTGCCACTAAAAGATGTGGACTTTACTTCAGCGAAACGAAAGAAAAAGTTGCTAGAAGAAAATATTGAGTATTTATCTAGTCCTAAAGAACAGTCTCAGAAAAATGTGATTAAACGTCTTCAAGTAGATGTGGCAACTGACGGAGAGCTAGACGTTTTGTATTCGCAGTGTTTCCAAAATAACGAAGGTTCTACCATTTTTATCGTCCAACCAAAATATAACGCCTCGTACATCCTTTCCACCCCCCTTTTAAAGTTGTACGACTCTCAAAATTTGGATTTAAAATGACCAGACGTTTACAAAACTGACAATTTCTGAAGATGTCGCTACCAAAATAGAAAGAGCTACCAAAAATCAAAGCAAAAGTGCTGACTGGTTTCGTTACAGGGAAGGCCGGATCACAGCATCAAAAATTAAAAGTGCATGTCATTCTGACCCCGCAAACCCTTCGATAAGTTTGATAAATTCTATTTGTTATCCCAAGCAGTCGGAATTTCCAAACGCTGCAACTAAATGGGGAAAAGACCACGAGAATGTAGCCAGGAACCAAGCCTACTCTCAGGTATGGAAGGGGGATCACATTGGCTTAACTGTTACTGATTGTGGATTTTTCAAAAACACAAATTATCCGCGCTTAGGAGCATCCCCTGATGGCGTCCTAAATTGCAAATGTTGTGGTTTTGGAGTTTGTGAAATTAAATGCAGATTTTTTTGGCTTGTTTTATTAATACAACCGTTTATGACACAACGCAGAGGCATTTTGAAGCGAAATTATCAATCTTAGCTGCAATGTAACTGTAACTGTTCAAGTTCTTAGGCCTCGGCCAAACGAAAAATACTCTTTCGAGCGCCGCGGTAGCGTAATGGCCGACGTAAAAAGACGATTTTTCGACTGCCAGATTTTTTAAATATTCTACCTCACTTTAACTACTGGGGAAAAGCAACGAAAAAAAAGACCCCCCCCCTCGTGTAACCTACCTTTAGATAAATTGTGATTTTTTTAAAAACAAAGTATTTATTTTGGTCAATTTGATCAAACTTAACCAAAATTGGAAAATAATAGATCTAATTTAGCCCAATTTTAAAGTTTTGTAAAATTTATTTAAAAATAAACTAAATTCGACCAACTATCTCAAAATTGTTTGAAATTTTGTTTTCAAAATTGAAAAATGTTAATAACACTAAAATAATTATCAAAATCAATAGTTTCGATCCAAAACGATCAAAATTGATAGGAATTGATCGAAATTTATTTATATACATAAATTGCTTTTTTTTAATTATTTTCCAAATAATTTATCAAAATTAGCGTAATCTTAATTTTGTTAAAAAAAGTATACAACATTAAAAAAAATCAATAGTTTCGAGCAAAAACCGCATTAATTTCCAATCTATATCCGTAGTTGTTTTTGTTCTAAAATTTCTAAAATATTATTTACTTGATAAATAATAAATAAAAAATAAATGAAATTCATTAAAAATTATTTATATCAAATAAAATTGAGTAAAAACCTTTTAAAAATTAAATATTTGGATTAAATTGGTTAAACCTTTGAAAATAAGTTATTTGTAATAAAATTGGGTGAAATTCATTAAAAATTATTTATATCAAATCAAATTGGGTTAAATTCATTAAAAATTATTTATATCAAATCAAATCGGGTTAAATTCATTAAATTGGGTGAAATAAAGAATAGTCGACAAATGACAGCGATTTTGACGATTTTGGGCTTTTAAAGGTAATTTTGCATGCCTACAATTAAATACGGATGAAAGCGAACAAATTTAGGTAAAACCAATAAATATTAGTTACTTCAAGTAAACTATTAATTATTTCAAATAAAATTGGGTAAACGCGTAAATATTTCAATTATACTTGAGTTAACCATCGAATAAGTTACTTTTAATTAAATTCACAATTGTTTGTAAAAAATCATGTTGGTTGGTAGAAAACGGAAATGACGAACTAATTGCTTTCCAAATTTGGAAAATAATTAAAAAAAAACAATTTATCTATATAAATAAATTTCGATCAATTCCTATCAAGTTTTGATCGTTTTGGATCGAAACTATTGATTTGGATAATTTTTTTAGTGTTATTAACATTTTTCAATTTTGAAAAAAAAAATATTTCAAACAATTTTTATATAATTTTTACAAAACTTTAAAATTGGGCTAATTTAGATCTATTATTTTCCAATTTTGGTCAAGTTTGATCAAATTGACCAAAATAAATACTTTGTTTTTAAAAAAATCACAATTTATCTATACATTAATCCAATTTTACACAACTTATAAATTTCCGTCAATTCCTATGAATTTTTATCAATATTTTTTCAATTTTGAAATTGTTTTTTCAATGTTTGTATTTTTTTTCCTTTTTTTTTTCAAATTTAGCCATATCGGTTCATTGTAACCCATTGGGTTCAAATTGATCAAAATGTGATCAATTTTGATTTTTTTCGTCAATTTTTATAAATATTTTATAATTTTGGTATTTTAAATTTTTTCAATTTTTTTTACATTTTTCACAGGAATCGGTCAAAATCCCATGTTATTTTCAATGGGAAAATTTCCATTTTATGTTGTCAAAAACATTTTTCGTTGCCATGGCTTAACCGTTGCCCATTGAATAAAATCCCTTTAGGATTTTTCAAGTTACATGCAGGTCTACCAATCCCCCGAGTTTGAACAAAATCGGTGTGTAACACCTCGGGTCGTCTCCTTGTAAGTGTATTTTATATAATCCAGTAACTTTAGAAAAAGCAAGGGGGCCTGGCAGTCCCTGTTAATAGTTTCACACAAGCCAAGCTTTACGAACACAACGAATAGTAGTATAAACTGATTAAAGTATGTAGGATAATTATTCCGTTTCCACACTTTATTTAGTGAAGGAAGTGTCCCCCGTAAGCATAATCCTCCTTAACCGGTAACGGAAACATGAACAAATAAAATAAACGGTCAAGAAAAACCGCTCGAAATATATTTGTGGGAAATATGGGAACCGCTCGAAATATGTTTGTGGGATACAAAACAAACAGAAGCGATTTCAGCACGTTTAGAGATTCCCGAAGGATTCTCCGCCTCCCGTATATTTTAACGCATTGTATATAATGTCGACCGGATATTTATGATTTAAATAAGAAAAAGCGGCTATATCTAGAATTCGCGTGTGTGTCTCTTTCGACTTTCTAAAAAATAAAATACTAAAGCCTTTTGGCCACGACTTGATATTACCCCCAACGTACTTTAAATATTGCGCCCAATAGTCATCTTTTCTCGCAGACGCCATGCTTTGTAGTGACTTTAGTGACCCGTATCTTATAAACAAATAAAATAAACGGTCGAGAAAAACCGCTCGAAATATTTTTGTGGGAAATATGGGAACCGCTCGAAAAAAATTTGTAGGAAATATTGGGGTGACAATTTCAAAAATTACCCAGTGTGGTTATTACAAAACAAACAGACGCGAATTCACCACGTTTAAAGATGCCCTTACTAAAACCCATGCTGCCCCCCTCCTCCCTTCACACCTGGGGGCTCTGGCCCCTGGGGAGGTTATATTTCCCAAATTCCACAGAAAGGCTGGGCTTCAAAGAGTCGCCAACAATAGAAAGGAGCGCTCGGTGGGAGAGCCGCCATATCTTACCCTCCCCCACCCGAATGGAAGCGAGAGGCAAGCGCTGTTGCGGAAACCGTGTGCGAATGAAAACGCCAAAACGCCAGAGACGGAAACGCCAGAAGAACGCCGAATCCCGATTGCCCGGCTTGCACTATGTTCCGAAACGCCCAAAAAAACGGCTAAAATTCCCCATAGAATATTTAAAAAAACTTTTTGCATATTATGAATCAGTGTAAAATCAGATTTCACCCACAGAAATTTCTATTCTCTGCGACCCCTGGCGGCGAATCTAGCCCCCCTGGCGGAATATCGCAACAACACTTATCACAATCTGTAGTTTGCCATCGGGCTAGTCATTTTTAAAATTTCCAGAATTTTTCCACTGCCCAATTTGTTGCCGCCACCGTAAGAAAAGTGAAAAACCCCATTTTCGTCCATGTTGGTAGAGGTTTTTCTCAAAAACCCGCAGGTACCTTTTCAAAAGTTTAACGACGTCTCCTAGTGCAATACCCCAACATTACGTTGTAATTACTTTCACGCGTTGATCTCCGCGCATTTTAAAGAAAAATTCGTTTGAAATTTAAAAAGAATATTTCTAAAATAGCCCAAAAATCGCCAAAGTTTTGGGCTAGCTTTGGCTGAAAAAAAATAAGTTAGTTTTTTGAAACCAAATGTTTCATTCGTGTACCTGGCTTTATTCAGTTTTATTTTTCCATGTTACAATGTAAAGAGTAAGACTAACGCCTTATTTGCATATATATTCTTAATTGTCGAGTTCCATTTCATCTTCTATTTCTAATAGAATATTATTCAATGTGTTTCTAGTGAAGTCTTCAAGGAATTGGTCCTCGTCAGAGATATCAGTTGATTCGTTTGAAGAAAATACATTGTTTGGAAATGACGCTTCGTTTTTCTAGCCTCTTTTGTAATGAATAGTTGGAGACAATTGGATCAGAAGAGTCCATAGCTCTATTGAATATATCTGTTAAATTGTCAATTCTTGAACTTTTTCGAGTGTGTAACTCTCGATCCTTGCGATATAATTTGTTTCGGGACTCGCCTGCACGTTCGCTTAACATGCCCATAGGCAAAGTCGAACTTTGAATTATTTCTTGACCATGAAAAAGAATTTTGTGAACTTAATATGGCAAATGGTATTATTTTCCAGTTACAGTTCATAAACAAATTATATCGCAAGGATCGAAAAAGTTCAAGAATTGACAATTTAACAGATATATTCAATAGAGCTATGGACTCTTCTGATCCAATTGTCTCCAACTATTCATTACAAAAGAGGCTAGAAAAACGAAGCGCCATTCAATTTCCGAAAGCCGCGCTAGAATTACTTAAAGAACCCGACGAACCGCCATTTCCAAACAATGTATTTTCTTCAAACGAATCAACTGATATCTCTGACGAGGACCAATTTCTTGAAGACTTCACTAGAAACACATTGAATAATATTCTATTAGAAATAGAAGATGAAATGGAACTCGATAATTAAGAATATATATGCAAATAAGGCGTTAGTCTTACTCTTTACATTGTAACATGGAAAAATAAAACTGAATAAAGCCAGGTACACGAATGAAACATTTGGTTTCAAAAAACTAACTTATTTTTTTTCAGCCAAAGCTAGCCCAAAACTTTGGCGGTTTTTGGGCTATTTTAGAAATATTATTTTTAAATTTCAAACGAATTTTTCTTTAAAATGCGCGGAGATCAACGCGTGAAAGTAATTACAACGTAATGTTGGGGTATTGCACTAGGAGACGTCGTTAAACTTTTGAAAAGGTACCTGCGGGTTTTTGAGAAAAACCTCTACCAACATGGACGAAAATGGGGTTTTTCACTTTTCTTACGGTGGCGGCAACAAATTGGGCAGTGGAAAAATTCTGGAAATTTTAAAAATGACTAGCCCGATGGCAAACTACAGATTGTGATAAGTGTTGTTGCGATATTCCGCCAGGGGGGCTAGATTCGCCGCCAGGGGTCGCAGAGAATAGAAATTTCTGTGGGTGAAATCTGATTTTACACTGATTCATAATATGCAAAAAGTTTTTTTAAATATTCTATGGGGAATTTTAGCCGTTTTTTGGGCGTTTCGGAACATAGTGGCTTGCTAGGCTGTTGGTTGTCGAACGCGCGTGAATTTTAAGGATAAAAATCTGGTAAAACTATAGGAGAATATGGCTAGCTTTTGCTTTCTACGGCCTTTCCCTCTGGTTTAAAACGCGAGCGTAGGAGGATTCTACCGTGGCGTAAGAGAACGACGTTATTGCGGACGGTGAGAATCCTACCGTGGCGTTCGAACACGGCGTGTTTGCGAACGGCGTGTTTGCGAACGGCGGCGGCGGGGACTGTAGCGGCTACGGGAGTTTTACTCTAGCCTATACTAGGCTCGTGTAAAACTAAAAATCGACCAAACTTCGGAAAAAATGTCCACGGGCTGAAATTTGGCATACAAATTTATTTAGTGTCTATAAACGTTGTGTCAAAAGTCCCCATCATTGGGGTGTATGGAACTTTTTTGGCGGGAAAATACCATATTCACAACACATTGCTATTATCCATATCGGTTTAGTTTTTACATTTTACACTTCGTGAGGGGGATTGGGAGGAGTTCACTCTTCGTGCGTGAGGGGGATTGGGAGAAGTTCACTCTTCGTGCGTGAGGGGGATTGGGAGGAGTTCACTCTTCGTGCGTGAGGGGGATTGGGAGAAGTTCACTCTTCGTGCGTGAGGGGGATTGGGAGGAGTTCACTCTTCGTGCGTGAGGGGAATTGGGAGAAGTTCACTCTTCGTGCGTGAGGGGGATTGGGAGGAGTTCACTCTTCGTGCGTGAGGGGAATTGGGAGAAGTTCACTCTTCGTGCGTGAGGGGAATTGGGAGAAGTTCACTCTTCGTGCGTGAGGGGGATTGGGAGGAGTTCACTCTTCGTGCGTGAGGGAGATTGGGAGAAGTTCAGTCTTCGTGGGTGAGGGGGATTGGGAGGAGTTCACTCTTCGTGCGTGAGGGGGATTGGGAGAAGTTCACTCTTCGTGCGTGAGGGGGATTGGGAGGAGTTCACTCTTCGTACGTGAGGGGGATTGGGAGAAGTTCAGTCTTCGTGGGTGAGGGGAATTGGGAGGAGTTCACACTTCGTGCGTGAGGGGGATTGGGAGGAGTTCACTCTTCGTACGTGAGGGGGATTGGGAGAAGTTCAGTCTTCGTGGGTGAGGGGAATTGGGAGGAGTTCACACTTCGTGCGTGAGGGGGATTGGGAGGAGCTCTAAAAGTCGTCTCAACATAGACCTTCTCCCTAACTATAAATAACTACATTAATTGTCATTATGTCGTGCTAAAGAACGGAAAATAAATGTTATGAAAATCAAAAGTAAAAATTTTAGCCAGAGATTCCAACAGTAGACCGGTTTCGCCCTTTTGGGGCTCTCTGAATGTTTATTAGTTAATGGAAATTTGACTAAACAGTGGTTTAGTGTATTGTACTTTTAATTTACAAGTTTCAAACTGCTCGATCTTATCAAATTCATTTTCGTCAATTGTCAAATTTTGTTTTGTTTTAAAAAACATTTTATTATCCGCGTTACTGAAATCCTTTTTTCTGTAAGATAAATATTGAACTCATTCGATATAAATAGAACCAGAAAATGACACTGGTCGTGTTGATAATTTAAAATGAAACTGTGCAACGAACTCTCTATATTTCAGCATATGAGGGATCTCATTTATTATTCAGAACAGTAGAAAATTGAAACACGTTTATGTTCTCGAAAACATCAGCTGTTTTCTTTCCCACACTAAAATGATATGATCGCTCTTTCAATAGAAACGTTTCTAGTCGTAATATTTAAATATCATTTGTTCTCCTGGGTTTATTTTAGAAATATAATAAATTAAATTTGCAAGTTTGCGTTATTGAAGTGTTTCGTTTTCATTCGTATTAAAATGACTCTCCAAGTTGGTATAATTCAGGTTCGTATGTCTCAATAAATTTTACTTAAAATTTCGTCAAAATGTTCACCGCTTTTCCGGCGGTTTATGTAGAGAGAAAAACCAAGAATTTTTTTATCATTCGTTTTTAAACCCTAAAATTCTTTAAGCATTTTATTGGCGTTCCATTGATTCGTCTGGAATAAAATGAAATTTAATTATTTTGATACCATGCAAATTTCATTTAAAATGGTTTTTGGTCAGAGCAATTTGGGACGCCTTTTATTTATAATTTGTTAAGTTTATATTATATAAGAAAAAATCACAAAATTCCCTAAATGCCGTAATATCATGTTTGTAATACAAAAGAGCGCTGTATCTATCAAATCATATCTAATCATTAAAAAAATTTAAATAATATTTATTTTCTTAGTGCCAGGCGTTTATTAACTAAAGTTTAAATAATTTAATTTATATTCTACCCAATGTGATGATGAGCTTTATTTTCTTTGTAAAAACTACCTCTGTTTTCATAGAGCCCTCTAGTCGTGGATATTGCAAATTTACAGAGTTCATGGCATGCTTAACCGCAAAATATTGCTAAATACTTTTACTCGAGGTATCACAAGCGTAAATTACTTGTATAAATTACACGAAGTCAATTTTAAATTGCCCCAGAAAAATATTTTAGAAAAAGAAAAGCTAATTTTTAAAATTCAAACGTTAATTTCTACAATATTTGGATAAACTTTAGACTATTCTACTTGGAACACACTCCGAAAGAACCGCATAACCTAGATGTTTAACGATTTTTAAAATCATTTTTCTGATTTTGAATTGCCTATATTTTTACAATTTTCATTTTCGGAGAGTATGATTGTGTAAAATTGAAAACCAGTAATAAGTATTCTTTGTCGCAGGCTGCGCTGGATTTTAGGATGGGTGAAATATTTAAAGGTACAACGACGTACTTAGGACAGTCCGTCAACATGAGGTTAGTTTACATTTATACAACCTTCAGTTATTAAAATAGGAGGAGAGGTTTATTTAAGAGTTACTAAAAATAAACAAAATTCCAGCTAAGTGTTTACGACAGAGAAGTTATGTTAACAGCAATTTATTATTCCCGCCACTTTTCGTTGAAACAATACCTGTCCTCATCCTTGAAAAAGAGGTTAAAGAGTCTTCTTTCATAATAGCGTTAAAAGTAGTTGAATGGACCATAGGTGCTTTTTGAAATATGTCACTATTGACAGTCCCTATTCCTATCCCGTTTCCGTTCCAACCATTCCCATTCCACATAAATTTTCTTGTTCCCACCCATTCCCTACGACAGTGTTTCCCAAACTGTGTATAAATATAAAGTGCTAATAATCCATAGGGCTTAAATTTGTAGCACGTAAAACGTATGCTGTTTATTGAAATCAAAAATTGGATAAATAAAACCGCAAGTTGAGCTAATCAATAGTTAAACTTTATTTAAAAAAACTAAATCCCGGGGTTTTTTCACTAGAAACAAAAAACACAGATTTGACCCCACCCAGCGCATTAGGGGTTCTGCTGTATTTCGAAAGTGGATTTATGAAATCAACGCTAATGCCCTCTATCTGTTGTACCGTTAGACTTCCTTTCAATTATTAAATTTTGTCTTGTATTCCGATCGTCCGAGCTGTAACCATGTACCACCGGGTCGGCCAACTGGCAGCCCAGTGCAACCACATAGCATTTCCTGGTGCAGCCTCCAGTCCAGCAGCGAATAGTTTCAAAATAAAATTAAAAAATTGGGAACCAATTCCCTACAATTCCAATTCCATTTCATATAAATTGTCTCGTTTTCCCTCATTCCCTACGATTCCAATTCCATTTCATGCACATTTTCTCGTTCACACCCATTCCATACGATTCCAATTCCATCTCATATACATTTTCTCGTTCACACCCATTCCATACGATTCCAATTCCATTTCATACACATTTTCTCATCTTCACCCATTCCCTACGATTTCAATTCCATTTCATACACATTTTCTCGTTCACACCCATTCCATACGATTCCAATTCCATTTCATACACATTTTCTCATTTTCACCCACACCCTACGATTCCAATTCCATTTCATACACATTTTCTCGTTCACACCCATTCCTTACGATTCCAATTCAATCTCATATACATTTTCTCGTTCACACCCATTCCATACGATTCCAATTCCATTTCATACACATTTTCTCGTTCACACCCATTCCTTACGATTCCAATTCAATCTCATATACATTTTCTCGTTTTCACCCATTCCCTACGATTACAATTCCATTTCATATAAATTGTCTCGTTTTCACCCATTCCCTACGATTCCAATTCCATTTCATATAAATTGTCTCGTTTTCACCCATTCCCTACGATTCCAATTCCATTTCATATAAATTGTCTCGTTTTCACCCATTCCCTACGATTCCAATTCCATTTCATATAAATTGTCTCGTTTTCACCCATTCCCTACGATTCCAATTCCATTTCATATAAATTGTCTCGTTTTCACCCATTCCCTACGATTCCAATTCCATTTCATATAAATTGTCTCGTTTTCACCCATTCCCTACGATTCCAATTCCATTTCATATAAATTGTCTCGTTTTCACCCATTCCCTACGATTCCAATTCCATTTCATATAAATTGTCTCGTTTTCACCCATTCCCTACGATTCCAATTCCATTTCATATAAATTGTCTCGTTTTCACCCATTCCCTACGATTCCAATTCCATTTCATATAAATTGTCTCGTTTTCACCCATTCCCTACGATTCCAATTCCATTTCATATAAATTGTCTCGTTTTCACCCATTCCCTACGATTCCAATTCCATTTCATATAAATTGTCTCGTTTTCACCCATTCCCTACGATTCCAATTTCATTTCATATAAATTGTCTCGTTTTCACCCATTCCCTACGATTCCAATTTCATTTCATATAAATTGTCTCGTTTTCACCCATTCCCTACGATTCCAATTCCATTTCATATAAATTGTCTCGTTTTCACCCATTCCCTACGATTCCAATTCCATTTCATATAAATTGTCTCGTTTTCACCCATTCCCTACGATTCCAATTCCATTTCATATAAATTGTCTCGTTTTCACCCATTCCCTACGATTCCAATTCCATTTCATATAAATTGTCTCGTTTTCACCCATTCCCTACGATTCCAATTCCATTTCATATAAATTGTCTCGTTTTCACCCATTCCCTACGATTCCAATTCCATTTCATATAAATTGTCTCGTTTTCACCCATTCCCTACGATTCCAATTCCATTTCATATAAATTGTCTCGTTTTCACCCATTCCCTACGATTCCAATTCCATTTCATATAAATTGTCTCGTTTTCACCCATTCCCTACGATTCCAATTCCATTTCATATAAATTGTCTCGTTTTCACCCATTCCCTACGATTCCAATTCCATTTCATATAAATTGTCTCGTTTTCACCCATTCCCTACGATTCCAATTCCATTTCATATAAATTGTCTCGTTTTCACCCATTCCCTACGATTCCAATTCCATTTCATATAAATTGTCTCGTTTTCACCCATTCCCTACGATTCCAATTCCATTTCATATAAATTGTCTCGTTTTCACCCATTCCCTACGATTCCAATTCCATTTCATATAAATTGTCTCGTTTTCACCCATTCCCTACGATTCCAATTCCATTTCATATAAATTGTCTCGTTCTCACCCATTCCCTACGATTCCAATTCCATTTCATATAAATTGTCTCGTTTTCACCCATTCCCTACGATTCCAATTCCATTTCATATAAATTGTCTCGTTTTCACCCATTCCCTACGATTCCAATTCCATTTCATATAAATTGTCTCGTTTTCACCCATTCCCTACGATTCCAATTCCATTTCATATAAATTGTCTCGTTTTCACCCATTCCCTACGATTCCAATTCCATTTCATATAAATTGTCTCGTTTTCACCCATTCCCTACGATTCCAATTCCATTTCATATAAATTGTCTCGTTTTCACCCATTCCCTACGATTCCAATTCCATTTCATATAAATTGTCTCGTTTTCACCCATTCCTTACGATTCCAATTCCATTTCATATAAATTGTCTCGTTTTCACCCATTCCCTACGATTCCAATTCCATTTCATATAAATTGTCTCGTTTTCACCCATTCCCTACGATTCCAATTCCATTTCATATAAATTGTCTCGTTTTCACCCATTCCCTACGATTCCAATTCCATCTCATATACATTTGCTCGTTTTCGCCCATTCCCTACGATTCCAATTCCATTTCATACACATTTTCTCGTTCCCACCCATTCCCTACGGTTCCAATTCCATTTCATACACATTTTCTCGTTCCCAACCATTCCCTACGGTTCCAATTCCATTTCATATACATTTTCTCGTTTATAATCGGTAGTTTACCTTAGAAAGAGTAGTGCTTAACGCACTAGGTGACCAAAGTTTACCTAGTCTATGAAATGTAGATTAAAACCAGTAAAACCAGAAACACACATACGTAAAAATTTCATGCAAATTTTTATTTTCATAAAAGTGCAGCGTAAACACCACGGAAGAGTCAATTGAATTTTTTTTTCTGTTGTAAAATATCGAACGTTCACCATCAGCCAAAAGCAGTGGCGTAGACAAGGGGGGTTTCCGGGTCCAAACCCCCTTTGGGCCTACCTTTGACTGTACTAAATCTCCACCCCCTTCTCGACGCCCTCTTAACATTCACATACTTCGACGCCCCCCCCCCCCCTTGACGAATTTCTTGCAACACGCCACAAAAAGTGTTTTTAGATGCCATTTTGTATTTCTCTATGTTAATATTGGCTTGTTTGAAGTCTGGCTTTGAGATGGCGCCACGACAGTGTGTGTCAAAACATGCAATCAAAGCCAAAACGTAAATTTAATTTAATTTTTCGTTAGCGGTTTTTATTTCGTTGCCCCTAAGGGGGGGGGGCGAAATACGGCGTTTCCTCAATAGCGGTACAAGTATATGGTTAGCTTGTAGTGCCCGTAAAGGCGGGAGAGAACCGTTCGACATTGCAGATAGTACTGCGGGTAACCTCTCTGAAAGAGAGGTGTTGAATCAGTCACCTTGTAATGTTCTAAATACCGAAGAGCAGTATTGGTTAACCTTTAAAAAAGTACTGCAAGCCGAAATGTACCTCTCCTCGGAACAGTTTCTCATTTTCAGTGAAGCGTAAAATGTATCCGTGGTTCTGTCTGGAGTTCTGTGGTAGAACGCTCACCTGTCGTGCAGGAAGGCTCGGGTTCGGATCCCGTACGATACTAACGCAAATTGAAAAAAATTAGACTACAACCAATGACAAAAAGAAGGCTATTTTGGAAAAAGCTTTTCTCTAATTGCAAGAAACTGCGAACAGTGATTGCACATTGCCCCGAAAAGGCGTATGCGTTCGCAGCCCAGACAGACAGACCCACAGACACGGTGATTGTAAAACCCCTCCTAGAGGACATAGTCCCCTCTGAGAGGTAAAAATACCTACAATAAGGTTAGCTGGTAGTGCTCGTAAAGGTGCGAGGAAGGTGAATTTTCTGTTTGAAATCGTAGAGAGTCTGGCAAAGTAACCTCTCTAGTAGTGGTGAAAAAGGCGCACTTCCTACTCTTAAAGGTTCAAATCGCTTAACTTAAATGAGACGGCACGGAACGACAGAGAAGAGAGAGCTTTAGCGCCTGCTGCCGTCGGAAGGGGAAAATTCGGAAATTGTCTTCTCCCTTTCCGTAAAACGTTCAGCTTTAGGGCTCGTCCAATGAAATTTGTACACAACACTGAGTTAGCGTGCTTAAAGGCTGGCTGCGTTCTCCTTGCGTGGGCTGGTGTGTTTGTTTCTCCTAGTTGGAACTTACTTATATTAGCCGTGTATGGCCAGAAGTAATAAATAAGTGTGGCACTTACTTATCCAAGCCGTGTATGGCCAGAAGTAACTAGGACGTCTCAAACCCGGAACCGGTTTTCTTCACTAAAACTTGAGAGGAACGCGCGCGCAACCATAATCATTTAATATATTTAACATATTTAATAAGGTTAGTAAGAATGTCTAAGATCTTAATTAGAAGTTTTGTAAGATATTATTTATAATGTGAGTAAGCTATTATTTATAATGTTAGTAAGCTATTATTTATAATGTGAGTAAGCTATTATTTATAATTTTAGTAAGCTATTATTTATAATGTTAGTAAGCTATTATTTATAATGTTAGTAAGCTATTATTTATAATGTTAGTAAGCTATTATTTATAATGTTAGTAAGCTATTATTTATAATGTTAGTAAGCTATTATTTATAATGTTAGTAAGCTATTATTTATAATGTGAGTAAGCTATTATTTATAATTTTAGTAAGCTATTATTTATAATGTTAGTAAGCTATTATTTATAATGTTAGTAAGCTATTATTTATAATGTTAGTAAGCTATTATTTATAATGTTAGTAAGCTATTATTTATAATGTTAGTAAGCTATTATTTATAATGTTAGTAAGCTATTATTTATAATGTTAGTAAGCTATTATTTATAATGTTAGTAAGCTATTATTTATAATGTTAGTAAGCTATTATTTATAATGTTAGTAAGCTATTATTTATAATGTTAGTAAGCTATTATTTATAATGTTAGTAAGCTATTATTTATAATGTTAGTAAGAAATCATTTATAATGTTACTAATAATGTACAAAATAAAACCTTTTTAAAAAAAATCATCTACAGGTATTAGTATTTTGTTCCCATGTTATACCTATAGGGAGCTCCGAAAGACCCTTGTTAAATGCTCTTCTTCTTTTTATCCCCCCCCCCCCCCCCGACAGAATTTTACTGGGGTCAAAACGTCACAAGAAGGAAATGGCTACCGCCATCTATAGTAGTTTTCAATATAACTTCTGAATTTTGAAAAATATAGCAGACGGCTCTATCTCAGTTTTTACAACGGTCTTTTTTGCCGCGACAATACGTTTTATGATAGTTTTTAGCATTAGATTATATTTTTATTGGGAAAAATGAAAAAACTCTGTTTAAATAAATCGTGTAAAAGTGAATCAAGATACAGCAACAAACAGCATATAAGTGTACTTTTTTTATACCATTCCCTAAACCAAAATTCTGAAATTGATAGCGATACAAAGGCTGTTTATTAAGCCTTGGTAAACACTTACCAGTCTACCAGAAACAAAATCGACATCAATTCTTTTTATCCCCTTTTTTTAAGTTGATAAATGAATATCATTTCATAAGTTAATGAAGAAAAATTCATTTCAAATAAAGAAGAACAGTTCTTGCTAATTTAAATCCGAAAAACAAAACTTTACGCGCCACAACATGTTAGTCACATGGACTAGCTTTATGTTAATTCTCCCCTTTCTCATCCCCATTAGACTCCACCCCCCCCCCCCCCCTCTCCTTGAGGGACAATTTTTTCTCTCCTTACTTATCGAAACTGTGTATGGCCAGAAGTAATAAATAAGTGCGGCACTTACTTATCGAAGCCGTGTAAGGCCAGAAGTAGTATTTCACTCAAATTTAAGGATTATTACAGGGATATAGAAGTTCTAGAAGTTGGAGTTTTAATACTCTTCCGTAACATTTTACGCTAGCCAGGTTTTCACTTGACGCAATTCATCGCTCGCAGCCCGCGGTAGAGCATTTTCACTTGCCGATTTTTGTAGGGGCAGATATTGAACGAATTCGAATATAGTTTAATAACACACTAGCCTAGGCTTAAAATTATATGTATGATTTATCGAATAATTAATTTTCAAAAACTACACTCACAAGTCAGTTTAATGTACCTTCTTTCAAACAGATTATTATTTATTATTGTTTAAATTAAAATATTCAATTTAATTTGTAATCAATTTCTACGGATTAATTACTTAAAATGTTTTTTTTACTGGTAACTGATAATAAAGAGTTAAATTTATTGCTAATTCATCAAAGATTTACCACAATTTTTATTGATTGAAATTTTGTTATTTTCATAAAATTGCTGCCCTGAGCATTAATTGAAAGTTAATTAATTTTATTCTATATTATTTTGTTATTAATAACATTATATTAATATTAATCTTAATATAACAGTAATAATTACTAAGATGAATTATTCATTGAAAAACCTTATAGTAATTATCCTAGTGTTTAGCGGAGAGCCCTAGTAAAACTTCATAATTAATGAATTTAAATATGGAGATAAGAAAAAATATATAATTAACATAGCTTTATTTATTTGGAATTGCATTAAATAAATTATAGAAATTTAGTATGACTATTATTTTGATATACATGAATTAAATGCGCAAGAATATTCCGATATCAGTGAGCGGAATCACACAACTCAGCCCATTTTCCGACGACGCCGAGGTTTTTCGCTCAAAAACCGCCAAGTGAAAGCCAGGCAGAAATGTTTTCATGTTTCTTTCAGCACAACTTATACTTACTTCGATGGAGAAGAACTCATGGAATACGATGGAACCAGAGATTTCAACAAGGTATCCATTTTATTAACCATCTAGTAACCAACCATATTATTCTAAATTGGATGCGTGAAGAGATTGTTAAAGTGTTGGTTGCACGAAATTTTAGCTATGGCTAATTAATGGTTCATTAGAAAGAGCAAACATTTTATAGCAAGTACAGAAAATTTCATCAAAATCGGTTAAGTGGTCTTTGAATTATTATAAAAAGAAATCGAAATGGTGGAAGTCGAGTTTTTCGGAGAATTTCCAGACTTCTCGGCACCCATGACGTCAGAAAATGCGAAGCGTATCATTGGCTAATTGTCTGTAATACATTTCTTTGCATCTGGGATTAAAAGCAGGTTGATTTAACACCCAGGAAAAGTCCTACGCAGTAGTAATTGAAATAGGCATACACAAGCCTACGTAGTAGAAAAACGATATGAAACCGAAGGCTCCTCGTAAATTATTTGTTAAACGTCGGGTCGCGCCTGCCGCTTAGCGCGCGCGTAAAAAAAATATTTTTTATTTCGATAATAAGCCTAATATTATGATTAAAAACCTCTGGTTTGAAAACTTCTACAAGTAAACAGAATCCCTCCACTTCAGTTCCTTCTATTTTAGGAATAAAACTACAGCTTTGATTTGCCCCAAATTGCTCGTGCTACGGAGGAGAGAAATTCGCCGAAAATTTCAGGATTTTGAGGAGCGAAAAAGGTCAGTTTCGGACTCAAAGTTAATACACTTAGGCTTGGAAATTTGTTTCGACAATGACATTTTTGGAAAGAGAACGTCCTGGGCTTCAAAACAAGCCCGCATTCATTCGTTTTTATTGCTATCGATTTTTCGTGCAACCAACACTTTAAAATAAAATCGAAAAGCGTATCACGGGAAATGAGCTATTCGAAGATTTCAGTGTCGTTGTTTTCTTTCAGCCATATGACGTTCTTTTGTGTCCCTACGACATGTCTGGAAGGAACCTGGGTCTGAAACACTATTTTTCTTCCGTGATAGGCACAATATCCGTCATGATAGTATCAGGACCACCGAAAGAGATATCCAGAGCTTCACCCGAAAATTTACTCCCTTTCGAAAAGTCGGTAAGTCTCGAATGCTCTCAAATTCTGACCATGACCACTTAATTTTAATGATAGTCTGTCGTGGAGTGATTGCGAAATAAGAAGTTTCCGAACAGGAATCTCGTCCCTTCCTACTCTTTCCGTTGGCAAAATAGTTCGTTAGTTGGATGGCGCGTTTAGGTTTGAGATTTGAAAATAACTTACATCAGAACTGGAGCCAGTGTTATAAAAGTTATATTTATCTACCGATTCAAAAATTCATCATAATTTTACAAAAGTAAGCGTTATTTACACTTTTGAAAGCATTTCAAATTTCAATAGGCCTTGGCTGGTCCGTCGAAAAGGCTGCCGGTGGACCGTCGCCGATTTCACGGGCATCCTCCAAATACTAGGGGTACGTTCAGCAGCAGTCAACGGAAAAAAACCCGATGGATTTGATATTTTCCACCGATGAGTTTTTTCGTCATAATATCGTCGTAAGTTGCTGAACGCTTTTATTCAGTCATCGGTGTTTTTTAAAATGCCGTAGCTTTTATAGTAGTTTTACGTCAGTCATCGGAAAAACCGACTCTTCCAGCCGATGACTTCGGTGAGTAACCGATGACTGTCGTTACGTCAAAACCGGAAACGCGAAGAAAAAGCGTACAGTAGGAAACAGATGTCACCGATTACTAATCGGTGAGTCCGATGAGCGCTGCTGAACGTACCCTAGGAGCCGTTCGCGGAGAGTTGTCAGTCCGTAGTTACGTAATGGTTTACATTCTCATTGGCGAAACAAACTATCATTAAAAAATTTGCATTGGCTGAATAGGAAGTGTCATACTTATGTTTATAATCCACTTATGGTAGAAGCTATAGGAAGCCTTGAATCGAATAAAACCTCTAGCAAAAGCGACATAAGTCCCAAAAGTGTACATGTCTACTGGTCCATTCTTTAACTGGTCTTGGCGCGATTCTCTCTCTTATCTTTAGTTGCCCATAGAGATACGATCTAAATCACCACACTTGGTGGCGCTGGAGTAGGAAAAATTTTAAATTTTGATGACGAATGAAAAATGTTTAGCCCCTCTCCAACACTCTCTTGAAATATAACGATCTGGTACACTTTTGGGTCTAATGTCGTTTTTTCCTAATTTCCGGCACGTCACAGTGGTGTAGTCAGGCCAGAGCGTCGCTCCGGTGCTTTTTTCAAAGGCAGGGCGCCGCCCCGCCTTGGTTTTTCCATTTTTCCAGGGCGTGCCCTGCCTCTTTTTTTCAACTTGCCAGGGTGCGCCTTGCTTCTATTTCGTAAATCATTTTTCTCGAATAAAGGGAGTGTGAATTTATTATAAATTTTGTTCGAAGGAAAATACCATAACAATTTCAAATCGTTACCTTGGTACGGCCAGCTTCGATCACGCTAAAAATCGAAGTTGGACGTACATTTACAGTGGCCAGTACAGAAAACTTCGATTACGCGCGAAATCGAAGTTGGCTGTACCCAGGTAGCGCCCCGGTTCTTTTTTTAGGAATACACCACTGGGCACGTGACCTCCGAAGCATTGACTTCCATCGGTCGCTTAATTGTCATATCATTGCCACCTGTTATGACGCGCTGTGGCGCGAACAGCGTGTCATCGAAGTTGACCGTGATCTTATCTATAGTTGTTTACTATGGTAACTATAGAGCTAATGTTTTCTCAGTTCCGGCAGGAAGTATGAAACACTATTGACTTCCGCGTGAGGCAGTTATTTCGAATCTTAGATGCGAGGTATCAGGGCGTAGCTAGCACGTGTGACACCCGGGGTGGATATCATGGTGGGCTACTTACTAGTCTCTATAGTGTGTGTTTTCACGGTCGGGTGTCACCCCCAAATAACGCCAAACCGGGTGGCACCCGGGGCGGACCGCCCCCCCCCTAGCGACGCCACTGGTCGTAGCTACTAGCTAGGCAGGGGTGGCCGCCGGGCGACACTGACACGTTAGGGTCTAGGAGCGCCAAATATCAATTTCTTCTATTGTATTATTCTATTATATTGGGGGGCGCCAAATTTTCACTCTACCCGGGCACAATTTTTGCTTGCTACGGCCCCGCGAGGTTTATATTATCTTTGAGAAAGACAAAGATAATATACCCAACGGCTTAGTATTTTGTAACTAGGTTTTAGAAGCTACTGGTTCACCTTTTGCGTTATTGCGCCTGTGACGTATAAGGGCAGACGAAAGCAATAGACGCTAAAATCGTGTAACTCAAGTGATAATAAGCTCCTATATTAATTCGGACGGGTAAAGCAAAATGTTAGCTGTCCTTCTTGTTTTATACCCCCATTTTTACCCCCACTAGTCAGTGACCACCAAGCACGTAGATATAGAAAGTCTAAGGGGGGGGGGGGCGGGTTATAACACAACCAGATGAAATAGCGAGCGCAGCGAGCGTGAAATTTTTCGTTAGTAATAACGCATATTTAAAGTACTGGATACACTACGAGTGACAATGACATTTCCGCACGTGTATCAAACGAAGTTTTTTAATATTTAAATTCAGTTTTACGTCTTAAGGCTGGTTTACACTAAGGCAAAACCGCCGTGACGGCGGGCGCTAACTGTTGAAATCCTCGTTAGGCCTAATAGAAAATTTTTGCGTTCACGCCCGCCGTCACGACGGTTTTGCGCTAGTGAAAACCAACCCTAACTGTTTATTTCTTAACGTTGCGCACCTTTCGTAAGGAAGGAATCGAGTCCTAAGCGGCGGGGGTTTGAACCCCCTGAACTACCCCCCCTTATATACGTCCTTGGTGACCACTAAAATAAATTAAGATAGGAGGCTCACTAGTCAGGCTAACTACTAAAAAAAATATACTTATGTCCAGCCCTGGTTAGAATTACCTCAGCTTTATCTGCCACCTGGTGTTAGCGTGATGATTATTGTAGGTCGCGCCGAATATACTCTGCTGCAGAGAGGTTTTTGTGCCAAGGTTTATTCTTGGATGGTTGGACTTCCAGGGTTTTTGAAAACGATGTCAATAGAAGAATTATTGGGAAATATTTTTATTTGGACTGTAAGAGCGATTCAATAATAATAATAATAATATTTTATCCCGTACCAAATTTGGGGCTCTGAAAGAAATGGATTGCAAGCATTGATGGTGAAAACATAACTTCTACTTTAAAGTGACTCGATGGGGTGCTATTAGCAATATAACACTAAAATCGGAATCAAACAAAATCTGGGAAAGCTAAAAGGTTAAAGACTTTTGATAGAAAATGCGGCAAAAGTAGGGTACAGCAACCTCATCTTGTTTTTTAATTATTTTAGGCGGATACGATAGAGTTTGTCACGCAGATAGCGTGGGTATTTTTTATTTTGGCCGCAAATGATTATTTAATTTTTTAATTTAATTTAAAAATTTTAAATTTTTGGGGTATTTTCACGTTTTTTATCTTTTTTTAATTATTTTAGGCGGATACGATAGCGTTTGTCAAGTAGATAGTGTGGGTATTTTTTATTTTGGCCGCAAATGATTATTTAATTTTTTTAATTTAATTTAATTTTTTTTTAATATTTGGGTATTTTCACGTTTTTTATCCTGTTTTTAATTATTTTAGGCTGAAACGATAGTTTGTCACGTAGATAGAGTGGTTATTTGTTATTTAGGCCGCAAAGGATTATTTAATTTAAAAATTTAAAATTTTTTGGGTATTTTCACGATTTTTATCCTGTTTTTTAATTATTTTTGTTGTTATTTTCGTCGTGTGTTCGCCGACACTTGCAGTTTCGGTAGCCTACACCACGTGTTGTTCACTCCGAATAATTGCCACGTGATATTGCGTTACTTTCTTGTTGTTCTTTGCGTTGTTGATTCGCATGATTTTGGGTTGAAATTATTTTTGTCGTGTGTTCGCCGACACCGATCTTTTTTAAAAAATGGGTAAAGAAAAGTTTTTCGTGTTCGAATAAGTATTGGCGCCTGACGGCGCCGCACGTTGGCTACGCTCTCGTGCTGGGGGCGCGCGGCGCCACCCCAGCCCCATACTAAAAAAACGATGGGCCTTCTATAACGCAACCTAGAGGACAGTACCTAGGCATACCCTACCAAGTATTGTCGGGCGTGAAAAAAATTGGAGCATATAACGCCAGACCAAGGGCAAAGTGGGGTACGCGACTATAATAACTATAGTAATTGTTGGATTAAACTGAACTCAAAGATTTAAAAAGGCTTTAATATGCCGAAAAATTAACAAAATTGTCAAGGGTTGGGAGAATGCAGCGAAGCCGCAGCTTTCAAAAACTCCAAAAAGGCGTGTTTCCCTTGCTGTTTAGCCCTGCTCCTAAACATGACGGTGGCAAGATACCCGGGGATAAATCGTTTCCTCCTACCGGAAGGTGGCAAAGCCCGTTTGGCATGTGCCCAAAGGCCCTCTATACGGTTAGTATGTGTCCCAGTTTCAGGATCTTTAAAGTGTAACGAATGGTTAACTTTAAAGTGCCTGAAATTGGGATCACAATCTAACGCGTCATAACTTTTCCAGCAATCGGAATTTATGGTTGAACCCGGCACAACCCACGCGTCAATGAGAGGGATAAGCGTAGCGGCATCTCTCTTAGCGACAGGCACCATAAAAACGCTTTGCTATCTCGATCCACACCTCCAAACACCCACTGTCCTTCAACTCGACGGCCACGATTGAACTTCCGTCTCCCAAATTTTGATTCGTCGATCTCGACGACAATCCCTGCCCCCCCCCCCCCCAATCCTATCGCTGGTGAGAATGGCGGCATCAAATGCCACCTCCCTGCAGGCTTGATACCACCGCGAAACGGACGATTTGGCAATGTGTAGCTCTTGGGCAGCAAAGGTTTGTGGAATATTGTAAATGAAAAAGTAAATTGTCACCAAAATATCTCTGAGCAGCAATGAAGAATCCTCAAACCACGAATCTTTCCGAACGGACAATTGCATGTTGCACTGCACTTTCTTCTTCTGTTTCGGTAGAGTGTAACGCCGGCGACATCTCCATACAAAACGGTCAACCGCAGAGTCAGCTGGGTATAATTGCATTTGTTTATTGCATTTAACACAATCGAAACCCTTGGCTAACATTTTCTTTTCTTGTAACCATTCGATCATTTCCGCGAAATTACGGGAGAGGCGATCCAATTCAAAAAAAGTGAAAAATTTTCCTTCGCAAACGCCGTCCGACGTTTCTTCAGTAGAGTCTGTTGGTTCATCACTCGATTCACTGTTGCCTGAAGACATAATAGATGCTTAGCAACTCGCGGATTGTCACGTGGAGTTTATGCGAATCAACAACGCAAAGAACAACAAGAAAGTAGCGCAATATCACGTGGAAATTATTCAGAGTGGACAACACGTGGTGTGGGCTACCGAAACTGCAAGTGTCGGCGAACACACGACGAAAAAATAACAAAAATCGTGAAAAGGCCCAAGCGGTTGCGGCCATAAAAAGGCAGCACAGCTAGAAATAGCCCAAAATTCCCAAAATTAAGAAAACTTGTAATTTATTGAACAAACAACCGGAATACCACATGGAATTTTGTTTTTTCAAACTACCGGCATACCACTTGGAAATAATTTGTTTTAACAAACTACCGGAATACCAAGGGCTGAAAAACCCGTGGTGTCGTCTAACACAAGACGAATAACCACAAAAAAACTGTAAAATACCCAAAAAGGTTCAACTTTTAAAATTAAATAATCATTTGCGGACAAAATAAAAAATACCCACACTATCTACGTGACATACTCTATCGTATCCGCCTAAAATAATTAAAAAACGTGAAAATACCAACAAAAATTTAAATTTTTAAATTAAATTAAAAAAATTAAATAATAATTTGCGGACAAAATAAAAAATACCCACACTATCTACGTGACATACTCTATCGTATCCGCCTAAAATAATTAAAAAACGTGAAAATACCAACAGAAATTTAAATTTTTAAATTAAATTAAAAAAATTAAATAATAATTTGCGGCCAAAATAAAAAATACCCACACTATCTACGTGACATACTCTATCGTATCCGCCTAAAATAATTAAAAAACGTGAAAATACCAACAGAAATTTAAATTTTTAAATTAAATTAAAAAAATTAAATAATAATTTGCGGACAAAATAAAAAATACCCACACTATCTACGTGACATACTCTATCGTATCCGCCTAAAATAATTAAAAAACGTGAAAATACCAACAGAAATTTAAATTTTTAAATTAAATTAAAAAAATTAAATAATAATTTGCGGCCAAAATAAAAAATACCCACACTATCTACGTGACATACTCTATCGTATCCGCCTAAAATAATTAAAAAACGTGAAAATACCAACAGAAATTTAAATTTTTAAATTAAATTAAAAAAATTAAATAATAATTTGCGGCCAAAATAAAAAATACCCACACTATCTACGTGATATACTCTATCGTATCCGCCTAAAATAATTAAAAAACCTGAAAATACCAACAGAAATTTAAATTTTTAAATTAAATTAAAAAATTAAATAATAATTTGCGGCCAAAATAAAAAATACCCACGCTATCTACGTGACAAACTCTATCGTATCCGCCTAAAATAATTAAAAAAACAAGATGAGGTTGCTGTACGCTACTTCACCCGAAAAGGCTTTTGAATAAAATTTTATTAAATTGTAAAAAATATTAATTAATTAATTATCAAATATCTCAAGTTAAAAATGTAGTAAAAATATAGTATGTGACTAAATAACCTTGAATGAGCTGCTGAGGTAATCAACATTGATGCTATTCATTCGTTCAGATGCACGCTTGAAGATAATTTCCGAATGTTCTTTAAAAAACAATGAGCCATATGAGGAACAGACCTTCTTTTCTGCAATTGATGATTTCCTTCGTTGTCGGGTGTCCTTGGTCCTTTGTATCCCCCCGTTGGCGTTAAATGCTCGTTAAACTAGAAATTAGCTCTAACGTTTTTAATTTTAAAATGAATGAATCATAATAGACGTGAAAAACGGTAGAAATGGTGAAGTGGCGAACAGGTGAAGATGGCAGCCATGCCGTCACGAAATCCCCCCCCCCCCCTTTTTCCAACTCCCACCTTCAACTAGGCCGGGAAGTCGTTGCAATTTATTTTATTCGGTAAATAATTAAACGTACTCTCTAATTCGTTTATTCAGATAGAACTAAGCCATTAGTGTTTGGTTATTTTCAGACTGTGGTAGCCTTGTTTGTATCATCATTAACCGTATTCTGGACAATTTCCTTATCAGAGTACATAAATAAGAATATGTACTTCGGTGATAGAAAGCCTGCTGTCATTAGTCAAACAAAAAATTGGAAATATTTTATAGTCACACTACTTAAAGAAATAATCCTGCAATTACTGCCGTTAATTCAGAAAAGTAAGTAATGGATAGGTGTTTTTATCATTAAAATATTTTTTATTCACTCAAATATTTTTTATTCACTCAAATATTTTTTATTCACTCAAATATTTTTTATTCACTCAAATATTTTTTATTCACTCAAATATTTTTTATTCACTCAAATATTTTTTATTCACTCAAATATTTTTTATTCACTCAAATATTTTTTATTCACTCAAATATTTTTTATCGACTCAAATATTTTTTATTCACTCAAATATTTTTTATTCACTCAAATATTTTTTATTCACTCAAATATTTTTTATTCACTCAAATATTTTTTATTCACTCAAATATTTTTTATTCACTCAAATATTTTTTATTCACTCAAATATTTTGTATTCACTCAAATATTTTTTATTCACTCAATTTTTTTTATTCACTCAAATATTTTTTATTCACTCAATTTTTTTTATTCACTCAAATTTTTTTATTCACTCAAATATTTTTTATTCACTCAAATATTTTTTATTCACTCAAATATTTTTTATTCACTCAAATATTTTTTATTCACTCAAATATTTTTTATTCACTCAAATATTTTTTATCGACTCAAATATTTTTTATTCACTCAAATATTTTTTATTCACTCAAATATTTTTTATTCACTCAAATATTTTTTATTCACTCAAATATTTTTTATTCACTCAAATATTTTTTATTCACTCAAATATTTTTTATTCACTCAAATATTTTGTATTCACTCAAATATTTTTTATTCACTCAATTTTTTTTATTCACTCAAATATTTTTTATTCACTCAATTTTTTTTATTCACTCAAATTTTTTTATTCACTCAAATATTTTTTCTTCACTAAAAATTTTTTTCACTAAAATATTTTTTTTCACTAAAATTTTTTTTCACTAAAGAATTTTTCTTCGCTGAAGTATTTAATTTAATTTTCTTTAGTTCCAATCCTACTTTTTAAATATCTCTTTCACAATTAAATAAGAAGGCACACCGATGCTTTTTCATTCTCCCAACACTGATTTTTGTATATTCAAAAAAGTTGTAACCCGCGATCTTTGTGAAAGAGAATATCACACCAGCAGAAAAGGTCCTTCTACCGTCGACACTCACAGGTGGCGCAACAGTCTAAAAAGTTTTTTGCGCCGCTGAAATATTTCAATTACCGACTAAATGTATTAGGAATTTTCTACTACGTTCTAAACTGTAGCGCCACGATTGAGTATTAACGGAAGCTTGATATTTCTGGGTAGTGTTATCCTCCTTTTAAAATAACAATATAAATACAAAGTTATTTTTATAGTGAGAAGTTGGAAATTTCACTTCACTTGCTCTTTCAGCCGCACTCAAGAGTTCCTTCGGGAACGTTTTGCCTCGTTTTGTTCTCGCAGCGGTTCCTATAGCGTTTGGAAAACTATCCGTTGCAGTTAGGGCTGTGCGAGTAGTGGTTTTAGCCAATCCAGTCGGGTATCGAGTACGAAATGTTTTTCATCGAGTATTCGCGTCGAGTCAAGTAATTCAGAAAAAACCTCGAGTAATATTTTTAACGAGTTGGATTATCCAGTATACTTGATTAGGAGCTGGTTGTATTAGAGTAATTAGGAAATTAAATTTAAAATTAGTATAAACTAACTTTCACTGCTGAAAAATATTACATGAATTAAAATGAACCACAGTTTCCACAACTTTGTAGGTACCGCAGGGGCGTAGGAACCGGGGGGGGCATGGGGGGGGCAATGCCCCTCCCTAGAATTATGCTGGGAGGGGCAACTAATGTTATTGCCCACTCCAACTTTTTGGACTGTTTTGATCTTCAAAAGGCACAAATGCTCATTTTAAACGCGTATAAAGCTTATAGAACCACAACTGTGTTTAATTTTCAGTCTTTTCCCACCAATTCACATAGTAGTAAAAAGTACACACGCACTCGGAGAAGCTACACACCATTAAAAATTCAAAACCATTCTTTAGACCCTTTTTCGTTTCTCTTTGCCCCCTCCAACTTCTAGAACGTTCCTACGCCCCTGAGGTACCGTCTCGGGTACCGTTTATTATTTCCACCGCAAATAGTTGCAAAAACCCCTCTTTGAAGTTAGAGCAGCTTATTCGAGTAATAGGGTTCCCGACTATTGGTCAAGAATTTTCCAATTACTTATTCGAGGTCGAGTTCGAGTACTCGACCTTAAAAAATGCCAAGTAATCGATGATGTTCGAATACTCGCACAGCCCTAGTTGCAGTGCGTTTTGATGAAAATTCGGGATATAGTCAGGTCGTCTGCACGCGCGTTTGAGTTACGATTATAGAAATTTTGTCTATTTTTAAGCAAATCAAAAAATTTAAAGCCTATTGCTTCTAAAAAATCCATAATAATTTTATCAATGGCTGTTTTACCGAAAGAAGCGTATGGTTTGCAAAAACCTACGCGATGACGTCACGAATCGCTGCTAAACTGGTGCGCTTCCACCGCAGCAATCGGTAGGAGTTAAATCAACTTTATTTTAAAGTAAATTTCAACCAATCAGAGATTCCTTTTTTAATAACCAATAACGTTAAATTTCGAGAAATGGCCAATAAAAGAACTTCGTTACTCTCAGACACCGCGATAATCAAAAAAGCTCGTTTTGCTTCAATAAAGGCTAATGGAAAAGCTTAGGTTAGTCTAATTTAATAAAATTATTTGTTAAGTAATTAGAAACAAGTTATAAATCTTTAAAAAAATTAAACAGTCCGTAGAAATCTAAAAATTTAGGCATGTAGTTAACCGCGGAGTCCTGGCAAATGAGCTATTACCTTTTATGAAACACCCTACCGCGAAGCTGCCTCGTGAATTAGCGCAATTTTACTGATAATCTTATGAATAAATCTTAAGCCTAGGTGCCCGGGCGATAGTGAATTTTCCACTGTATGTATACATTTGGAATTGTTTAAGAAAGACTATGGTAGATGTAATAATTGTCAAAAAAAAACACGACGGTGTCCAACCAATGATTTTTAAAATACACGTTACATCATTTATTCGATGTGGTTTGGGCCACTCTCTTTTGTCCGTAAGTATTCACAGCACGCTGCTTTTTGATCCTTAGACATTCCTATTATCAGGCTATTATATAAGTTTTGGTTATTACTTAAAAACGTCACACAATCGTTTGAATTTAGAAGGTGAAGCTACATAGCCACTTGTTTTGGGAATCGAAACTAGAGAAAGAGACACATTAATTTCAGCCCGAATATTACGAGCAATTTTGATTACTTTTAATATCGGGTTTTCAAAGCTGGTCCTTAAAAGTGTTCATTTTTTTCTGAGTGGAAAGGTTTCTTTAGAATACCGGCCGTGGGTAGCGGATAATTTTAGTTGACTTCTGCCTTATGAAGCGTTTTTCATTCGGCAACTCCTTGGATTAATTAAACACAGGGATATACCGCTCCAGCTTAAAACTGCATTATGTAGCGGAAAAGATAAACCCTCTATCAGAGGAAATGTATTTAATTAATCCAAGACAACTCCAAGTCCTCCAATCCGTGGGCAATGACTGAACAGCGGTTACATTCTGTTGTTCAAAATGCTCCGTTTCAGGTATTCCGAATGTGAAGAAATATTGGATTTCTAGAGTAGTGCTCTGTACTTGGTTGCTTTCACTGACGCTGATACTTTTGCAAATTCTGTGTCATTTCAAAGCCAGTGCCAACTCAGTGACTTACGGCCGAGTAGACACCATTCCCGATATATTATCGCATCCAAATTCGCAACCCAGGCTGTTCAAAGGAGGACCAGCCGACCTTCACATCAAAAGAGAAGTCAGTTATTTCGCAGCAGATATGTGCTATACAAACGAGTAAAACGAAATCTTCAATTATTTGTTGAAACAGACCGCCATAATGTACATACATCATAGATAATTCAATTGAATAACTTAAAATTTTGAGAAAGGCCATATAAGCCTTTGATTCATAAAGACAAAACAATTCATAGAGACAGATATTGAGGAGCCGGTTCGATTCCAGCTTGTGGCACTGCTTGAAAACTCGGAGCAACTCCTGCGTTAAGTTTGTTAGTTTTCTTCACACTGGTTAAAGGGTTTTTATCTCAAGCTCTTCGGCTGCCCATTTCCATAAAAACGTGTTGAGTATCTGGAGCTATTGGTTCGTGTGACACATTACTTATTAAAATTCCTTGATCCACAATAATTATTAAAATTCCTTGATCCACATTAATTATTAAAATTCCTTGATCCACAATAATTATTGAATTTCCTTGATCCACAATAATTATTAAAATTCCTTGATCCACTATAATTATCGAAATTCCTTGATTCAGAATAATTATTGAATTTCCTTGATCCACAATAATTATTGAAATTCCTTGATTCAGAATAATTATCGAATTTCCTTGATCCACAGTAATCCAACCGACTGAATTAATGGCATTAAAAGCTGCTAGCTCAATTGGGTCGAAGGCTTTAGTTTAAAATATCGGATTTTTGTACTGCATGGTACACAAAAAAATTGTTTACTAAAAAGGTTTTTTTTATTCTGGATTGTAACGTGTGGGACAAAATCAGTCCCACACAGTGACACAGGGCGAGATATGTGTAACGGCCACGCCAACGGGGGCATAAGTTGGGACAGGGGTTGGGGACACCCATGGCGGAAGTATTCCGACCACCCGTTGGGGGATTGGTGGTCGTCCTCACACGACCATCCACAAACTCTGCCTCAAAGACGCTTGGGATTACAGCAGTACGCCACTACTCCCGGCAAAAACGTTTTTTCCCAGAACGTTCGAGTACATTCAATCTGCGTGTTTGAAAAGTGTTTATTTTTAATAAACAGTTTTTGTGAAACATGCAGCTGGTATCTGTCTCTATAAATTGTTTTTTTTTCTTACAAAATACATTTTTCTTTTAAATTTACTATACAGGTATAGAAAATTAAGCCCAGTTCACACTATGCAATTAATTGGGCCACATAATTGAAACCAACTAATTGTAAGCAAGAAAATTGAATAGAGTGAACAGAAAAATTGTAACCATTGTTCCAACTTCTTCTGTTCACACTGTACAATTTTCTTGCTTACAATTAGTTGGTTTCAATTAAGTGGCCCAATTAATTGCACAATGTGAACTTGGCTTTAGTCAATTTTAATTTGCTTTAAATGGGAATTCCGGAGTTCGCTCTGGTCACTGGCCTCTGCAGATTTCTTAAACTAATTTTAATTGGAAAAATGATTAGGAAGTCATTTAGACACAATGTTGGCTGGTTCGAAAATAAAACGCAATTATTTTCCAAAATAAAATTATGTTTAATTTAATTTAACGTAACTTTAATTAAGATGAGGAATGTGTTTATACAGTTGTACTGAATCGAAAATGAGTTAAAACCCAATTAAAACGGTTTATGAAAATAAACCAGGTTTATAGCAAAAAACCTCGTTTAAACAAAAAAATATATAGATTTTTCCAAACATGTGTAACGTCAAACTTCTCAGTTTTATTCTGTAGAAGAGAAGGTGTTTCTGGAGGGGGGAAAATCGGAACCCTATCTCGGGAAGGGTAAGTTTATTTTGGTCAGACCTCGTCTAGCGCTGCCATCATTTAGAGGAATTTGAAACTAGCAAATTTATTTTTATCGTATTTAACTTTGACCAAGGGCGCAACAACCTTCAAAAGCTAGGGGGTGCTATTCTGTCGGCTCTATCATTGCCACCTGTATTATGAAAAGGTGACTTTGTGGAGAGCGTGATGCCAACTATTAATGGCAAAGGCAGTTAAATTCAAAATAGTCAAATGATAACGTCGTCAGAGAGCCTTTGTAGAGTATTATATTTAGACAACTTATACTCTATTTAGGGGGGTTTAACTAAACTATATATCCCATGTAAAAAAAATAATTTTAAATGGAATAGCAACTAAATTAGAAAACCATCTGCTAATACGCACTGCGACTCAGCCCTAGTATCTGCTAAAGCTCGTGGCTGACATGTGACATTCCTTGATTCACAATAAATATTAAAATTCCTTGATCCACCATAATTATTGAAATTCATACTCTATTTAAACAACACTCAAAATACTCTAGGAACATTTCATAGACACTTATCGCGTTTTTCATATGATTGCTCGAGATTCGCTCCGAATCTGTCTTTGACGTCATAGATCTCGTCCAGATCGACTACAGCAGACAGGGCCGCGCTTAGAGGTCTCGCGGCCCCGGGCGAAATGCATGGGCGAAACTGAGTGTATCGGCCCTCCGGTATATACATCCATATGGTAAAATTTTAACGGCCCTGGCTCGCCCCCTCCCCCCCCTAAGCACGGCCCTGACAGCAGAAGCGCAAATGGTATATTCCAAAAACATATTCCCACGCTTTTTAGCCTCTTCCTTTATTATAGATTAAAGAGGATGTTAATTTCGCTCCTGATGTATGTGGTTTATTTAAAGATTAATGTACATTTTGCAGGCTGAAAGAAATGAAGATTTCAATAACGTTCTGCGTATTATTGAAAGTTACGGAAATCCTTATTTGGAACGCATAACGGAGCTTTTGGACGATGAACTCTACAAGGACATTTCTAAAACCAAGATTATTTACGTAACAGACGACCAATCCTATTTAATGGCGTCGTGTATATTTTTTAAAGAGCTGCAAAATGAGGATCTGACGCTGTACATCTCCCAGAAAGAGATTCACACGGATCCAGTCTTTTATGTCATTCATCGGAATGTTTCGCTGGAACGTTTTGAGAAAATTAATTTAAGGTATGATTAGCTAGACTCGAAACAACATGGAAAATTCAATTTTTTTATCGATATATTTTAATATTGAATCACATCGGTAACTTTTAGCCGAAATTGCTGAAGGCAAAGGGTTAATTGAATGTAGTGATAATCCTATAATCACTTGCTGTAAATGTTTACTGATATTATCCCGGTTTCCACGTTTATTTTTATACACCGGTAGGTGGCTTTGCTTTCGCCTGTTCTCGGAAAACAAAACTAAAAATTACGAATGTCCGTGTCGATTCGAATTCTAGCCTTCCTCTCAAGTCTCAATGCACCCCTGCAATGATTCCCACGGTACCCTCCCCTCCCCTTAAAAATAAAGTAAAACGTCCCGTTATTTTATTGGTTCGGTAAAACATAAGATTTTCGAGCCTCAACGCGATCGAAACAGACGCCGCGCCGGCCCGCAAAAGGCGTCCAGGGTTCCCGCTCAAGGATGATCCGCGGAAAAATATGGTTTTGCTGTTCAAGCTGAGACGTAATTCGAGTTTTTAATAATCGCGTAGGATCCTCGGTTCCTCGGGTAAAATTAGAAGACCCTTCTGAATAGCACAAGGGATATAACAATTTCCGTTTTTGGGTCCACTTAATTGAATGTTCTATATGAAACAAGATCTCATTGAAATTTTGTGTTTGGAAATATTACACAGAGGCACATTTACGAGTAATTATGTTTTATTATGGCTACTCTTTCTATTCCTTCTCAAAAGCGAGAGTATAGGATAAAATTAATAAAATCATCTGCTTATCTAGAATTTATCTCCTAAAATTGAATTTATTCATATTCGACCATGAATCTCCTATGATTCTAGCGCCATCACGTTCAAAAAAAGGCAGAGCTTTTAAACCCCGCCCACAGTGGCGTCCAGTGGCGTAACTAGGAACTCCGGGGACCCCCGCGAAAATCGACTCTGGGCCCTTTTAAATAGCACCGATTTTAATCATGAACGTTTGCCCCACCCCCACGCGCCGCGGAGTCTGCTGGGGCGCTTTCATTGGATACAGTCGTCTGCCTAAAATATCGCGTCCATAAAAATTCTGAATCCGTTTAATAATAGAAATTATGGATAAGAAAAACGCGATAGTTGCGCGTGAAATTAGTTTTAGTTTATCTAAAATAAATTTAGCGAGTGTAGAAATAACTCAAATGGTTATTGCTATTGATAAGGAGGAAGGAATTTTAAAACCACAAAGGCTCAAACATCTAGACCATTTTGGTTTACGTTTGTTAAGTTGTTAACAGAATTGAATGAGAAACCCAGTCTTGACTGTGATATTGATCAATCACGTATTTTGACCGAATTAAAAAAGATATTTAAAATTATTCAACCTAACTTCAAATGATGCTAAGCCTAAGTCCGATAAGTTACGTACATGAACTAATGATAGATTTTTAAAATTATCACAAGAGGTGGAAAGAATGACTTTCAAAAGATTCACTTTTGAACTAATCATATTGGTAAAAATGGACATTTTTAAAGCACTTTTTAAACCATAATTAATGTAAAACTTAGGGAGTCTAAAAACGAAACGCAAACATAGACGCAAAATTGACTCACTGTAACTCCAGGTTACAATTGTTACCCTGCAACGAAATCCCAGAACAGGTGAATCCACCTAGTATCGTTTATTTTTTAAATTGTACCACGTTTTAATTTAATAATAATAATCAGCTAGGCTAATACCCAAGGCACCACCTTAGGCCGAAGTCATCAAGCGACTTTTAAAGCCATTAATTCAGGTGACCGGGTTACAACACGTAGGAGGGTGGTGGCAAGCCCTTCATGCCACTTACTATTTACGTGAACCTCCACAAGTTTTTATTAAGTCGAGAAAATATGACTCTGGGATGTGTTGATGAAGTTCAACATTCCCGATCATGTTTTTGTAAATTTTTCCTCGTACAGTAATTATTGCATTCGCTTGATTTCAGCATAATGCGAATCTTCGAAGCCGACGCATTTCACAATGTTTTGAACGAATGCAGATACAACATTTACCACAGAAACATGTGGCAGGAGCCGAATGATGTCAACTTAAGTTTGTCTCTCCCAGATTTTAAGCTTCAGCTCGGTTTCAAACTCTTCTTTGACGTACTCAATTCCTTAATACTTGTACTTGAGATGATACGTAAATAAAATATATCCCAGATGTTTAATAACACTGCATCCATATGTAACTTAACATACGTATACGTGCCTTGGGTATTAGCCTAGCTGATTATTATCATTATTATTATTATTATTATATTTTCCACAACAAGACCAAGACCTTGTTTCAAGGAATATGTTATTTCAAAATTTATTATGCCCTCAATTTTTTTTCATGACTAAAACGGGTCTAGGTGTCGTAACGGCGCTACATGAGCTTATCCGAGGTAGCGCCAATGATCTAACGTCTGCTAAAGACAAATTAAAAAGTCATAAGAACGTTTTTCTTAAAGCAAGTGTCGGCTCGTCGTGAAGTAACTCTTCTTTCAACAGATGTCGGTAGCATCGAAATAAAAGCAAGATATTTTTTTTTTAAATAGAGCTAATACCCAAGGCACCACCTTCGACCACATAAGCAATGCTGCTTGTGCGTGATCAAGTAACAGGTGGCCGGGTTACAATGCGTAGGAGGGTGGTGGCAAGCCCTTCATGCCAAGCGAGCCAACAGCACCCTACACTAACTATTACCGTTAACCTCAGCAAGTTTTTATGGGAAGGGGAAACTGAAGATCTCGGGGGAAAACCCCTTTAACCAGTGGGGAGAGAACTTACAAACTCTACGCAGAAGGAGTGGTTCCGGATTTTCACCCAGTGCCACTAGCTGGGATCGAACACGGCTCCTCTTGCTGCGAGGCGTAAGTGCTAACCACCCCACCTTCAAGCTACATTTTGACCCAAAAGGCGGGTACTTATAGCTACCCCTCTCGTTGAATGGCTCGTTTTCAAATTCCACTAAATAGAGTACAAGAGGTGTAAATATAATAATTTACAATGTCTTATTGATGACGGTATCATTTGAAATTCATTTCTCGGCAACAATCAAAAACGGTCTCTGCGCATGCTCAAATATCAACCAATCCGGTGTTTCCTCCCTGGATAAAGTCCAGTTTTGAAGGAACAGCAACGGTTAAAAATCCCACCCCATTAATTTTATTGTTCAAATAAAATTTCCTTTGCAAAATATTGATAAACTATTGAATCAAATATAAACCCCGTTCTTGAAGAAAGTTATTTGAGATCTAAACGCGTTTTCACTCGTATTTATCCAGGGCCGTTTTAGCCTTTCCGTAGGCCTTAGGCAAAAATCTCTCATTTACCGACTTTTCGAACCTTCGTAGGCCCTATTTTATGGAATCGTAGGCCCTAATTTTTAGTATTTGCTAATGGCAAGACCTCAACATATGTGAACGAGAATAAACCAATTTAATACAAAAGAATGTTATTACAGATTGAGCGACCACTCTTTTCAACAAACTAAAACAAACAAAACGCGTGTACAGGTAAATTTGGTTACATCAGTGTCCGCTAGATGGCATAAGTGTCTTTATATTTATTTAGAATTCGAATATACCACTGACACTAATGTCTCCTAAAATTTTGGTAGGCCCTAGGCATTTTGCCTAGTCTGCCTTGTGGATAAGGCGGCCGGCGAAAGTAATTTGGTCAACGAACGAGTCTTATCTTCTTAAATTTTAATCACAATCCTAATAGTAGACCGATTGAAATTATACCGCAAATAATATATATGATCTTATTATTAAAAATAATAAAAATGTATAAAATTATTGTAATAATCAGCTAGGCACCACCTTAGCGAAAGTGCTAACCACTCCACCACCCCGCCATAAATACGGCAGGAACTAAAATTGTTAATTTTAAAATGTAAAATCTTCTAAATTCAGAAAGTAAACCAGAAGATCCTAAGAAATCTCATTGGAGCAACTTCTACCAACGCACCTATTAGTATTAATCGTCTTAAAATCTAAAATATTAATTGATATTATTGTTAATAACGTAAGATATAATAATTTATGTAATGAAATTAAAATATCCGCGTTGGCAAAATGTTATCCGTTAATTGGCGCGACGATTACGTAACTCACTATTAATTATAAAATATATCAAGAATGAAATTATATTTAATTATACCCTACAGCTTTGTTCTAGAGAAATAGAGTTTATCACAAACGGAAATCTCGAAATGGCCACCAAATTATCCTGTAGATGGCGCCGCGAGTATGCAAAGTATCACTACATTTTATACAACTTAAACTTTGGCATTTAAATATATATTTTATAATAAAAAGAGTATTTTGCAGTTTGACTCTCGAACATGGATTATATATAAGCCGATTACTTCCAGGCTTCACAAAATATTTAAATCTGTTATTTTTTATTTCATTTATTTTGAAATGTAAAATTTTTAAATCCAGAAAGTGAACCAGACTGCGTTGAAAAATTATTAAATCTTTAAGTCGGTCGCATGATCAGAGCCGTACCTAGTCCAAATGGCGCCCTGGGCCAAAAACCAAAACGGCGCCCCCAGAACTAGTAGAAATTTTTAAATTTTCAATATCTAATTTAAGTGAAAATCATCAATTGTGCGCCCCTAACATTTTGGCGCCCTGGACCTCTGCCCCTCTCGCCCTACCAAAGGGACGGTTCTACGCATGATATGTGCACAATCTCTGACATTGTAATATTATAACGATATTTAGAGATAGGATAATTAGGATTTCATTTATTAGACGCCCCCCCCCCTGCATCATGATCGAGAGGGGAAGGAAAATCGTCACCTGTGTGAGCTTCAATCGCGTCGGAAGATCTTAGGTGTAAGGAACCAATCAGATGCCTTGCTGATTGGACTTTTAGAAGAATGGGCTTACTTTTCGAGTATTAAAGCAACGGTCGGCACTATCATTTCCACCTGTATTATGAAAAGACCCTTGTTATTAGAGATGGCCATGAATCGATTCGATTCTTCGAAAAAAGCGACTTTACTGGAGAGCGTGGTGCCATCTATTTATGGCAAAGGAAGTTAAAGTTTAAAATGGCCTAATGATACCGTCGTCAGTAAGCCATTGTAGAGTATTATATTTGGACCTCTTATACTCTGTTTTGTGACTTTAATCTAAATTATATATCCCATATAAAATATATTGTTTAAATTTACTGTAATGTATGTTATTGATCAATTTACAAACGAGCCAATCAACGCGAGGGGTACCTATTAGTGCCCGCCTTTTTGGGTCAAAATGTAGCTTAACTACCTTGTTTTTATTTCGATGCTAGCGACATCGGTTAGAAAAAAGAGCTACTTCACGTCGAACCGACACTCGCTTTAAGTGACTTGGGAGAAATGCTAAAAGTCGTTTCAACGTAGTCATTCTCGCTGAGTAGAAATATATACATTCTTGGTAAAACAACTTACGATTTTATTTCACGAGGAATACAAGTCAAAAGTATCGCTGGACTCACGAAACGCACTCGCTCGCATTTTCCAGGGCAGTTAAATTACTTTGTAAATTTGGATAAAAGCACAGCTTTATTTTTTTCCATAAAACGATTTACAATTTTGCTTATAAGTGAAATGGAGAAATATTAAAAGGCATTTAAAATGGAATTTATTTTCGCCAGGTATAGACGCCAGTCAGTTCAAAGTTATTTTCGGGGCACTCCGTGTTACCATCGTTCTTTGGGTTCCCTCTGGTGCCGCATCTGGAGCAAAGAAGACGTACCGGGAAGTGTTTCTCGGCCCATTTCGGGATCAGTGTAGAGAGCCTATTCCGCTGCCTGAATATCACAGCTCGCCTGAAATAATGGCATTCAGGCTCCAAACAATAATACAGAACTCCGCCGCGCATCTCAAATGGCTCGGTGGCGCCCTCGCAATGGATGCACGAAACCCAAGCTGATTTGGAGACCTCCGCGAAACCATTCAGTACCAATTGTTCGCGGCAGTTGTCGTCCACTTTAAAAAAGAAAGTTTCTATCAAAGGAACGCTTTTTTCAATATTTCAAATAACTTACTTTTTTTTTACTCAGAAAGATTTTTCCAGTATGATCCGCTTCCTATTTTTAAGTAATATAATTGTGTTAAATTAATAAATTAATTACGAAAAATTAAGAAAGTAAATTTATGGTCCTATTTAGTGAACAGAAAGATTAGAAACTTTGGAAAAAAGATATTAAGACTGACGAAAACAGTTGGAATAAAATGAAATGAAAAATGAGATTGCTCGGTGTTTAGTATGAAAAGGCGTAAGTAACTATTTCGAAAGTAAAGGTCTTATTTAATTTTATTCTAATTGAAATTTAAACTTCAGCCTTTGCTATCGTGTTGGCACTGATATGACTCGACATTCACATTTGGACCCTTCTATCTATATTAAGAATTTTTATAAGTAAACATCTAATTGAAAGATTTCAATGAAATGTTTACTGTCTCTCATACGATAAAGCTTGACTCGGATATGTGGGGCTAGCGGAAATCAATGTTAATATTTCTTAGACAGCGCGTTATCAGCTTCAAGATTTGCTAAGAGGTTAATGATAAAATAATGTCATGCATTTTGGGAAAACCATACTACTAAGGATTTGATAATTTTTAATTATCTTCCTGACTAGCGTCGTAAGTAATAACGAGACGTGAAACCGGTTTAAATTAGCAATATCAATTTATCTTTTAACATCTAGCGTTTCGGAGAAACTGTTCCTCCTTCTTCACGCCTGTCATTTTGGTGGTTACGCCATTACAAACAGGGGCGTATTAACCATTAGGCCGAGTAGGCACGTGCTTAGGGCGCCAAAACTGTGATAAAACCCCACGGTTGTAGTTCATTAAGGATACTTATTTGCCACGGACGGACTCTTACAGAGTCGCATGTTTAATCAACCTGACAGGTTTTGATTATCCGTCACTCGTCATTTTTTCGGGCGCAGTCTATTTATCAAGTTAAAGCAAGTGTCGACTCGACATGAAGTAGCTCTTTTTTTAAAAAATATCGCTAACGTCGAAATCAAAACAAGATACTTAAGTTACATTTTGACCCAAAAGGATTAACCCCGCGTTGATTGTCTCGTTTGTAAATTTGACAATAGCTTAAATAATAGTAATTTTTAACAATATATTTTATATGGGATATATAATTAAGGTTAATGTCCACTAACTCGTAAGTAGAGTATCAGTTTTCTAATTATAATAATTATAAATGCTAAGATATTGTTTCGCTATTTTTAATTTTAGCTTCCTTTGCCATTAAGAGATGGCACCACGCTCTCTAGTAAAGTCGTGTTTTCGAAGAATTGGATACATTTATTGCCATCTTTAATAGCAAGGGCCTTATCATAATGCCGGGGGAAATGATAGAGCCTATAGTTGCTTTAAGTGCTGATAATATGATTTTGCCCCCTCCCCCTCTCAGAAAAATGTTGGCACGTCCCTGCTGCCATCCTCACCGCTTCGCTACTTCAATAGTCACTGAGGTCATTTCTACATTTTTTCACGTCTACTATAACTCATTCAATTACTAATTTGCGTTTTAATATAACGAGTTCAAAGTTAGAGAAACATTTCTGGTTAAACGAGCATTTTTCAGCCTTTATATTCTAAATATAACGGCCAAAGAGTGAGCTTAGATGGTGCCACGTGTTCCACGAAGGTCTGCGCATGCTCGAATATCAACTAATCCGGTGTTCCCTCACTAGAAAGCGACCAGATTTGAAGGAGCAGTGACTGTTAAAAATTCCAGCCCATTTATTTTACTGACTACAGTTAAAACCGTATTTTAGAAAATTTTAAGCTCACATTTACAAAAATATAAAAATTAATGAATTCAACCAAGTAATTCGAATTGTTCACTTTTAGTGGCTGATGATGGTTCAAATTCAAAGTATTCTGTTCCTCTTAGCACACTTATAACAGCCGAGGTTAGAGGTTGGTTTTTACACACAATCCTAAGGATTTGTGTGTATTAGTCTCACGTACAGTGTAGCAGATGCCGATGCCGATGCCGATGCCGATGCCGCCGTGTCGCGCATATCTCTTCAACGGTTAGGGCTAGAACAGTCAATGATATTTCCTTCGAATGTACATACATCGCCATTGATAGCCTTCTTAAAGTTTTCAAATCGTAGCCCTAGAAGTTGGGCATTTGCCCAATTTACTATTTTCGGTGGTTTTGCTTTATGTGGTAGATATTTTATTTAAAATTAAGTCCAATAACGTTAAAAAAACATTATTGGTTAGGTAAGGATTCAGCGGACCTACAACTTCGGTTATATCAGGAAATATTAAATTTAAGTATAGTTTTCAGGGTAATTTACGGTACCCCAAATTTCGTGTGTTTATATTTTCGCCTAAAAAATCTACATAACGTTCCTTAATTTAAGTCCGACTTTCATGAAAGTAATATTTTTGAATAGCTGTGGTTTCCATATAAAGTAGAATTGCAATTACGTTGCTTAAGTTTAATTCTAAGTTAGGTTTTTTGGACAGCGTATACGTACCCCCCTCAACAAATCTCTGGCATTTTTCAAGGAAGTTCTAATATGACTCAAAGTAACAAATAAGTGTGACACTTATCGGAGTAATACGCGATGCTTACTACGTATGACCTGAAGTAATAAAGAAGTGTGACACTTATCGCAGTAATACGCGATGCTTACTACGTATGACCTGAAGTAATAAAGAAGTGTGACACTTATCGGAGTAATACGCGATACTTACTACGTATGACCTGAAGTAATAAAGAAGTGTGACACTTATCGCAGTAATACGCGATGCTTACTACGTATGACCTGAAGTAATAAAGAAGTGTGACACTTATCGGAGTAATACGTGATAATTACTACGTATGACCTGAAGTAATAAAGAAGTGTGACACTTATCGGAGTAATACGTGATAATTACTACGTATGACCTGAAGTAATAAAGAAGTGTGACACTTATCGGAGTAATACGCGATAATTACTACGTATGACCTGAAGTAATAAAGAAGTGTGACACTTATCGGAGTAATACGCGATACTTACAACGTATGACCTGAAGTAACAAAGAAGTCTGACACTTATCGGTATAATACGTTGTGCTTACAACGTATGACCTGAAGTAACAAATAAGTGTGACACTTATCGGAGTAATACGTTGTGCTTACAACGTATGACCTGACGTAACAAATAAGTGTGACACTTATCGGAGTAATACGTTGTGCTTACAACGTATGACCTGAAGTAACAAATAAGTGTGACACTTATCGGAGTAATACGTTGTGCTTACAACGTATGACCTGAAGTAACAAATAAGTGTGACCCTTATCGGAGTAATACGTTGTGCTTACAACGTATGACCTGAAGTTACAAATAAGTGTGACACTTATCGGAGTAATACGTTGTGCTTACAAAGTATGACCTGAAGTTACAAATAAGTGTGACACTTATCGGAGTAATACGTTGTGCTTACAACGTATGACCTGAAGTTACAAATAAGTTGCTTAATTTTATTTCTAAGTGGTTTCCATGTAACCTAGAATTGCAATTACGTTAATTGCTTAAAAATAATTTTAAGTGGTTTCCATGTAACCTAGAATTGCAATTACTTTGTTTAATTTTAATTTTAAGTAAGGTTTTTTGGGCAGCGTATACGTACTCCCTCAACTTCCAACATTGGAAATACGCGTAGTTATAGAGACTATATACGTGAATTTATCTCTGGCATTTTTCAAGGCGGTTCTAATATGACCAAAAGTAACAAATAAGTGTGACACTTATCGGAGCAGTACGTGATGCTTGCAACGTATGACCTGAAATAACAAAGAAGTGTGACACTGACCGAAGGAATCTTCGATGCTTTCAAAGTATGACTAAAAGTAACAAATAAGTGTAAATACAATTATGTGTGGCCGTGGATATTTATTGGTTGGGATACCGGCGTTGCATGTTGCTGTGAAATGCTCAAACAAACTTAACACATTAGAAGGATTGGGTCAGTCCATGTCAGTGTGTCAGAATTTATAGCCCGGTGTACCTAGTAACAAAGACCATACCACCGGAGGCCTATCATCATAGTGCCCTACGCCAGCGTCCCCCTAGCCCGGACAGGTGACAAATCCAGCATGGGTAGCAGAACCCTACTACTGATGGTCACACCTTTGACGCAAGCCACTCAACCCAGCAGAAGGTGCAACAATGGGTGGACCAATCCCCACTTCGCACACAGCAGTGGGATTTAGAATGGATGCTATAGCAACTCCAGCCGACACCCTACCTATAAAGGTAAGGAGCCAAACCCTTTGGAAAGAGCTCCTAAAGGGGAACGACGAGCACACAGCAGCCCAAGTAACCCGGCACAGCTGGCACCGGAGATCCCGGTGGGCCCCAAAAGGCCGGGAAACAGGACCGCCGTGCCCGCATATGGAGTCTCGCCGCCCCACAGCAGGCTACCCAATCCGCCGAGGCGGCCAGTTTTCCTGGACCCTCTCCGTTAGCCTGAACCGAAGTTCAGTATCCAGCCCAAACCTGACCGAAGTCGGAGGTGGAGATAGGACCATTTGATCAGAGTTAACATCTCCCAGTGCGCCGGACCCCGACTCCCCGGTAAAGCCACCAGTTATTGCACACTCTAACCCATTTAGGGCGAAATCGAGAGGTTGGGAGGCACTACCTCACCGATTTGTACATGAAATTTTGGTGCGTAAGTAGCCTTGAAATAATGACCATTTCCAAAATTTGGCCCTCTATCAATGAAATGGGCCATTTTATGAACAATTGAAATTTTCCCACGCCAAAGGCTCCGCCGACCCAAAAATCAAATTTTTGGCCATATCTTCCAGCTAAATACCTTGAAACTATCGCAAATTTGTTTTCTAGACGTAAGGTGTTCAAGGTCATCAAAATTTACATTATCGCTGGGGCTTTTAAATGGTTAATGTGACGTGGAACACTTTTCTAATTGGAACCAACTTTCTAACACTTACGGTTCTCGCGTTAGTTTTTGGATGACCTTGAAGATAAGATTCAAGGTCATTGAAATTTTTCAACTAAAAACCCTCAATCTTGATCTTCAGTACTCTAACACAAGTGTCTTTAGAGTTATCAGCTCCCGAACCTCGCTTTCGACACGTTATCAACTTAACGTCCTTCTTGTTTTTCATCTAGCATTTCTCGGCTTCCTATTGGTCAAATCCAATCAGGTCAAAGCTACTTGTACTTAAAACGTCACGTGTAACACCTTTCTAATTGGAACCAACTTTCTAACACTTACGGATCTCGAGTTAGTTTTTGGATGACCTTGAAGACATGGGCCAAGGTCATCGACATTTTCGCAGTAGGTTTACCCCTACATCTTGTATACGACTTGAAAATTTCAAAATCGTACCTAAAACAAATTTTGAGATATTCGCCCTGGTTCATTTTTAGTGGACACCCTGTATATTATATTTCGCGAAACCACGACTCCCGAACGCGCCTATGTCATTCTAGCGGTACTATTCCCAATTCAATGGCGAAAACGGTTCGGCGTCTAGTTATAGTGAGTGAAGCGTTTGCGTACTCTCTTTATATATAAAACGAGATACACGAAGAAGAAAAAAAGATTGAACGATGCTACAGCAATTTAAAATGCCATCAAACCCGCTTACTATTTTCTCGTCGTGTAACCCGCTGTAGTAAAAAATAGATACATTTCATCTTGACGAATACTAGTTGTTGTTTAACTGAACTGCTTTGAATAACTGGAATTATTCATACCCAAATATAACAAACAATTCAAACACTTATTACTGAAATATTAACGTAAGAACAACCGACACTGTATCACACGTTATCTTTACCCAACGCAACTTTAGGAATATTGGCTTGTAAAATTTTCACTTTCCTAAATAATATCACCATAATATTCACGACTTACCTAATTTACCCTAAGTGAAAAAAAACTGTAACATCTCCTATAGAAATTAAAACTAGGTATTTTTATAAATTTATACAGATTGCTAAATTTAACGTTGAAAATTAACACTGAAATAATAACGAACAACCGATATTCTCTATCACACGTCTATCTGCCTTTCAATTTTATAAGGTGCTGTAGGAAAAATTAATATTTAAAAAGCTTTTACCACAAAGCTGAGCTAAAGTTCCGAGACACTAGCTGCCTAGCATAGAAATCAGGTCTTGTAAGATAATAGGAGAAGCAACTACATAGAAATCTTAAACACAGTTAATGACTTTAGGGAAGGAAATTGCTGGGAAATTCTGAATGATTTGTTGCAACATCGTTTACAATCGATTTAGTAGTTTTTTAATTAACAAACTTGTTTCATAATTTTCATTTTGCCAAGTCCACCTTGATTTGCCAACTCTCCAAAGCTTTTGGGGGGGAGCCTCCCCCTCCCCCCAAAGGTACGTCCCAGACAGCACCCCATGCACACAAGGAGATCGCAACCCGTCAAAGGTCGTGCATTTTCTTGCGTACATTTTTCATTGGTTAGACGCTTTAGCGCCTGCTGCCGTCGGAAGGGGAAAATTTGGAAATTGTAGTGTTGGAAAGTCTGGTTTTCACTGGGCTAAAAAACAGCGGAAACTGTTTTACGCAAATATATTTCCGGCGGATTTTCCAAGGCTTTTCCGCAACTGGTTTTCACTTAGAATTTTTTCAAGCGGTTTGTAATTTGGCTGTTTCGATAGCGCATGCGCTGAAGATTGTATCTTTACTGACTCACCGAATTAAAATGGACGCCATAGATAGCTCCAATAGCAGTCCACCGATTTTCTTTCATTTCATGGTTTTTAAAACATCTATTTGCTTTATCATATAAAAAGGGATAAGCGCGAACCTCTTCTTCGTTCATTCTTTTTTGTTTAGAAGTCATCTTGACAAACTGACTAAATTACAATAACAATGTTTATAAAATAAACGCGTCGCTTTTTAAGCCTAACAAATTGAATCAAACCGAGAGTAGTGAGCAAGTGACGTCAACGCACGATCTTCACTGATTGGTTAGCACATTGCGTTGCGTTTTAAAAATTCGGAAAAATAGAACTTCCATTCCGCGCTTGTTCGCGGAATATCGCGAGCTTTCCGTAAAATTTTGCGGAAAATATTTTTCCGCAAACGGCGCGGAAAGCCAATTCCGCTGTATTTTAGCCCAGTGAAAACCAGGCTTAAGTCGGAAAATTTTCCGCGGAAAATGACCGAGGCCTTTTTTCAGGAAAATTTTCCGTATATTTACGAAAAAAAATAACAAAAAGTTTTAATTCCATGATTAGTCTAGTATTGTTTGCAAATTTAATTAAAGCGGCATTTTCGCCTAATTTCTTCAAATCTAAAAGTAAAACTAAACCTCTAGACTAGTTTAAACTAATTAACAATGTAACACTATTAATGTTTTGTAGTATGTACTGTTATTAGACATTTTATATCGACAAAAAGTTTAAAAATTAAAAAATCCTTAAAAAGAAATTTATGTATACATTTTTTATTTTTCCGATTTACGGAAAATTTTCCGCAATTCGTCAAATTTTTTGGAACTTTTTCCGCATTTTATTTTTCCGGAAAATTAACAACACTAAGAAATTGCCGTTCCCCTTTCCGTAAAACGTCCAATGAAATTTGTTCTCCTTGTGTTTGTTGCTCGTAGCTTCCACTAACTTGGTCGGTCTAGTCTGTTTTTATTTATTTCAAGGACTTCAGACTATGCTGGGTATAAATCAACACCATTAAATTTTGCACCTTTTAGCAAACTATTAAAAGTTTTAAAAGAAAACAAGATGAACAAAGACGCAATACAAATACTGATAATAATATTTCTTGGATGATATAAACGTTGCTTCATCCTCAAAACTTGACGGAGGTTTTGCATGATATTCTTCGGAAAATTATCTTCAAGAATATTCTAAAATTTGGTGCGGCCAACTGTACTCATTTAAAGAGGGGGTACGTACATTTGTTCGAATTTCAATCGTCCGAACGGTGGAACAAATGTTCGAATTTCATTCGCCCGAACCGCCGAAATAACAAATGTTTCAATTGTTCGAATTGGACAACTTGTTTGTTTCATTCGTCCGAATCGGTAGCATCACTTGTCTGAATTCTGTCGCTAAATTAGTATTTCTTATTGCTGTTTTTTTATAATGTCTAATCATTTTATCCTATTATGTCCATTTTCCTTTGGCCCATATAGTAAGTGGGAATTGCGTTGCCTGTTGTTGATATTTTAGGTTAGGTAAGGTAAGGTTAGGTTAGGCTCACGTTAATGTTACTAATTTCTTATATTAGCAATATTTAAAAAAAAACCAACCAATTCCTAATGTTCGAAAAAACGGACAAACGATTATTCGAATAAATGAAATTCGCCTGTAAAGTTAACATAAATTGAACGACTAAATGACCCACAAAAGTTGTGATAAATTTTTCGGGCAAATGAAATACGTTTTCGGACATACGATCCTGTTTTCCGGCATTCGGACAAATCATTCGGACATTTGTACCACCGTTCGGACGAATGAAATTCGAACAAATGTACCCAAATCTTAAAGAGAAGCCATTTTAAAATTCCATATTTTGATAAAATCTTAATGTTCAGGAATTGTATTTATTAGAGACTTGACAAATTTTAAAGTAACTGACCGAAATTTTAAGATTACGATAGAAAACTTTTTAATGTATATATAAAAAAAACGTGACGATATCCCCCCCCCCCTCCAAGTTTTTTTATGGTTTATACTTTATTTATTTAGTTAACATATTACAAACCACTAAGCTTTAGAGCTTATAGGCAGCCTTGCAGGAGTTTGACAAATGATATAATATATAAGGATAATACAAAATGTAGAAGATATAGATTAATACGGTTTATACATCAAAGATCGCTCGAAAGTAATCGCGCACACATTGACGGAATGACTGGCGGCTCTCACGTTTTAGGGCGTTCTCAGGGAGTGAATTCCATCTGGAAATAGTTCTGAATGTGAAATGCCATTGGCGGATCTTCGTTTTCACCCGTGGTTTAATAATTTTGGCACTATGGCCTCTAGTTTTGCGTAGGGTATCAAACGTAAAAAACGTTTTTGGGTCTAGTGCCGAGTGACCTGACCACATGGACCACAATTGCACAAGGTCATTAACAGCGTGGCGTAGCGTAGGTGTATCAACATTTAGTGTCTCATTACGAATTTCAGGAGGCAATGTGTCTACACCTTTGGTAAGTTTCGTGAATCGATTGTTTGCCCGTGTCAGGGAATCTTGATCGCCAGTTAAGGGGGAGACCATATTTCTGAACCAAAGTTGATTAAAGGAAGGATGAGCGAAGTGTACAGTGTACGGATTAACTTGGCAGTACGGAAGAGAAACATCATCTCGTTAATCCAGTTATGGAATTTATTCTCTTCACGACTCTTGTTGTCTGATTACTAAAGTTTAGTGAAGAGTCTATCAATATTCCAAGATCACGAATTGGGTTGTCTGCGGCCGAAAGTAATGATCCATCTATTGTATAATTGGTACGTGGGTTATTACGACCAAGATGAAGAACTCCACTTTTATTGATGTTAAATTGCATATCATGGTAGGTAGCCCAGGAGGCCACAGCATCTAAATCGTTTTGTAAACATACTTTATCGAAATCTGTGGCAACTGGGTTGGCAGCAAACAGGTAGATGCGACTGTGCTGAACGGTCTGTGGCATAGAGAGTGGCGGATTACCTACCACTCGGGCCCCTAGGCTTAGCTTTGTTTAGGGGCCCCTTGACCTTGGGAAACTTGCCGCGGCGGTTTTGATATTATTCGTTTAAGCATTTATGGTTGTACAGTCTGTTACAAAAGTTTTCGACCAAGGGAGTTTTTGCATTTAATTTAAATTTTCTCGAAACGTGTAAACGATAGAAAAACGTGGAGTTGTTGTATTTTGCAAAGCGATAATAGTTACGGCAGAAACGCCCGATGTCGTTTTTGACAACTTTTCAAATAATGGAGTTACGCCCGTAATTTTCGGATTCAGGGTGGTTGATTCATATTTAGAAAGTGTCACTGTCATTGCTCTACCACCAAACGGGTGAGGAGCTATAGCCGGTTGCAATTTTCGATTCCAATTGGGAAAAACTAAAATACGTCAAATATCACCTGTGGCATTCCCCCGATAATGCAGAGCTTTTCAACAACAATTAATATTGTATAGGAAAAGATACGAGAATAGAAGCAATTAAATTAGAAAATAGGTGAAGAAAACTGTAATCACTGGTGTAGCAAAAAATTTCCGCTTTTTATCCCATCAACCGATTCTGCCAAATTCGCTTTTACAACAAGTAACATAATCTCTATTAGTATGACACTTGCCATTGTTTCAATGTTATAACTTTTAGTCACTGTGTCTATCAAAATATTGTAAAAAAAAGCCGTTCACTCGAGGAAAGGATGCTAAACCAGTAATTACAATTTTCTACTTTCATTGCTTCCATTCTCGTCTCTTTTCCTTTACACTATTAATTGTTGTTGAACAGCTCTGCATTATCGGGGGAATGCCACAAGTGATATTTGACGTCTTTTAGTTTTTCCCAAATGGAATCGAAAATTGCCACCGGCTATAGCTCCTCAACCGTTGGTGGTAGAGCAATTGCAGTGACACTTTATAAATATGAATCAACCACCCTGAATCCGAAAATGTCGGTTTCAGGGGCGGAACTCCATTATTTGAAAAGTTGTCAAAAATGACATTTGGCGTTTCCGCCGTAACTATTATCGCTTTGCAAAATACTAGAACTCCACGTGAAAGGAAATAAAAAAGTATTAAAAATTGCTTTGGTTTCATTTTTCTATCGTTTACACGTTTCGAGAAACTTTAAGATAAATACAAAAACTCCCTTGTCGAAGACTTTTGTAACAGACTGTACTTTATACGATACTAAAGTTTCTTATGAAATATATATAACTAAAAAAATCTGATGATACAAGATGAAAAACTGACCATTGACAAAGCACACCTTAACTGAATTCGTCTCAGAAGCAGCGAAATTATTTTTCTTGCTATTTGGGTCGCACAGATAACTCGAGTCAGAAATTAGAATTTCTAATCCAGCCTTGATTGGCACTTGCCTTAAGTTTTATGAACAGCTAACAGTTTATAACAGTCAATCAGTCATTCAATTAATCAAATATTATAATATATCAAAATTGGTTAAGAAAATAACCGCCTCATTGGTGATGGACTCGGACTCGGACTCCGATCCGTACTGTCCAGGTCCGTTATTATTTCGTGGCTACTCGCAAGGTATTATTTTATTTAATTTCACTCAATTTTGAGGACAACAGGATACCCGCATAAAATAAATACTTGGATTATACTATATAGATAAAATCAATAAGCAGAGTAGTCTTATCAAAAAAATAACGTTTTCGTGTATCCGCTTTTACTACAAAACGAAGATAATACAAATGATCTTAGCGGCAGTTGTTGAAATGAAATCCGACAATCAGTAGGAAACGCGATTACAAAAATTTGTGTTTGGACAATTTTTCAACAATTTTTTTCCAACTAAAGCTTAAATATTTTTATATTTTGCGTTAACTGTGGATTATTTATTCTCGAGGGCCCCTCTAGAAAAATCCTACCGGGCCCATTTATCCTCCGGGCCCGTAGGCTTAAGCCTACTCAGCCTATTGGATAATCCGCCTTTGGGCATAGAGTTTATGAAAATTGAAAATAGGATTAGCCCAAGCACGCAACCTTGAGGAACACCAGCAGTAGGACTGAGCGGGGCTGATATATGGCCTTGAAGTACAACTGAATGTTTACGATTGGATATGAAATCGTCCGGTGTTTTTTAACTACTGTTTACAGGGTGTTTCAAAAGGTTATGCGAAAATTATAAGGAGTTGTAGGGGGTGAGTTGAGAATTATGCCTGTTGGTTCCCCATTTTCCTACGATGAGTTAAAAGAGCGCCAGAGAGCATCAAAGTGTTGCCTACTAGCCCCTCTAAGTAAGCTGCAACAAGCAGCAGTGAAATGCGAACATTAAAGTTTGGGTTCGTGTGGTAGGTAAAAAAGGACTTTGTAAACAAATCGAGGTAACCAGCGTAAAAAAGGAAACTTAAACAGTATTTAAAGTCCCTGCGGCTTGGTTTTGTGCTTGTTGCAGCCTACTTCCAGGGGCAAGTAGGCCACACTTTGAAGCTATTTTAACTCATCGTAAGAAAATGGCAAAATACAGGCTTACTTCTCAACTCACCCCCTACAACTCCTTAAAATTTTGCATAACCTTTTGAAACACCCTGTATAAAAAACCTTACGCGTTTTAATTATCATTTCGGTTCTATAATTTGCTCCATTAATTATAACTATACAGTATTCTCTTCTCATTAACCATGTCATTTAAATAAACAGTTTTATTGCTAAATTACTGTCTCGTCAATTCATCAACTTTGCTAGTGTTGAATCAATTACTTCAACAGTAAAGGTGGGTTTATAAATGAGCAAGAAAATCCATAAAAAGCTTGTGCATGAAGCCGAAAGCTGATCGACGCTATCGGAAAAAGCTTTCGGAATCTGCCTCTGCGCAGTAAGCTAATGTTTACAACAGCGCTTATCGCGCTGAGCCCGTTGCTCAACTTGACGTGATCACGTGGTTTGTTTCGTATAAATGGCGGCTACGAAAGAAAGTCGAAATATTGTCGTGCGGAATGCAATTTTTTTAATATTGCTTTAAAAACGAAAATTGTTAATTTTAAAAAAGGTAAATAAATTAAATAAAAAAGGCAAGAAATCCACGGAGGACATAGAAAGGGTTGCCTTATTATTGGTTAAATACGACTTAAAATGTTTAGGTTTAGTTTCTCTTTTCGGTGTAATAGCCTTTGTCGGTTTCTAACGAAAATGACACGCAGCGCCTCTCGTGGCGAGCTCTCGCGTAAAATGGTTAAAAGATTTTTCCCGCCCCCATTGAAATTAATGTAAAGTTGGCGATAATTAAACGTTAATTAACCTACCAAATGATATAAGAAATATTCCACTGACAATTTTTCCCGTTTATATGAACTTAAATGTAATATAAAATCGTCTTGAAAAATCGTTTATCGCTTTATAACATTCAAAAATAATATTTTTAACGCGTCATGTAGATAATTATTAAATGCCACACCAATCGATTAGAAATATCAAACTCTCGTGCTGGCGGATTTGGAGGGAAAGCCTATTGTTTATGCGGGTTTCCGGTATACTTTTGGAGAGTACATTTAAACAATATTTATGGATTAAATATCGTGTTTCGGATGCGTACCACATGAGTTCTGGCAATAGAACCAAGAGTTAGTATGGTTTAGTATATCCTTTAATATATATAATTTAAAATTGGTATATTTGATACAAAACATGAATTACGTAACAATTGACAATAGGGCATAAATTTGTAGCACGAAAATCGTATGCTGTTTAATTAGGTTTAATTTTAATGCTATTTTTCCACCATCATATTTCTTTTAAAGGGAATATAACCTGCAAAGAAATCTTTATGGAAGACCCCTTCAATTTTTCAAATTACCCTGTGCAGTGGCCGAAAATATTCCTAAAGCTAAAGGCAAGAGCGACCAAGGCTTCAAGCCAAATACCCGAGGTTATATTCCCTTTAAAGATAGTCATTCGAGGAATCTAGTCTAGTCTATTCTAGTTCATTTTTTATGAAATATTTTCATTTAATTAAAAAAATCTGATTAATAAAACCACCGCTATAAAAAACAAGGGATCATGCCAACTGGTCGCTGGGCAAGTGGTCGCCGGTCGAGTGGTCGCCGGCCTTGTCGTCGCCGGCCTACTGGTCGTCTGGGACAAGTTGTCGCCGGACATCTGGTACCCTAAGAAAGTCGCTTATAAATAGTTTTTATTCAAAAGTCGTCGCTAACAAAAAATTTATAAAAACATATAAGAAAACGTCACTTAGAAAAAAGTTATGTATTTATTTATTTATTGGTGGTAACAATAGAAATTAATATATTTGAAATGAAATAAGATCAAATAACTTAATGAAACTAAATATATAAGATAAAGCTTCGAAGTTGTTCAAAAAAGACGAATATGAGGTATGTGTTTAGTGCTGTATCTTCATCAATTTCCTGTCCTGTCTTTTCTTTATGAAATTCCCACCTGAAACCAGTAGTCCGGCGACCACTTATCCTAGACGACCATTAGTCCGGCGACCACATGACCGGCAACCACATGCCCAGCGACGAGTTGACACTGACCCAAAAAACAAAACACAGATTTGCACCCTGCCCCTTCCCCCAAGTTTGGGAACCAAAACCCCGACAAAAAATGTACTTCGTTAAATTTACATTTCTAAAGGTTTAACATTTTATGGCGTAAAGTTATGATTTAAACAACTTCCAGAAACACATGATTCCAGTACTTGTAGCCCCAAAATTCAAAAGATTCAGTGGTGTTTTAATTACGACAAGCTAATCCCATTTCGGGGAGAACAGTATAGAGTTGTCTTCGGAATCTCAAATTTTGTTACTAAGCACGTGTCCCCCCGAAACGTATGGCTGTACACTATTAAAAATAAAGGCTTTATTTTAGACCTCTAAAGTGGTTAAAACAGTTTTCAATATTTAAGAGCATTCAAGGTATTGCCACTGATCATATTTAAACCTTCTGCTCTCAAAATTAAGTCTGTTTGTGGAGTGTTTAACCACTTAATTTAAATTATTTTATCCTTTTTACTTCATAAACAGTAAGAAGTTAGACCATCTAAACTCTATTTTCAGACCTTTAAATGTCCTTATTTATTTAATTTTTTTGTTAAACTATTCAATAGTTAACACTCTCGGCTTATAAGCTCCACCTACTATGTTCCGCCAAAACAGCGGGGAATCAAAGCCGTTATTCATTCCAAGTTGCGTTATGGATTCCTGATATTAACCATTAAAATGGCCAGATTCAGCTGGTTTTTGCCCGAGGGTAGTAGCCAAATGAGGGGGGGGGGAGTTTGGTTTGCCTTGGTTGACGCCTTAATCAATATCCCCTATTTTTAAAATCTGTAATCACACTTTTAAAGACTTAAATGGGTCGGGCTTTTATATAAAACTGACAGGTCGGGTCGCGATTTCTATATATTAGTGATCGGGCCTTCAAGTTTCTATTTTATTGGCAACAGCAAACTTTACATACAGAAAACGAATCATTATCACGTGTTGATCATACTTTTGGCACGTTCACTAATTTTTAACCTTTTCTCAAGAGCTCCAAGCGCCATCTACTGACAAAATTTGAATCTGGGAGGCCGCTCTAGCATTTAGTACAAGCGTATACTATAAACATAAAAAGTGCCAGTTTTTCGGGTCGGGCCGGGTTTCAATTTTATCTGGCCTGTACGGGTTGGGTTAAAAATGTAAAAAAAAATTAACGGGCCGGGCCGAGTTGGGTCGGGCTTTGAAACTAGCCGGCCGATTCATCTATAACGGGGCATCTGACCTGAAATACGTGATTAAAAGAACATCAACTCGCGGTAAAAAAGTATGGATCAAAATAAAAGTTTAGCCCAATGGAGTATGCGTCGAGCCTGCGAAGGTACATGTTCATTGCCCATGTGGATACTGCTCTCGTAACGGATACATTATAAACTTCTGATAATACATATTTGGTACGTCATCCTTTTATCAAAATCCTTTTAATATGTAAATAAAAATGTTTTATCCAAGCAGTTCAAAGGCAGAATGATAGGAGAGGAGATTACTTAGTATTGTAAATGTAAATGTAATGTGAATGTAATGTGAATTTAATGTAAACGTAACTTTACATTTATATATTTTTGTATATATTTTTGTATATATATATATATGTGTCTGTTGGGCCCAAACCGATATGAAATCGGTATCGGTCACCGATATCGCGATTTTCCGATTATTTAAAACTCACGGTTTTTATCCCGGCGACTCATGTGTTTTTCTCGGAGATTGTCATTTTTTCCCGCGGTTAGTGTTAGTGTTAGTAGAGGTTTTAATGGCTCCACGAAAGAAAGCTGAGATTTGGAAATACTTCACAATTAAGAAGGAGGATATTTCGAAAGCTATTTGCACTTATTGTTCTTAAGAAATTAAATGAGGGGGGCAACCAAGTAGCTCTTTTAACACAACAAATCTAAGAAACCATCTACTGAAGATACACAACTTAAAAGATGTCAGTGAGAGTACCCTTGTTGTTACATCAGACTCTGAGGAAAAGTAGTACTCTTACCAATTATTCAACTGAAACCGAAGGTTCTAGGCCTTCTAGCTCTCAAGAACAAAGTACGGAGGATAAACCAATATTTATAAAGAGAAAGTCACGTAATCTATACCTGGAATTTTCAATAAATTAAAATCTTTGTCAAAGGACAGTTTCAGAAGCAAAGCTCTGACTAGGGCTCTTGGCATTATGATTGTATATATTTTTGTATTAGAAATGGCTCCTATATTTTACACATATATATCTATATATATATATATATATATATATATATATATATATAACACCGCCCTTAAAAATCGAGTGCAGCATGTATAAAATAATCCCATGACTGCAATCACGCAAAATCTCTTGGGCGGATCCTAGTGCCATCTGCTTTATATGAAAATCGAATCTGAATTTCCAAAGATTTGTAAAAAATCTAAAACGACTTCCGAATAAATTATTCTCGTTAATCCTACGCTTGCCAAATATAATGTATTCTTCATTGTGTAAAATAAGCCTCCAAATCAAACATCTTGTAACAATTATCTTCACGAACTGTTAAAACAACTGACCGTCCTGTAGGAAACCAAAGAATAATGCTTGAACAAAAAAAAACTACAAAGATATCTTCTGTAAAATATATGAGCCAATTTTATTAGAATACAATTTTCTGTGAGCGGAAGTTAATAATATAACTTAATAATAAAATATAATATCTAGGCCATAAAAAGTTGAATTCTTCTCTCTTAAGATAACTATAATGCCCTGTCTTTCTGTGTACGTAACTTCTTTTGAAGATATCTTTGTAATCAGGGGCGGATTAAGATTAACCCTTTCGGCGCCTTTAGGCACAGAAAAATTGGCCGCACCTGGCCATTGTCTAACGGGTTGGTCAGCTAAGTAGGGGCAACCCACGTACTTCGACCGTGGGGTTTTATCACAGTTTTGGCGCCCTAAGCACGTGCCTACTCGGCCTAATGGTTAATACGCCCCTGTTTGTAATGGCGTAACCACCAAAATGACAGGCGTGAAGAAGGAGGAACAGTTTCTCCGAAACGCTAGATGTTAAAAGATAAATTGATATTGCTAATTTAAACCGGTTTCACGTCTCGTTATTACTTACGACGCTAGTCAGGAAGATAATTAAAAATTATCAAATCCTTAGTAGTATGGTTTTCCCAAAATGCGTGACATTATTTTATCATTAACCTCTTAGCATATCTAGAAGCTGATAACGCGCAGTCTTAGAAATATTAACTTTGATTTCCGCTAGCCCCACATATCCGAGTCAAGCTTTATCAGCTGATTACATTCTATCACTCATATGAGAAACAGTAAACATTATAGGAGTTAAATCTTTCAATAAAATGTTTACTAATGAAAATTCTTGGGCATGATTGTCTTATCAGTGCATACACGATAGCAAAGATTGAAGGTTAAATCTCAATTACAATGAATTTTTATAAGGCAGTGGTTATTTTACTTTCGAAATAGTTATTAACGCTTTTTCATACTAAATACTGAGCAATCTCAATCGGACTTTAGGATCTTTGCGGTCTCGTTCTTACCATCTCGCAGCGTGCGCTTTCATTTCAACTTATTCAAACTCTTTTCAGTCAGTCTTAATATCTTTCTTTGGCTAAATTCTCATTTTACTAATTACACGAAAAACTAAAAAGTGAGAATAGGGCGATAAATGTATTTTCTTATTTCCCATTATAAATTTATTCATTTCACAGTATTAAGTTTAAATTAATTATACTCTATCATTTAAAAATAGAAATCTTGGAGGACTCAAAAGCCCGTACTGGAAAAATATTCTTGAGAAAAACAAGTAAGTTTTTAAAAAAATTAAAATATGAAAATAGCGTTCCTTGCTAGAGATTTTCTTTTATAAAGTGGACGACCAGGGCCGCGAACAAATGGTACTGAATGGTCACGCTGAGGGCGCCAAATCCACTTTGGTTTCTTGCATCTATTGCATCCATGAGCGTGGAGGATTTCGGTATTATTGTTTCAGGCGAGCGCTGATACTGAGGCAGCGTAGTCGGCTTTTACCAAATTGGGCCGATAAACACTTCCCAATACGTCTTCTGTGCTCTAGATGCGAAACCAGCGTTAATTCAAAGAATGGTGACCAAGCTAACTCCAGGGTTGGCAAGTTTTAAACAAAATGTTTAAAACAAGTGTTTAAAACACATTTAAAACAACTATTTTAAACAAACACCAATTTGTTTTAAACGTTTTAAACTATCTGTTTTAAACATGTTTTTATAAGGTAAATTTTCATTGTTTTTTTGGAAGATTTTGGTTATTCAATATGAGGGAAAAGGTAGAAAAACCATTCCAAGGCTCTAAGAAAGGTAAATTTTATTGATAACGGGTAGTTTGATTTTAAGATTCTCTGAAAAGTGCGACTGAAAGGGCTCGATATGATTTCCTAAATTTCCTACCAGTGCAAAAATCCTACGAACGCGTTGAATTTTGTCTTTTTGTTTAAATATAATGTATATAGCTGCCAATATACATCTATTTGGGACAATACCTATGCACGAGATAAAAGTAGGGCTGCTGTTTAGTCGGGTTGTGCCGGGTTTTAAGTAACAAGAAACACGGCCGGTCTGGACAGATCGGGTTAAAACCGACTAGGCGGCACTCCTAGATAAAAATCAAGGGATTTCGGTCCCCTTTCTCGATTTTTTAGAAATTTTATGACGTGATGGAAGTTTTAAGATTATAGAGGTATCTAAGTTCTTTATTTATAACATTGTTTATTTGTGATGATTTATGACTGCAGACGTGCACATTTCAATAAACCAAAACTAAAAACAATGTGTGGATAACTAGCTATTTTCCCTTTTCTTAGTACTATGCGACCGAAAATTCCAGGATGATAGCTATATTAAAAACCATACTACCCTAAGTGTGCCAATTGGAGCCTTTCCAACAGAAAATCTTCAATTTGAGCTTGTTCTAAACAGACCAAAGAAACGTAGGACTCGCGAATTCCGTTCAAGTACCCTATATGGTATTTTTAACGCTCGCGCCGCAGACGCCACTTCGCAAACACATTACGTAAATTTCGTCACTGGAAAAAATGACGTAATTTACGTCACTTTCGGTAAACAAGGTATCATTGAAAAATTCATCTTATTGAAACACACTTAGGGTAATTATGCCACTTATGATAATTCGTTTAATGATACGTAATATTTCTTTAAATGAGTTTACTCGTGAGTCTGATTCCATTCATAAGTATAATGAAGAGTTTAAAACGTGTTTTAAACATAGTTTTTTATTGTTTATTATGTGTTTTTTATTGTTTGATTTAAAAACAGTTAAAAACAATGAACCGTGTTTAAAACAATAAAAAACATTGTTTTTGTTCTTTTTGAAAAAAACAAGGATTTTGCCAACCCTGGCTAACTCGCAACTGACAAGCGTCTATACCTGGCGGAAATAACTCTCATTTTCAATATTTGATGTCTATTAATATTTCTCCATTACACTAAATTGTAAATCACTTCAAGGAAAAAAATAAATCTTGGCTTTTATACAATTTTCACAAAGTGTTCTTAACAGCGATAATTTTGCCTCGTATTCTTTATTACATAAAGTCCTACTTTTTACCAAGTATGTATATATTTCTGCTTATAGAAAAGTCAGCTCCTTTCTTCACCAAATCTAATCAGCAAGGTATCTTACTGGTACCCTAAAACTAAGGTCTTCCAACGCGATCCTAGACCATGGGAGAAAACTAGACCATGGTGCACACGGTTCGTTTCAAAATAGTCATGAGCTTCGAGTATTCTAGAGTATACTTTCAAATCTTATATTATAATAAAAATAAAAACTAAATACAACAGATTTTAATATTTATTGCCGAAGTAATGGCAACTCTAGGTTTTACACTGGAATAGTGTAAGGAATCCAAATTTGTGTGTCGCTACTCTAGAAAATTGCCAGAATGTTTTAGAAAATAGCCTACATCTATTTTTTTAGCGTTATTTAGCTGCTATTGGCGGAAACGCAAGAATGAAACTGATCACGTAATCATTACTCATAGTTATGTCATAAGCATCTTTTCATTAAAGAAACCTTGTTCACGTAAATTACATCACTTCCAACTAGGAGCAACAGACACAAGGAGTACGAAGCTCAGTGTCGTGTAGAAATTTCTTTGGACGAGCCTTAACGCCGAACGTTTTACGGAAAGGGGGAAGACAATTTCCGAATTTTTCCCTTCCGACGGCAGCAGGCGCTAAAGCGTCTAACCAATGAAAACTGTACGCAAGAAAATCCACGACTATTGACGGGTTGCGTTCTGATTGAGTGGGGTGCTCTGTCGTGCAAAGAACAAAAGCATTAATGGCCAAAACCAAAATATGGAGAAATCCCGCGAAATTCAAACTTTCTTGGCCTTAAGATACCCCAACTTACTTCTTTCAAGTTTATATAGTAGACTTGCATTTTTCAACTCAAATTATATTCTGATACTGAACAATTTACAGGCCAAACGATATTTCAGAAATATCATTAAAACCATGTCTTAAAACGCGAAAAAAATGCATTTTGATTTGATTTTTAAAGAAAATAAGCACATGAATGCGTTTTGGTTTGAAAATAATGGAAAAACCTAAAATAATGCATTTTGCAACAAGTCTTTTCTCAAGGAACAAAAATTTTAAATTCGAAAATTAGTTCAAAATTGAATTTACCGTATAAAATAAGGAGAAATAAAACCAAAATCTGTAAATCGAAAATTTGGTAGTTAATGCTTGTGTGCTTTGCACGGCAGTGCTGTGTTTGTTGCTCCTATACACATTTTTCCATAATAAATGAATTTAAAAGAAACCTAAAAAAAGCGTTTAAGATATATTTTATCGTTTTATTTTCGAAATAGGCGCGGGCTCAAAGTTCATGCGTATGTCTAGACAGACATTTAGGGAGAGAGCGGTGATCCCCGGTGAAATTAAATACTATCTTGTACAACCTAGAGTAATATTTTATAGAAATTATATGACAATTATAATTAAAATACTTACATTAATTTTAAATCGTAGACTTATTAGTCACCGACGTCTCTCGTTTGCATTGCCCTTGAACTACTGAGCTGTCTTCACTCTTAAAAATATTGGGTTGTATTTTTAGCCATTGTTGGGTCAGTATTTAACCAAACAAAATATTGGGTTGTTTTAGTTTTCACCCAAAACGGGTTATTTTCATAACGCTATTTTGGGTTAAATTTATAAGTTACCCAAATATGGGTTGAACATTAGCTCAAAATATGGATAATGTATGACTGAATTTTGGGTTATAATTAAACAATTAATTGGGTGGTTTTTTTAGCCATTGTTGGGTCAGTATTTAACCAAACAAAATATTGGGTTGTTTTAGTTTTCACCCAAAACGGGTTATTTTCATAACGCTATTTTGGGTTAAATTTATAAGTTACCCAAATATGGGTTGAACATTAGCTCAAAATATGGATAATGTATGACTGAATTTTGGGTTATAATTAAACAATTAATTGGGTGGTTTTTTTAGCCATTGTTGGGTCAGTATTTAACCAAACAAAATATTGGGTTGTTTTAGTTTTCACCCAAAACGGGTTATTTTCATAACGCTATTTTGGGTTAAATTTATAAGTTACCCAAATATGGGTTGAACATTAGCTCAAAATATGGATAATGTATGACTGAATTTTGGGTTATAATTTAACAATTAATTGGGTCAGTATTTAACCAAACAAAATATTGGGTTGTTTTAGTTTTCACCCAAAACGGGTTATTTTCATAACGCTATTTTGGGTTAAATTTATAAGTTACCCAAATATGGGTTGAACATTAGCTCAAAATATGGATAATGTATGACTGAATTTTGGGTTATAATTTAACAATTAATTGGGTGGTTTTTTTAGCCATTGTTGGGTCAGTATTTAACCAAACAAAATATTGGGTTGTTTTAGTTTTCACCCAAAACGGGTTATTTTCATAACGCTATTTTGGGTTAAATTTATAAGTTACCCAAATATGGGTTGAACATTAGCTCAAAATATGGATAATGTATGACTGAATTTTGGGTTATAATTTAACAATTAATTGGGTGGTTTTTTTAGCCATTGTTGGGTCAGTATTTAACCAAACAAAATATTGGGTTGTTTTAGTTTTCACCCAAAACGGGTTATTTTCATAACGCTATTTTGGGTTAAATTTATAAGTTACCCAAATATGGGTTGAAAATTAGCCCAAAATATGGATAATGTATGACTGAATTTTGGGTTATAATTTAACAATTAATTGGGTGGTTTTTTTAGCCATTGTTGGGTCAGTATTTAACCAAACAAAATATTGGGTTGTTTTAGTTTTCACCCAAAACGGGTTATTTTCATAACGCTATTTTGGGTTAAATTTATAAGTTACCCAAATATGGGTTGAACATTAGCTCAAAATATGGATAATGTATGACTGAATTTTGGGTTATAATTTAACAATTAATTGGGTGGTTTTTTTAGCCATTGTTGGGTCAGTATTTAACCAAACAAAATATTGGGTTGTTTTAGTTTTCACCCAAAACGGGTTATTTTCATAACGCTATTTTGGGTTAAATTTATAAGTTACCCAAATATGGGTTGAACATTAGCTCAAAATATGGATAATGTATGACTGAATTTTGGGTTATAATTTAACAATTAATTGGGTGGTTTTTTTAGCCATTGTTGGGTCAGTATTTAACCAAACAAAATATTGGGTTGTTTTAGTTTTCACCCAAAACGGGTTATTTTCATAACGCTATTTTGGGTTAAATTTATAAGTTACCCAAATATGGGTTGAACATTAGCTCAAAATATGGATAATGTATGACTGAATTTTGGGTTATAATTTAACAATTAATTGGGTGGTTTTTTTAGCCATTGTTGGGTCAGTATTTAACCAAACAAAATATTGGGTTGTTTTAGTTTTCACCCAAAACGGGTTATTTTCATAACGCTATTTTGGGTTAAATTTATAAGTTACCCAAATATGGGTTGAACATTAGCTCAAAATATGGATAATGTATGACTGAATTTTGGGTTATAATTTAACAATTAATTGGGTGGTTTTTTTAGCCATTGTTGGGTCAGTATTTAACCAAACAAAATATTGGGTTGTTTTAGTTTTCACCCAAAACGGGTTATTTTCATAACGCTATTTTGGGTTAAATTTATAAGTTACCCAAATATGGGTTGAAAATTAGCCCAAAATATGGATAATGTATGACTGAATTTTGGGTTATAATTTAACAATTAATTGGGTGGTTTTTTTAGCCATTGTTGGGTCAGTATTTAACCAAACAAAATATTGGGTTGTTTTAGTTTTCACCCAAAACGGGTTATTTTCATAACGCTATTTTGGGTTAAATTTATAAGTTACCCAAATATGGGTTGAAAATTAGCCCAAAATATGGATAATGTATGACTGAATTTTGGGTTATAATTTAACAATTAATTGGGTGGTTTTTTTAGCCATTGTTGGGTCAGTATTTAACCAAACAAAATATTGGGTTGTTTTAGTTTTCACCCAAAACGGGTTATTTTCATAACGCTATTTTGGGTTAAATTTATAAGTTACCCAAATATGGGTTGAAAATTAGCCCAAAATATGGATAATGTATGACTGAATTTTGGGTTATAATTTAACAATTAATTGGGTGGTTTTTTTAGCCATTGTTGGGTCAGTATTTAACCAAACAAAATATTGGGTTGTTTTAGTTTTCACCCAAAACGGGTTATTTTCATAACGCTATTTTGGGTTAAATTTATAAGTTACCCAAATATGGGTTGAAAATTAGCCCAAAATATGGATAATGTATGACTGAATTTTGGGTTATAATTTAACAATTAATTGGGTGGTTTTTTTAGCCATTGTTGGGTCAGTATTTAACCAAACAAAATATTGGGTTGTTTTAGTTTTCACCCAAAACGGGTTATTTTCATAACGCTATTTTGGGTTAAATTTATAAGTTACCCAAATATGGGTTGAAAATTAGCCCAAAATATGGATAATGTATGACTGAATTTTGGGTTATAATTTAACAATTAATTGGGTGGTTTTTTTAGCCATTGTTGGGTCAGTATTTAACCAAACAAAATATTGGGTTGTTTTAGTTTTCACCCAAAACGGGTTATTTTCATAACGCTATTTTGGGTTAAATTTATAAGTTACCCAAATATGGGTTGAAAATTAGCCCAAAATATGGATAATGTATGACTGAATTTTGGGTTATAATTTAACAATTAATTGGGTGGTTTTTTTAGCCATTGTTGGGTCAGTATTTAACCAAACAAAATATTGGGTTGTTTTAGTTTTCACCCAAAACGGGTTATTTTCATAACGCTATTTTGGGTTAAATTTATAAGTTACCCAAATATGGGTTGAAAATTAGCCCAAAATATGGATAATGTATGACTGAATTTTGGGTTATAATTTAACAATTAATTGGGTGGTTTTTTTAGCCATTGTTGGGTCAGTATTTAACCAAACAAAATATTGGGTTGTTTTAGTTTTCACCCAAAACGGGTTATTTTCATAACGCTATTTTGGGTTAAATTTATAAGTTACCCAAATATGGGTTGAAAATTAGCCCAAAATATGGATAATGTATGACTGAATTTTGGGTTATAATTTAACAATTAATTGGGTGGTTTTTTTAGCCATTGTTGGGTCAGTATTTAACCAAACAAAATATTGGGTTGTTTTAGTTTTCACCCAAAACGGGTTATTTTCATAACGCTATTTTGGGTTAAATTTATAAGTTACCCAAATATGGGTTGAAAATTAGCCCAAAATATGGATAATGTATGACTGAATTTTGGGTTATAATTTAACAATTAATTGGGTGGTTTTTTTAGCCATTGTTGGGTCAGTATTTAACCAAACAAAATATTGGGTTGTTTTAGTTTTCACCCAAAACGGGTTATTTTCATAACGCTATTTTGGGTTAAATTTATAAGTTACCCAAATATGGGTTGAAAATTAGCCCAAAATATGGATAATGTATGACTGAATTTTGGGTTATAATTTAACAATTAATTGGGTGGTTTTTTTAGCCATTGTTGGGTCAGTATTTAACCAAACAAAATATTGGGTTGTTTTAGTTTTCACCCAAAACGGGTTATTTTCATAACGCTATTTTGGGTTAAATTTATAAGTTACCCAAATATGGGTTGAAAATTAGCCCAAAATATGGATAATGTATGACTGAATTTTGGGTTATAATTTAACAATTAATTGGGTGGTTTTTTTAGCCATTGTTGGGTCAGTATTTAACCAAACAAAATATTGGGTTGTTTTAGTTTTCACCCAAAACGGGTTATTTTCATAACGCTATTTTGGGTTAAATTTATAAGTTACCCAAATATGGGTTGAAAATTAGCCCAAAATATGGATAATGTATGACTGAATTTTGGGTTATAATTTAACAATTAATTGGGTGGTTTTTTTAGCCATTGTTGGGTCAGTATTTAACCAAACAAAATATTGGGTTGTTTTAGTTTTCACCCAAAACGGGTTATTTTCATAACGCTATTTTGGGTTAAATTTATAAGTTACCCAAATATGGGTTGAAAATTAGCCCAAAATATGGATAATGTATGACTGAATTTTGGGTTATAATTTAACAATTAATTGGGTGGTTTTTTTAGCCATTGTTGGGTCAGTATTTAACCAAACAAAATATTGGGTTGTTTTAGTTTTCACCCAAAACGGGTTATTTTCATAACGCTATTTTGGGTTAAATTTATAAGTTACCCAAATATGGGTTGAAAATTAGCCCAAAATATGGATAATGTATGACTGAATTTTGGGTTATAATTTAACAATTAATTGGGTGGTTTTTTTAGCCATTGTTGGGTCAGTATTTAACCAAACAAAATATTGGGTTGTTTTAGTTTTCACCCAAAACGGGTTATTTTCATAACGCTATTTTGGGTTAAATTTATAAGTTACCCAAATATGGGTTGAAAATTAGCCCAAAATATGGATAATGTATGACTGAATTTTGGGTTATAATTTAACAATTAATTGGGTGGTTTTTTTAGCCATTGTTGGGTCAGTATTTAACCAAACAAAATATTGGGTTGTTTTAGTTTTCACCCAAAACGGGTTATTTTCATAACGCTATTTTGGGTTAAATTTATAAGTTACCCAAATATGGGTTGAAAATTAGCCCAAAATATGGATAATGTATGACTGAATTTTGGGTTATAATTTAACAATTAATTGGGTGGTTTTTTTAGCCATTGTTGGGTCAGTATTTAACCAAACAAAATATTGGGTTGTTTTAGTTTTCACCCAAAACGGGTTATTTTCATAACGCTATTTTGGGTTAAATTTATAAGTTACCCAAATATGGGTTGAAAATTAGCCCAAAATATGGATAATGTATGACTGAATTTTGGGTTATAATTTAACAATTAATTGGGTGGTTTTTTTTACCCATTGTTGGGTCAGTATTTAACCAAACAAAATATTGGCTTGTTTTAGTTTTCACCCAAAACGGGTTATTTTCATAACGCTATTTTGGGTTAAATTTATAAGTTACCCAAATATGGGTTGAACATTAGCCCAAAATATGGATAATGTATGACTGAATTTTGGGTTATAATTTAACAATTAATTGGGTGGTTTTTTTTACCCATTGTTGGGTCAGTATTTAACCAAACAAAATATTGGCTTGTTTTAGTTTTCACCCAAAACGGGTTATTTTCATAACGCTATTTTGGGTTAAATTTATAAGTTACCCAAATATGGGTTGAACATTAGCCCAAAATATGGATAATGTATGACTGAATTTTGGGTTATAATTTAACAATTAATTGGGTGGTTTTTTTAGCCATTGTTGGGTCAGTATTTAACCAAACAAAATATTGGGTTGTTTTAGTTTTCACCCAAAACGGGTTATTTTCATAACGCTATTTTGGGTTAAATTTATAAGTTACCCAAATATGGGTTGAAAATTAGCCCAAAATATGGATAATGTATGACTGAATTTTGGGTTATAATTTAACAATTAATTGGGTGGTTTTTTTAGCCATTGTTGGGTCAGTATTTAACCAAACAAAATATTGGGTTGTTTTAGTTTTCACCCAAAACGGGTTATTTTCATAACGCTATTTTGGGTTAAATTTATAAGTTACCCAAATATGGGTTGAACATTAGCTCAAAATATGGATAATGTATGACTGAATTTTGGGTTATAATTTAACAATTAATTGGGTGGTTTTTTTAGCCATTGTTGGGTCAGTATTTAACCAAACAAAATATTGGGTTGTTTTAGTTTTCACCCAAAACGGGTTATTTTCATAACGCTATTTTGGGTTAAATTTATAAGTTACCCAAATATGGGTTGAACATTAGCTCAAAATATGGATAATGTATGACTGAATTTTGGGTTATAATTTAACAATTAATTGGGTGGTTTTTTTAGCCATTGTTGGGTCAGTATTTAACCAAACAAAATATTGGGTTGTTTTAGTTTTCACCCAAAACGGGTTATTTTCATAACGCTATTTTGGGTTAAATTTATAAGTTACCCAAATATGGGTTGAACATTAGCTCAAAATATGGATAATGTATGACTGAATTTTGGGTTATAATTTAACAATTAATTGGGTGGTTTTTTTAGCCATTGTTGGGTCAGTATTTAACCAAACAAAATATTGGGTTGTTTTAGTTTTCACCCAAAACGGGTTATTTTCATAACGCTATTTTGGGTTAAATTTATAAGTTACCCAAATATGGGTTGAAAATTAGCCCAAAATATGGATAATGTATGACTGAATTTTGGGTTATAATTTAACAATTAATTGGGTGGTTTTTTTAGCCATTGTTGGGTCAGTATTTAACCAAACAAAATATTGGGTTGTTTTAGTTTTCACCCAAAACGGGTTATTTTCATAACGCTATTTTGGGTTAAATTTATAAGTTACCCAAATATGGGTTGAACATTAGCTCAAAATATGGATAATGTATGACTGAATTTTGGGTTATAATTTAACAATTAATTGGGTGGTTTTTTTAGCCATTGTTGGGTCAGTATTTAACCAAACAAAATATTGGGTTGTTTTAGTTTTCACCCAAAACGGGTTATTTTCATAACGCTATTTTGGGTTAAATTTATAAGTTACCCAAATATGGGTTGAACATTAGCTCAAAATATGGATAATGTATGACTGAATTTTGGGTTATAATTTAACAATTAATTGGGTGGTTTTTTTAGCCATTGTTGGGTCAGTATTTAACCAAACAAAATATTGGGTTGTTTTAGTTTTCACCCAAAACGGGTTATTTTCATAACGCTATTTTGGGTTAAATTTATAAGTTACCCAAATATGGGTTGAACATTAGCTCAAAATATGGATAATGTATGACTGAATTTTGGGTTATAATTTAACAATTAATTGGGTGGTTTTTTTAGCCATTGTTGGGTCAGTATTTAACCAAACAAAATATTGGGTTGTTTTAGTTTTCACCCAAAACGGGTTATTTTCATAACGCTATTTTGGGTTAAATTTATAAGTTACCCAAATATGGGTTGAACATTAGCTCAAAATATGGATAATGTATGACTGAATTTTGGGTTATAATTTAACAATTAATTGGGTGGTTTTTTTAGCCATTGTTGGGTCAGTATTTAACCAAACAAAATATTGGGTTGTTTTAGTTTTCACCCAAAACGGGTTATTTTCATAACGCTATTTTGGGTTAAATTTATAAGTTACCCAAATATGGGTTGAAAATTAGCCCAAAATATGGATAATGTATGACTGAATTTTGGGTTATAATTTAACAATTAATTGGGTGGTTTTTTTAGCCATTGTTGGGTCAGTATTTAACCAAACAAAATATTGGGTTGTTTTAGTTTTCACCCAAAACGGGTTATTTTCATAACGCTATTTTGGGTTAAATTTATAAGTTACCCAAATATGGGTTGAAAATTAGCCCAAAATATGGATAATGTATGACTGAATTTTGGGTTATAATTTAACAATTAATTGGGTGGTTTTTTTAGCCATTGTTGGGTCAGTATTTAACCAAACAAAATATTGGGTTGTTTTAGTTTTCACCCAAAACGGGTTATTTTCATAACGCTATTTTGGGTTAAATTTATAAGTTACCCAAATATGGGTTGAAAATTAGCCCAAAATATGGATAATGTATGACTGAATTTTGGGTTATAATTTAACAATTAATTGGGTGGTTTTTTTAGCCATTGTTGGGTCAGTATTTAACCAAACAAAATATTGGGTTGTTTTAGTTTTCACCCAAAACGGGTTATTTTCATAACGCTATTTTGGGTTAAATTTATAAGTTACCCAAATATGGGTTGAAAATTAGCCCAAAATATGGATAATGTATGACTGAATTTTGGGTTATAATTTAACAATTAATTGGGTGGTTTTTTTAGCCATTGTTGGGTCAGTATTTAACCAAACAAAATATTGGGTTGTTTTAGTTTTCACCCAAAACGGGTTATTTTCATAACGCTATTTTGGGTTAAATTTATAAGTTACCCAAATATGGGTTGAAAATTAGCCCAAAATATGGATAATGTATGACTGAATTTTGGGTTATAATTTAACAATTAATTGGGTGGTTTTTTTAGCCATTGTTGGGTCAGTATTTAACCAAACAAAATATTGGGTTGTTTTAGTTTTCACCCAAAACGGGTTATTTTCATAACGCTATTTTGGGTTAAATTTATAAGTTACCCAAATATGGGTTGAAAATTAGCCCAAAATATGGATAATGTATGACTGAATTTTGGGTTATAATTTAACAATTAATTGGGTGGTTTTTTTAGCCATTGTTGGGTCAGTATTTAACCAAACAAAATATTGGGTTGTTTTAGTTTTCACCCAAAACGGGTTATTTTCATAACGCTATTTTGGGTTAAATTTATAAGTTACCCAAATATGGGTTGAAAATTAGCCCAAAATATGGATAATGTATGACTGAATTTTGGGTTATAATTTAACAATTAATTGGGTGGTTTTTTTAGCCATTGTTGGGTCAGTATTTAACCAAACAAAATATTGGGTTGTTTTAGTTTTCACCCAAAACGGGTTATTTTCATAACGCTATTTTGGGTTAAATTTATAAGTTACCCAAATATGGGTTGAAAATTAGCCCAAAATATGGATAATGTATGACTGAATTTTGGGTTATAATTTAACAATTAATTGGGTGGTTTTTTTAGCCATTGTTGGGTCAGTATTTAACCAAACAAAATATTGGGTTGTTTTAGTTTTCACCCAAAACGGGTTATTTTCATAACGCTATTTTGGGTTAAATTTATAAGTTACCCAAATATGGGTTGAAAATTAGCCCAAAATATGGATAATGTATGACTGAATTTTGGGTTATAATTTAACAATTAATTGGGTGGTTTTTTTAGCCATTGTTGGGTCAGTATTTAACCAAACAAAATATTGGGTTGTTTTAGTTTTCACCCAAAACGGGTTATTTTCATAACGCTATTTTGGGTTAAATTTATAAGTTACCCAAATATGGGTTGAAAATTAGCCCAAAATATGGATAATGTATGACTGAATTTTGGGTTATAATTTAACAATTAATTGGGTGGTTTTTTTAGCCATTGTTGGGTCAGTATTTAACCAAACAAAATATTGGGTTGTTTTAGTTTTCACCCAAAACGGGTTATTTTCATAACGCTATTTTGGGTTAAATTTATAAGTTACCCAAATATGGGTTGAAAATTAGCCCAAAATATGGATAATGTATGACTGAATTTTGGGTTATAATTTAACAATTAATTGGGTGGTTTTTTTAGCCATTGTTGGGTCAGTATTTAACCAAACAAAATATTGGGTTGTTTTAGTTTTCACCCAAAACGGGTTATTTTCATAACGCTATTTTGGGTTAAATTTATAAGTTACCCAAATATGGGTTGAAAATTAGCCCAAAATATGGATAATGTATGACTGAATTTTGGGTTATAATTTAACAATTAATTGGGTGGTTTTTTTAGCCATTGTTGGGTCAGTATTTAACCAAACAAAATATTGGGTTGTTTTAGTTTTCACCCAAAACGGGTTATTTTCATAACGCTATTTTGGGTTAAATTTATAAGTTACCCAAATATGGGTTGAAAATTAGCCCAAAATATGGATAATGTATGACTGAATTTTGGGTTATAATTTAACAATTAATTGGGTGGTTTTTTTAGCCATTGTTGGGTCAGTATTTAACCAAACAAAATATTGGGTTGTTTTAGTTTTCACCCAAAACGGGTTATTTTCATAACGCTATTTTGGGTTAAATTTATAAGTTACCCAAATATGGGTTGAAAATTAGCCCAAAATATGGATAATGTATGACTGAATTTTGGGTTATAATTTAACAATTAATTGGGTGGTTTTTTTAGCCATTGTTGGGTCAGTATTTAACCAAACAAAATATTGGGTTGTTTTAGTTTTCACCCAAAACGGGTTATTTTCATAACGCTATTTTGGGTTAAATTTATAAGTTACCCAAATATGGGTTGAAAATTAGCCCAAAATATGGATAATGTATGACTGAATTTTGGGTTATAATTTAACAATTAATTGGGTGGTTTTTTTAGCCATTGTTGGGTCAGTATTTAACCAAACAAAATATTGGGTTGTTTTAGTTTTCACCCAAAACGGGTTATTTTCATAACGCTATTTTGGGTTAAATTTATAAGTTACCCAAATATGGGTTGAAAATTAGCCCAAAATATGGATAATGTATGACTGAATTTTGGGTTATAATTTAACAATTAATTGGGTGGTTTTTTTAGCCATTGTTGGGTCAGTATTTAACCAAACAAAATATTGGGTTGTTTTAGTTTTCACCCAAAACGGGTTATTTTCATAACGCTATTTTGGGTTAAATTTATAAGTTACCCAAATATGGGTTGAAAATTAGCCCAAAATATGGATAATGTATGACTGAATTTTGGGTTATAATTTAACAATTAATTGGGTGGTTTTTTTAGCCATTGTTGGGTCAGTATTTAACCAAACAAAATATTGGGTTGTTTTAGTTTTCACCCAAAACGGGTTATTTTCATAACGCTATTTTGGGTTAAATTTATAAGTTACCCAAATATGGGTTGAAAATTAGCCCAAAATATGGATAATGTATGACTGAATTTTGGGTTATAATTTAACAATTAATTGGGTGGTTTTTTTAGCCATTGTTGGGTCAGTATTTAACCAAACAAAATATTGGGTTGTTTTAGTTTTCACCCAAAACGGGTTATTTTCATAACGCTATTTTGGGTTAAATTTATAAGTTACCCAAATATGGGTTGAAAATTAGCCCAAAATATGGATAATGTATGACTGAATTTTGGGTTATAATTTAACAATTAATTGGGTGGTTTTTTTAGCCATTGTTGGGTCAGTATTTAACCAAACAAAATATTGGGTTGTTTTAGTTTTCACCCAAAACGGGTTATTTTCATAACGCTATTTTGGGTTAAATTTATAAGTTACCCAAATATGGGTTGAAAATTAGCCCAAAATATGGATAATGTATGACTGAATTTTGGGTTATAATTTAACAATTAATTGGGTGGTTTTTTTAGCCATTGTTGGGTCAGTATTTAACCAAACAAAATATTGGGTTGTTTTAGTTTTCACCCAAAACGGGTTATTTTCATAACGCTATTTTGGGTTAAATTTATAAGTTACCCAAATATGGGTTGAAAATTAGCCCAAAATATGGATAATGTATGACTGAATTTTGGGTTATAATTTAACAATTAATTGGGTGGTTTTTTTAGCCATTGTTGGGTCAGTATTTAACCAAACAAAATATTGGGTTGTTTTAGTTTTCACCCAAAACGGGTTATTTTCATAACGCTATTTTGGGTTAAATTTATAAGTTACCCAAATATGGGTTGAAAATTAGCCCAAAATATGGATAATGTATGACTGAATTTTGGGTTATAATTTAACAATTAATTGGGTGGTTTTTTTTACCCATTGTTGGGTCAGTATTTAACCAAACAAAATATTGGCTTGTTTTAGTTTTCACCCAAAACGGGTTATTTTCATAACGCTATTTTGGGTTAAATTTATAAGTTACCCAAATATGGGTTGAACATTAGCCCAAAATATGGATAATGTATGACTGAATTTTGGGTTATAATTTAACAATTAATTGGGTGGTTTTTTTTACCCATTGTTGGGTCAGTATTTAACCAAACAAAATATTGGCTTGTTTTAGTTTTCACCCAAAACGGGTTATTTTCATAACGCTATTTTGGGTTAAATTTATAAGTTACCCAAATATGGGTTGAACATTAGCCCAAAATATGGATAATGTATGACTGAATTTTGGGTTATAATTTAACAATTAATTGGGTGGTTTTTTTAGCCATTGTTGGGTCAGTATTTAACCAAACAAAATATTGGGTTGTTTTAGTTTTCACCCAAAACGGGTTATTTTCATAACGCTATTTTGGGTTAAATTTATAAGTTACCCAAATATGGGTTGAAAATTAGCCCAAAATATGGATAATGTATGACTGAATTTTGGGTTATAATTTAACAATTAATTGGGTGGTTTTTTTAGCCATTGTTGGGTCAGTATTTAACCAAACAAAATATTGGGTTGTTTTAGTTTTCACCCAAAACGGGTTATTTTCATAACGCTATTTTGGGTTAAATTTATAAGTTACCCAAATATGGGTTGAACATTAGCTCAAAATATGGATAATGTATGACTGAATTTTGGGTTATAATTTAACAATTAATTGGGTGGTTTTTTTAGCCATTGTTGGGTCAGTATTTAACCAAACAAAATATTGGGTTGTTTTAGTTTTCACCCAAAACGGGTTATTTTCATAACGCTATTTTGGGTTAAATTTATAAGTTACCCAAATATGGGTTGAACATTAGCTCAAAATATGGATAATGTATGACTGAATTTTGGGTTATAATTTAACAATTAATTGGGTGGTTTTTTTAGCCATTGTTGGGTCAGTATTTAACCAAACAAAATATTGGGTTGTTTTAGTTTTCACCCAAAACGGGTTATTTTCATAACGCTATTTTGGGTTAAATTTATAAGTTACCCAAATATGGGTTGAACATTAGCTCAAAATATGGATAATGTATGACTGAATTTTGGGTTATAATTTAACAATTAATTGGGTGGTTTTTTTAGCCATTGTTGGGTCAGTATTTAACCAAACAAAATATTGGGTTGTTTTAGTTTTCACCCAAAACGGGTTATTTTCATAACGCTATTTTGGGTTAAATTTATAAGTTACCCAAATATGGGTTGAACATTAGCTCAAAATATGGATAATGTATGACTGAATTTTGGGTTATAATTTAACAATTAATTGGGTGGTTTTTTTAGCCATTGTTGGGTCAGTATTTAACCAAACAAAATATTGGGTTGTTTTAGTTTTCACCCAAAACGGGTTATTTTCATAACGCTATTTTGGGTTAAATTTATAAGTTACCCAAATATGGGTTGAACATTAGCTCAAAATATGGATAATGTATGACTGAATTTTGGGTTATAATTTAACAATTAATTGGGTGGTTTTTTTAGCCATTGTTGGGTCAGTATTTAACCAAACAAAATATTGGGTTGTTTTAGTTTTCACCCAAAACGGGTTATTTTCATAACGCTATTTTGGGTTAAATTTATAAGTTACCCAAATATGGGTTGAAAATTAGCTCAAAATATGGATAATGTATGACTGAATTTTGGGTTATAATTTAACAATTAATTGGGTGGTTTTTTTAGCCATTGTTGGGTCAGTATTTAACCAAACAAAATATTGGGTTGTTTTAGTTTTCACCCAAAACGGGTTATTTTCATAACGCTATTTTGGGTTAAATTTATAAGTTACCCAAATATGGGTTGAACATTAGCTCAAAATATGGATAATGTATGACTGAATTTTGGGTTATAATTTAACAATTAATTGGGTGGTTTTTTTAGCCATTGTTGGGTCAGTATTTAACCAAACAAAATATTGGGTTGTTTTAGTTTTCACCCAAAACGGGTTATTTTCATAACGCTATTTTGGGTTAAATTTATAAGTTACCCAAATATGGGTTGAACATTAGCTCAAAATATGGATAATGTATGACTGAATTTTGGGTTATAATTTAACAATTAATTGGGTGGTTTTTTTAGCCATTGTTGGGTCAGTATTTAACCAAACAAAATATTGGGTTGTTTTAGTTTTCACCCAAAACGGGTTATTTTCATAACGCTATTTTGGGTTAAATTTATAAGTTACCCAAATATGGGTTGAAAATTAGCCCAAAATATGGATAATGTATGACTGAATTTTGGGTTATAATTTAACAATTAATTGGGTGGTTTTTTTAGCCATTGTTGGGTCAGTATTTAACCAAACAAAATATTGGGTTGTTTTAGTTTTCACCCAAAACGGGTTATTTTCATAACGCTATTTTGGGTTAAATTTATAAGTTACCCAAATATGGGTTGAAAATTAGCCCAAAATATGGATAATGTATGACTGAATTTTGGGTTATAATTTAACAATTAATTGGGTGGTTTTTTTAGCCATTGTTGGGTCAGTATTTAACCAAACAAAATATTGGGTTGTTTTAGTTTTCACCCAAAACGGGTTATTTTCATAACGCTATTTTGGGTTAAATTTATAAGTTACCCAAATATGGGTTGAAAATTAGCCCAAAATATGGATAATGTATGACTGAATTTTGGGTTATAATTTAACAATTAATTGGGTGGTTTTTTTAGCCATTGTTGGGTCAGTATTTAACCAAACAAAATATTGGGTTGTTTTAGTTTTCACCCAAAACGGGTTATTTTCATAACGCTATTTTGGGTTAAATTTATAAGTTACCCAAATATGGGTTGAAAATTAGCCCAAAATATGGATAATGTATGACTGAATTTTGGGTTATAATTTAACAATTAATTGGGTGGTTTTTTTAGCCATTGTTGGGTCAGTATTTAACCAAACAAAATATTGGGTTGTTTTAGTTTTCACCCAAAACGGGTTATTTTCATAACGCTATTTTGGGTTAAATTTATAAGTTACCCAAATATGGGTTGAAAATTAGCCCAAAATATGGATAATGTATGACTGAATTTTGGGTTATAATTTAACAATTAATTGGGTGGTTTTTTTAGCCATTGTTGGGTCAGTATTTAACCAAACAAAATATTGGGTTGTTTTAGTTTTCACCCAAAACGGGTTATTTTCATAACGCTATTTTGGGTTAAATTTATAAGTTACCCAAATATGGGTTGAAAATTAGCCCAAAATATGGATAATGTATGACTGAATTTTGGGTTATAATTTAACAATTAATTGGGTGGTTTTTTTAGCCATTGTTGGGTCAGTATTTAACCAAACAAAATATTGGGTTGTTTTAGTTTTCACCCAAAACGGGTTATTTTCATAACGCTATTTTGGGTTAAATTTATAAGTTACCCAAATATGGGTTGAAAATTAGCCCAAAATATGGATAATGTATGACTGAATTTTGGGTTATAATTTAACAATTAATTGGGTGGTTTTTTTAGCCATTGTTGGGTCAGTATTTAACCAAACAAAATATTGGGTTGTTTTAGTTTTCACCCAAAACGGGTTATTTTCATAACGCTATTTTGGGTTAAATTTATAAGTTACCCAAATATGGGTTGAAAATTAGCCCAAAATATGGATAATGTATGACTGAATTTTGGGTTATAATTTAACAATTAATTGGGTGGTTTTTTTAGCCATTGTTGGGTCAGTATTTAACCAAACAAAATATTGGGTTGTTTTAGTTTTCACCCAAAACGGGTTATTTTCATAACGCTATTTTGGGTTAAATTTATAAGTTACCCAAATATGGGTTGAAAATTAGCCCAAAATATGGATAATGTATGACTGAATTTTGGGTTACAATTTAACAATTAATTGGGTGGTTTTTTTAGCCATTGTTGGGTCAGTATTTAACCAAACAAAATATTGGGTTGTTTTAGTTTTCACCCAAAACGGGTTATTTTCATAACGCTATTTTGGGTTAAATTTATAAGTTACCCAAATATGGGTTGAAAATTAGCCCAAAATATGGATAATGTATGACTGAATTTTGGGTTATAATTTAACAATTAATTGGGTGGTTTTTTTAGCCATTGTTGGGTCAGTATTTAACCAAACAAAATATTGGGTTGTTTTAGTTTTCACCCAAAACGGGTTATTTTCATAACGCTATTTTGGGTTAAATTTATAAGTTACCCAAATATGGGTTGAAAATTAGCCCAAAATATGGATAATGTATGACTGAATTTTGGGTTATAATTTAACAATTAATTGGGTGGTTTTTTTAGCCATTGTTGGGTCAGTATTTAACCAAACAAAATATTGGGTTGTTTTAGTTTTCACCCAAAACGGGTTATTTTCATAACGCTATTTTGGGTTAAATTTATAAGTTACCCAAATATGGGTTGAAAATTAGCCCAAAATATGGATAATGTATGACTGAATTTTGGGTTATAATTTAACAATTAATTGGGTGGTTTTTTTAGCCATTGTTGGGTCAGTATTTAACCAAACAAAATATTGGGTTGTTTTAGTTTTCACCCAAAACGGGTTATTTTCATAACGCTATTTTGGGTTAAATTTATAAGTTACCCAAATATGGGTTGAAAATTAGCCCAAAATATGGATAATGTATGACTGAATTTTGGGTTATAATTTAACAATTAATTGGGTGGTTTTTTTAGCCATTGTTGGGTCAGTATTTAACCAAACAAAATATTGGGTTGTTTTAGTTTTCACCCAAAACGGGTTATTTTCATAACGCTATTTTGGGTTAAATTTATAAGTTACCCAAATATGGGTTGAAAATTAGCCCAAAATATGGATAATGTATGACTGAATTTTGGGTTATAATTTAACAATTAATTGGGTGGTTTTTTTAGCCATTGTTGGGTCAGTATTTAACCAAACAAAATATTGGGTTGTTTTAGTTTTCACCCAAAACGGGTTATTTTCATAACGCTATTTTGGGTTAAATTTATAAGTTACCCAAATATGGGTTGAAAATTAGCCCAAAATATGGATAATGTATGACTGAATTTTGGGTTATAATTTAACAATTAATTGGGTGGTTTTTTTAGCCATTGTTGGGTCAGTATTTAACCAAACAAAATATTGGGTTGTTTTAGTTTTCACCCAAAACGGGTTATTTTCATAACGCTATTTTGGGTTAAATTTATAAGTTACCCAAATATGGGTTGAAAATTAGCCCAAAATATGGATAATGTATGACTGAATTTTGGGTTATAATTTAACAATTAATTGGGTGGTTTTTTTAGCCATTGTTGGGTCAGTATTTAACCAAACAAAATATTGGGTTGTTTTAGTTTTCACCCAAAACGGGTTATTTTCATAACGCTATTTTGGGTTAAATTTATAAGTTACCCAAATATGGGTTGAAAATTAGCCCAAAATATGGATAATGTATGACTGAATTTTGGGTTATAATTTAACAATTAATTGGGTGGTTTTTTTAGCCATTGTTGGGTCAGTATTTAACCAAACAAAATATTGGGTTGTTTTAGTTTTCACCCAAAACGGGTTATTTTCATAACGCTATTTTGGGTTAAATTTATAAGTTACCCAAATATGGGTTGAAAATTAGCCCAAAATATGGATAATGTATGACTGAATTTTGGGTTATAATTTAACAATTAATTGGGTGGTTTTTTTAGCCATTGTTGGGTCAGTATTTAACCAAACAAAATATTGGGTTGTTTTAGTTTTCACCCAAAACGGGTTATTTTCATAACGCTATTTTGGGTTAAATTTATAAGTTACCCAAATATGGGTTGAAAATTAGCCCAAAATATGGATAATGTATGACTGAATTTTGGGTTATAATTTAACAATTAATTGGGTGGTTTTTTTAGCCATTGTTGGGTCAGTATTTAACCAAACAAAATATTGGGTTGTTTTAGTTTTCACCCAAAACGGGTTATTTTCATAACGCTATTTTGGGTTAAATTTATAAGTTACCCAAATATGGGTTGAAAATTAGCCCAAAATATGGATAATGTATGACTGAATTTTGGGTTATAATTTAACAATTAATTGGGTGGTTTTTTTAGCCATTGTTGGGTCAGTATTTAACCAAACAAAATATTGGGTTGTTTTAGTTTTCACCCAAAACGGGTTATTTTCATAACGCTATTTTGGGTTAAATTTATAAGTTACCCAAATATGGGTTGAAAATTAGCCCAAAATATGGATAATGTATGACTGAATTTTGGGTTATAATTTAACAATTAATTGGGTGGTTTTTTTAGCCATTGTTGGGTCAGTATTTAACCAAACAAAATATTGGGTTGTTTTAGTTTTCACCCAAAACGGGTTATTTTCATAACGCTATTTTGGGTTAAATTTATAAGTTACCCAAATATGGGTTGAACATTAGCTCAAAATATGGATAATGTATGACTGAATTTTGGGTTATAATTTAACAATTAATTGGGTGGTTTTTTTAGCCATTGTTGGGTCAGTATTTAACCAAACAAAATATTGGGTTGTTTTAGTTTTCACCCAAAACGGGTTATTTTCATAACGCTATTTTGGGTTAAATTTATAAGTTACCCAAATATGGGTTGAACATTAGCTCAAAATATGGATAATGTATGACTGAATTTTGGGTTATAATTTAACAATTAATTGGGTGGTTTTTTTAGCCATTGTTGGGTCAGTATTTAACCAAACAAAATATTGGGTTGTTTTAGTTTTCACCCAAAACGGGTTATTTTCATAACGCTATTTTGGGTTAAATTTATAAGTTACCCAAATATGGGTTGAACATTAGCTCAAAATATGGATAATGTATGACTGAATTTTGGGTTATAATTTAACAATTAATTGGGTGGTTTTTTTAGCCATTGTTGGGTCAGTATTTAACCAAACAAAATATTGGGTTGTTTTAGTTTTCACCCAAAACGGGTTATTTTCATAACGCTATTTTGGGTTAAATTTATAAGTTACCCAAATATGGGTTGAACATTAGCTCAAAATATGGATAATGTATGACTGAATTTTGGGTTATAATTTAACAATTAATTGGGTGGTTTTTTTAGCCATTGTTGGGTCAGTATTTAACCAAACAAAATATTGGGTTGTTTTAGTTTTCACCCAAAACGGGTTATTTTCATAACGCTATTTTGGGTTAAATTTATAAGTTACCCAAATATGGGTTGAAAATTAGCCCAAAATATGGATAATGTATGACTGAATTTTGGGTTATAATTTAACAATTAATTGGGTGGTTTTTTTAGCCATTGTTGGGTCAGTATTTAACCAAACAAAATATTGGGTTGTTTTAGTTTTCACCCAAAACGGGTTATTTTCATAACGCTATTTTGGGTTAAATTTATAAGTTACCCAAATATGGGTTGAAAATTAGCCCAAAATATGGATAATGTATGACTGAATTTTGGGTTACAATTTAACAATTAATTGGGTGGTTTTTTTAGCCATTGTTGGGTCAGTATTTAACCAAACAAAATATTGGGTTGTTTTAGTTTTCACCCAAAACGGGTTATTTTCATAACGCTATTTTGGGTTAAATTTATAAGTTACCCAAATATGGGTTGAAAATTAGCCCAAAATATGGATAATGTATGACTGAATTTTGGGTTATAATTTAACAATTAATTGGGTGGTTTTTTTAGCCATTGTTGGGTCAGTATTTAACCAAACAAAATATTGGGTTGTTTTAGTTTTCACCCAAAACGGGTTATTTTCATAACGCTATTTTGGGTTAAATTTATAAGTTACCCAAATATGGGTTGAAAATTAGCCCAAAATATGGATAATGTATGACTGAATTTTGGGTTATAATTTAACAATTAATTGGGTGGTTTTTTTAGCCATTGTTGGGTCAGTATTTAACCAAACAAAATATTGGGTTGTTTTAGTTTTCACCCAAAACGGGTTATTTTCATAACGCTATTTTGGGTTAAATTTATAAGTTACCCAAATATGGGTTGAAAATTAGCCCAAAATATGGATAATGTATGACTGAATTTTGGGTTATAATTTAACAATTAATTGGGTGGTTTTTTTAGCCATTGTTGGGTCAGTATTTAACCAAACAAAATATTGGGTTGTTTTAGTTTTCACCCAAAACGGGTTATTTTCATAACGCTATTTTGGGTTAAATTTATAAGTTACCCAAATATGGGTTGAAAATTAGCCCAAAATATGGATAATGTATGACTGAATTTTGGGTTATAATTTAACAATTAATTGGGTGGTTTTTTTAGCCATTGTTGGGTCAGTATTTAACCAAACAAAATATTGGGTTGTTTTAGTTTTCACCCAAAACGGGTTATTTTCATAACGCTATTTTGGGTTAAATTTATAAGTTACCCAAATATGGGTTGAAAATTAGCCCAAAATATGGATAATGTATGACTGAATTTTGGGTTATAATTTAACAATTAATTGGGTGGTTTTTTTAGCCATTGTTGGGTCAGTATTTAACCAAACAAAATATTGGGTTGTTTTAGTTTTCACCCAAAACGGGTTATTTTCATAACGCTATTTTGGGTTAAATTTATAAGTTACCCAAATATGGGTTGAAAATTAGCCCAAAATATGGATAATGTATGACTGAATTTTGGGTTATAATTTAACAATTAATTGGGTGGTTTTTTTAGCCATTGTTGGGTCAGTATTTAACCAAACAAAATATTGGGTTGTTTTAGTTTTCACCCAAAACGGGTTATTTTCATAACGCTATTTTGGGTTAAATTTATAAGTTACCCAAATATGGGTTGAAAATTAGCCCAAAATATGGATAATGTATGACTGAATTTTGGGTTATAATTTAACAATTAATTGGGTGGTTTTTTTAGCCATTGTTGGGTCAGTATTTAACCAAACAAAATATTGGGTTGTTTTAGTTTTCACCCAAAACGGGTTATTTTCATAACGCTATTTTGGGTTAAATTTATAAGTTACCCAAATATGGGTTGAAAATTAGCCCAAAATATGGATAATGTATGACTGAATTTTGGGTTATAATTTAACAATTAATTGGGTGGTTTTTTTAGCCATTGTTGGGTCAGTATTTAACCAAACAAAATATTGGGTTGTTTTAGTTTTCACCCAAAACGGGTTATTTTCATAACGCTATTTTGGGTTAAATTTATAAGTTACCCAAATATGGGTTGAAAATTAGCCCAAAATATGGATAATGTATGACTGAATTTTGGGTTATAATTTAACAATTAATTGGGTGGTTTTTTTAGCCATTGTTGGGTCAGTATTTAACCAAACAAAATATTGGGTTGTTTTAGTTTTCACCCAAAACGGGTTATTTTCATAACGCTATTTTGGGTTAAATTTATAAGTTACCCAAATATGGGTTGAAAATTAGCCCAAAATATGGATAATGTATGACTGAATTTTGGGTTATAATTTAACAATTAATTGGGTGGTTTTTTTAGCCATTGTTGGGTCAGTATTTAACCAAACAAAATATTGGGTTGTTTTAGTTTTCACCCAAAACGGGTTATTTTCATAACGCTATTTTGGGTTAAATTTATAAGTTACCCAAATATGGGTTGAAAATTAGCCCAAAATATGGATAATGTATGACTGAATTTTGGGTTATAATTTAACAATTAATTGGGTGGTTTTTTTAGCCATTGTTGGGTCAGTATTTAACCAAACAAAATATTGGGTTGTTTTAGTTTTCACCCAAAACGGGTTATTTTCATAACGCTATTTTGGGTTAAATTTATAAGTTACCCAAATATGGGTTGAAAATTAGCCCAAAATATGGATAATGTATGACTGAATTTTGGGTTATAATTTAACAATTAATTGGGTGGTTTTTTTAGCCATTGTTGGGTCAGTATTTAACCAAACAAAATATTGGGTTGTTTTAGTTTTCACCCAAAACGGGTTATTTTCATAACGCTATTTTGGGTTAAATTTATAAGTTACCCAAATATGGGTTGAACATTAGCTCAAAATATGGATAATGTATGACTGAATTTTGGGTTATAATTTAACAATTAATTGGGTGGTTTTTTTAGCCATTGTTGGGTCAGTATTTAACCAAACAAAATATTGGGTTGTTTTAGTTTTCACCCAAAACGGGTTATTTTCATAACGCTATTTTGGGTTAAATTTATAAGTTACCCAAATATGGGTTGAACATTAGCTCAAAATATGGATAATGTATGACTGAATTTTGGGTTATAATTTAACAATTAATTGGGTGGTTTTTTTAGCCATTGTTGGGTCAGTATTTAACCAAACAAAATATTGGGTTGTTTTAGTTTTCACCCAAAACGGGTTATTTTCATAACGCTATTTTGGGTTAAATTTATAAGTTACCCAAATATGGGTTGAACATTAGCTCAAAATATGGATAATGTATGACTGAATTTTGGGTTATAATTTAACAATTAATTGGGTGGTTTTTTTAGCCATTGTTGGGTCAGTATTTAACCAAACAAAATATTGGGTTGTTTTAGTTTTCACCCAAAACGGGTTATTTTCATAACGCTATTTTGGGTTAAATTTATAAGTTACCCAAATATGGGTTGAAAATTAGCCCAAAATATGGATAATGTATGACTGAATTTTGGGTTATAATTTAACAATTAATTGGGTGGTTTTTTTAGCCATTGTTGGGTCAGTATTTAACCAAACAAAATATTGGGTTGTTTTAGTTTTCACCCAAAACGGGTTATTTTCATAACGCTATTTTGGGTTAAATTTATAAGTTACCCAAATATGGGTTGAAAATTAGCCCAAAATATGGATAATGTATGACTGAATTTTGGGTTATAATTTAACAATTAATTGGGTGGTTTTTTTAGCCATTGTTGGGTCAGTATTTAACCAAACAAAATATTGGGTTGTTTTAGTTTTCACCCAAAACGGGTTATTTTCATAACGCTATTTTGGGTTAAATTTATAAGTTACCCAAATATGGGTTGAAAATTAGCCCAAAATATGGATAATGTATGACTGAATTTTGGGTTATAATTTAACAATTAATTGGGTGGTTTTTTTAGCCATTGTTGGGTCAGTATTTAACCAAACAAAATATTGGGTTGTTTTAGTTTTCACCCAAAACGGGTTATTTTCATAACGCTATTTTGGGTTAAATTTATAAGTTACCCAAATATGGGTTGAAAATTAGCCCAAAATATGGATAATGTATGACTGAATTTTGGGTTATAATTTAACAATTAATTGGGTGGTTTTTTTAGCCATTGTTGGGTCAGTATTTAACCAAACAAAATATTGGGTTGTTTTAGTTTTCACCCAAAACGGGTTATTTTCATAACGCTATTTTGGGTTAAATTTATAAGTTACCCAAATATGGGTTGAAAATTAGCCCAAAATATGGATAATGTATGACTGAATTTTGGGTTATAATTTAACAATTAATTGGGTGGTTTTTTTAGCCATTGCTGGGTCAGTATTTAACCAAACAAAATATTGGGTTGTTTTAGTTTTCACCCAAAACGGGTTATTTTCATAACGCTATTTTGGGTTAAATTTATAAGTTACCCAAATATGGGTTGAAAATTAGCCCAAAATATGGATAATGTATGACTGAATTTTGGGTTATAATTTAACAATTAATTGGGTGGTTTTTTTAGCCATTGTTGGGTCAGTATTTAACCAAACAAAATATTGGGTTGTTTTAGTTTTCACCCAAAACGGGTTATTTTCATAACGCTATTTTGGGTTAAATTTATAAGTTACCCAAATATGGGTTGAAAATTAGCCCAAAATATGGATAATGTATGACTGAATTTTGGGTTATAATTTAACAATTAATTGGGTGGTTTTTTTAGCCATTGTTGGGTCAGTATTTAACCAAACAAAATATTGGGTTGTTTTAGTTTTCACCCAAAACGGGTTATTTTCATAACGCTATTTTGGGTTAAATTTATAAGTTACCCAAATATGGGTTGAAAATTAGCCCAAAATATGGATAATGTATGACTGAATTTTGGGTTATAATTTAACAATTAATTGGGTGGTTTTTTTAGCCATTGTTGGGTCAGTATTTAACCAAACAAAATATTGGGTTGTTTTAGTTTTCACCCAAAACGGGTTATTTTCATAACGCTATTTTGGGTTAAATTTATAAGTTACCCAAATATGGGTTGAAAATTAGCCCAAAATATGGATAATGTATGACTGAATTTTGGGTTATAATTTAACAATTAATTGGGTGGTTTTTTTAGCCATTGTTGGGTCAGTATTTAACCAAACAAAATATTGGGTTGTTTTAGTTTTCACCCAAAACGGGTTATTTTCATAACGCTATTTTGGGTTAAATTTATAAGTTACCCAAATATGGGTTGAAAATTAGCCCAAAATATGGATAATGTATGACTGAATTTTGGGTTATAATTTAACAATTAATTGGGTGGTTTTTTTAGCCATTGTTGGGTCAGTATTTAACCAAACAAAATATTGGGTTGTTTTAGTTTTCACCCAAAACGGGTTATTTTCATAACGCTATTTTGGGTTAAATTTATAAGTTACCCAAATATGGGTTGAAAATTAGCCCAAAATATGGATAATGTATGACTGAATTTTGGGTTATAATTTAACAATTAATTGGGTGGTTTTTTTAGCCATTGTTGGGTCAGTATTTAACCAAACAAAATATTGGGTTGTTTTAGTTTTCACCCAAAACGGGTTATTTTCATAACGCTATTTTGGGTTAAATTTATAAGTTACCCAAATATGGGTTGAAAATTAGCCCAAAATATGGATAATGTATGACTGAATTTTGGGTTATAATTTAACAATTAATTGGGTGGTTTTTTTAGCCATTGTTGGGTCAGTATTTAACCAAACAAAATATTGGGTTGTTTTAGTTTTCACCCAAAACGGGTTATTTTCATAACGCTATTTTGGGTTAAATTTATAAGTTACCCAAATATGGGTTGAAAATTAGCCCAAAATATGGATAATGTATGACTGAATTTTGGGTTATAATTTAACAATTAATTGGGTGGTTTTTTTAGCCATTGTTGGGTCAGTATTTAACCAAACAAAATATTGGGTTGTTTTAGTTTTCACCCAAAACGGGTTATTTTCATAACGCTATTTTGGGTTAAATTTATAAGTTACCCAAATATGGGTTGAAAATTAGCCCAAAATATGGATAATGTATGACTGAATTTTGGGTTATAATTTAACAATTAATTGGGTGGTTTTTTTAGCCATTGTTGGGTCAGTATTTAACCAAACAAAATATTGGGTTGTTTTAGTTTTCACCCAAAACGGGTTATTTTCATAACGCTATTTTGGGTTAAATTTATAAGTTACCCAAATATGGGTTGAAAATTAGCCCAAAATATGGATAATGTATGACTGAATTTTGGGTTATAATTTAACAATTAATTGGGTGGTTTTTTTAGCCATTGTTGGGTCAGTATTTAACCAAACAAAATATTGGGTTGTTTTAGTTTTCACCCAAAACGGGTTATTTTCATAACGCTATTTTGGGTTAAATTTATAAGTTACCCAAATATGGGTTGAAAATTAGCCCAAAATATGGATAATGTATGACTGAATTTTGGGTTATAATTTAACAATTAATTGGGTGGTTTTTTTAGCCATTGTTGGGTCAGTATTTAACCAAACAAAATATTGGGTTGTTTTAGTTTTCACCCAAAACGGGTTATTTTCATAACGCTATTTTGGGTTAAATTTATAAGTTACCCAAATATGGGTTGAAAATTAGCCCAAAATATGGATAATGTATGACTGAATTTTGGGTTATAATTTAACAATTAATTGGGTGGTTTTTTTAGCCATTGTTGGGTCAGTATTTAACCAAACAAAATATTGGGTTGTTTTAGTTTTCACCCAAAACGGGTTATTTTCATAACGCTATTTTGGGTTAAATTTATAAGTTACCCAAATATGGGTTGAAAATTAGCCCAAAATATGGATAATGTATGACTGAATTTTGGGTTATAATTTAACAATTAATTGGGTGGTTTTTTTAGCCATTGTTGGGTCAGTATTTAACCAAACAAAATATTGGGTTGTTTTAGTTTTCACCCAAAACGGGTTATTTTCATAACGCTATTTTGGGTTAAATTTATAAGTTACCCAAATATGGGTTGAAAATTAGCCCAAAATATGGATAATGTATGACTGAATTTTGGGTTATAATTTAACAATTAATTGGGTGGTTTTTTTAGCCATTGTTGGGTCAGTATTTAACCAAACAAAATATTGGGTTGTTTTAGTTTTCACCCAAAACGGGTTATTTTCATAACGCTATTTTGGGTTAAATTTATAAGTTACCCAAATATGGGTTGAAAATTAGCCCAAAATATGGATAATGTATGACTGAATTTTGGGTTATAATTTAACAATTAATTGGGTGGGTTTTTTAGCCATTGTTGGGTCAGTATTTAACCAAACAAAATATTGGGTTGTTTTAGTTTTCACCCAAAACGGGTTATTTTCATAACGCTATTTTGGGTTAAATTTATAAGTTACCCAAATATGGGTTGAAAATTAGCCCAAAATATGGATAATGTATGACTGAATTTTGGGTTATAATTTAACAATTAATTGGGTGGTTTTTTTAGCCATTGTTGGGTCAGTATTTAACCAAACAAAATATTGGGTTGTTTTAGTTTTCACCCAAAACGGGTTATTTTCATAACGCTATTTTGGGTTAAATTTATAAGTTACCCAAATATGGGTTGAAAATTAGCCCAAAATATGGATAATGTATGACTGAATTTTGGGTTATAATTTAACAATTAATTGGGTGGTTTTTTTAGCCATTGTTGGGTCAGTATTTAACCAAACAAAATATTGGGTTGTTTTAGTTTTCACCCAAAACGGGTTATTTTCATAACGCTATTTTGGGTTAAATTTATAAGTTACCCAAATATGGGTTGAAAATTAGCCCAAAATATGGATAATGTATGACTGAATTTTGGGTTATAATTTAACAATTAATTGGGTGGTTTTTTTAGCCATTGTTGGGTCAGTATTTAACCAAACAAAATATTGGGTTGTTTTAGTTTTCACCCAAAACGGGTTATTTTCATAACGCTATTTTGGGTTAAATTTATAAGTTACCCAAATATGGGTTGAACATTAGCCCAAAATATGGATAATGTATGACTGAATTTTGGGTTATAATTTAAAAATTAATTGGGTGGTTTTTTTTTACCCATTGTTGGGTCAGTATTTAACCAAACAAAATATTGGGTTGTTTTAGTTTTCACCCAAAACGGGTTATTTTCATAACGCTATTTTGGGTTAAATTTATAAGTTACCCAAATATGGGTTGAACATTAGCCCAAAATATGGATAATGTATGACTGAATTTTGGGTTATAATTTAAAAATTAATTGGGTGGTTTTTTTTTACCCATTGTTGGGTCAGTATTTAACCAAACAAAATATTGGGTTGTTTTAGTTTTCACCCAAAACGGGTTATTTTCATAACGCTATTTTGGGTTAAATTTATAAGTTACCCAAATATGGGTTGAACATTAGCCCAAAATATGGATAATGTATGACTGAATTTTGGGTTATAATTTAAAAATTAATTGGGTGGTTTTTTTTTACCCATTGTTGGGTCAGTATTTAACCAAACAAAATATTGGGTTGTTTTAGTTTTCACCCAAAACGGGTTATTTTCATAACGCTATTTTGGGTTAAATTTATAAGTTACCCAAATATGGGTTGAACATTAGCTCAAAATATGGATAATGTATGACTGAATTTTGGGTTATAATTTAACAATTAATTGGGTGGTTTTTTTAGCCATTGTTGGGTCAGTATTTAACCAAACAAAATATTGGGTTGTTTTAGTTTTCACCCAAAACGGGTTATTTTCATAACGCTATTTTGGGTTAAATTTATAAGTTACCCAAATATGGGTTGAACATTAGCTCAAAATATGGATAATGTATGACTGAATTTTGGGTTATAATTTAACAATTAATTGGGTGGTTTTTTTAGCCATTGTTGGGTCAGTATTTAACCAAACAAAATATTGGGTTGTTTTAGTTTTCACCCAAAACGGGTTATTTTCATAACGCTATTTTGGGTTAAATTTATAAGTTACCCAAATATGGGTTGAACATTAGCTCAAAATATGGATAATGTATGACTGAATTTTGGGTTATAATTTAACAATTAATTGGGTGGTTTTTTTAGCCATTGTTGGGTCAGTATTTAACCAAACAAAATATTGGGTTGTTTTAGTTTTCACCCAAAACGGGTTATTTTCATAACGCTATTTTGGGTTAAATTTATAAGTTACCCAAATATGGGTTGAAAATTAGCCCAAAATATGGATAATGTATGACTGAATTTTGGGTTATAATTTAACAATTAATTGGGTGGTTTTTTTAGCCATTGTTGGGTCAGTATTTAACCAAACAAAATATTGGGTTGTTTTAGTTTTCACCCAAAACGGGTTATTTTCATAACGCTATTTTGGGTTAAATTTATAAGTTACCCAAATATGGGTTGAAAATTAGCCCAAAATATGGATAATGTATGACTGAATTTTGGGTTATAATTTAACAATTAATTGGGTGGTTTTTTTAGCCATTGTTGGGTCAGTATTTAACCAAACAAAATATTGGGTTGTTTTAGTTTTCACCCAAAACGGGTTATTTTCATAACGCTATTTTGGGTTAAATTTATTAGTTACCCAAATATGGGTTGAAAATTAGCCCAAAATATGGATAATGTATGACTGAATTTTGGGTTATAATTTAACAATTAATTGGGTGGTTTTTTTAGCCATTGTTGGGTCAGTATTTAACCAAACAAAATATTGGGTTGTTTTAGTTTTCACCCAAAACGGGTTATTTTCATAACGCTATTTTGGGTTAAATTTATAAGTTACCCAAATATGGGTTGAAAATTAGCCCAAAATATGGATAATGTATGACTGAATTTTGGGTTATAATTTAACAATTAATTGGGTGGTTTTTTTAGCCATTGTTGGGTCAGTATTTAACCAAACAAAATATTGGGTTGTTTTAGTTTTCACCCAAAACGGGTTATTTTCATAACGCTATTTTGGGTTAAATTTATAAGTTACCCAAATATGGGTTGAAAATTAGCCCAAAATATGGATAATGTATGACTGAATTTTGGGTTATAATTTAACAATTAATTGGGTGGTTTTTTTAGCCATTGTTGGGTCAGTATTTAACCAAACAAAATATTGGGTTGTTTTAGTTTTCACCCAAAACGGGTTATTTTCATAACGCTATTTTGGGTTAAATTTATAAGTTACCCAAATATGGGTTGAAAATTAGCCCAAAATATGGATAATGTATGACTGAATTTTGGGTTATAATTTAACAATTAATTGGGTGGTTTTTTTAGCCATTGTTGGGTCAGTATTTAACCAAACAAAATATTGGGTTGTTTTAGTTTTCACCCAAAACGGGTTATTTTCATAACGCTATTTTGGGTTAAATTTATAAGTTACCCAAATATGGGTTGAAAATTAGCCCAAAATATGGATAATGTATGACTGAATTTTGGGTTATAATTTAACAATTAATTGGGTGGTTTTTTTAGCCATTGTTGGGTCAGTATTTAACCAAACAAAATATTGGGTTGTTTTAGTTTTCACCCAAAACGGGTTATTTTCATAACGCTATTTTGGGTTAAATTTATAAGTTACCCAAATATGGGTTGAAAATTAGCCCAAAATATGGATAATGTATGACTGAATTTTGGGTTATAATTTAACAATTAATTGGGTGGTTTTTTTAGCCATTGTTGGGTCAGTATTTAACCAAACAAAATATTGGGTTGTTTTAGTTTTCACCCAAAACGGGTTATTTTCATAACGCTATTTTGGGTTAAATTTATAAGTTACCCAAATATGGGTTGAAAATTAGCCCAAAATATGGATAATGTATGACTGAATTTTGGGTTATAATTTAACAATTAATTGGGTGGTTTTTTTAGCCATTGTTGGGTCAGTATTTAACCAAACAAAATATTGGGTTGTTTTAGTTTTCACCCAAAACGGGTTATTTTCATAACGCTATTTTGGGTTAAATTTATAAGTTACCCAAATATGGGTTGAAAATTAGCCCAAAATATGGATAATGTATGACTGAATTTTGGGTTATAATTTAACAATTAATTGGGTGGTTTTTTTAGCCATTGTTGGGTCAGTATTTAACCAAACAAAATATTGGGTTGTTCTAGTTTTCACCCAAAACGGGTTATTTTCATAACGCTATTTTGGGTTAAATTTATAAGTTACCCAAATATGGGTTGAAAATTAGCCCAAAATATGGATAATGTATGACTGAATTTTGGGTTATAATTTAACAATTAATTGGGTGGTTTTTTTAGCCATTGTTGGGTCAGTATTTAACCAAACAAAATATTGGGTTGTTTTAGTTTTCACCCAAAACGGGTTATTTTCATAACGCTATTTTGGGTTAAATTTATAAGTTACCCAAATATGGGTTGAAAATTAGCCCAAAATATGGATAATGTATGACTGAATTTTGGGTTATAATTTAACAATTAATTGGGTGGTTTTTTTAGCCATTGTTGGGTCAGTATTTAACCAAACAAAATATTGGGTTGTTTTAGTTTTCACCCAAAACGGGTTATTTTCATAACGCTATTTTGGGTTAAATTTATAAGTTACCCAAATATGGGTTGAAAATTAGCCCAAAATATGGATAATGTATGACTGAATTTTGGGTTATAATTTAACAATTAATTGGGTGGTTTTTTTAGCCATTGTTGGGTCAGTATTTAACCAAACAAAATATTGGGTTGTTTTAGTTTTCACCCAAAACGGGTTATTTTCATAACGCTATTTTGGGTTAAATTTATAAGTTACCCAAATATGGGTTGAAAATTAGCCCAAAATATGGATAATGTATGACTGAATTTTGGGTTATAATTTAACAATTAATTGGGTGGTTTTTTTAGCCATTGTTGGGTCAGTATTTAACCAAACAAAATATTGGGTTGTTTTAGTTTTCACCCAAAACGGGTTATTTTCATAACGCTATTTTGGGTTAAATTTATAAGTTACCCAAATATGGGTTGAAAATTAGCCCAAAATATGGATAATGTATGACTGAATTTTGGGTTATAATTTAACAATTAATTGGGTGGTTTTTTTAGCCATTGTTGGGTCAGTATTTAACCAAACAAAATATTGGGTTGTTTTAGTTTTCACCCAAAACGGGTTATTTTCATAACGCTATTTTGGGTTAAATTTATAAGTTACCCAAATATGGGTTGAAAATTAGCCCAAAATATGGATAATGTATGACTGAATTTTGGGTTATAATTTAACAATTAATTGGGTGGTTTTTTTAGCCATTGTTGGGTCAGTATTTAACCAAACAAAATATTGGGTTGTTTTAGTTTTCACCCAAAACGGGTTATTTTCATAACGCTATTTTGGGTTAAATTTATAAGTTACCCAAATATGGGTTGAAAATTAGCCCAAAATATGGATAATGTATGACTGAATTTTGGGTTATAATTTAACAATTAATTGGGTGGTTTTTTTAGCCATTGTTGGGTCAGTATTTAACCAAACAAAATATTGGGTTGTTTTAGTTTTCACCCAAAACGGGTTATTTTCATAACGCTATTTTGGGTTAAATTTATAAGTTACCCAAATATGGGTTGAAAATTAGCCCAAAATATGGATAATGTATGACTGAATTTTGGGTTATAATTTAACAATTAATTGGGTGGTTTTTTTAGCCATTGTTGGGTCAGTATTTAACCAAACAAAATATTGGGTTGTTTTAGTTTTCACCCAAAACGGGTTATTTTCATAACGCTATTTTGGGTTAAATTTATAAGTTACCCAAATATGGGTTGAAAATTAGCCCAAAATATGGATAATGTATGACTGAATTTTGGGTTATAATTTAACAATTAATTGGGTGGTTTTTTTAGCCATTGTTGGGTCAGTATTTAACCAAACAAAATATTGGGTTGTTTTAGTTTTCACCCAAAACGGGTTATTTTCATAACGCTATTTTGGGTTAAATTTATAAGTTACCCAAATATGGGTTGAAAATTAGCCCAAAATATGGATAATGTATGACTGAATTTTGGGTTATAATTTAACAATTAATTGGGTGGTTTTTTTAGCCATTGTTGGGTCAGTATTTAACCAAACAAAATATTGGGTTGTTTTAGTTTTCACCCAAAACGGGTTATTTTCATAACGCTATTTTGGGTTAAATTTATAAGTTACCCAAATATGGGTTGAAAATTAGCCCAAAATATGGATAATGTATGACTGAATTTTGGGTTATAATTTAACAATTAATTGGGTGGTTTTTTTAGCCATTGTTGGGTCAGTATTTAACCAAACAAAATATTGGGTTGTTTTAGTTTTCACCCAAAACGGGTTATTTTCATAACGCTATTTTGGGTTAAATTTATAAGTTACCCAAATATGGGTTGAAAATTAGCCCAAAATATGGATAATGTATGACTGAATTTTGGGTTATAATTTAACAATTAATTGGGTGGTTTTTTTAGCCATTGTTGGGTCAGTATTTAACCAAACAAAATATTGGGTTGTTTTAGTTTTCACCCAAAACGGGTTATTTTCATAACGCTATTTTGGGTTAAATTTATAAGTTACCCAAATATGGGTTGAAAATTAGCCCAAAATATGGATAATGTATGACTGAATTTTGGGTTATAATTTAACAATTAATTGGGTGGTTTTTTTAGCCATTGTTGGGTCAGTATTTAACCAAACAAAATATTGGGTTGTTTTAGTTTTCACCCAAAACGGGTTATTTTCATAACGCTATTTTGGGTTAAATTTATAAGTTACCCAAATATGGGTTGAAAATTAGCCCAAAATATGGATAATGTATGACTGAATTTTGGGTTATAATTTAACAATTAATTGGGTGGTTTTTTTAGCCATTGTTGGGTCAGTATTTAACCAAACAAAATATTGGGTTGTTTTAGTTTTCACCCAAAACGGGTTATTTTCATAACGCTATTTTGGGTTAAATTTATAAGTTACCCAAATATGGGTTGAAAATTAGCCCAAAATATGGATAATGTATGACTGAATTTTGGGTTATAATTTAACAATTAATTGGGTGGTTTTTTTAGCCATTGTTGGGTCAGTATTTAACCAAACAAAATATTGGGTTGTTTTAGTTTTCACCCAAAACGGGTTATTTTCATAACGCTATTTTGGGTTAAATTTATAAGTTACCCAAATATGGGTTGAAAATTAGCCCAAAATATGGATAATGTATGACTGAATTTTGGGTTATAATTTAACAATTAATTGGGTGGTTTTTTTAGCCATTGTTGGGTCAGTATTTAACCAAACAAAATATTGGGTTGTTTTAGTTTTCACCCAAAACGGGTTATTTTCATAACGCTATTTTGGGTTAAATTTATAAGTTACCCAAATATGGGTTGAAAATTAGCCCAAAATATGGATAATGTATGACTGAATTTTGGGTTATAATTTAACAATTAATTGGGTGGTTTTTTTAGCCATTGTTGGGTCAGTATTTAACCAAACAAAATATTGGGTTGTTTTAGTTTTCACCCAAAACGGGTTATTTTCATAACGCTATTTTGGGTTAAATTTATAAGTTACCCAAATATGGGTTGAAAATTAGCCCAAAATATGGATAATGTATGACTGAATTTTGGGTTATAATTTAACAATTAATTGGGTGGTTTTTTTAGCCATTGTTGGGTCAGTATTTAACCAAACAAAATATTGGGTTGTTTTAGTTTTCACCCAAAACGGGTTATTTTCATAACGCTATTTTGGGTTAAATTTATAAGTTACCCAAATATGGGTTGAAAATTAGCCCAAAATATGGATAATGTATGACTGAATTTTGGGTTATAATTTAACAATTAATTGGGTGGTTTTTTTAGCCATTGTTGGGTCAGTATTTAACCAAACAAAATATTGGGTTGTTTTAGTTTTCACCCAAAACGGGTTATTTTCATAACGCTATTTTGGGTTAAATTTATAAGTTACCCAAATATGGGTTGAAAATTAGCCCAAAATATGGATAATGTATGACTGAATTTTGGGTTATAATTTAACAATTAATTGGGTGGTTTTTTTAGCCATTGTTGGGTCAGTATTTAACCAAACAAAATATTGGGTTGTTTTAGTTTTCACCCAAAACGGGTTATTTTCATAACGCTATTTTGGGTTAAATTTATAAGTTACCCAAATATGGGTTGAAAATTAGCCCAAAATATGGATAATGTATGACTGAATTTTGGGTTATAATTTAACAATTAATTGGGTGGGTTTTTTAGCCATTGTTGGGTCAGTATTTAACCAAACAAAATATTGGGTTGTTTTAGTTTTCACCCAAAACGGGTTATTTTCATAACGCTATTTTGGGTTAAATTTATAAGTTACCCAAATATGGGTTGAAAATTAGCCCAAAATATGGATAATGTATGACTGAATTTTGGGTTATAATTTAACAATTAATTGGGTGGTTTTTTTAGCCATTGTTGGGTCAGTATTTAACCAAACAAAATATTGGGTTGTTTTAGTTTTCACCCAAAACGGGTTATTTTCATAACGCTATTTTGGGTTAAATTTATAAGTTACCCAAATATGGGTTGAAAATTAGCCCAAAATATGGATAATGTATGACTGAATTTTGGGTTATAATTTAACAATTAATTGGGTGGTTTTTTTAGCCATTGTTGGGTCAGTATTTAACCAAACAAAATATTGGGTTGTTTTAGTTTTCACCCAAAACGGGTTATTTTCATAACGCTATTTTGGGTTAAATTTATAAGTTACCCAAATATGGGTTGAAAATTAGCCCAAAATATGGATAATGTATGACTGAATTTTGGGTTATAATTTAACAATTAATTGGGTGGTTTTTTTAGCCATTGTTGGGTCAGTATTTAACCAAACAAAATATTGGGTTGTTTTAGTTTTCACCCAAAACGGGTTATTTTCATAACGCTATTTTGGGTTAAATTTATAAGTTACCCAAATATGGGTTGAACATTAGCCCAAAATATGGATAATGTATGACTGAATTTTGGGTTATAATTTAAAAATTAATTGGGTGGTTTTTTTTTACCCATTGTTGGGTCAGTATTTAACCAAACAAAATATTGGGTTGTTTTAGTTTTCACCCAAAACGGGTTATTTTCATAACGCTATTTTGGGTTAAATTTATAAGTTACCCAAATATGGGTTGAACATTAGCCCAAAATATGGATAATGTATGACTGAATTTTGGGTTATAATTTAAAAATTAATTGGGTGGTTTTTTTTTACCCATTGTTGGGTCAGTATTTAACCAAACAAAATATTGGGTTGTTTTAGTTTTCACCCAAAACGGGTTATTTTCATAACGCTATTTTGGGTTAAATTTATAAGTTACCCAAATATGGGTTGAACATTAGCCCAAAATATGGATAATGTATGACTGAATTTTGGGTTATAATTTAACAATTAATTGGGTGGTTTTTTTTACCCATTGTTGGGTCAGTATTTAACCAAACAAAATATTGGCTTGTTTTAGTTTTCACCAAAACGGGTTATTTTCTTAACGCTATTTTGGGTTAAATTTATAAGTTACCCAAATATGGGTTGAACATTAGCCCAAAATATGGATAATGTATGACTGAATTTTGGGTTATAATTTAACAATTAATTGGGTGGTTTTTTTACCCATTGTTGGGTCAGTATTTAACCAAACAAAATATTGGGTTGTTTTAGTTTTCACCCAAAACGGGTTATTTTCATAACGCTATTTTGGGTTAAATTTATAAGTTAACCAAATATGGGTTGAACATTAGCCCAAAATATGGATAATGTATGACTGAATTTTGGGTTATAATTTAACAATTAATTGGGTGGTTTTTTTTACCCATTGTTGGGTCAGTATTTAACCAAACAAAATATTGGGTTGTTTTAGTTTTCACCCAAAACGGGTTATTTTCATAACGCTATTTTGGGTTAAATTTATAAGTTACCCAAATATGGGTTGAACATTAGCCCAAAATATGGATAATGTATGACTGAATTTTGGGTTATAATTTAACAATTAATTGGGTGGTTTTTTTTACCCATTGTTGGGTCAGTATTTAACCAAACAAAATATTGGCTTGTTTTAGTTTTCACCAAAACGGGTTATTTTCTTAACGCTATTTTGGGTTAAATTTATAAGTTACCCAAATATGGGTTGAACATTAGCCCAAAATATGGATAATGTATGACTGAATTTTGGGTTATAATTTAACAATTAATTGGGTGGTTTTTTTACCCATTGTTGGGTCAGTATTTAACCAAACAAAATATTGGGTTGTTTTAGTTTTCACCCAAAACGGGTTATTTTCATAACGCTATTTTGGGTTAAATTTATAAGTTACCCAAATATGGGTTGAACATTAGCCCAAAATATGGATAATGTATGACTGAATTTTGGGTTATAATTTAACAATTAATTGGGTGGTTTTTTTACCCATTGTTGGGTCAGTATTTAACCAAACAAAATATTGGGTTGTTTTAGTTTTCACCCAAAACGGGTTATTTTCATAACGCTATTTTGGGTTAAATTTATAAGTTACCCAAATATGGGTTGAACATTAGCCCAAAATATGGATAATGTATGACTGAATTTTGGGTTATAATTTAACAATTAATTGGGTGGTTTTTTTACCCATTGTTGGGTCAGTATTTAACCAAACAAAATATTGGGTTGTTTTAGTTTTCACCCAAAACGGGTTATTTTCATAACGCTATTTTGGGTTAAATTTATAAGTTACCCAAATATGGGTTGAACATTAGCCCAAAATATGGATAATGTATGACTGAATTTTGGGTTATAATTTAACAATTAATTGGGTGGTTTTTTTTACCCATTGTTGGGTCAGTATTTAACCAAACAAAATATTGGGTTGTTTTAGTTTTCACCCAAAACGGGTTATTTTCATAACGCTATTTTGGGTTAAATTTATAAGTTACCCAAATATGGGTTGAACATTAGCCCAAAATATGGATAATGTATGACTGAATTTTGGGTTATAATTTATCAATTAATTGGGTGGTTTTTTTTACCCATTGTTGGGTCAGTATTTAACCAAACAAAATATTGGGTTGTTTTAGTTTTCACCCAAAACGGGTTATTTTCATAACGCTATTTTGGGTTAAATTTATAAGTTACCCAAATATGGGTTGAACATTAGCCCAAAATATGGATAATGTATGACTAAATTTTGGGTTATAATTTATCAATTAATTGGGTGGTTTTTTTTACCCATTGTTGGGTCAGTATTTAACCAAACAAAATATTGGGTTGTTTTAGTTTTCACCCAAAACGGGTTATTTTCATAACGCTATTTTGGGTTAAATTTATAAGTTACCCAAATATGGGTTGAACATTAGCCCAAAATATGGATAATGTATGACTGAATTTTGGGTTATAATTTAACAATTAATTGGGTGGTTTTTTTTACCCATTGTTGGGTCAGTATTTAACCAAACAAAATATTGGGTTGTTTTAGTTTTCACCCAAAACGGGTTATTTTCATAACGCTATTTTGGGTTAAATTTATAAGTTACTAAAATATGGGTTGAACATTAGCCCAAAATATGGATAATGTATGACTGAATTTTGGGTTATAATTTAACAATTAATTGGGTGGTTTTTTTTACCCATTGTTGGGTCAGTATTTAACCAAACAAAATATTGGGTTGTTTTAGTTTTAACCCAAAACGGGTTATTTTCATAACGCTATTTTGGGTTAAATTTATAAGTTACCCAAATATGGGTTGAACATTAGCCCAAAATATGGATAATGTATGACTGAATTTTGGGTTATAATTTATCAATTAATTGGGTGGTTTTTTTACCCATTGTTGGGTCAGTATTTAACCAAACAAAATATTGGGTTGTTTTAGTTTTCACCCAAAACGGGTTATTTTCATAACGCTATTCTGGGTTAAATTTATAAGTTACCCAAATATGGGTTGAACATTAGCCCAAAATATGGATAATGTATGACTGAATTTTGGGTTATAATTTAACAATTAATTGGGTGGTTTTTTTTACCCATTGTTGGGTCAGTATTTAACCAAACAAAATATTGGGTGGTTTTCGTTTTCACCCAAAATATGGTTAATATATGACTCAATTTTGGGTAATAAATTAACAATTAAATTGGTTTATAAATTTGATCACACTGGAAAGAATATCGTAGGGCCTTGGCAATTTGCAATAAATTCAAACAAGGAAGTTCATTACGTTCTTCCGCTGAAATATCAACACAACATAAAAAAATAATATCGGAAAAATTTAAATTATAAATAGTATATTAAATGAAAAATATTCTATACCTTTAGAATCAAAAATTAAGAATCCTTTCATGGAAACGATGCAAGAATGGCGCAAAATTTTTAATTTCCAGTCTTCCAAAGACTACAAGTTCGATAGACACAATTTCGATGCTCATATCGTCTTTGGCGCGTGGGAACTTTAAATTTGATAGTATGACCCAATTTTGGGTTGCTATTATATTATCTTAAAAACAACCTAATTTTGTTTAACCCAAATTTTGCGTTTCAAGATTTGCAACTACATTTGGGTTATTTTTTACTCAAAAAGTAGTTAAAAATGAAATAACCAAAGTCATTTAACCCAACGTTTTTAAGAGTGTTCGTTAACTGTTTCCCTAACATTAAATATACTATTGCCTACCAAAAGAGCTGGACCTTTTCTATACGTAAATTCTCTAAAATATTTTCTGAGTCCATTTAACGACAAAAATCCCAAGTATTCCGTTATTTGTTTCGTATTACAATTAGCGTTCGATATCATTTAACGATAGTAATCGGGTTTTTCCGTTTCAAAATACACGGTAGATTAAACCGAGGCTTAAGACTGGGCAAGATTCGCCTAGTTAAAATTTTCACCTACTTTAAAGATACATTCTGAACGAACCAATGGATGAAAAGTTATGAAACTAGCTTTTAAATAAACCTTGAAACTTATTTCAAGTCATATTTTTTATTATTAATATCGTTCCGAATTACAACCTACTTTCTAAAATCTCATTTTGGTTTCTAATACGTGCTTTGAAAACGCAAACTTTACCTAGACGAGCAGCTGTCCGATTATAATTTTTGCCTAAACGGTGGTACAAATGTCCGAATGATCATTTGTCCGAATGCCGGAAAACAGGACCGTATGTCCAAAAACGTATTTCATTTGCCCGAAAATTTTTTCACAACTTTTGTTGGTCATTTAGTCGTTCAATTTATGTTAACTTTACTGGCGAATTTCATTTGTTCGAATAATCGTTTGTCCGTTTTTTCGAACATTAGGAATTGGTTGTTTTTTTTAAATATTATTAATATAAGAAAATAGTAACATTAACGTGAACCTAACCTAACGTAACCTAACCTAACCTTACCTAACCTAAAATATCCACAACATTCAACGCAATTCGCACTTACTATTTCGGCCAAAAGAAAATGGACATAATAGGATAAAATGATTAGACATTATAAAAAAACAGCAAGAAGAAATACTAATTTAGCGACAGAATTCGGACAAGTGATGCAACCATAGATATAAAGGTCTAGATAAATTTCGGGGCGTCTAAGCCTAACATAAAATACGGAATTGACACCTAGCAGACACCGAGGAAGGCACGTAACCAAGAGCGCGAGCTCTCTTAGCATTTTAGTACTAAGTGCTTGACCTTTCCGCTGGCCGTAGTCTTTAGACACCATCTGTTGGTGACTTTTAGTATAATTTTTAAGCAGGAGACAATGGCTCTTGCGTTGATAGCACGAGCTTTCTTACCGATAGATAGCGCCTTATAAGGATAGCCTGCAGAAATTACGCGTTTCTGCTAGCTGTCACCTCCGTATTCACTCCCTTTGAAATATTTTATCTAGACCTTTATATACGTTTCCTATATCTATGGATGCTACCGATTCGGACGAATGAAACAAACAAGTTGTCCAATTCGAACAATTGAAACATTTGTTATTTCGGCGGTTCGGACGAATGAAATTCGAACATTTGTTCCACCGTTCGGACGATTGAAATTCGAACAAATGAACCTACCCCCGTTGATTAGAAATCGACGTTTCGCGGCCGGGCTTTGTACGTCGCATTTTCGATTGGGAGACGGAGAGCCCCAGGATTCGAATGCTAACATCGAGGCGCTTTTGACATAGATAGAGCAAGCTAATTCCAATCGAATGACGTCTCAATTAAAATTTTATTGAGGATAAATCGGAGTTTCGCGGGGAGCCTTTCGGAGCTAGCGGCGCGGCGTATTCACCTTTTACACCACCACCGCCAACGACATCGTCGAATATAAGAGCCTCTTTCGCCTTTATACCTAGATGGGGATGAGACTTAAAATTCATTCTTTGTTTTCATTCAAATAAAAGAAATTGAAAGGCGGTCTTTTAAAACTTTCTGTATTTCCCTGTCTTTCCAAAGAATACTATTAAGAAAGAGTTTCGTTATATTCGAAAGCGATGCAATTAGCGTGATTAAATAGAGATAAATTAAATAAATGCCTTTTCCAACTGCGCTTTCAAAAGGGCAGGTTTTGTCCTTAAATTAATTATCTAACTCATTATGGCCTTTTAAAAAGAGATACGGAATTCCAATATGGTGTTTATCATATTTTAATTATCGAAAACGCTATTGAGATAACGCGTAGACGATTTTAATCGCGTTCTTTATAAACCCCTACGTTCCATTGCTGTCGTATACAAAAACCACTTCTGGGCCATTTTGATTAGACGCTGGTTGGCATCGCGCACGTTGTACGCCTATTAATCGATTTAAGCGGTAATTAAAATTATAATCTAGAAATTCGAGACGTGAGGCGCGTTTTAAGTTTTGGCGCGAGAGGTCTTCGCTTCTTTTTAATTCAGTCCTAAGAATTGATTTATGGTCGCATTAGTAATTGGAGACTTTCACTACCGACCAGGCGGACGCTTACGATTCAATTCTTGACAGCTTGCGCGCGCAATTCTTCTCTAATTTCGGGTTTATTTTAAAAACCCTTAATAATATCTTCTTTTCTGATTCTAAGAAGGTCCCTTTTCTGTCGGAGGTAGGATCAAAAAACACCCTTGAGACCTCACAGTCGTAGGAGGGGAAACGGTTCTATCGCGCCCCCTGCGTAAAAGGGTGCTTAATTAAATTTGTATTACAAAAGTATTTTATTGTGTAGGCTAGCTGGACCCTTATTGTAGTCCAATTAAATAAGCAAAATTCGAGGTGAAATTCGAAAGACGAAACCAACTTTTTTAACTATTTATAGCTTTTAAATTATTTGACGGTATGAATTCAACAAAAAATCCTTTGGGTGGTTCTGTAAGATTTAATTCGATAGCCCAAACAAGATCAATTTTAGTAACGTCCAATAAGACAAATTGTTATTCATATATTACACCAAAGCCCATTAATAAATATAATATTTAATACGCATTGTAACCCAGCCACCGGAATTAAAAAGGTAACAACAGTCGCTAGATGACTTGGGCCTAAGGTAGTGCCTTTTGTATTAGCCTAGCTGATAATTATTATTGAAATTATTAAATTCATGTTAATATAAAAAACCTTCATACTTTAACCGATGTTAAAAATATGTTAAAAATTCTATGTTCGTAGATCATTAAGGGCAAAATTAGCCAAGATAATAACCTCAAGTTAATAGTGTCTATATTTTATTTATTTAATTTTTTGTCTGTGTTTAATTTCTTTCCTTTTTTCTTTTTGTTTAAAATTATTAACAGTTGTTCTAAATTTTTAATTTACATTTGTTATAAGTTAAAAATCTTTTAAATGCATTTATTTGTAAGTTACATGAAGTCTTGGCCCTCGAATAGCTAAAATCAATTGACTTAATGATAAAAAATATTTAAATTTGAATTATATAGTTGAATTTATTTTTTTTAGAAATTGTAATTAAAGGAGTAATTTCTACAACTAGATTAAAATAGTGTTCTATATTCAGAATCGATTGAAGATCGCGCATTGGCTTAGACTCCTAATACGGTTTAGCTACGAAAGCTAAGTCAGTCCATTTCTGTATGGACGTAGCTTATACAACTTTAACGTAACTAATTAAAACGTTACTTCAAAAGTTTCCAATAAAAGCAAAATTAAACTATACGGAACCATTGTATTTGTGTTACATAGCTTCTTACACGTAATGTAACAGCCCTTTCGGGGAGTTAAAATCCGCGGGGATAAATGTTTCTTTCCTAAACGCCAGTGTAGCAGTAGAAGGCCTTTCTTTAGATATTGAAACGTAAATTCAGAGTAATGAATGTTATAAGTAGTAGCCTTATACGAAGGGACCCAACACCGCGAACACGGTTCGATTTATAACGCGTTTGGTTGCTTACAAGCGCTGAGATACGTCGCCTGCGCTACAAAAACTAAGGCTCGCTTCGTGATCAAACCCTATGGGTTACTAGCACTTCATATTTTTTCCCAAATAGCTCCGCGGAACCTCTGGAACCATGACACAGTTTGGGAAACTCTGATGTAAACGATCCAGATTAGTTTCGAATTTCAACCTTTCGTCGATAAAAGTTGAGGAGCTACCTGAGATTCCGCTGAATTTTTCACAAATATGCTATAATTAGTATCGGTTAAATCCCCACAGTTTCGATTTATGCTTACGAAAAAAGCCTTGGCATATTAGGGTCATTGTTGGGTTACGGTTGGTTAGAGTTATCTAGAGCAAGTTATTATGTCAGGTTAAGTGGTGTTAAGATTGTTTTGGCAGAGCTGTATGTATTGTATTAAACTATATCAAACGTTTCGCGTTGCAATCGATGTTGATTTTAATGATGAAAGAAGCGAGTTAATGGTGAGATCGTTTTTCTGTTGGCAAAACAAATCTCTTGTATTTCGATGTAAGTGAAACCACAAACAAATCGTTAGTGTAATGAGACGTCGCTATAAAAACACTCAATATAATCAAAGGCGCATTCCACAGAGCGGGAATATTTATCGAGAACATAGTAGAAATATGAAGTATCTGTTGTCCATCAGTTTAGTCGCTTTGTTTTGCGTCGCGGTCCGAACTCATCCGGGTCACGAAGCGTGTCCTGCTGGAGAGAGTTTGAGACGGTCTATTCATTATATCTGTCGTAAGTTCAGCTAAAACGCTCATTTTTCGTCAAATGTGATAACGTTATACCTAGTGTTCAATTGTTTCTCTAGACGGTTTCATTGATGGTGGAGACGTGCGAGTGTTTTCCAGTTGCGTGAATAAGCTGCCATACAAGGTAAATCATCAAGCATAAATTATTTAAATTCACAATAAACAAAAGCAAATCTGCTACTCAATGAAAATCTGTAATACTTAGTGTTTTCCAAATGGAAATTACTTTAAAATTCAAATGTACATTTTCCCCCTAGTTTTCATATATATTCCGTATACACTAGAATAATTTTATTTTTAAACTCTTAATTTGATCCGATTCAAAATTGACGTCAAGTGTATCAATAATTTCCAGCTCTAAAACCACTGTGACATCAATGGCTTTTTCGTAATGTAATTAGAAGATATTTTAGGATATCCAATATTTCCCGGACGTGATATTTAAGGAAGTGTTAAGCATTTTGTAATTGGATTAGTAATTGTTGGCGCGGCAGCTAACTTTCATGCGCATCTCCGGTGCACATTACGATAAGCGTTTTTCCCAAGTTTATACCGTAAGTTTTCTCAAAGCTTGCAGAAAACTTATTAAAAAAAAATTAACACACAAAACCACGGGCAAGATGTTTAACAAAAATGCAGAATCGTCTTAGAACAAATCATCTTCCACTAAGCTCGAAGCAACCGATTTATCATTATTTGGCCCATGAAGCAACTAGCGAGGAAAACGTAAAATTAGTAAATCCACCATCGAATAACCTACTTTATATTCCCTTTAAGTTATGTATTAATAATATACAAGTATATGTAAGGTTGCTATTGTGCGTCGTTTGTACGTCAATCATTACAGTTGGAGAAAGGAATTTCGAGCTGTCAGAGATATTTCCCGGAAGGCCAATACAACACCCTTTTCCAGGGAGGAACCTTCATTTGCAACAATAATCATAACGAGGTTAGTTTACTCTACACGGTACATTTTACGTCGACGAACCCTATTTAAGAATTATATTTCCATGACAATCAGACTAGGCCCACACCGACGTTTCAGTTAGCTTTGTTTACATTCAGAACAAAATGTACGGGATTTGCTAAATCCAGGATTTGTGGATTTTTCTAAACGTCAATCGTAATTTTGTAATTTTAATGAATTTGTGGATTTTCCTCTGGGATTTTATGGAATTTGTTGACTTTTATAAAATCCAGGTGTAGTTATCAAAAATCCACGAATTTGTTTTTAACGGATTTGGGGAATATTAGTGGATTTGGGGAAGTTTTTTTTAAGAATCCACGGATTTATCTTTGTGGTGGTTTTGGTGAATTTGTGGATTTTTCGTCGGATTTTGTAAATTTTTTTAAAGATGAAGGATTTAAAAAAAAAACAAATTCATTGCCGGATTTGTTTGTGAGTTTTTTGTAAGCGTACGGGATTGACTGAATGTCCGATCAGCCGACATAGAGCCACGTAGTGACCAAAGCTGGAAGATAATAAACTACTGTTAAGCAGACGATTTATTATTATAAAACTTAAAGCGTCTGCTTAGTCAAATAAAATCCATTAGTTCATGAGCTTCTGGCTTTGGCCGCTACGTGGCTCTACGTAAACTAAAATGACTAATTGACCAAACCGGGAAAAAGGGCTCGAAAAATTACAGAATACAACTGAACTAATATATTAATACATTAATTAATCCTATCAAGATTTTGGCACCTGTAATTTATTTTTAAATTAATTTGGTCATTGGAGAGAAGTTGAAACACCATAAATGATAAATATGACAACATAGTTCTTGAATGACATAAATTTGGTAGGTTTATCCCAAACTATTAAATAATACTACGTATGTATTTATTTAAACTTAAAGTTAAAAATTATTTAGGTTAACGGTAATATTGAGTGAAGGGAGCTGTTGGCTCACGTGGCAAGAAGGGCTTGCCACCACCCTCCAACGCATTGTAAACCGGCCACCTGAATTAAAGGGAATATAACCTCTGGTATTTCTGTCGCCCTCCAAGGGTTCCAATATTGTCCGCTGCATCCCACGGCTTTTCACACATGCGGCGCTGATAATCGCTGATTGTGAAGGGAATAAAGGAAATTGATGGGGTCTTCCATAAAGAACGCGTTGGAGGTTCTATTCCCTTTAATGGCTTTAAAAGTCGCAAGGTGACTTAGACCTAAGGCGGTTCTTATAGCGAATTATTATTTATTATTATTATTAAAATTATAAAAATGTTGAGACGATTGGCCGACTTTGTGGTCTAGTCCCCTCATCTAGGCGAGAGGGGGGAAGTAAATACGGAGGCGGTCTTATTTTTCAATTTCGTCAGTCACGTCATAAATCGAAAGCTGAAAGTTTTAGAGAGCCAATGATACAATGGAACAACTCGATTGTCTTTGTCGCAGACCAGGAGGTCGTCTGCGCAGGCCTGACAAGAGAGGTGGCAAGCTGGTTCAAATTAGCGGGGCCCATTCCACCCGTGGGGCCGGGTTTGAACCAACTAGGTATATAGCTCCCTGGTTTCTCTCCGAACGTTTTTGCTATAGTAATGGCTCTCTTAGGGCCCGGAATTTATTTTATCGGGGCCCGGGCCTGCTAAGTTGAAATAAATACCATTTCGATTAATTATTACCTTTTGGAGGTATATTGCGCTCTCACTTTTCTATTGTCCGTGTCATAGCGGGTTCCAGGTCGGACATGTCTAACCTATTTAAATTTTAGTCGGCGCTTCCTTTGTACGACTGCCTGGTTGACGCTTACCAACATCAGGTGCCTTGTGGCTTAAGTGACTGTAAGGCCAAGCTCTACTTGATTGACGACTTGGATTACGACGTTTTGGTAATTAATTTTTCATATAAAAGATGCTCAGTATGGCAAATATTTTATATTAGAATATTAGTTTAAATTTTCCTGGTTTTCCTCCTATAACGTTTTGCAACTTCGATTTCAGTTTACATAATCTGTTTAAGACCAAATTTCGTTCCAGACAGCACTCGAGTCTTTTTATTACATTACTTATCTCGAAAGAAATATATTATAAACTTCTGATAATAACAGAAGCTGGTTTATAAAATCGAGGGTTTTGTAATTTTACATAATTAACAAATGCTCTGAACTGTTCCTTTTTAAATAAATATAATTTCTGAAAATTATTAATGAATACAGTGAAAAATTAACAATATTTTTTTCTCTTTTTACAGACATGCTATCATAGAGCGTACGGAAGATTTCCCCCGAAATTTAACTGCGAAGATTAATACGTGTGTTGAATGAATTTTCTTAGGGTGAAATATGTAATCAAATTAAGAATGAAATAAAGTTTCAATGTTTCAGTAATTATACCGAAATATAAATACCCTAATACCATTAATTTTAAAATTGGTGCCAACTATTAACATAAGGCTTAGCTTTAACGAAGTGAGAGACATTTTAATAAAGATATACAACATTCCTAATTGCATATTTTTTCATACGAATAACTGTATCTAGATCATTCATTTAACCCATCGTGTTTTCATAAAGTAAGTTAGTGACGCAAATGTAACAATTAAACTTAGTTTTTTAATATTTTCTATACACTTTATTATTATTACTATTATGACTTTAAAAAACTAACTTAAAACGAAGAAAGCCAATTTCAACATTTAATATTTATGAAACAAAATTTCTTTACCAGATTTTTGTACTATTGATCTATTTGAACAATTATTACGCAATGATTATTTAATAAATACGATGAAAACGGGAGGTAGAATACGAATGTCTGTTCCGTTATTTAGTAATCGTCACACTTTTCGACAACCATCCCGGAAAAAACGAACTGGGCGAATTCGACCGGCACATTGAATATCAAAGAGGCGTTGTAAGCGGCCACATTCAAAATGCTCGCGATGTTCGACGAAATTAATTTGGCCCCACCTTCGGCGTTGTTCCCCGCCAGTTGATAGGCCCCGCCGATGAATTCTCCGGCCCATTTGACCCCAGTCAGGATGGGGTTGGCTTCGGCGATACCGTTCGTCACGTCTTTGATGGTTTGACCCTTATTTCTCAAATAGCTCCCGTAGCCTTCTCCGACGGCGCTTCCAAATTTCAGGATGAAATCGGCAATTTCTCCAATCGGGTTCACAGCCGACGAAACGCTCAGAAGAGCCGAGAACAAGAAAATACACGAAAATGAAAATTTTAAAGCAAATTTCGGCATACTGGTTTCGGTTTTCACGACAAATCTACTAAATAACTGTGATTTATCTGTTGCGATAGTATTTTATTTGGTTTTGGGATCGACCTGGTTTTGGGATTGACCTGGTTTGTATTAACACACTGGTACACCCGTTAATGACGCAGAATCATGGGGGGGGGGGGTTGCTCTCCGATTTATTTGATATCTAGTTCAATGTAGGGGATGACGGTGAGTGACCCAATTGCTATTGGTCACGATTGACGCTACTGCTCATGCAGACAAACGTACAGCTGTATGATTGTACAGATAAACATGGTTTAATTCCATTGGAAATATTGAAAGGTACATAATCATAATAATAATAAATAATAATCAGCTAGGCTAATACCGAAGGCACCACCTTAGGCCTAAGTCATCGAGCGACTTTTAAAGCCTTTAATTCAGGTGGCCGGGTTCCAATGCGTAGGAGGGTGGTGGCAAGCCCTGCAAGCCACGCGAGCCAACAGCTCCCTACACTAACTATTACCGTTAACATTAATTAAGGCATTTCCATTAAGATCGGGAATATATCAATTTGTTGGGGTCATGAAAGTGATCTAATCGACAGTTCCGGGCGCGTGCGATGCAACGTACATGTATATTAAATTACAGTAAAAAAAACTCGCCCGTGTTGAGAAAAATGGTGATACAGATTTACTGCGGGTGAAGATAAGATAATATGCTTGAAAGGGTACCAAGAGAAATACACTAGATACCTTTACAAAATTCGAATAAAGGTTTCAGTCTAGTTATTACTGCTCGGACAACTGCGCTTACTATTTTTATTTATTATTTATAATAAATACATGAAAAGCTCCTTAACTCGGATTTCACTAGATCGAACAACGTTCCGATGTGCAAAATTGCATCTATTGGATTATTTAATTGCGCATAGCATCTTTATTTAATTTGGGGGAAATTCGGGGAGCGGAGTCGCGACTTGAACATTTCCGGGAAAGATTTGTCCCGTTCTCTTGTCGGCTCCCTCCAGGCAGAATTGGAATGGCACAATTGGAATTGATTAATTTTTCCTGGGTTTCTTGCACTCTAAGAAATTACCGTAAATTTCACGGTCAAATTGTCAAATTGATCATTAAAATTCAATGCTATATTATAGTAAATAATACAGTAACAATGAGATTTATATTACTGTGTAAAGAGTGTGAAACTAACAGTAGTTAAAAGTTTATTTAACGGTGACATGACATTTCATTTAACATGGAATTTGCAGTCAAAATAACGGTTAAGACATGATTAATATTACATTTGTGGTATACCCAATTTTGTAACAACCGGTAAAATGTAATGTAGGCAAACCGTAAATTTTAAATTTCTGAAAGCAACATTTTGCAATCAACCTGTGAAATGAGATGTATAGAAATGTCCATTTAAATTTTTATTTGTAAAGCACAACATTTCCAATCAAACCGTAGACTTCACATTCATAATGCATTCAATTTCCAATCAAACCGCTTAAATAAAAACTATGAATCCGTTAATTTGGTTTTTACGAAACAATTTTCAGTTGCGGATTAGTTTCCACCTTGACCAATAAGTTTGGGATAATAACGTTCCTTACCTTGATATGTCTTCGTTTCGAGTCAGTCTAGCTCTATATAAGATCTGGAGCCCCGCTAAGTCTATCGGTAAATCCTAGAGACGAGTCGGGCCCACTTTTTAAAGCCCGACCTGAAAAACGTAAAAATAAATTTTGCCCGATCCGACCCGAGTCACCCGACCCGAAATTTTTTAAATTAAATTTAGCCCGACGAGACCCGACCCGTAAAAAATGAAAATACTTTTTGCCCGACCCGACCCGATAAATAAAAAATCGATTTTTCCCGGCCCGACCCTGAAATCCAACAAGACCCGAAAACCGGATAATTCCCGAAAATCCGACCCAACCCCGGCGACCCGGAAACCCGACCCGACCCGAAGAACCGCCGCAACCCATAGCATGAAGCTTTTTTTAATTTATTATATAGTGTAGATGTAGATATGCATTATAAAATAAAACAAGAGGCATTTATTTATTTAAACAAGTTTTGTGAAGAAAAGTTAGTTGCGAAAGAGTTGAACCTTTTAAATTCGTTCTTCGAGGACCAAGTGTCATTCCCGTGCTAGAAAATACACATTCGTCACTCTTTTGTGGGTATCTCTAGAATTCTTCTAGCTATATTTTTTCAAAGTACGCCGAGACACGCGACTTGCAAATTCGCAATTTAAATCGAAAGCAAAACCAAAACTAAACGTAATGATAGTCAATAGACGCTAGTCGCGCTGCTCGCAGTACTCATTACGTCTATCTCTCACCCACACCCTCTCTCTTCCTCACTACGCAGTCGCGGGTAAGGGTCGGGCCGGGCCGGCCCAGGCCTTTTTTAAAAGCCCGGCCCTTTTGAAAATTGCCCGGCCCGACGCGGTCCTTTTAATTTTAAAATAAAAAAATGCGGCTCGATCCGGACCCGATTGAAAATTAGCCCCACCCGGCCCGAAATTTTCAAAAATTAAATTTGCCCGACCCGACCCGACCCGACCCGACCCGTAAAAATTAAAATTTATTTCTGCCTGACCCGGCCCACCCGCTTCGGTAGTAGAATTATTCCCTCAGCCCCCCGCCCCCCGAATTTGGTTAATTTTTGTATCTAGTGTATAAGTCTTAAAAGAAGATTTCGTGATTGATTAAAGACAAAGGGTTTCCATTCTGAATTTGAATCTCCCCCTTTTTTATTTTTTCTTTCCTCTGTATGTAACGCCCTCTCTCGGATTTAATTCACGCCCCGATAAGGCCACGACTCGCATTTAGTCACCATCTTCGCCGGGAGTAGTGGCTCACTCCTGTAATCCCAGGCGTCCGGGAGGCAGAGATTGTGGATGGCCGTGTGAGGACGACCACTAATCCCTCAACGGATGGTTGTCATACTTCCGCCACGGGTGTCCCAACCCTATCCCCAAGTATTCCCCCGTTGGCGTGGCCGTAACACATATCTCGCACCTGATTAATTAAATGGACGAGCGGACTGTATTGTCCCACCCGTTACAATGGCTCATAACGAGCACAAAAAAAAAGTCACCATCTTCCCCCGCCTTGGTGAATTAATATCTTTGAGCAAGGGCTAGGAATAATTTCCGAACCGTACTCGTTATCCCAACCGATGCGATACGTTGTTTGAGAAATATATCATATTTACGATACGATATTCTTCCTAAAAAGGTTGCATAATGTATTTATACCTAAAAATTAAAAACTAATTAGAGATTAGCACTACAAAATGGGCATCCCAGCGCCATTATCGTTGGGCCACCTGAAATCGTTCCTAGTGACATAGTAACTAGTTAAATAGTACCTATTGACCACGTGATTCCGCCTAAATTTTTACCGCCGGCAGCAGATATTCAACGCTACCCGTAAGACTTACAATACTAAAATTTATGTTATTTTTATTATTATTTTTCCTTTCGTGAAATCGTCAAGCGTTGTTGCTCGATAGTGATGGATTTCGCCCAATATTTTTTCCCTGGTTTATTTACCCAAAATATGAAGCCTCCTGGAGTTTAGCAGGCTAATTTTAAAAATTTTAAAAGTTATGATTTTTTGAAATTGCACGCATTTTGGATAGAGTTTCGTTACTTAATAAACATTTTTTTCAGTAACATGATTCGTAAAGCTCCTCAAAATATGGAAATTAGTACTCCAAGGCAGCGGTTCCCAATTTGTTTTTGCTATGGAACCCTAAATTATCCAGCTAATTCTGGCGGAACCCCAACTCATTTTTTTTACTTATCTTAAAAGACTCTTGACACAAACAAAGATGGCTACACTGCGAATTCTCGGAACCCCTGTGACCCTTCCAGCTCTTTGTATGTTTCTGCCCCATATTAGTAAGCTGTTCCATTTCGATTATTACATTTGTTTGTTTATTTGGGGTTTTGTAAAATTTGTACTTTGTATATTCGTTTCTATGCGAACAAAAGCCGGACTCGGCTTGGTAGGCCAAGCTCCTATTAGTGAAATAAATAAATAAATAAATAAACCACTTACCTCCCCTTTTTGGATGGCGTAACCACGAGACAGTACACAAACTCGCGAATTTGAATTCAATTTAAAGAGCTGACTCATATGGTTCGTTCTTAGATCATTTTTTTACATCAATATATTAGAGATTTTTTTGGCACTAGTCAGCCAAATGTTTTCTATAAAATTCGGGAGGTCACGTGTAAAGGTTTTTCTACGTTACTATATAGCTATAGTCACTCGCAAAGTCTAAGTATTTAAGTCTCCAAGACCTGACGAAATACACTACTGAAAGAAGGTGCAGCTACACTTGCAACTAATACTTTTCGAAATAAATTTTGCCAAACATTTGAAAAACGGCCCATGTAATACCCCCGAAGAAAAAATTTAACACCAAGTAAGTAGACGAAATAAGACCGATAAGTCTTATAACTTAAAGGACAGTTCCGAAACCTATTGAAACCTGTCCTTCGTGTTCATCTTGAAATCACCAATTTCTGATTAACATAAACTCTAGACAAGGTTATTATAATACCACTATGCTTAATGAACCTTTACAAAATTTAAAAACCAACTACTATAACATAGCGAGTTAAACCTTCACTGTGGCTATAGTACCCTAAGCGTAGTCCGATAAGGACTTTCCATTTGACAGTGGAATTCCTAATCGATATCGCCGAGAAGCTTCCTTTTTTACTTTGAGAATGTCAACTCTAATATTATTTAGGATCATTTCGAAGATTTTGCTCTCAGAGCTCATTATACCCAAGACCTTTTTCGAAGATCATTGACTCTACATACAGTCTACAGAGTGGAATGCTGAAAATTATCCGATAGTTTAATATAAATAATTCACTAGACATAACATAATATTTAGATAAATAAATTGTTTATTGCCTAAAGTTGGTTTTATTGAAATAAGGAAATTGATCGGAACTCATAAACGTTAGAAGGGAATATAACCTCAACGCATTCTTTATAGAAGACCCCGTCAGAATTTGAGCAAAAATTCAATAACTAGCGCCCGGAATATCTAAAGGTATATAAAGGAGAGGCCAATATTGGAAGTGTTGGTGTTCCACACCCAATACTGGCGATTCTATTAAAAGTGCCCACCGCCATCTATGAAAGCTTGGCGATTGAGATTGCTATGACGGGTTTTTGGAATGTCCATTTGACATACCCTAATTAGAAAAACCAGTTGAGTAGCTGAAACCAAAAGATCGAAGAAATTGAACTTACGGTTATTTTGTTTGGCTGTTACGATTTCACATATCACACTTGGAATTTTGAAGGACTAATATCTGGAGCGATTCTTCACAAGCTCACTCCCCGCACAACGCTATTCCTCGTGGTGCTGACGGAGGCTGTCGGGGCGTTCCTCAAGTTTCTTCGACCGATGGATTCCCAATTCACGTGGATTATCTTTTGTATGATATTGAGAGGTAATTACATTTATAACCGAAGTCATAGAGAAGTCGTGTAACTGTTATTTGTAATAGTAAGTCGAAATAATTCATTAAGGAATTTATTTGAGCTAATAATTTGGAAAGCCTACTAAATAGATTTGCATAATGCCTTTTGCCATTTTATAAGATAATTCCTTGTCTAGGAAATCTGTCAATTTTGCAAATACTTAAATAATGATAATTCTAATATAGGATCCGTATGGATTTACCAGGTTATGGCACTACTATTATTTATCCAAGGTGGGTCAGTGGATCCTAATCACATTTTACACACATGTTTCTCTTCTTATAAAACTAAAATTGTAAGATTTGTAGGTTAAAACATCAATAAATAAATCTTTGGAAAGATTTTGAAACAAACCCCGGGGATTTCGACAAACGGCAATAAATAGTCCTATGTGTAAATCTTGATATCACCAATATCTAATTAACGATGTAACATTTGCAGAAAATTTAGACTTGGCCTTTGTAGCAGCTTAAAGAACCTTTACAAATACGTCAATTTTAAAGCCAATATTCGTATTAATAATGAATTTCAATATTTTGACCTATTTTTAGGCATTGGAATGGGCATCGTTCCGCCTCTGCTTATTCAAGTAGTCAGCCAAGACCCTGATGATTGTCATCTCTTATTCCAACAGCTGTGCGTGAAATGGGGGGTGGTCATACCAGGGGCGTAGGAACGTTCTAGAAGTTGGAGGGGGCAAAGATAAACGAAAAGGGGTCTGGAGAATGGTTTTTAATTTTTAATGGAGTGTAGCTTCTCCGAATGCATGTGTACTTGTTACTACTATGTAAATTGGCGGGAAAAGACTGAAATTTAAACACAGTTGAGGTTCTTTAAACTGTATATGCTTTTAAAATGATAAATTGAGCCTTTTAAAGATTTCAACTGACCAAAGGTTGGAGGGGGCAATAGAATAGTTGCCCCTCCCAGCAAAATTCTAGGGAGGGGCATTGCCCCCCCTGCCCCTCCCGGTTCCTACGCCCCTGGGTCATACCATTACTGGGCTGGGAATTTTGGAAGGTTGAGTGGCTTGCGTCAGCCGTTACGACTATTAGTAGTAGGATTATCTTGCTGCCCGCAGTGCCGGATTAAGCCAGCGCGGGGCCTGTAGCATATGTTACCAAGAGGCCCTAGGTTTCAAAAACGTGTTTCGCGGGGAGCAGATTTGATTGGATCTCTAGATTAATATTCCCAACTCATTGCTTCTACCTTACGGTTATTACCTCGTTAGTAGTTACACGAAGATGCCGCTGGACTCGTGCATAGTGTTTTGTATAGACTTAGTTTAATCTCTAGATTTTTTAATATTTTTGTTTTAGATTCTAAATTTTTGGCTTAGCTGTAAATTTTTTTCCTTAGGCGCTGGGCGGCGGGGGCCCCTCACCTAGAGCGGGGCCCGTAGAATTTGCTACTTCTGCTATATGGCTAATCCGGCACTGGCTGCCCGTGGCTGTTTTGCACCAGCCCGGGCTATGGACGCTCACGTAGGGCATTCTGATTCGACTTCCGGTGTTATGAGCTCGTTATTGGTGGACCGGGCTATAAATTCTGAAACAAGGTTGTTCACGGCGTCGGGGAACTATTCGATCGGTTGCCAGTGTAAAGTACTTCATCGGTTTGTGCTTCTGGGTCAGCCAAGTGTTGCGCATTCCTCTCTTTCCCTTACTAGGCCTGTGTGGTTCCTTGGGTATTAGCTTAGCTGATTATTATTATAAAAGGGGGCCTTAGTTTTAATTTGTTGGAGTAAATGTTACTTAACAGTTACCGCCACCGTACAGTATCGCGATCTGTGAGCGCAATGTTGAACTATGCTCAACAACGCAGTTGAAAAAGGAGAATAGCGCGAGATTCGCTATGGTGGTTTTTTCTACGTGTTAGTCTGTATGATGTCCTATTAAAATCGTATCTCAATTCCCTAAAAAGAATTGTTATTCTTTCCCAAACAAACCCATGATTTTGAGGCAAAATTAAATGCTTCCGGTACAAATTTAAGTAATTAAAAAGTTAGCCCCCAATTTTTTCGTCAACTGTAATGCTTTTTCAGGCTCCCTGGTGGGATTTTCGAGCCTCTTTAAAATGTCGAGGTCTTTTTGGCCTATTTCGTGGCATTGCCATTGTGTAAGTTTCGCTTACTGGATATCGCACTGCTTTTTTTGCGGTTTTCAAACTGCTGATATGCTACCGGTTTTACCGATTTTGTGGGGACAAACATTTAGTAAGTACCAACATATGTAAATATTTATTACAACATTATTATTATTATTATTAATATATTTAAGCTGGTTTTAATAGGCTAAATTGTCAGTTTTAATTCGTGGAATGCCTTTTTGGGAATAAGTCCTAAGACCGTAATATTTGTAATAGTAAAATTAGATCTTACAATTCCAAAAAAAAGCTTGCCGCACCATTCTCCCAAAAAAATGTCATCCCGCCCACTAAGAGCCTGTTGCAAAAGTACCTTTGTCTAGGATTTTCCAATATAACTTCTATGGTCGAATCCTTGCCAAAGATACTTTCGCAACAGGCTCTTTGTTGCCCCGACTTTTCAGCATTTTGGGTGCCGTTTTAGAATGCATTGGGGAAGATAAGAGTGCGAAATCCAGTAAGCGAAGCTTTTATTATTAATCTAAGGTCACAATAAACCCTAAAACCGAGGTTACACCGGTTTGAATGTCAGTCTTAGAAAGTAAGATTGTGATAAGCAATTTTGCATGAAAATATGTTTCAAGCGATTGTGACCTAGGCTCCTGTTTGCTATTTCATAGCTATTAAACAAAAATTGTATAGGTTTTAAAGCAAAGGTGTAGCGATGCTAGTAGTTATTTGTGGCAGGGTTAGCCGCTAGCCACAAACCACTAACAGAGGGTATGGAGAATGGGGGTTAAATGTTGAAACTAAAAATGGACGCACCCATCGAAATACCGCGAAAAAGTGTGTATAGACGGTAAAATAAAATTAGTTACATTTTTAACTCCATCAAAACCCCACGTTTTGTAGTTTTAATATCGTATCGTGGGAATTTTCATTCTAATCAAAAATGACTATCTTTAACGGTTTTTAAAAAACAAGGGGTCTATTTAAAATCCGAATTCTGAAAACAGGCATGAATATTTTGCACTTATAAATAGTCGTATTAACCAACTTTATACTGGTATGTAATTGGTTTGTGATATCGGCGGCCTAAATTCCTGAAATTCATAAAATATGGTTTTCAAGCGAAAGCACCACCTTTTTTAGTACCCGGTATAAATATTTACAGGGCTTGCCACCACCCTCCTACGCATTGTAACCAGGCCACCTGAATTAAAGGCTTCAAAAGTCGCTTGACGACTTAGGCCTAAGGTGGTGCCTTGGGTATTATCCTAGCTGATAAACTGATTTACTTTTACGAAACTCAGAATTTCTATAGAATGTGAGACGATTTTCAAGGGGTACAATCTCCTCAAACAGTCGCTTAAGGAAAATCATTTTGAGATCGCTCAGAAACGCTCAAAAGGTTAAAAACAAACCAATCGTCGAAGGTCAGAAACCGCAGGATCTGCGCCATACTCAGAATCTACTAAGACCGTTCAAAAGTGAGTGTGTCATTTAATGCACCATCTATGAATTTTTCAATACAATCTAAGGACCTCGCTTTGTAAAAAACATGCGTTTATTTCTACCTCGTGGTATAGAATTCACAGCGGCGAACTGTAATTCGGCTGTCCTTTGGTAAAACCTTATAAAATCCAAAAACCAAATTTTGAGAAAAACTCGATTTTGTCTTTTTTAACACTATGACTTATCGATTAACACTAAAGTGAAAAGTAGTGACTTTTTCGTTATAATATATTATGAAATATCATTATTATTCATTTCTAATAACTAATTAGCAGGCAATGAAAATTGGTTTTACCTTGGGAAAATTAGAAATATTTCAGAACTTTCCCATCGTAAAACATGGTACGTGGTAAATATCAGATTTTGTCGAAATAAATTATTTCCTTTCCCGTGGTGAAACCGTATATGTTGCAAATAACTCTTTTCACTATAAATAAATTAGCCTCATTTCAACGGTAAAACTTTATACGTGAGAAGAAACGTGTTTTGCCTTAATTTAAGAGATCATTTTCCATGGTAAAACGTTATATTTAGCAAATACATTATTTTTCATGGAAAAACCTTATATGGGAAAAGGACCGTGTTGTTCCTTTATTTAAGGAACCGTTTTGCCATGGTAAAACGTTATATCAAGAATGTATTTATTTATATTTAGGAAGAATGATTATGTTGCGACAATCGCCGGGCACGTTGAACGCCTTTCCCCTGTCTCGCGCGGGGGGAAAGACAAAACGGCACCGGCGTTTGATTTCCATCGCGTTAGGTGACGTAAATTTTAAGCAGCCAATGAAATACCGGGACTATTCGTTTTATTTTAAGCGGAGGAGCGTACTGGGGGCACCAACGGGTGGATTGAGAGAAAGGCTAAAAACCGTCTCGACATAGACATTGTCCTTAGGTATAAATAAATACATTTTTGATTATATGTAGCAATTAAATTATTTTGCACAAATTAAAGCTACCCCTTTTCCATGGAAAAACCTTATATGTGAGAAATAACGTAATTTTCCTTTATTTAAGGAACCGTTTTTCCATGGTAAAACGTGATATGTAGCCATTAAATTATTTTGCACAAATTAAAGCTACCCCTTTTCCATGGAAAAACCTTATATGTGAGAAATAACGTAATTTTCCTTTATTTAAGGAACCGTTTTTCCATGGTAAAACGTGATATGTAGCCATTAAATTATTTTGCACAAATTAAAGCTACCCCTTTTCCATGGAAAAACCTTATATGTGAGAAATAACGTAATTTTCCTTTATTTAAGGAACCGTTTTTCCATGGTAAAACGTGATATGTAGCAATTAAATTATTTTGCACAAATTAAAGCTACCCCTTTTCCATGGAAAAACCTTATATGTGAGAAATAACGTAATTTTCCTTTATTTAAGGAACCGTTTTTCCATGGTAAAACGTGATATGTAGCCATTAAATTATTTTGCACAAATTAAAGCTACTCCTTTTCCATGGAAAAACCTTATATGTGAGAAATAACGTAATTTTCCTTTATTTAAGGAACCGTTTTTCCATGGTAAAACGTGACATGTAGCCATTAAATTATTTTGCACAAATTAAAGCTACCCCTTTTCCATGGAAAAACCTTATATGTGAGAAATAACGTAATTTTCCTTTATTTAAGGAACCGTTTTTCCATGGTAAAACGTGATATGTAGCCATTAAATTATTTTGCACAAATTAAAGCGACCTTTTTTCTATGGAAAAAACTTTATAGGTGAGAAATAACGTAATTTTCCTTTATTTAAGGAACCGTTTTTCCATGGTAAAACGTGATATGTAGCCATTAAATTATTTTGCACAAATTAAAGCTACCCCTTTTCCATGGAAAAACCTTATATGTGAGAAATAACGTAATTTTCCTTTATTTAAGGAACCGTTTTTCCATGGTAAAACGTGATATGTAGCCATTAAATTATTTTACACAAACTAAAGCTACCCCTTTTCCATGGAAAAACCTTATATGTGAGAAATAACGTAATTTTCCTTTATTTAAGGAACCGTTTTTCCATGGTAAAACGTGATATGTAGCAATTAAATTATTTTGCACAAATTAAAGCTACCCCTTTTCCATAAAAAACCTTATATGTGAGAAATAACGTAATTTTCCTTTATTTAAGGAACCGTTTTTCCATGGTAAAACGTGATATGTAGCCATTAAAATATTTTGCACAAATTAAAGCTACCCCTTTTTCATGGAAAAACCTTATATGTGAGAAATAACGTAATTTTCCTTTATTTAAGGAACCGTTTTTCCATGGTAAAACGTGATATGTAGCCATTAAATTATTTTGCACAAATTAAAGCGACCTTTTTTCTATGGAAAAAACTTTATACGTGAGAAATAAAGTAATTTTCCTTTATTTAAGGAACCGTTTTTCCATGGTAAAACGTGATATGTAGCCATTAAATTATTTTGCACAAATTAAAGCTACCCCTTTTCCATGGAAAAACCTTATATGTGAGAAATAACGTAATTTTCCTTTATTTAAGGAACCGTTTTTCCATGGTAAAACGTGATATGTAGCCATTAAATTATTTTACACAAACTAAAGCTACCCCTTTTCCATGGAAAAACCTTATATGTGAGAAATAACGTAATTTTCCTTTATTTAAGGAACCGTTTTTCCATGGTAAAACGTGATATGTAGCAATTAAATTATTTTGCACAAATTAAAGCTACCCCTTTTCCATGGAAAAACATTATATGTGAGAAATAACGTAATTTTCCTTTATTTAAGGAACCGTTTTTCCATGGTAAAACGTGATATGTAGCCATTAAAATATTTTGCACAAATTAAAGCTACCCCTTTTCCATGGAAAAACCTTATATGTGAGAAATAACGTAATTTTCCTTTATTTAAGGAACCGTTTTTCCATGGTAAAACGTGATATGTAGCCATTAAATTATTTTTCACAAATTAAAGCTACCCCTTTTCCATGGAAAAACCTTATATGTGAGAAATAACGTAATTTTCCTTTATTTAAGGAACCGTTTTTCCATGGTAAAACGTGATATGTAGCCATTAAATTATTTTGCACAAATTAAAGCTACCCCTTTTCCATGGAAAAACCTTATATGTGAGAAATAACGTAATTTTCCTTTATTTAAGGAACCGTTTTTCCATGGTAAAACGTGATATGTAGCCATTAAATTATTTTGCACAAATTAATGCTACCCCTTTTCCATGGAAAAACCTTATATGTGAGAAATAACGTAATTTTCCTTTATTTAAGGAACCGTTTTTCCATGGTAAAACGTGATATGTAGCCATTAAATTATTTTGCTCAAATTAAAGTGACCCCTTTTCCATGGAAAAACCTTATATGTGAGAAATAACGTAATTTTCCTTTATTTAAGGAACCGTTTTTCCATGGTAAAACGTGATATGTAGCCATTAAATTATTTTGCACAAATTAAAGCTACCCCTTTTCCATGGAAAAACCTTATATGTGAGAAATAACGTTATTTTCCTTTATTTAAGGAACCGTTTTTCCATGGTAAAACGTGATATGTAGCCATTAAATTATTTTGCACAAATTAAAGCTACCCCTTTTCCATGGAAAAACCTTATATGTGAGAAATAACGTAATTTTCCTTTATTTAAGGAACCGTTTTTCCATGGTAAAACGTGATATGTAGCCATTAAATTATTTTACACAAACTAAAGCTACCCCTTTTCCATGGAAAAACCTTATATGTGAGAAATAACGTAATTTTCCTTTATTTAAGGAACCGTTTTTCCATGGTAAAACGTGATATGTAGCAATTAAATTATTTTGCACAAATTAAAGCTACCCCTTTTCCATGGAAAAACCTTATATGTGAGAAATAACGTAATTTTCCTTTATTTAAGGAACCGTTTTTCCATGGTAAAACGTGATATGTAGCAATTAAATTATTTTGCACAAATTAAAGCTACCCCTTTTCCATGGAAAAACCTTATATGTGAGAAATAACGTAATTTTCCTTTATTTAAGGAATCGTTTTTCCATGGTAAAACGTGATATGTAGCCTGTAAATTATTTTGCACAAATTAAAGCGACCTTTTTTCTATGGAAAAAACTTTATACGTGAGAAATAACGTAATTTTCCTTTATTTAAGGAACCGTTTTTCCATGGTAAAACGTGATATGTAGCCATTAAATTATTTTGCACAAATTGAAGCTACCCCTTTTCCATGGAAAAACCTTATATGTGAGAAATAACGTAATTTTCCTTTATTTAAGGAACCGTTTTTCCATGGTAAAACGTGATATGTAGCCATTAAATTATTTTGCACAAATTAAAGCTACCCCTTTTCCATGGAAAAACCTTATATGTGGGAAACACGTAATTTTCCTTTATTTAAGGAACCGTTTTTCCATGGTAAAACATGATATGTAGCCATTAAATTATTTTGCACAAATTAAAGCTACCCCTTTTCCATGGAAAAACCTTATATGTGAGAAATAACGTAATTTTCCTTTATTTAAGGAACCGTTTTTCCATGGTAAAACGTGATATGTAGCCATTAAATTATTTTGCACAAATTAAAGCGACCTTTTTTATATGGAAAAAACTTTATACGTGAGAAATAACGTAATTTTCCTTTATTTAAGGAACCGTTTTTCCATGGTAAAACGTGATATGTAGCCATTAAATTATTTTGCACAAATTAAAGCAACCTTTTTTCTATGGAAAAAACTTTATACGTGAGAAATAACGTAATTTTCCTTTATTTAAGGAACCGTTTTTCCATGGTAAAACGTGATATGTAGCCATTAAATTATTTTGCACAAATTAAAGCTACCCCTTTTCCATGGAAAAACCTTATATGTGAGAAATAACGTAATTTTCCTTTATTTAAGGAACCGTTTTTCCATGGTAAAACGTGATATGTAGCCATTAAATTATTTTACACAAACTAAAGCTACCCCTTTTCCATGGAAAAACCTTATATGTGAGAAATAACGTAATTTTCCTTTATTTAAGGAACCGTTTTTCCATGGTAAAACGTGATATGTAGCAATTAAATTATTTTGCACAAATTAAAGCTACCCCTTTTCCATGGAAAAACCTTATATGTGAGAAATAACGTAATTTTCCTTTATTTAAGGAACCGTTTTTCCATGGTAAAACGTAATATGTAGCCATTAAAATATTTTGCACAAATTAAAGCTACCCCTTTTCCATGGAAAAACCTTATATGTGAGAAATAACGTAATTTTCCTTTATTTAAGGAACCGTTTTTCCATGGTAAAACGTGATATGTAGCCATTAAATTATTTTGCACAAATTAAAGCTACCCCTTTTCCATGGAAAAACCTTATATGTGAGAAATAACGTAATTTTCCTTTATTTAAGGAACCGTTTTTCCATGGTAAAACGTGATATGTAGCCATTAAATTATTTTGCACAAATTAAAGCTACCCCTTTTCCATGGAAAAACCTTATATGTGAGAAATAACGTAATTTTCCTTTATTTAAGGAACCGTTTTTCCATGGTAAAACGTGATATGTAGCCATTAAATTATTTTGCACAAATTAATGCTACCCCTTTTCCATGGAAAAACCTTATATGTGAGAAATAACGTAATTTTCCTTTATTTAAGGAACCGTTTTTCCATGGTAAAACGTGATATGTAGCCATTAAATTATTTTGCACAAATTAAAGCTACCCCTTTTCCATGGAAAAACCTTATATGTGAGAAATAACGTAATTTTCCTTTATTTAAGGAACCGTTTTTCCATGGTAAAACGTGATATGTAGCCATTAAATTATTTTGCACAAATTAAAGCTACCCCTTTTCCATGGAAAAACCTTATATGTGAGAAATAACGTTATTTTCCTTTATTTAAGGAACCGTTTTTCCATGGTAAAACGTGATATGTAGCCATTAAATTATTTTGCACAAATTAAAGCTACCCCTTTTCCATGGAAAAACCTTATATGTGAGAAATAACGTAATTTTCCTTTATTTAAGGAACCGTTTTTCCATGGTAAAACGTGATATGTAGCCATTAAATTATTTTACACAAACTAAAGCTACCCCTTTTCCATGGAAAAACCTTATATGTGAGAAATAACGTAATTTTCCTTTATTTAAGGAACCGTTTTTCCATGGTAAAACGTGATATGTAGCAATTAAATTATTTTGCACAAATTAAAGCTACCCCTTTTCCATGGAAAAACCTTATATGTGAGAAATAACGTAATTTTCCTTTATTTAAGGAACCGTTTTTCCATGGTAAAACGTGATATGTAGCAATTAAATTATTTTGCACAAATTAAAGCTACCCCTTTTCCATGGAAAAACCTTATATGTGAGAAATAACGTAATTTTCCTTTATTTAAGGAATCGTTTTTCCATGGTAAAACGTGATATGTAGCCTGTAAATTATTTTGCACAAATTAAAGCGACCTTTTTTCTATGGAAAAAACTTTATACGTGAGAAATAACGTAATTTTCCTTTATTTAAGGAACCGTGATTCCATGGTAAAACGTGATATGTAGCCATTAAATTATTTTGCACAAATTGAAGCTACCCCTTTTCCATGGAAAAACCTTATATGTGAGAAATAACGTAATTTTCCTTTATTTAAGGAACCGTTTTTCCATGGTAAAACGTGATATGTAGCCATTAAATTATTTTGCACAAATTAAAGCGACCTTTTTTCTATGGAAAAAACTTTATACGTGAGAAATAACGTAATTTTCCTTTATTTAAGGAACCGTTTTTCCATGGTAAAACGTGATATGTAGCCATTAAATTATTTTGCACAAATTAAAGCTACCCCTTTTCCATGGAAAAACCTTATATGTGAGAAATAACGTAATTTTCCTTTATTTAAGGAACCGTTTTTCCATGGTAAAACGTGATATGTAGCCATTAAATTATTTTGCACAAATTAATGCTACCCCTTTTCCATGGAAAAACCTTATATGTGAGAAATAACGTAATTTTCCTTTATTTAAGGAACCGTTTTTCCATGGTAAAACGTGATATGTAGCCATTAAATTATTTTGCACAAATTAAAGCTACCCCTTTTCCATGGAAAAACCTTATATGTGAGAAATAACGTAATTTTCCTTTATTTAAGGAACCGTTTTTCCATGGTAAAACGTGATATGTAGCCATTAAATTATTTTGCACAAATTAAAGCTACCCCTTTTCCATGGAAAAACCTTATATGTGAGAAATAACGTTATTTTCCTTTATTTAAGGAACCGTTTTTCCATGGTAAAACGTGATATGTAGCCATTAAATTATTTTGCACAAATTAAAGCTACCCCTTTTCCATGGAAAAACCTTATATGTGAGAAATAACGTAATTTTCCTTTATTTAAGGAACCGTTTTTCCATGGTAAAACGTGATATGTAGCCATTAAATTATTTTACACAAACTAAAGCTACCCCTTTTCCATGGAAAAACCTTATATGTGAGAAATAACGTAATTTTCCTTTATTTAAGGAACCGTTTTTCCATGGTAAAACGTGATATGTAGCAATTAAATTATTTTGCACAAATTAAAGCTACCCCTTTTCCATGGAAAAACCTTATATGTGAGAAATAACGTAATTTTCCTTTATTTAAGGAACCGTTTTTCCATGGTAAAACGTGATATGTAGCAATTAAATTATTTTGCACAAATTAAAGCTACCCCTTTTCCATGGAAAAACCTTATATGTGAGAAATAACGTAATTTTCCTTTATTTAAGGAATCGTTTTTCCATGGTAAAACGTGATATGTAGCCTGTAAATTATTTTGCACAAATTAAAGCGACCTTTTTTCTATGGAAAAAACTTTATACGTGAGAAATAACGTAATTTTCCTTTATTTAAGGAACCGTTTTTCCATGGTAAAACGTGATATGTAGCCATTAAATTATTTTGCACAAATTGAAGCTACCCCTTTTCCATGGAAAAACCTTATATGTGAGAAATAACGTAATTTTCCTTTATTTAAGGAACCGTTTTTCCATGGTAAAACGTGATATGTAGCCATTAAATTATTTTGCACAAATTAAAGCTACCCCTTTTCCATGGAAAAACCTTATATGTGGGAAACACGTAATTTTCCTTTATTTAAGGAACCGTTTTTCCATGGTAAAACGTGATATGTAGCCATTAAATTATTTTGCACAAATTAAAGCTACCCCTTTTCCATGGAAAAACCTTATATGTGAGAAATAACGTAATTTTCCTTTATTTAAGGAACCGTTTTTCCATGGTAAAACGTGATATGTAGCCATTAAATTATTTTGCACAAATTAAAGCGACCTTTTTTATATGGAAAAAACTTTATACGTGAGAAATAACGTAATTTTCCTTTATTTAAGGAACCGTTTTTCCATGGTAAAACGTGATATGTAGCCATTAAATTATTTTGCACAAATTAAAGCAACCTTTTTTCTATGGAAAAAACTTTATACGTGAGAAATAACGTAATTTTCCTTTATTTAAGGAACCGTTTTTCCATGGTAAAACGTGATATGTAGCCATTAAATTATTTTGCACAAATTAAAGCTACCCCTTTTCCATGGAAAAACCTTATATGTGAGAAATAACGTAATTTTCCTTTATTTAAGGAACCGTTTTTCCATGGTAAAACGTGATATGTAGCCATTAAATTATTTTACACAAACTAAAGCTACCCCTTTTCCATGGAAAAACCTTATATGTGAGAAATAACGTAATTTTCCTTTATTTAAGGAACCGTTTTTCCATGGTAAAACGTGATATGTAGCAATTAAATTATTTTGCACAAATTAAAGCTACCCCTTTTCCATGGAAAAACCTTATATGTGAGAAATAACGTAATTTTCCTTTATTTAAGGAACCGTTTTTCCATGGTAAAACGTAATATGTAGCCATTAAAATATTTTGCACAAATTAAAGCTACCCCTTTTCCATGGAAAAACCTTATATGTGAGAAATAACGTAATTTTCCTTTATTTAAGGAACCGTTTTTCCATGGTAAAACGTGATATGTAGCCATTAAATTATTTTGCACAAATTAAAGCTACCCCTTTTCCATGGAAAAACCTTATATGTGAGAAATAACGTAATTTTCCTTTATTTAAGGAACCGTTTTTCCATGGTAAAACGTGATATGTAGCCATTAAATTATTTTACACAAACTAAAGCTACCCCTTTTCCATGGAAAAACCTTATATGTGAGAAATAACGTAATTTTCCTTTATTTAAGGAACCGTTTTTCCATGGTAAAACGTGATATGTAGCCATTAAATTATTTTGCACAAATTAAAGCTACCCCTTTTCCATGGAAAAACCTTATATGTGAGAAATAACGTAATTTTCCTTTATTTAAGGAACCGTTTTTCCATGGTAAAACGTGATATGTAGCCATTAAATTATTTTGCACAAATTAAAGCGACCTTTTTTCTATGGAAAAAACTTTATACGTGAGAAATAACGTAATTTTCCTTTATTTAAGGAACCGTTTTTCCATGGTAAAACGTGATATGTAGCCATTAAATTATTTTGCACAAATTAAAGCTACCCCTTTTCCATGGAAAAACCTTATATGTGAGAAATAACGTAATTTTCCTTTATTTAAGGAACCGTTTTTCCATGGTAAAACGTGATATGTAGCCATTAAATTATTTTGCACAAATTAATGCTACCCCTTTTCCATGGAAAAACCTTATATGTGAGAAATAACGTAATTTTCCTTTATTTAAGGAACCGTTTTTCCATGGTAAAACGTGATATGTAGCCATTAAATTATTTTGCACAAATTAAAGCTACCCCTTTTCCATGGAAAAACCTTATATGTGATAAATAACGTAATTTTCCTTTATTTAAGGAACCGTTTTTCCATGGTAAAACGTGATATGTAGCCATTAAATTATTTTGCACAAATTAAAGCGACCTTTTTTCTATGGAAAAAACTTTATACGTGAGAAATAACGTGATTTTCCTTTATTTAAGGAACCGTTTTTCCATGGTAAAACGTGATATGTAGCCATTAAATTATTTTGCACAAATTAAAGCTACCCCTTTTCCATGGAAAAACCTTATATGTGAGAAATAACGTTATTTTCCTTTATTTAAGGAACCGTTTTTCCATGGTAAAACGTGATATGTAGCCATTAAATTATTTTGCACAAATTAAAGCGACCTTTTTTCTATTTAAAAAACTTTATAGGTGAGAAATAACGTAATTTTCCTTTATTTAAGGAACCGTTTTTCCATGGTAAAACGTGATATGTAGCCATTAAATTATTTTGCACAAATTAAAGCTACCCCTTTTCCACGGAAAAACCTTATATGTGAGAAATAACGTAATTTTCCTTTATTTAAGGAACCGTTTTTCCATGGTAAAACGTGATATGTAGCCATTAAATTATTTTACACAAACTAAAGCTACCCCTTTTCCATGGAAAAACCTTATATGTGAGAAATAACGTAATTTTCCTTTATTTAAGGAACCGTTTTTCCATGGTAAAACGTGATATGTAGCAATTAAATTATTTTGCACAAATTAAAGCTACCCCTTTTCCATAAAAAACCTTATATGTGAGAAATAACGTAATTTTCCTTTATTTAAGGAACCGTTTTTCCATGGTAAAACGTGATATGTAGCCATTAAAATATTTTGCACAAATTAAAGCTACCCCTTTTTCATGGAAAAACCTTATATGTGAGAAATAACGTAATTTTCCTTTATTTAAGGAACCGTTTTTCCATGGTAAAACGTGATATGTAGCCATTAAATTATTTTGCACAAATTAAAGCGACCTTTTTTCTATGGAAAAAACTTTATACGTGAGAAATAACGTAATTTTCCTTTATTTAAGGAACCGTTTTTCCATGGTAAAACGTGATATGTAGCCATTAAATTATTTTGCACAAATTGAAGCTACCCCTTTTTCATGGAAAAACCTTATATGTGAGAAATAACGTAATTTTCCTTTATTTAAGAAACCGTTTTTCCATGGTAAAACGTGATATGTAGCCATTAAATTATTTTACACAAACTAAAGCTACCCCTTTTCCATGGAAAAACCTTATATGTGAGAAATAACGTAATTTTCCTTTATTTAAGGAACCGTTTTTCCATGGTAAAACGTGATATGTAGCAATTAAATTATTTTGCACTAATTAAAGCTACCCCTTTTCCATGGAAAAACCTTATATGTGAGAAATAACGTAATTTTCCTTTATTTAAGGAACCGTTTTTTAAATGGTAAAACGTGATATGTAGCCATTAAAATATTTTGCACAAATTAAAGCTACCCCTTTTCCATGGAAAAACCTTATATGTGAGAAATAACGTAATTTTCCTTTATTTAAGGAACCGTTTTTCCATGGTAAAACGTGATATGTAGCCATTAAATTATTTTTCACAAATTAAAGCTACCCCTTTTCCATGGAAAAACCTTATATGTGAGAAATAACGTAATTTTCCTTTATTTAAGGAACCGTTTTTCCATGGTAAAACGTGATATGTAGCCATTAAATTATTTTGCACAAATTGAAGCTACCCCTTTTCCATGGAAAAACCTTATATGTGAGAAATAACGTAATTTTCCTTTATTTAAGGAACCGTTTTTCCATGGTAAAACGTGATATGTAGCCATTAAATTATTTTGCACAAATTAAAGCTACCCCTTTTCCATGGAAAAACCTTATATGTGAGAAATAACGTAATTTTCCTTTATTTAAGGAACCGTTTTTCCATGGTAAAACGTGATATGTAGCCATTAAATTATTTTGCTCAAATTAAAGTGACCCCTTTTCCATGGAAAAACCTTATATGTGAGAAATAACGTAATTTTCCTTTATTTAAGGAACCGTTTTTCCATGGTAAAACGTGATATGTAGCCATTAAATTATTTTGCACAAATTAAAGCTACCCCTTTTCCATGGAAAAACCTTATATGTAAGAAATAACGTAATTTTCCTTTATTTAAGGAACCGTTTTTCCATGGTAAAACGTGATATGTAGCCATTAAATTATTTTGCACAAATTAAAGCTACCCCTTTTCCATGGAAAAACCTTATATGTGAGAAATAACGTAATTTTCCTTTATTTAAGGAACCGTTTTTCCATGGTAAAACGTGATATGTAGCCATTAAATTATTTTACACAAACTAAAGCTACCCCTTTTCCATGGAAAAACCTTATATGTGAGAAATAACGTAATTTTCCTTTATTTAAGGAACCGTTTTTCCATGGTAAAACGTGATATGTAGCAATTAAATTATTTTGCACAAATAAAAGCTACCCCTTTTCCATGGAAAAACCTTATATGTGAGAAATAACGTAATTTTCCTTTATTTAAGGAACCGTTTTTCCATGGTAAAACGTAATATGTAGCCATTAAAATATTTTGCACAAATTAAAGCTACCCCTTTTCCATGGAAAAACCTTATATGTGAGAAATAACGTAATTTTCCTTTATTTAAGGAACCGTTTTTCCATGGTAAAACGTGATATGTAGCCTGTAAATTATTTTGCACAAATTAAAGCGACCTTTTTTCTATGGAAAAAACTTTATACGTGAGAAATAACGTAATTTTCCTTTATTTAAGGAACCGTTTTTCCATGGTAAAACGTGATATGTAGCCATTAAATTATTTTGCACAAATTGAAGCTACCCCTTTTCCATGGAAAAACCTTATATGTGAGAAATAACGTAATTTTCCTTTATTTAAGGAACCGTTTTTCCATGGTAAAACGTGATATGTAGCCATTAAATTATTTTGCACAAATTAAAGCGACCTTTTTTCTATGGAAAAAACTTTATACGTGAGAAATAACGTAATTTTCCTTTATTTAAGGAACCGTTTTTCCATGGTAAAACGTGATATGTAGCCATTAAAATATTTTGCACAAATTAAAGCTACCCCTTTTCCATGGAAAAACCTTATATGTGAGAAATAACGTAATTTTCCTTTATTTAGGGAACCGTTTTTCCATGGTAAAACGTGATATGTAGCCATTAAATTATTTTGCACAAATTAGAGCGACCTTTTTTCTATGGAAAAAACTTTATACGTGAGAAATAACGTAATTTTCCTTTATTTAAGGAACCGTTTTTCCATGGTAAAACGTGATATGTAGCCATTAAATTATTTTGCACAAATTAAAGCTACCCCTTTTCCATGGAAAAACCTTATATGTGAGAAATAACGTAATTTTCCTTTATTTAAGGAGCCGTTTTTCCATGGTAAAACGTGATATGTAGCCATTAAATTATTTTGCACAAATTAAAGCTACCCCTTTTCCATGGAAAAACCTTATATGTGAGAAATAACGTAATTTTCCTTTATTTAAGGAACCGTTTTTCCATGGTAAAACGTGATATGTAGCCATTAAATTATTTTGCACAAATTAAAGCTACCCCTTTTCCATGGAAAAACCTTATATGTGAGAAATAACGTAATTTTCCTTTATTTAAGGAACCGTTTTTCCATGGTAAAACGTGATATGTAGCCATTAAAATATTTTGCACAAATTAAAGCTACCCCTTTTCCATGGAAAAACCTTATATGTGAGAAATAACGTAATTTTCCTTTATTTAAGGAACCGTTTTTCCATGGTAAAACGTGATATGTAGCCATTAAATTATTTTGCACAAATTAAAGCGACCTTTTTTCTATGGAAAAAACTTTATACGTGAGAAATAACGTGATTTTCCTTTATTTAAGGAACCGTTTTTCCATGGTAAAACGTGATATGTAGCCATTAAATTATTTTGCACAAATTAAAGCTACCCCTTTTCCATGGAAAAACCTTATATGTGAGAACTAACGTAATTTTCCTTTATTTAAGGAACCGTTTTTCCATGTCAAAACGTGATATGTAGCCATTAAATTATTTTGCACAAATTAAAGCGACCTTTTTTCTATGGAAAAAACTTTATACGTGAGAAATAACGTAATTTTCCTTTATTTAAGGAACCGTTTTTCCATGGTAAAACATGATATGTAGCCATTAAATTATTTTGCACAAATTAAAGCTACCCCTTTTCCATGGAAAAACCTTATATGTGAGAAATAACGTCATTTTCCTTTATTTAAGGAACCGTTTTTCCATGGTAAAACGTGATATGTAGCCATTAAATTATTTTACACAAACTAAAGCTACCCCTTTTCCATGGAAAAACCTTATATGTGAGAAATAACGTAATTTTCCTTTATTTAAGGAACCGTTTTTCCATGGTAAAACGTGATATGTAGCAATTAAATTATTTTGCACAAATTAAAGCTACCCCTTTTCCATGGAAAAACCTTATATGTGAGAAATAACGTAATTTTCCTTTATTTAAGGAACCGTTTTTCCATGGTAAAACGTGATATGTAGATATTAAAATATTTTGCACAAATTAAAGCTACCCCTTTTCCATGGAAAAACCTTATATGTGAGAAATAACGTAATTTTCCTTTATTTAAGGAACCGTTTTTCCATGGTAAAACGTGATATGTAGCCATTAAATTATTTTGCACAAATTAAAGCGATCTTTTTTCTATGGAAAAAACTTTATACGTGAGAAATAACGTAATTTTCCTTTATTTAAGGAACCGTTTTTCCATGGTAAAACGTGATATGTAGCCATTAAATTATTTTGCACAAATTGAAGCTACCCCTTTTCCATGGAAAAACCTTATATGTGAGAAATAACGTAATTTTCCTTTATTTAAGGAACCGTTTTTCCATGGTAAAACGTGATATGTAGCCATTAAATTATTTTGCACAAATTAAAGCGACCTTTTTTCTATGGAAAAAACTTTATACGTGAGAAATAACGTAATTTTCCTTTATTTAAGGAACCGTTTTTCCATGGTAAAACGTGATATGTAGCCATTAAATTATTTTGCACAAATTAAAGCTACCCCTTTTCCATGGAAAAACCTTATATGTGAGAAATAACGTAATTTTCCTTTATTTAAGGAGCCGTTTTTCCATGGTAAAACGTGATATGTAGCCATTAAATTATTTTGCACAAATTAAAGCTACCCCTTTTCCATGGAAAAACCTTATATGTGAGAAATAACGTAATTTTCCTTTATTTAAGGAACCGTTTTTCCATGGTAAAACGTGATATGTAGCCATTAAATTATTTTGCACAAATTAAAGCTACCCCTTTTCCATGGAAAAACCTTATATGTGAGAAATAACGTAATTTTCCTTTATTTAAGGAACCGTTTTTCCATGGTAAAACGTGATATGTAGCCATTAAATTATTTTGCACAAATTAAAGCTACCCCTTTTCCATGGAAAAACCTTATATGTGAGAAATAACGTAATTTTCCTTTATTTAAGGAACCGGTTTTCCATGGTAAAACGTGATATGTAGCCATTAAATTATTTTGCACAAATTAAAGCGACCTTTTTTCTATGGAAAAAACTTTATACGTGAGAAATAACGTAATTTTCCTTCATTTAAGGAACCGTTTTTCAATGGTAAAACGTGATATGTAGCCATTAAATTATTTTGCACAAATTAAAGCTACCCCTTTTCCATGGAAAAACCTTATATGTGAGAAATAACGTAATTTTCCTTTATTTAAGGAACCGTTTTTCCATGGTAAAACGTGACATGTAGCCATTAAATTATTTTACACAAACTAAAGCTACCCCTTTTCCATGGAAAAACCTTATATGTGAGAAATAACGTAATTTTCCTTTATTTAAGGAACCGTTTTTCCATGGTAAAACGTGATATGTAGCCATTAAATTATTTTGCACAAATTAAAGCTACCCCGTTTCCATGGAAAAACCTTATATGTGAGAAATAACTAAATTTTCCTTTATTTAAGGAACCGTTTTTCCATGGTAAAACGTGATATGTAGCCATTAAATTATTTTGCACAAATTAAAGCTACCCCTTTTCCATGGAAAAACCTTATATGTGAGAAATAACGTAATTTTCCTTTATTTAAGGAACCGTTTTTCCATGGTAAAACGTGATATGTGGCCATTAAATTATTTTGCACAAATTAAAGCTACCCCTTTTCCATGGAAAAACCTTATATGTGAGAAATAACGTAATTTTCCTTTATTTAAGGAACCGTTTTTCCATGGTAAAACGTGATATGTAGCCATTAAATTATTTTGCACAAATTAAAGCGACCTTTTTTCTATGGAAAAAACTTTATACGTGAGAAATAACGTAATTTTCCTTCATTTAAGGAACCGTTTTTCCATGGTAAAACGTGATATGTAGCCATTAAATTATTTTGCACAAATTAAAGCTACCCCTTTTCCATGGAAAAACCTTATATGTGAGAAATAACGTAATTTTCCTTTATTTAAGGAACCGTTTTTCCATGGTAAAACGTGACATGTAGCCATTAAATTATTTTACACAAACTAAAGCTACCCCTTTTCCATGGAAAAACCTTATATGTGAGAAATAACGTAATTTTCCTTTATTTAAGGAACCGTTTTTCCATGGTAAAACGTGATATGTAGCCATTAAATTATTTTGCACAAATTAAAGCTACCCCGTTTCCATGGAAAAACCTTATATGTGAGAAATAACTAAATTTTCCTTTATTTAAGGAACCGTTTTTCCATGGTAAAACGTGATATGTAGCCATTAAATTATTTTGCACAAATTAAAGCTACCCCTTTTCCATGGAAAAACCTTATATGTGAGAAATAACGTAATTTTCCTTTATTTAAGGAACCGTTTTTCCATGGTAAAACGTGATATGTGGCCATTAAATTATTTTGCACAAATTAAAGCTACCCCTTTTCCATGGAAAAACCTTATATGTGAGAAATAACGTAATTTTCCTTTATTTAAGGAACCGTTTTTCCATGGTAAAACGTGATATGTAGCCATTAAATTATTTTGCACAAATTAAAGCGACCTTTTTTCTATGGAAAAAACTTTATACGTGAGAAATAACGTAATTTTCCTTCATTTAAGGAACCGTTTTTCCATGGTAAAACGTGATATGTAGCCATTAAATTATTTTGCACAAATTAAAGCTACCCCTTTTCCATGGAAAAACCTTATATGTGAGAAATAACGTAATTTTCCTTTATTTAAGGAACCGTTTTTCCATGGTAAAACGTGACATGTAGCCATTAAATTATTTTACACAAACTAAAGCTACCCCTTTTCCATGGAAAAACCTTATATGTGAGAAATAACGTAATTTTCCTTTATTTAAGGAACCGTTTTTCCATGGTAAAACGTGATATGTAGCCATTAAATTATTTTGCACAAATTAAAGCTACCCCTTTTCCATGGAAAAACCTTATATGTGAGAAACACGTAATTTTCCTTTATTTAAGGAACCGTTTTTCCATGGTAAAACGTGATATGTAGCCATTAAATTATTTTGCACAAATTTAAGCTACCCCTTTTCCATAAAAAACCTTATATGTGAGAAATAACGTAATTTTCCTTTATTTAAGGAACCGTTTTTCCATGGTAAAACGTGATATGTAGCCATTAAATTATTTTGCACAAATTAAAGCTACCCCTTTTCCATGGAAAAACCTTATATGTGAGAAATAACGTAATTTTCCTTTATTTAAGGAACCGTTTTTCCATGGTAAAACGTGATATGTAGCCATTAAATTATTTTGCACAAATTAAAGCTACCCCTTTTCCATGGAAAAACCTTATATGTGAGAAATAACGTAATTTTCCTTTATTTAAGGAACCGTTTTTCCATGGTAAAACGTGATATGTAGCCATTAAATTATTTTGCACAAATTAAAGCTACCACTTTTCCATGGAAAAACCTTATATGTGAGAAATAACGTAATTTTCCTTTATTTAAGGAACCGTTTTTCCATGGTAAAACGTGATATGTAGCCATTAAATTATTTTGCACAAATTAAAGCGACCTTTTTTCTATGGAAAAAACTTTATACGTGAGAAATAACGTAATTTTCCTTCATTTAAGGAACCGTTTTTCCATGGTAAAACGTGATATGTAGCCATTAAATTATTTTGCACAAATTAAAGCTACCCCTTTTCCATGGAAAAACCTTATATGTGAGAAATAACGTAATTTTCCTTTATTTAAGGAACCGTTTTTCCATGGTAAAACGTGATATGTAGCCATTAAATTATTTTACACAAACTAAAGCTACCCCTTTTCCATGGAAAAACCTTATATGTGAGAAATAACGTAATTTTCCTTTATTTAAGGAACCGTTTTTCCATGGTAAAACGTGATATGTAGCAATTAAATTATTTTGCACAAATTAAAGCTACCCCTTTTCCATGGAAAAACCTTATATGTGAGAAATAACGTAATTTTCCTTTATTTAAGGAACCGTTTTTCCATGGTAAAACGTGATATGTAGCCATTAAAATATTTTGCACAAATTAAAGCTACCCCTTTTCCATGGAAAAACCTTATATGTGAGAAATAACGTAATTTTCCTTTATTTAAGGAACCGTTTTTCCATGGTAAAACGTGATATGTAGCCATTAAATTATTTTGCACAAATTAAAGCTACCACTTTTCCATGGAAAAACCTTATATGTGAGAAATAACGTAATTTTCCTTTATTTAAGGAACCGTTTTTCCATGGTAAAACGTGATATGTAGCCATTAAATTATTTTGCACAAATTAACGCGACCTTTTTTCTATGGAAAAAACTTTATACGTGAGAAATAACGTAATTTTCCTTCATTTAAGGAACCGTTTTTCCATGGTAAAACGTGATATGTAGCCATTAAATTATTTTGCACAAATTAAAGCTACCCCTTTTCCATGGAAAAACCTTATTTGTGAGAAATAACGTAATTTTCCTTTATTTAAGGAACCGTTTTTCCATGGTAAAACGTGATATGTAGCCATTAAATTATTTTACACAAACTAAAGCTACCCCTTTTCCATGGAAAAACCTTATATGTGAGAAATAACGTAATTTTCCTTTATTTAAGGAACCGTTTTTCCATGGTAAAACGTGATATGTAGCCATTAAATTATTTTGCACAAATTAAAGCTACCCCTTTTCCATGGAAAAACCTTATATGTGAGAAATAACGTAATTTTCCTTTATTTAAGGAACCGTTTTTCCATGGTAAAACGTGATATGTAGCCATTAAAATATTTTGCACAAATTAAAGCTACCCCTTTTCCATGGAAAAACCTTATATGTGAGAAATAACGTAATTTTCCTTTATTTAAGGAACCGTTTTTCCATGGTAAAACGTGATATGTAGCCATTAAATTATTTTGCACAAATTAAAGCGATCTTTTTTCTATGGAAAAAACTTTATACGTGAGAAATAACGTAATTTTCCTTTATTTAAGGAACCGTTTTTCCATGGTAAAACGTGATATGTAGCCATTAAATTATTTTGCACAAATTGAAGCTACCCCTTTTCCATGGAAAAACCTTATATGTGAGAAATAACGTAATTTTCCTTTATTTAGGGAACCGTTTTTCCATGGTAAAACGTGATATGTAGCCATTAAATTATTTTGCACAAATTAAAGCGACCTTTTTTCTATGGAAAAAACTTTATACGTGAGAAATAACGTAATTTTCCTTTATTTAAGGAACCGTTTTTCCATGGTAAAACGTGATATGTAGCCATTAAATTATTTTGCACAAATTAAAGCTACCCCTTTTCCATGGAAAAACCTTATATGTGAGAAATAACGTAATTTTCCTTTATTTAAGGAACCGTTTTTCCATGGTAAAACGTGATATGTAGCCATTAAATTATTTTGCACAAATTAAAGCTACCCCTTTTCCATGGAAAAACCTTATATGTGAGAAATAACGTAATTTTCCTTTATTTAAGGAACCGTTTTTCCATGGTAAAACGTGATATGTAGCCATTAAATTATTTTGCACAAATTAAAGCTACCCCTTTTCCATGGAAAAACCTTATATGTGAGAAATAACGTAATTTTCCTTTATTTAAGGAACCGTTTTTCCATGGTAAAACGTGATATGTAGCCATTAAATTATTTTGCACAAATTAAAGCGACCTTTTTTCTATGGAAAAAACTTTATACGTGAGAAATAACGTAATTTTCCTTCATTTAAGGAACCGTTTTTCAATGGTAAAACGTGATATGTAGCCATTAAATTATTTTGCACAAATTAAAGCTACCCCTTTTCCATGGAAAAACCTTATATGTGAGAAATAACGTAATTTTCCTTTATTTAAGGAACCGTTTTTCCATGGTAAAACGTGACATGTAGCCATTAAATTATTTTACACAAACTAAAGCTACCCCGTTTCCATGGAAAAACCTTATATGTGAGAAATAACTAAATTTTCCTTTATTTAAGGAACCGTTTTTCCATGGTAAAACGTGATATGTAGCCATTAAATTATTTTGCACAAATTAAAGCTACCCCTTTTCCATGGAAAAACCTTATATGTGAGAAATAACGTAATTTTCCTTTATTTAAGGAACCGTTTTTCCATGGTAAAACGTGATATGTGGCCATTAAATTATTTTGCACAAATTAAAGCTACCCCTTTTCCATGGAAAAACCTTATATGTGAGAAATAACGTAATTTTCCTTTATTTAAGGAACCGTTTTTCCATGGTAAAACGTGATATGTAGCCATTAAATTATTTTGCACAAATTAAAGCGACCTTTTTTCTATGGAAAAAACTTTATACGTGAGAAATAACGTAATTTTCCTTCATTTAAGGAACCGTTTTTCCATGGTAAAACGTGATATGTAGCCATTAAATTATTTTGCACAAATTAAAGCTACCCCTTTTCCATGGAAAAACCTTATATGTGAGAAATAACGTAATTTTCCTTTATTTAAGGAGCCGTTTTTCCATGGTAAAACGTGACATGTAGCCATTAAATTATTTTACACAAACTAAAGCTACCCCTTTTCCATGGAAAAACCTTATATGTGAGAAATAACGTAATTTTCCTTTATTTAAGGAACCGTTTTTCCATGGTAAAACGTGATATTTAGCCATTAAATTATTTTGCACAAATTAAAGCTACCCCTTTTCCATGGAAAAACCTTATATGTGAGAAACACGTAATTTTCCTTTATTTAAGGAACCGTTTTTCCATGGTAAAACGTGATATGTAGCCATTAAATTATTTTGCACAAATTTAAGCTACCCCTTTTCCATAAAAAACCTTATATGTGAGAAATAACGTAATTTTCCTTTATTTAAGGAACCGTTTTTCCATGGTAAAACGTGATATGTAGCCATTAAATTATTTTGCACAAATTAAAGCTACCCCTTTTCCATGGAAAAACCTTATATGTGAGAAATAACGTAATTTTCCTTTATTTAAGGAACCGTTTTTCCATGGTAAAACGTGATATGTAGCCATTAAATTATTTTGCACAAATTAAAGCTACCCCTTTTCCATGGAAAAACCTTATATGTGAGAAATAACGTAATTTTCCTTTATTTAAGGAACCGTTTTTCCATGGTAAAACGTGATATGTAGCCATTAAATTATTTTGCACAAATTAAAGCTACCCCTTTTCCATGGAAAAACCTTATATGTGAGAAATAACGTAATTTTCCTTTATTTAAGGAACCGTTTTTCCATGGTAAAACGTGATATGTAGCCATTAAATTATTTTGCACAAATTAAAGCTACCACTTTTCCATGGAAAAACCTTATATGTGAGAAATAACGTAATTTTCCTTTATTTAAGGAACCGTTTTTCCATGGTAAAACGTGATATGTAGCCATTAAATTATTTTGCACAAATTAAAGCGACCTTTTTTCTATGGAAAAAACTTTATACGTGAGAAATAACGTAATTTTCCTTCATTTAAGGAACCGTTTTTCCATGGTAAAACATGATATGTAGCCATTAAATTATTTTGCACAAATTAAAGCTACCCCTTTTCCATGGAAAAACCTTATATGTGAGAAATAACGTAATTTTCCTTTATTTAAGGAACCGTTTTTCCATGGTAAAACGTGACATGTAGCCATTAAATTATTTTACACAAACTAAAGCTACCCCTTTTCCATGGAAAAACCTTATATGTGAGAAATAACGTAATTTTCCTTTATTTAAGGAACCGTTTTTCCATGGTAAAACGTGATATGTAGCATTAAATTATTTTGCACAAATTAAAGCTACCCCTTTTCCATGGAAAAACCTTATATGTGAGAAATAACGTAATTTTCCTTTATTTAAGGAACCGTTTTTCCATGGTAAAACGTGATATGTAGCCATTAAATTATTTTTCACAAATTAAAGCTACCCCTTTTCCATGGAAAAACCTTATATGTGAGAAATAACGTAATTTTCCTTTATTTAAGGAACCGTTTTTCCATGGTAAAACGTGATATGTAGCCATTAAATTATTTTACACAAACTAAAGCTACCCCTTTTCCATGGAAAAACCTTATATGTGAGAAATAACGTAATTTTCCTTTATTTAAGGAACCGTTTTTCCATGGTAAAACGTGATATGTAGCCATTAAATTATTTTGCACAAATTAAAGCTACCCCTTTTCCATGGAAAAACCTTATATGTGAGAAATAACGTAATTTTCCTTTATTTAAGGAACCGTTTTTCCATGGTAAAACGTGATATGTAGCCATTAAATTATTTTGCACAAATTAAAGCGACCTTTTTTCTATGGAAAAAACTTTATACGTGAGAAATAACGTGATTTTCCTTTATTTAAGGAACCGTTTTTCCATGGTAAAACGTGATATGTAGCCATTAAATTATTTTGCACAAATTAAAGCTACCCCTTTTCATGGAAAAACCTTATATGTGAGAAATAACGTAATTTTCCTTTATTTAAGGAACCGTTTTTCCATGGTAAAACGTGATATGTAGCCTTTAAATTATTTTGCACAAATTAAAGCGACCTTTTTTCTATGGAAAAAACTTTATACGTGAGAAATAACGTAATTTTCCTTTATTTAAGGAACCGTTTTTCCATGGTAAAACGTGATATGTAGCCATTAAATTATTTTGCACAAATTAAAGCTACCCCTTTTCCATGGAAAAACCTTATATGTGAGAAATAACGTAATTTTCCTTTATTTAAGGAACCGTTTTTCCATGGTAAAACGTGATATGTAGCCATTAAATTATTTTACACAAACTAAAGCTACCCCTTTTCCATGGAAAAACCTTATATGTGAGAAATAACGTAATTTTCCTTTATTTAAGGAACCGTTTTTCCATGGTAAAACGTGATATGTAGCCATTAAATTATTTTGCACAAATTAAAGCTACCCCTTTTCCATGGAAAAACCTTATATGTGATAAATAACGTAATTTTCCTTTATTTAAGGAACCGTTTTTCCATGGTAAAACGTGATATGTAGCCATTAAAATATTTTGCACAAATTAAAGCTCCCCCTTTTCCATGGAAAAACCTTATATGTGAGAAATAACGTAATTTTCCTTTATTTAAGGAACCGTTTTTCCATGGTAAAACGTGATATGTAGCCATTAAATTATTTTGCACAAATTAAAGCTACCCCTTTTCCATGGAAAAACCTTATATGTGAGAAATAACGTAATTTTCCTTTATTTAAGGAACCGTTTTTCCATGGTAAAACGTGATATGTAGCCATTAAATTATTTTGCACAAATTAAAGCTACCCCTTTTCCATGGAAAAACCTTATATGTGAGAAATAACGTAATTTTCCTTTATTTAAGGAACCGTTTTTCCATGGTAAAACGTGATATGTAGCCATTAAATTATTTTGCACAAATTAAAGCTACCCCTTTTCCATGGAAAAACCTTATATGTGAGAAATAACGTAATTTTCCTTTATTTAAGGAACCGTTTTTCCATGGTAAAACGTGATATGTAGCCATTAAATTATTTTGCACAAATTAAAGCTACCCCTTTTCCATGGAAAAACCTTATATGTGAGAAATAACGTAATTTTCCTTTATTTAAGGAACCGTTTTTCCATGGTAAAACGTGATATGTAGCCATTAAATTATTTTGCACAAATTAAAGCGACCTTTTTTCTATGGAAAAAACTTTATACGTGAGAAATAACGTAATTTTCCTTCATTTAAGGAACCGTTTTTCCATGGTAAAACGTGATATGTAGCCATTAAATTATTTTGCACAAATTAAAGCTACCCCTTTTCCATGGAAAAACCTTATATGTGAGAAATAACGTAATTTTCCTTTATTTAAGGAACCGTTTTTCCATGGTAAAACGTGACATGTAGCCATTAAATTATTTTACACAAACTAAAGCTACCCCTTTTCCATGGAAAAACCTTATATGTGAGAAATAACGTAATTTTCCTTTATTTAAGGAACCGTTTTTCCATGGTAAAACGTGATATGTAGCCATTAAATTATTTTGCACAAATTAAAGCTACCCCTTTTCCATGGAAAAACCTTATATGTGAGAAATAACGTAATTTTCCTTTATTTAAGGAACCGTTTTTCCATGGTAAAACGTGATATGTAGCCATTAAATTATTTTGCACAAATTAAAGCTACCCCTTTTCCATGGAAAAACCTTATATGTGAGAAATAACGTAATTTTCCTTTATTTAAGGAACCGTTTTTCCATGGTAAAACGTGATATGTAGCCATTAAATTATTTTGCACAAATTAAAGCTACCCCTTTTCCATGGAAAAACCTTATATGTGAGAAATAACGTAATTTTCCTTTATTTAAGGAACCGTTTTTCCATGGTAAAACGTGATATGTAGCCATTAAATTATTTTTCACAAATTAAAGCTACCCCTTTTCCATGGAAAAACCTTATATGTGAGAAATAACGTAATTTTCCTTTATTTAAGGAACCGTTTTTCCATGGTAAAACGTGATATGTAGCCATTAAATTATTTTACACAAACTAAAGCTACCCCTTTTCCATGGAAAAACCTTATATGTGAGAAATAACGTAATTTTCCTTTATTTAAGGAACCGTTTTTCCATGGTAAAACGTGATATGTAGCCATTAAATTATTTTGCACAAATTAAAGCTACCCCTTTTCCATGGAAAAACCTTATATGTGAGAAATAACGTAATTTTCCTTTATTTAAGGAACCGTTTTTCCATGGTAAAACGTGATATGTAGCCATTAAATTATTTTGCACAAATTAAAGCGACCTTTTTTCTATGGAAAAAACTTTATACGTGAGAAATAACGTGATTTTCCTTTATTTAAGGAACCGTTTTTCCATGGTAAAACGTGATATGTAGCCATTAAATTATTTTGCACAAATTAAAGCTACCCCTTTTCATGGAAAAACCTTATATGTGAGAAATAACGTAATTTTCCTTTATTTAAGGAACCGTTTTTCCATGGTAAAACGTGATATGTAGCCATTAAATTATTTTGCACAAATTAAAGCGACCTTTTTTCTATGGAAAAAACTTTATACGTGAGAAATAACGTAATTTTCCTTTATTTAAGAACCGTTTTTCCATGGTAAAACGTGATATGTAGCCATTAAATTATTTTGCACAAATTAAAGCTACCCCTTTTCCATGGAAAAACCTTATATGTGAGAAATAACGTAATTTTCCTTTATTTAAGGAACCGTTTTTCCATGGTAAAACGTGATATGTAGCCATTAAATTATTTTACACAAACTAAAGCTACCCCTTTTCCATGGAAAAACCTTATATGTGAGAAATAACGTAATTTTCCTTTATTTAAGGAACCGTTTTTCCATGGTAAAACGTGATATGTAGCCATTAAATTATTTTGCACAAATTAAAGCTACCCCTTTTCCATGGAAAAACCTTATATGTGAGAAATAACGTAATTTTCCTTTATTTAAGGAACCGTTTTTCCATGGTAAAACGTGATATGTAGCCATTAAAATATTTTGCACAAATTAAAGCTCCCCCTTTTCCATGGAAAAACCTTATATGTGAGAAATAACGTAATTTTCCTTTATTTAAGGAACCGTTTTTCCATGGTAAAACGTGATATGTAGCCATTAAATTATTTTGCACAAATTAAAGCTACCCCTTTTCCATGGAAAAACCTTATATGTGAGAAATAACGTAATTTTCCTTTATTTAAGGAACCGTTTTTCCATGGTAAAACGTGATATGTAGCCATTAAATTATTTTGCACAAATTAAAGCTACCCCTTTTCCATGGAAAAACCTTATATGTGAGAAATAACGTAATTTTCCTTTATTTAAGGAACCGTTTTTCCATGGTAAAACGTGATATGTAGCCATTAAATTATTTTGCACAAATTAAAGCTACCCCTTTTCCATGGAAAAACCTTATATGTGAGAAATAACGTAATTTTCCTTTATTTAAGGAACCGTTTTTCCATGGTAAAACGTGATATGTAGCCATTAAATTATTTTGCACAAATTAAAGCTACCCCTTTTCCATGGAAAAACCTTATATGTGAGAAATAACGTAATTTTCCTTTATTTAAGGAACCGTTTTTCCATGGTAAAACGTGATATGTAGCCATTAAATTATTTTGCACAAATTAAAGCTACCCCTTTTCCATGGAAAAACCTTATATGTGAGAAATAACGTAATTTTCCTTTATTTAAGGAACCGTTTTTCCATGGTAAAACGTGATATGTAGCCATTAAATTATTTTGCACAAATTAAAGCTACCCCTTTTCCATGGAAAAACCTTATATGTGAGAAATAACGTAATTTTCCTTTATTTAAGGAACCGTTTTTCCATGGTAAAACGTGATATGTAGCCATTAAATTATTTTGCACAAATTAAAGCTACCCCTTTTCCATGGAAAAACCTTATATGTGAGAAATAACGTAATTTTCCTTTATTTAAGGAACCGTTTTTCCATGGTAAAACGTGATATGTAGCCATTAAATTATTTTGCACAAATTAAAGCTACCCCTTTTCCATGGAAAAACCTTATATGTGAGAAATAACGTAATTTTCCTTTATTTAAGGAACCGTTTTTCCATGGTAAAACGTGATATGTAGCCATTAAATTATTTTGCACAAATTAAAGCGACCTTTTTTCTATGGAAAAAACTTTATACGTGAGAAATAACGTGATTTTCCTTTATTTAAGGAACCGTTTTTCCATGGTAAAACGTGATATGTAGCCATTAAATTATTTTGCACAAATTAAAGCTACCCCTTTTCCATGGAAAAACCTTATATGTGAGAAATAACGTAATTTTCCTTTATTTAAGGAACCGTTTTTCCATGGTAAAACGTGATATGTAGCCATTAAATTATTTTGCACAAATTAAAGCGACCTTTTTTCTATGGAAAAAACTTTATACGTGAGAAATAACGTAATTTTCCTTTATTTAAGGAACCGTTTTTCCATGGTAAAACGTGATATGTAGCCATTAAATTATTTTGCACAAATTAAAGCTACCCCTTTTCCATGGAAAAACCTTATATGTGAGAAATAACGTAATTTTCCTTTATTTAAGGAACCGTTTTTCCATGGTAAAACGTGATATGTAGCCATTAAATTATTTTACACAAACTAAAGCTACCCCTTTTCCATGGAAAAACCTTATATGTGAGAAATAACGTAATTTTCCTTTATTTAAGGAACCGTTTTTCCATGGTAAAACGTGATATGTAGCCATTAAATTATTTTGCACAAATTAAAGCTACCCCTTTTCCATGGAAAAACCTTATATGTGAGAAATAACGTAATTTTCCTTTATTTAAGGAACCGTTTTTCCATGGTAAAACGTGATATGTAGCCATTAAAATATTTTGCACAAATTAAAGCTCCCCCTTTTCCATGGAAAAACCTTATATGTGAGAAATAACGTAATTTTCCTTTATTTAAGGAACCGTTTTTCCATGGTAAAACGTGATATGTAGCCATTAAATTATTTTGCACAAATTAAAGCTACCCCTTTTCCATGGAAAAACCTTATATGTGAGAACTAACGTAATTTTCCTTTATTTAAGGAACCGTTTTTCCATGGTAAAACGTGATATGTAGCCATTAAATTATTTTGCACAAATTAAAGCGACCTTTTTTCTATGGAAAAAACTTTATACGTGAGAAATAACGTAATTTTCCTTTATTTAAGGAACCGTTTTTCCATGGTAAAACATGATATGTAGCCATTAAATTATTTTGCACAAATTAAAGCTACCCCTTTTCCATGGAAAAACCTTATATGTGAGAAATAACGTAATTTTCCTTTATTTAAGGAACCGTTTTTCCATGGTAAAACTTGATATGTAGCCATTAAATTATTTTGCACAAATTAAAGCTACCCCTTTTCCATGGAAAAACCTTATATGTGAGAAATAACGTAATTTTCCTTTATTTAAGGAACCGTTTTTCCATGGTAAAACGTGATATGTAGCCATTAAATTATTTTGCACAAATTAAAGCTACCCCTTTTCCATGGAAAAACCTTATATGTGAGAAATAACGTAATTTTCCTTTATTTAAGGAACCGTTTTTCCATGGTAAAACGTGATATGTAGCCATTAAATTATTTTGCACAAATTAAAGCTACCCCTTTTCCATGGAAAAACCTTATATGTGAGAAATAACGTAATTTTCCTTTATTTAAGGAACCGTTTTTCCATGGTAAAACGTGATATGTAGCCATTAAATTATTTTGCACAAATTAAAGCGACCTTTTTTCTATGGAAAAAACTTTATACGTGAGAAATAACGTGATTTTCCTTTATTTAAGGAACCGTTTTTCCATGGTAAAACGTGATATGTAGCCATTAAATTATTTTGCACAAATTAAAGCTACCCCTTTTCCATGGAAAAACCTTATATGTGAGAAATAACGTAATTTTCCTTTATTTAAGGAACCGTTTTTCCATGGTAAAACGTGATATGTAGCCATTAAATTATTTTGCACAAATTAAAGCGACCTTTTTTCTATGGAAAAAACTTTATACGTGAGAAATAACGTAATTTTCCTTTATTTAAGGAACCGTTTTTCCATGGTAAAACGTGATATGTAGCCATTAAATTATTTTGCACAAATTAAAGCGACCTTTTTTCTATGGAAAAAACTTTATACGTGAGAAATAACGTAATTTTCCTTTATTTAAGGAACCGTTTTTCCATGGTAAAACGTGATATGTAGCCATTAAATTATTTTACACAAACTAAAGCTACCCCTTTTCCATGGAAAAACCTTATATGTGAGAAATAACGTAATTTTCCTTTATTTAAGGAACCGTTTTTCCATGGTAAAACGTGATATGTAGCCATTAAATTAATTTGCACAAATTAAAGCTACCCCTTTTCCATGGAAAAACCTTATATGTGAGAAATAACGTAATTTTCCTTTATTTAAGGAACCGTTTTTCCATGGTAAAACGTGATATGTAGCCATTAAATTATTTTGCACAAATTAAAGCGACCTTTTTTCTATGGAAAAAACTTTATACGTGAGAAATAACGTGATTTTCCTTTATTTAAGGAACCGTTTTTCCATGGTAAAACGTGATATGTAGCCATTAAATTATTTTGCACAAATTAAAGCTACCCCTTTTCATGGAAAAACCTTATATGTGAGAAATAACGTAATTTTCCTTTATTTAAGGAACCGTTTTTCCATGGTAAAACGTGATATGTAGCAATTAAATTATTTTGCACAAATTAAAGCTACCCCTTTTCCATGGAAAAACCTTATATGTGAGAAATAACGTAATTTTCCTTTATTTAAGGAACCGTTTTTCCATGGTAAAACGTGATATGTAGCCATTAAAATATTTTGCACAAATTAAAGCTCCCCCTTTTCCATGGAAAAACCTTATATGTGAGAAATAACGTAATTTTCCTTCATTTAAGGAACCGTTTTTCCATGGTAAAACGTGATATGTAGCCATTAAATTATTTTGCACAAATTAAAGCGACCTTTTTTCTATGGAAAAAACTTTATACGTGAGAAATAACGTAATTTTCCTTTATTTAAGGAACCGTTTTTCCATGGTAAAACGTGATATGTAGCCATTAAATTATTTTGCACAAATTGAAGCTACCCCTTTTCCATGGAAAAACCTTATATGTGAGAAATAACGTAATTTTCCTTTATTTAAGGAACCGTTTTTCCATGGTAAAACGTGATATGTAGCCATTATATTATTTTGCACAAATTAAAGCGACCTTTTTTCTATGGAAAAAACTTTATACGTGAGAAATAACGTAATTTTCCTTTATTTAAGGAACCGTTTTTCCATGGTAAAACGTGATATGTAGCCATTAAATTATTTTGCACAAATTAAAGCGACCTTTTTTCTATGTAAAAAACTTTATACGTGAGAAATAACGTAATTTTCCTTTATTTAAGGAACCGTTTTTCCATGGTAAAACGTGATATGTAGCCATTAAATTATTTTGCACAAATTAAAGCTACCCCTTTTCCATGGAAAAACCTTATATGTGAGAAATAACGTAATTTTCCTTTATTTAATTAACCGTTTTTCCATGGTAAAACGTGATATGTAGCCATTAAATTATTTTGCACAAATTAAAGCTACCCCTTTTCATGGAAAAACCTTATATGTGAGAAATAACGTAATTTTCCTTTATTTAAGGAACCGTTTTTCCATGGTAAAAAGTGATATGTAGCAATTAAATTATTTTGCACAAATTAAAGCTACCCCTTTCCCATGGAAAAACCTTATATGTGAGAAATAACGTAATTTTCCTTTATTTAAGGAACCGTTTTTCCATGGTAAAACGTGATATGTAGCCATTAAAATATTTTGCACAAATTAAAGCTCCCCCTTTTCCATGGAAAAACCTTATATGTGAGAAATAACGTAATTTTCCTTCATTTAAGGAACCGTTTTTCCATGGTAAAACGTGATATGTAGCCATTAAATTATTTTGCACAAATTAAAGCGACCTTTTTTCTATGGAAAAAACTTTATACGTGAGAAATAACGTAATTTTCCTTTATTTAAGGAACCGTTTTTCCATGGTAAAACGTGATATGTAGCCATTAAATTATTTTGCACAAATTGAAGCTACCCCTTTTCCATGGAAAAACCTTATATGTGAGAAATAACGTAATTTTCCTTTATTTAAGGAACCGTTTTTCCATGGTAAAACGTGATATGTAGCCATTAAATTATTTTGCACAAATTAAAGCGACCTTTTTTCTATGGAAAAAACTTTATACGTGAGAAATAACGTAATTTTCCTTTATTTAAGGAACCGTTTTTCCATGGTAAAACGTGATATGTAGCCATTAAATTATTTTGCACAAATTAAAGCGACCTTTTTTCTATGTAAAAAACTTTATACGTGAGAAATAACGTAATTTTCCTTTATTTAAGGAACCGTTTTTCCATGGTAAAACGTGATATGTAGCCATTAAATTATTTTGCACAAATTAAAGCTACCCCTTTTCCATGGAAAAACCTTATATGTGAGAAATAACGTAATTTTCCTTTATTTAAGGAACCGTTTTTCCATGGTAAAACGTGATATGTAGCCATTAAATTATTTTGCACAAATTAAAGCTACCCCTTTTCCATGGAAAAACCTTATATGTGAGAAATAACGTAATTTTCCTTTATTTAAGGAACCGTTTTTCCATGGTAAAACGTGATATGTAGCCATTAAATTATTTTGCACAAATTAAAGCTACCCCTTTTCCATGGAAAAACCTTATATGTGAGAAATAACGTAATTTTCCTTTATTTAAGGAACCGTTTTTCCATGGTAAAACGTGATATGTAGCCATTAAATTATTTTGCACAAATTAAAGCTACCCCTTTTCCATGGAAAAACCTTATATGTGAGAAATAACGTAATTTTCCTTTATTTAAGGAACCGTTTTTCCATGGTAAAACGTGATATGTAGCCATTAAATTATTTTGCACAAATTAAAGCTACCCCTTTTCCATGGAAAAACCTTATATGTGAGAAATAACGTAATTTTCCTTTATTTAAGGAACCGTTTTTCCATGGTAAAACGTGATATGTAGCCATTAAATTATTTTGCACAAATTAAAGCTACCCCTTTTCCATGGAAAAACCTTATATGTGAGAAATAACGTAATTTTCCTTTATTTAAGGAACCGTTTTTCCATGGTAAAACGTGATATGTAGCCATTAAATTATTTTGCACAAATTAAAGCGACCTTTTTTCTATGGAAAAAACTTTATACGTGAGAAATAACGTGATTTTCCTTTATTTAAGGAACCGTTTTTCCATGGTAAAACGTGATATGTAGCCATTAAATTATTTTGCACAAATTAAAGCTACCCCTTTTCCATGGAAAAACCTTATATGTGAGAAATAACGTAATTTTCCTTTATTTAAGGAACCGTTTTTCCATGGTAAAACGTGATATGTAGCCATTAAATTATTTTGCACAAATTAAAGCGACCTTTTTTCTATGGAAAAAACTTTATACGTGAGAAATAACGTAATTTTCCTTTATTTAAGGAACCGTTTTTCCATGGTAAAACGTGATATGTAGCCATTAAATTATTTTGCACAAATTAAAGCGACCTTTTTTCTATGGAAAAAACTTTATACGTGAGAAATAACGTAATTTTCCTTTATTTAAGGAACCGTTTTTCCATGGTAAAACGTGATATGTAGCCATTAAATTATTTTGCACAAATTAAAGCGACCTTTTTTCTATGTAAAAAACTTTATACGTGAGAAATAACGTAATTTTCCTTTATTTAAGGAACCGTTTTTCCATGGTAAAACGTGATATGTAGCCATTAAATTATTTTGCACAAATTAAAGCTACCCCTTTTCCATGGAAAAACCTTATATGTGAGAAATAACGTAATTTTCCTTTATTTAAGGAACCGTTTTTCCATGGTAAAACGTGATATGTAGCCATTAAATTATTTTGCACAAATTAAAGCTACCCCTTTTCCATGGAAAAACCTTATATGTGAGAAATAACGTAATTTTCCTTTATTTAAGGAACCGTTTTTCCATGGTAAAACGTGATATGTAGCCATTAAATTATTTTGCACAAATTAAAGCTACCCCTTTTCCATGGAAAAACCTTATATGTGAGAAATAACGTAATTTTCCTTTATTTAAGGAACCGTTTTTCCATGGTAAAACGTGATATGTAGCCATTAAATTATTTTGCACAAATTAAAGCTACCCCTTTTCCATGGAAAAACCTTATATGTGAGAAATAACGTAATTTTCCTTTATTTAAGGAACCGTTTTTCCATGGTAAAACGTGATATGTAGCCATTAAATTATTTTGCACAAATTAAAGCTACCCCTTTTCCATGGAAAAACCTTATATGTGAGAAATAACGTAATTTTCCTTTATTTAAGGAACCGTTTTTCCATGGTAAAACGTGATATGTAGCCATTAAATTATTTTGCACAAATTAAAGCTACCCCTTTTCCATGGAAAAACCTTATATGTGAGAAATAACGTAATTTTCCTTTATTTAAGGAACCGTTTTTCCATGGTAAAACGTGATATGTAGCCATTAAATTATTTTGCACAAATTAAAGCGACCTTTTTTCTATGGAAAAAACTTTATACGTGAGAAATAACGTGATTTTCCTTTATTTAAGGAACCGTTTTTCCATGGTAAAACGTGATATGTAGCCATTAAATTATTTTGCACAAATTAAAGCTACCCCTTTTCCATGGAAAAACCTTATATGTGAGAAATAACGTAATTTTCCTTTATTTAAGGAACCGTTTTTCCATGGTAAAACGTGATATGTAGCCATTAAATTATTTTGCACAAATTAAAGCGACCTTTTTTCTATGGAAAAAACTTTATACGTGAGAAATAACGTAATTTTCCTTTATTTAAGGAACCGTTTTTCCATGGTAAAACGTGATATGTAGCCATTAAATTATTTTGCACAAATTAAAGCTACCCCTTTTCCATGGAAAAACCTTATATGTGAGAAATAACGTAATTTTCCTTTATTTAAGGAACCGTTTTTCCATGATAAACGCGATATGTAGCCATTAAATTATTTTACACAAACTAAAGCTACCCCTTTTCCATGGAAAAACCTTATATGTGAGAAATAACGTAATTTTCCTTTATTTAAGGAACCGTTTTTCCATGGTAAAACGTGATATGTAGCAATTAAATTATTTTGCACAAATTAAAGCTACCCCTTTTCCATGGAAAAACCTTATATGTGAGAAATAACGTAATTTTCCTTTATTTAAGGAACCGTTTTTCCATGGTAAAACGTGATATGTAGCCATTAAATTATTTTGCACAAATTAAAGCGACCTTTTTTCTATGGAAAAAACTTTATACGTGAGAAATAACGTAATTTTCCTTTATTTAAGGAACCGTTTTTCCATGGTAAAACGTGATATGTAGCCATTAAATTATTTTGCACAAATTAAAGCGACCTTTTTTCTATGGAAAAAACTTTATACGTGAGAAATAACGTAATTTTCCTTTATTTAAGGAACCGTTTTTCCATGGTAAAACGTGATATGTAGCCATTAAATTATTTTGCACAAATTAAAGCTACCCCTTTTCCATGGAAAAACCTTATATGTGAGAAATAACGTAATTTTCCTTTATTTAAGGAACCGTTTTTCCATGGTAAAACGTGATATGTAGCCATTAAATTATTTTGCACAAATTAAAGCTACCCCTTTTCCATGGAAAAACCTTATATGTGAGAAATAACGTAATTTTCCTTTATTTAAGGAACCGTTTTTCCATGGTAAAACGTGATATGTAGCCATTAAATTATTTTGCACAAATTAAAGCTACCCCTTTTCCATGGAAAAACCTTATATGTGAGAAATAACGTAATTTTCCTTTATTTAAGGAACCGTTTTTCCATGGTAAAACGTGATATGTAGCCATTAAATTATTTTGCTCAAATTAAAGTGACCCCTTTTCCATGGAAAAACCTTATATGTGAGAAATAACGTAATTTTCCTTTATTTAAGGAACCGTTTTTCCATGGTAAAACGTGATATGTAGCCATTAAATTATTTTGCACAAATTAAAGCGACCTTTTTTCTATGGAAAAAACTTTATACGTGAGAAATAATGTAATTTTCCTTTATTTAAGGAACCGTTTTTCCATGATAAACGCGATATGTAGCCATTAAATTATTTTACACAAACTAAAGCTACCCCTTTTCCATGGAAAAACCTTATATGTGAGAAATAACGTAATTTACCTTTATTTAAGGAACCGTTTTTCCATGGTAAAACGTGATATGTAGCCATTAAATTATTTTGCACAAATTAAAGCGACCTTTTTTCTATGGAAAAAACTTTATACGTGAGAAATAACGTAATTTTCCTTTATTTAAGGAACCGTTTTTCCATGGTAAAACGTGATATGTAGCCATTAAATTATTTTGCACAAATTAAAGCGACCTTTTTTCTATGGAAAAAACTTTATACGTGAGAAATAACGTAATTTTCCTTTATTTAAGGAACCGTTTTTCCATGGTAAAACGTGATATGTAGCCATTAAATTATTTTGCACAAATTAAAGCTACCCCTTTTCCATGGAAAAACCTTATATGTGAGAAATAACGTAATTTTCCTTTATTTAAGGAACCGTTTTTCCATGGTAAAACGTGATATGTAGGCATTAAATTATTTTGCACAAATTAAAGCTACCCCTTTTCCATGGAAAAACCTTATATGTGAGAAATAACGTAATTTTCCTTTATTTAAGGAACCGTTTTTCCATGGTAAAACGTGATATGTAGCCATTAAATTATTTTGCACAAATTAAAGCGACCTTTTTTCTATGGAAAAAACTTTATACGTGAGAAATAACGTAATTTTCCTTTATTTAAGGAACCGTTTTTCCATGGTAAAACGTGATATGTAGCCATTAAATTATTTTGCACAAATTAAAGCTACCCCTTTTCCATGGAAAAACCTTATATGTGAGAAATAACGTAATTTTCCTTTATTTAAGGAACCGTTTTTCCATGATAAACGCGATATGTAGCCATTAAATTATTTTACACAAACTAAAGCTACCCCTTTTCCATGGAAAAACCTTATATGTGAGAAATAACGTAATTTTCCTTTATTTAAGGAACCGTTTTTCCATGGTAAAACGTGATATGTAGCAATTAAATTATTTTGCACAAATTAAAGCTACCCCTTTTCCATGGAAAAACCTTATATGTGAGAAATAACGTAATTTTCCTTTATTTAAGGAACCGTTTTTCCATGGTAAAACGTGATATGTAGCCATTAAATTATTTTGCACAAATTAAAGCGACCTTTTTTCTATGGAAAAAACTTTATACGTGAGAAATAACGTAATTTTCCTTTATTTAAGGAACCGTTTTTCCATGGTAAAACGTGATATGTAGCCATTAAATTATTTTGCACAAATTAAAGCGACCTTTTTTCTATGGAAAAAACTTTATACGTGAGAAATAACGTAATTTTCCTTTATTTAAGGAACCGTTTTTCCATGGTAAAACGTGATATGTAGCCATTAAATTATTTTGCACAAATTAAAGCTACCCCTTTTCCATGGAAAAACCTTATATGTGAGAAATAACGTAATTTTCCTTTATTTAAGGAACCGTTTTTCCATGGTAAAACGTGATATGTAGCCATTAAATTATTTTGCACAAATTAAAGCTACCCCTTTTCCATGGAAAAACCTTATATGTGAGAAATAACGTAATTTTCCTTTATTTAAGGAACCGTTTTTCCATGGTAAAACGTGATATGTAGCCATTAAATTATTTTGCACAAATTAAAGCTACCCCTTTTCCATGGAAAAACCTTATATGTGAGAAATAACGTAATTTTCCTTTATTTAAGGAACCGTTTTTCCATGGTAAAACGTGATATGTAGCCATTAAATTATTTTGCTCAAATTAAAGTGACCCCTTTTCCATGGAAAAACCTTATATGTGAGAAATAACGTAATTTTCCTTTATTTAAGGAACCGTTTTTCCATGGTAAAACGTGATATGTAGCCATTAAATTATTTTGCACAAATTAAAGCGACCTTTTTTCTATGGAAAAAACTTTATACGTGAGAAATAACGTAATTTTCCTTTATTTAAGGAACCGTTTTTCCATGATAAACGCGATATGTAGCCATTAAATTATTTTACACAAACTAAAGCTACCCCTTTTCCATGGAAAAACCTTATATGTGAGAAATAACGTAATTTTCCTTTATTTAAGGAACCGTTTTTCCATGGTAAAACGTGATATGTAGCCATTAAATTATTTTGCACAAATTAAAGCGACCTTTTTTCTATGGAAAAAACTTTATACGTGAGAAATAACGTAATTTTCCTTTATTTAAGGAACCGTTTTTCCATGGTAAAACGTGATATGTAGCCATTAAATTATTTTGCACAAATTAAAGCGACCTTTTTTCTATGGAAAAAACTTTATACGTGAGAAATAACGTAATTTTCCTTTATTTAAGGAACCGTTTTTCCATGGTAAAACGTGATATGTAGCCATTAAATTATTTTGCACAAATTAAAGCTACCCCTTTTCCATGGAAAAACCTTATATGTGAGAAATAACGTAATTTTCCTTTATTTAAGGAACCGTTTTTCCATGGTAAAACGTGATATGTAGGCATTAAATTATTTTGCACAAATTAAAGCTACCCCTTTTCCATGGAAAAACCTTATATGTGAGAAATAACGTAATTTTCCTTTATTTAAGGAACCGTTTTTCCATGGTAAAACGTGATATGTAGCCATTAAATTATTTTGCACAAATTAAAGCTACCCCTTTTCCATGGAAAAACCTTATATGTGAGAAATAACGTAATTTTCCTTTATTTAAGGAACCGTTTTTCCATGGTAAAACGTGATATGTAGCCATTAAATTATTTTGCTCAAATTAAAGTGACCCCTTTTCCATGGAAAAACCTTATATGTGAGAAATAACGTAATTTTCCTTTATTTAAGGAACCGTTTTTCCATGGTAAAACGTGATATGTAGCCATTAAATTATTTTGCACAAATTAAAGCTACCCCTTTTCCATGGAAAAACCTTATATGTGAGAAATAACGTAATTTTCCTTTATTTAAGGAACCGTTTTTCCATGGTAAAACGTGATATGTAGCCATTAAATTATTTTGCACAAATTAAAGCTACCCCTTTTCCATGGAAAAACCTTATATGTGAGAAATAACGTAATTTTCCTTTATTTAAGGAACCGTTTTTCCATGGTAAAACGTGATATGTAGCCATTAAATTATTTTACACAAACTAAAGCTACCCCTTTTCCATGGAAAAACCTTATATGTGAGAAATAACGTAATTTTCCTTTATTTAAGGAACCGTTTTTCCATGGTAAAACGTGATATGTAGCCATTAAATTATTTTGCACAAATTAAAGCTACCCCTTTTCCATGGAAAAACCTTATATGTGAGAAATAACGTAATTTTCCTTTATTTAAGGAACCGTTTTTCCATGGTAAAACGTGATATGTAGCCATTAAATTATTTTGCACAAATTAAAGCTAACCCTTATCCATGGAAAAACCTTATATGTGAGAAATAACGTAATTTTCCTTTATTTAAGGAACCGTTTTTCCATGGTAAAACGTGATATGTAGCCATTTAATTATTTTGCACAAATTAAAGCTACCCCTTTTCCATGGAAAAACCTTATATGTGAGAAATAACGTAATTTTCCTTAATTTAAGGAACCGTTTTTCCATGGTAAAACGTGATATGTAGCCATTAAAATATTTTGCACAAATTAAAGCTACCCCTTTTCCATGGAAAAACCTTATATGTGAGAAATAACGTAATTTTCCTTTATTTAAGGAACCGTTTTTCCATGGTAAAACGTGATATGTAGCCATTAAATTATTTTTCACAAATTAAAGCGACCTTTTTTCTATGGAAAAAACTTTATACGTGAGAAATAACGTAATTTTCCTTTATTTAAGGAACCGTTTTTCCATGGTAAAACGTGATATGTAGCCATTTAAATATTTTACACAAATTAAAGCTACCCCTTTTCCATGGAAAAACCTTATATGTGAGAAATAACGTAATTTTCCTTTATTTAAGGAACCGTTTTTCCATGGTAAAACGTGATATGTAGCCATTAAATTATTTTGCACAAATTAAAGCGACCTTTTTTCTATGGAAAAAACTTTATACGTGAGAAATAACGTAATTTTCCTTTATTTAAGGAACCGTTTTTCCATGGTAAAACGTGATATGTAGCCATTAAATTATTTTGCACAAATTAAAGCGACCTTTTTTCTATGGAAAAAACTTTATACGTGAGAAATAACGTAATTTTCCTTTATTTAAGGAACCGTTTTTCCATGGTAAAACGTGATATGTAGCCATTAAATTATTTTGCACAAATTAAAGCTACCCCTTTTCCATGGAAAAACCTTATATGTGAGAAATAACGTAATTTTCCTTTATTTAAGGAACCGTTTTTCCATGGTAAAACGTGATATGTAGCCATTATATTATTTTGCACAAATTAAAGCGACCTTTTTTCTATGGAAAAAACTTTATACGTGAGAAATAACGTAATTTTCCTTTATTTAAGGAACCGTTTTTCCATGGTAAAACGTGATATGTAGCCATTAAATTATTTTGCACAAATTAAAGCGACCTTTTTTCTATGGAAAAAACTTTATACGTGAGAAATAACGTAATTTTCCTTTATTTAAGGAACCGTTTTTCCATGGTAAAACGTGATATGTAGCCATTAAATTATTTTGCACAAATTGAAGCTACCCCTTTTCCATGGAAAAACCTTATATGTGAGAAATAACGTAATTTTCCTTTATTTAAGGAACCGTTTTTCCATGGTAAAACGTGATATGTAGCCATTATATTATTTTGCACAAATTAAAGCGACCTTTTTTCTATGGAAAAAACTTTATACGTGAGAAATAACGTAATTTTCCTTTATTTAAGGAACCGTTTTTCCATGGTAAAACGTGATATGTAGCCATTAAATTATTTTGCACAAATTAAAGCGACCTTTTTTCTATGTAAAAAACTTTATACGTGAGAAATAACGTAATTTTCCTTTATTTAAGGAACCGTTTTTCCATGGTAAAACGTGATATGTAGCCATTAAATTATTTTGCACAAATTAAAGCTACCCCTTTTCCATGGAAAAACCTTATATGTGAGAAATAACGTAATTTTCCTTTATTTAAGGAACCGTTTTTCCATGGTAAAACGTGATATGTAGCCATTAAATTATTTTGCACAAATTAAAGCTACCCCTTTTCATGGAAAAACCTTATATGTGAGAAATAACGTAATTTTCCTTTATTTAAGGAACCGTTTTTCCATGGTAAAACGTGATATGTAGCAATTAAATTATTTTGCACAAATTAAAGCTACCCCTTTCCCATGGAAAAACCTTATATGTGAGAAATAACGTAATTTTCCTTTATTTAAGGAACCGTTTTTCCATGGTAAAACGTGATATGTAGCCATTAAAATATTTTGCACAAATTAAAGCTCCCCCTTTTCCATGGAAAAACCTTATATGTGAGAAATAACGTAATTTTCCTTCATTTAAGGAACCGTTTTTCCATGGTAAAACGTGATATGTAGCCATTAAATTATTTTGCACAAATTAAAGCGACCTTTTTTCTATGGAAAAAACTTTATACGTGAGAAATAACGTAATTTTCCTTTATTTAAGGAACCGTTTTTCCATGGTAAAACGTGATATGTAGCCATTAAATTATTTTGCACAAATTGAAGCTACCCCTTTTCCATGGAAAAACCTTATATGTGAGAAATAACGTAATTTTCCTTTATTTAAGGAATCGTTTTTCCATGGTAAAACGTGATATGTAGCCATTAAATTATTTTGCACAAATTAAAGCGACCTTTTTTCTATGGAAAAAACTTTATACGTGAGAAATAACGTAATTTTCCTTTATTTAAGGAACCGTTTTTCCATGGTAAAACGTGATATGTAGCCATTAAATTATTTTGCACAAATTAAAGCGACCTTTTTTCTATGTAAAAAACTTTATACGTGAGAAATAACGTAATTTTCCTTTATTTAAGGAACCGTTTTTCCATGGTAAAACGTGATATGTAGCCATTAAATTATTTTGCACAAATTAAAGCTACCCCTTTTCCATGGAAAAACCTTATATGTGAGAAATAACGTAATTTTCCTTTATTTAAGGAACCGTTTTTCCATGGTAAAACGTGATATGTAGCCATTAAATTATTTTGCACAAATTAAAGCTACCCCTTTTCCATGGAAAAACCTTATATGTGAGAAATAACGTAATTTTCCTTTATTTAAGGAACCGTTTTTCCATGGTAAAACGTGATATGTAGCCATTAAATTATTTTGCACAAATTAAAGCTACCCCTTTTCAATGGAAAAACCTTATATGTGAGAAATAACGTAATTTTCCTTTATTTAAGGAACCGTTTTTCCATGGTAAAACGTGATATGTAGCCATTAAATTATTTTGCACAAATTAAAGCTACCCCTTTTCCATGGAAAAACCTTATATGTGAGAAATAACGTAATTTTCCTTTATTTAAGGAACCGTTTTTCCATGGTAAAACGTGATATGTAGCCATTAAATTATTTTGCACAAATTAAAGCTACCCCTTTTCCATGGAAAAACCTTATATGTGAGAAATAACGTAATTTTCCTTTATTTAAGGAACCGTTTTTCCATGGTAAAACGTGATATGTAGCCATTAAATTATTTTGCACAAATTAAAGCTACCCCTTTTCCATGGAAAAACCTTATATGTGAGAAATAACGTAATTTTCCTTTATTTAAGGAACCGTTTTTCCACGGTAAAACGTGATATGTAGCCATTAAATTATTTTGCACAAATTAAAGCGACCTTTTTTCTATGGAAAAAACTTTATACGTGAGAAATAACGTGATTTTCCTTTATTTAAGGAACCGTTTTTCCATGGTAAAACGTGATATGTAGCCATTAAATTATTTTGCACAAATTAAAGCTACCCCTTTTCCATGGAAAAACCTTATATGTGAGAAATAACGTAATTTTCCTTTATTTAAGGAACCGTTTTTCCATGGTAAAACGTGATATGTAGCCATTAAATTATTTTGCACAAATTAAAGCGACCTTTTTTCTATGGAAAAAACTTTATACGTGAGAAATAACGTAATTTTCCTTTATTTAAGGAACCGTTTTTCCATGGTAAAACGTGATATGTAGCCATTAAATTATTTTGCACAAATTAAAGCTACCCCTTTTCCATGGAAAAACCTTATATGTGAGAAATAACGTAATTTTCCTTTATTTAAGGAACCGTTTTTCCATGGTAAAACGTGATATGTAGCCATTAAATTATTTTGCACAAATTAAAGCTACCCCTTTTCCATGGAAAAACCTTATATGTGAGAAATAACGTAATTTTCCTTTATTTAAGGAACCGTTTTTCCATGGTAAAACGTGATATGTAGCCATTAAATTATTTTGCACAAATTAAAGCGACCTTTTTTCTATGGAAAAAACTTTATACGTGAGAAATAACGTAATTTTCCTTTATTTAAGGAACCGTTTTTCCATGGTAAAACGTGATATGTAGCCATTAAATTATTTTGCTCAAATTAAAGTGACCCCTTTTCCATGGAAAAACCTTATATGTGAGAAATAACGTAATTTTCCTTTATTTAAGGAACCGTTTTTCCATGGTAAAACGTGATATGTAGCCATTAAATTATTTTGCACAAATTAAAGCGACCTTTTTTCTATGGAAAAAACTTTATACGTGAGAAATAACGTAATTTTCCTTTATTTAAGGAACCGTTTTTCCATGGTAAAACGTGATATGTAGCCATTAAATTATTTTGCACAAATTAAAGCTACCCCTTTTCCATGGAAAAACCTTATATGTGAGAAATAACGTAATTTTCCTTTATTTAAGGAACCGTTTTTCCATGATAAACGCGATATGTAGCCATTAAATTATTTTACACAAACTAAAGCTACCCCTTTTCCATGGAAAAACCTTATATGTGAGAAATAACGTAATTTTCCTTTATTTAAGGAACCGTTTTTCCATGGTAAAACGTGATATGTAGCCATTAAATTATTTTGCACAAATTAAAGCGACCTTTTTTCTATGGAAAAAACTTTATACGTGAGAAATAACGTAATTTTCCTTTATTTAAGGAACCGTTTTTCCATGGTAAAACGTGATATGTAGCCATTAAATTATTTTGCACAAATTAAAGCGACCTTTTTTCTATGGAAAAAACTTTATACGTGAGAAATAACGTAATTTTCCTTTATTTAAGGAACCGTTTTTCCATGGTAAAACGTGATATGTAGCCATTAAATTATTTTGCACAAATTAAAGCTACCCCTTTTCCATGGAAAAACCTTATATGTGAGAAATAACGTAATTTTCCTTTATTTAAGGAACCGTTTTTCCATGGTAAAACGTGATATGTAGGCATTAAATTATTTTGCACAAATTAAAGCTACCCCTTTTCCATGGAAAAACCTTATATGTGAGAAATAACGTAATTTTCCTTTATTTAAGGAACCGTTTTTCCATGGTAAAACGTGATATGTAGCCATTAAATTATTTTGCACAAATTAAAGCTACCCCTTTTCCATGGAAAAACCTTATATGTGAGAAATAACGTAATTTTCCTTTATTTAAGGAACCGTTTTTCCATGGTAAAACGTGATATGTAGCCATTAAATTATTTTGCACAAATTAAAGCTACCCCTTTTCCATGGAAAAACCTTATATGTGAGAAATAACGTAATTTTCCTTTATTTAAGGAACCGTTTTTCCATGATAAACGCGATATGTAGCCATTAAATTATTTTACACAAACTAAAGCTACCCCTTTTCCATGGAAAAACCTTATATGTGAGAAATAACGTAATTTTCCTTTATTTAAGGAACCGTTTTTCCATGGTAAAACGTGATATGTAGCAATTAAATTATTTTGCACAAATTAAAGCTACCCCTTTTCCATGGAAAAACCTTATATGTGAGAAATAACGTAATTTTCCTTTATTTAAGGAACCGTTTTTCCATGGTAAAACGTGATATGTAGCCATTAAATTATTTTGCACAAATTAAAGCGACCTTTTTTCTATGGAAAAAACTTTATACGTGAGAAATAACGTAATTTTCCTTTATTTAAGGAACCGTTTTTCCATGGTAAAACGTGATATGTAGCCATTAAATTATTTTGCACAAATTAAAGCTACCCCTTTTCCATGGAAAAACCTTATATGTGAGAAATAACGTAATTTTCCTTTATTTAAGGAACCGTTTTTCCATGATAAACGCGATATGTAGCCATTAAATTATTTTACACAAACTAAAGCTACCCCTTTTCCATGGAAAAACCTTATATGTGAGAAATAACGTAATTTTCCTTTATTTAAGGAACCGTTTTTCCATGGTAAAACGTGATATGTAGCCATTAAATTATTTTGCACAAATTAAAGCGACCTTTTTTCTATGGAAAAAACTTTATACGTGAGAAATAACGTAATTTTCCTTTATTTAAGGAACCGTTTTTCCATGGTAAAACGTGATATGTAGCCATTAAATTATTTTGCACAAATTAAAGCGACCTTTTTTCTATGGAAAAAACTTTATACGTGAGAAATAACGTAATTTTCCTTTATTTAAGGAACCGTTTTTCCATGGTAAAACGTGATATGTAGCCATTAAATTATTTTGCACAAATTAAAGCTACCCCTTTTCCATGGAAAAACCTTATATGTGAGAAATAACGTAATTTTCCTTTATTTAAGGAACCGTTTTTCCATGGTAAAACGTGATATGTAGGCATTAAATTATTTTGCACAAATTAAAGCTACCCCTTTTCCATGGAAAAACCTTATATGTGAGAAATAACGTAATTTTCCTTTATTTAAGGAACCGTTTTTCCATGGTAAAACGTGATATGTAGCCATTAAATTATTTTGCACAAATTAAAGCTACCCCTTTTCCATGGAAAAACCTTATATGTGAGAAATAACGTAATTTTCCTTTATTTAAGGAACCGTTTTTCCATGGTAAAACGTGATATGTAGCCATTAAATTATTTTGCTCAAATTAAAGTGACCCCTTTTCCATGGAAAAACCTTATATGTGAGAAATAACGTAATTTTCCTTTATTTAAGGAACCGTTTTTCCATGGTAAAACGTGATATGTAGCCATTAAATTATTTTGCACAAATTAAAGCTACCCCTTTTCCATGGAAAAACCTTATATGTGAGAAATAACGTAATTTTCCTTTATTTAAGGAACCGTTTTTCCATGGTAAAACGTGATATGTAGCCATTAAATTATTTTGCACAAATTAAAGCTACCCCTTTTCCATGGAAAAACCTTATATGTGAGAAATAACGTAATTTTCCTTTATTTAAGGAACCGTTTTTCCATGGTAAAACGTGATATGTAGCCATTAAATTATTTTACACAAACTAAAGCTACCCCTTTTCCATGGAAAAACCTTATATGTGAGAAATAACGTAATTTTCCTTTATTTAAGGAACCGTTTTTCCATGGTAAAACGTGATATGTAGCCATTAAATTATTTTGCACAAATTAAAGCTACCCCTTTTCCATGGAAAAACCTTATATGTGAGAAATAACGTAATTTTCCTTTATTTAAGGAACCGTTTTTCCATGGTAAAACGTGATATGTAGCCATTAAATTATTTTGCACAAATTAAAGCTAACCCTTATCCATGGAAAAACCTTATATGTGAGAAATAACGTAATTTTCCTTTATTTAAGGAACCGTTTTTCCATGGTAAAACGTGATATGTAGCCATTTAATTATTTTGCACAAATTAAAGCTACCCCTTTTCCATGGAAAAACCTTATATGTGAGAAATAACGTAATTTTCCTTAATTTAAGGAACCGTTTTTCCATGGTAAAACGTGATATGTAGCCATTAAAATATTTTGCACAAATTAAAGCTACCCCTTTTCCATGGAAAAACCTTATATGTGAGAAATAACGTAATTTTCCTTTATTTAAGGAACCGTTTTTCCATGGTAAAACGTGATATGTAGCCATTAAATTATTTTTCACAAATTAAAGCGACCTTTTTTCTATGGAAAAAACTTTATACGTGAGAAATAACGTAATTTTCCTTTATTTAAGGAACCGTTTTTCCATGGTAAAACGTGATATGTAGCCATTTAAATATTTTACACAAATTAAAGCTACCCCTTTTCCATGGAAAAACCTTATATGTGAGAAATAACGTAATTTTCCTTTATTTAAGGAACCGTTTTTCCATGGTAAAACGTGATATGTAGCCATTAAATTATTTTGCACAAATTAAAGCGACCTTTTTTCTATGGAAAAAACTTTATACGTGAGAAATAACGTAATTTTCCTTTATTTAAGGAACCGTTTTTCCATGGTAAAACGTGATATGTAGCCATTAAATTATTTTGCACAAATTAAAGCGACCTTTTTTCTATGGAAAAAACTTTATACGTGAGAAATAACGTAATTTTCCTTTATTTAAGGAACCGTTTTTCCATGGTAAAACGTGATATGTAGCCATTAAATTATTTTGCACAAATTAAAGCTACCCCTTTTCCATGGAAAAACCTTATATGTGAGAAATAACGTAATTTTCCTTTATTTAAGGAACCGTTTTTCCATGGTAAAACGTGATATGTAGCCATTAAATTATTTTGCACAAATTAAAGCTACCCCTTTTCCATGGAAAAACCTTATATGTGAGAAATAACGTAATTTTCCTTTATTTAAGGAACCGTTTTTCCATGGTAAAACGTGATATGTAGCCATTAAATTATTTTGCACAAATTAAAGCTACCCCTTTTCCATGGAAAAACCTTATATGTGAGAAATAACGTAATTTTCCTTTATTTAAGGAACCGTTTTTCCATGGTAAAACGTGATATGTAGCCATTAAATTATTTTGCTCAAATTAAAGTGACCCCTTTTCCATGGAAAAACCTTATATGTGAGAAATAACGTAATTTTCCTTTATTTAAGGAACCGTTTTTCCATGGTAAAACGTGATATGTAGCCATTAAATTATTTTGCACAAATTAAAGCTACCCCTTTTCCATGGAAAAACCTTATATGTGAGAAATAACGTAATTTTCCTTTATTTAAGGAACCGTTTTTCCATGGTAAAACGTGATATGTAGCCATTAAATTATTTTGCACAAATTAAAGCTACCCCTTTTCCATGGAAAAACCTTATATGTGAGAAATAACGTAATTTTCCTTTATTTAAGGAACCGTTTTTCCATGGTAAAACGTGATATGTAGCCATTAAATTATTTTACACAAACTAAAGCTACCCCTTTTCCATGGAAAAACCTTATATGTGAGAAATAACGTAATTTTCCTTTATTTAAGGAACCGTTTTTCCATGGTAAAACGTGATATGTAGCCATTAAATTATTTTGCACAAATTAAAGCTACCCCTTTTCCATGGAAAAACCTTATATGTGAGAAATAACGTAATTTTCCTTTATTTAAGGAACCGTTTTTCCATGGTAAAACGTGATATGTAGCCATTAAATTATTTTGCACAAATTAAAGCTAACCCTTTTCCATGGAAAAACCTTATATGTGAGAAATAACGTAATTTTCCTTTATTTAAGGAACCGTTTTTCCATGGTAAAACGTGATATGTAGCCATTTAATTATTTTGCACAAATTAAAGCTACCCCTTTTCCATGGAAAAACCTTATATGTGAGAAATAACGTAATTTTCCTTTATTTAAGGAACCGTTTTTCCATGGTAAAACGTGATATGTAGCCATTAAATTATTTTGCACAAATTAAAGCTACCCCTTTTCCATGGAAAAACCTTATATGTGAGAAATAACGTAATTTTCCTTTATTTAAGGAACCGTTTTTCCATGGTAAAACGTGATATGTAGCCATTAAATTATTTTGCACAAATTAAAGCTACCCTTTTCCATGGAAAAACCTTATATGTGAGAAATAACGTAATTTTCCTTTATTTAAGGAACCGTTTTTCCATGGTAAAACGTGATATGTAGCCATTAAATTATTTTACACAAACTAAAGCTACCCCTTTTCCATGGAAAAACCTTATATGTGAGAAATAACGTAATTTTCCTTTATTTAAGGAACCGTTTTTCCATGGTAAAACGTGATATGTAGCCATTAAATTATTTTGCACAAATTAAAGCTACCCCTTTTCCATGGAAAAACCTTATATGTGAGAAATAACGTAATTTTCCTTTATTTAAGGAACCGTTTTTCCATGGTAAAACGTGATATGTAGCCATTAAATTATTTTGCACAAATTAAAGCTAACCCTTTTCCATGGAAAAACCTTATATGTGAGAAATAACGTAATTTTCCTTTATTTAAGGATCCGTTTTTCCATGGTAAAACGTGATATGTAGCCATTAAATTATTTTGCACAAATTAAAGCTACCCCTTTTCCATGGAAAAACCTTATATGTGAGAAATAACGTAATTTTCCTTTATTTCAGGAACCGTTTTCCCATGGTAAAACGTGATATGTTGCAATTAAATTATTTTGCTCAAATTAAAGCGACCTTTTTCCATGGAAAAAACTTTACACGTGAGAAATAACGTAATTTTCCTTTATTTAAGGAACCGTTTTCCCATGGTAAAACGTGATATGTTGCAATTAAATTATTTTGCTCAAATTAAAGCGACCTTTTTCCATGGAAAAAACTTTACACGTGAGAAATAACGTAATTTTCCTTTATTTAAGGAACCGTTTTCCCATGGTAAAACGTGATATGTTGCAATTAAATTATTTTGCTCAAATTAAAGCGACCTTTTTCCATGGAAAAAACTTTACACGTGAGAAATAACGTAATTTTCCTTTATTTAAGGAACCGTTTTCCCATGGTAAAACGTGATATGTTGCAATTAAATTATTTTGCTCAAATTAAAGCGACCTTTTTCCATGGAAAAAACTTTACACGTGAGAAATAACGTAATTTTCCTTTATTTAAGGAACCGTTTTCCCATGGTAAAACGTGATATGTTGCAATTAAATTATTTTGCTCAAATTAAAGCGACCTTTTTCCATGGAAAAAACTTTACACGTGAGAAATAACGTAATTTTCCTTTATTTAAGGAACCGTTTTCCCATGGTAAAACGTGATATGTTGCAATTAAATTATTTTGCTCAAATTAAAGTGACCTTTTTCCATGGAAAAAACTTTACACGTGAGAAATAACGTAATTTTCCTTTATTTAAGGAACCGTTTTCCCATGGTAAAACGTGATATGTTGCAATTAAATTATTTTGCTCAAATTAAAGCGACCTTTTTCCATGGAAAAAACTTTACACGTGAGAAATAACGTAATTTTCCTTTATTTAAGGAACCGTTTTCCCATGGTAAAACGTGATATGTTGCAATTAAATTATTTTGCTCAAATTAAAGCGACCTTTTTCCATGGAAAAAACTTTACACGTGAGAAATAACGTAATTTTCCTTTATTTAAGGAACCGTTTTCCCATGGTAAAACGTGATATGTTGCAATTAAATTATTTTGCTCAAATTAAAGCGACCTTTTTCCATGGAAAAAACTTTACACGTGAGAAATAACGTAATTTTCCTTTATTTAAGGAACCGTTTTTCCATGGTAAAACGTGATATGTAGCCATTAAATTATTTTGCACAAATTAAAGCTACCCCTTTTCCATGGAAAAACCTTATATGTGAGAAATAGCGTAATTTTCCTTTATTTAAGGAACCGTTTTTCCATGGTAAAACGTGATATGTTGCAATTAAATTATTTTGCTCAAATTAAAGCGACCTTTTTCCATGGAAAAAACTTTACACGTGAGAAATAACGTAATTTTCCTTTATTTAAGGAACCGTTTTTCCATGGTAAAACGTGATATGTAGCCATTAAATTATTTTACACAAACTAAAGCTACCCCTTTTCCATGGAAAAACCTTATAAGTGAGAAATAACGTAATTTTCCTTTATTTAAGGAAACGTTTTTCCATGGTAAAACGTGATATGTAGCCATTAAATTATTTTGCACAAATTAAAGCGACCTTTTTTCTATGGAAAAAACTTTATACGTGAGAAATAACGTAATTTTCCTTTATTTAAGGAACCGTTTTTCCATGGTAAAACGTGATATGTAGCCATTAAATTATTTTGCACAAATTGAAGCTACGCCTTTTCCATGGAAAAACCTTATATGTGAGAAATAACGTAATTTTCCTTTATTTAAGGAACCGTTTTTCCATGGTAAAACGTGATATGTAGCCATTAAATTATTTTGCACAAATTAAAGCGACCTTTTTTCTATGGAAAAAACTTTATACGTGAGAAATAACGTAATTTTCCTTTATTTAAGGAACCGTTTTTCCATGGTAAAACGTGATATGTAGCCATTAAATTATTTTGCACAAATTAAAGCTACCCCTTTTCCATGGAAAAACCTTATATGTGAGAAATAACGTAATTTTCCTTTATTTAAGGAACCGTTTTTCCATGGTAAAACGTGATATGTAGCCATTAAATTATTTTGCACAAATTAAAGCTACCCCTTTTCCATGGAAAAACCTTATATGTGAGAAATAACGTAATTTTCCTTTATTTAAGGAACCGTTTTTCCATGGTAAAACGTGATATGTAGCCATTAAATTATTTTGCACAAATTAAAGCTACCCCTTTTCCATGGAAAAACCTTATATGTGAGAAATAACGTAATTTTCCTTTATTTAAGGAACCGTTTTTCCATGGTAAAACGTGATATGTAGCCATTAAATTATTTACTCAAATTAAAGTGACCCCTTTTCCATGGAAAAACCTTATATGTGAGAAATAACGTAATTTTCCTTTATTTAAGGAACCGTTTTTCCATGGTAAAACGTGATATGTAGCCATTAAATTATTTTGCACAAATTAAAGCTACCCCTTTTCCATGGAAAAACCTTATATGTGAGAAATAACGTAATTTTCCTTTATTTAAGGAACCGTTTTTCCATGGTAAAACGTGATATGTAGCCATTAAATTATTTTGCACAAATTAAAGCTACCCCTTTTCCATGGAAAAACCTTATATGTGAGAAATAACGTAATTTTCCTTTATTTAAGGAACCGTTTTTCCATGGTAAAACGTGATATGTAGCCATTAAATTATTTTACACAAACTAAAGCTACCCCTTTTCCATGGAAAAACCTTATATGTGAGAAATAACGTAATTTTCCTTTATTTAAGGAACCGTTTTTCCATGGTAAAACGTGATATGTAGCCATTAAATTATTTTGCACAAATTAAAGCGACCTTTTTTCTATGGAAAAAACTTTATACGTGAGAAATAACGTAATTTTCCTTTATTTAAGAAACCGTTTTTCCATGGTAAAACGTGATATGTAGCCATTAAATTATTTTGCACAAATTAAAGCTACCCCTTTTCCATGGAAAAACCTTATATGTGAGAAATAACGTAATTTTCCTTTATTTAAGGAACCGTTTTTCCATGGTAAAACGTGATATGTAGGCATTAAATTATTTTGCACAAATTGAAGCTACCCCTTTTCCATGGAAAAACCTTATATGTGAGAAATAACGTAATTTTCCTTTATTTAAGGAACCGTTTTTCCATGGTAAAACGTGATATGTAGCCATTAAATTATTTTGCACAAATTAAAGCGACCTTTTTTCTATGGAAAAAACTTTATACGTGAGAAATAACGTAATTTTCCTTTATTTAAGGAACCGTTTTTCCATGGTAAAACGTGATATGTAGCCATTAAATTATTTTGCACAAATTAAAGCTACCCCTTTTCCATGGAAAAACCTTATATGTGAGAAATAACGTAATTTTCCTTTATTTAAGGAACCGTTTTTCCATGGTAAAACGTGATATGTAGCCATTAAATTATTTTGCACAAATTAAAGCTACCCCTTTTCCATGGAAAAACCTTATATGTGAGAAATAACGTAATTTTCCTTTATTTAAGGAACCGTTTTTCCATGGTAAAACGTGATATGTAGCCATTAAATTATTTTGCACAAATTAAAGCTACCCCTTTTCCATGGAAAAACCTTATATGTGAGAAATAACGTAATTTTCCTTTATTTAAGGAACCGTTTTTCCATGGTAAAACGTGATATGTAGCCATTAAATTATTTACTCAAATTAAAGTGACCCCTTTTCCATGGAAAAACCTTATATGTGAGAAATAACGTAATTTTCCTTTATTTAAGGAACCGTTTTTCCATGGTAAAACGTGATATGTAGCCATTAAATTATTTTGCACAAATTAAAGCTACCCCTTTTCCATGGAAAAACCTTATATGTGAGAAATAACGTAATTTTCCTTTATTTAAGGAACCGTTTTTCCATGGTAAAACGTGATGTGTAGCCATTAAATTATTTTGCACAAATTAAAGCTAACCCTTTTCCATGGAAAAACCTTATATGTGAGAAATAACGTAATTTTCCTTTATTTAAGGAACCGTTTTTCCATGGTAAAACGTGATATGTAGCCATTTAATTATTTTGCACAAATTAAAGCTACCCCTTTTCCATGGAAAAACCTTATATGTGAGAAATAACGTAATTTTCCTTTATTTAAGGAACCGTTTTTCCATGGTAAAACGTGATATGTAGCCATTAAATTATTTTGCACAAATTAAAGCTACCCCTTTTCCATGGAAAAACCTTATATGTGAGAAATAACGTAATTTTCCTTTATTTAAGGAACCGTTTTTCCATGGTAAAACGTGATATGTAGCCATTAAATTATTTTGCACAAATTAAAGCTACCCTTTTCCATGGAAAAACCTTATATGTGAGAAATAACGTAATTTTCCTTTATTTAAGGAACCGTTTTTCCATGGTAAAACGTGATATGTAGCCATTAAATTATTTTGCACAAATTAAAGCTACCCCTTTTCCATGGAAAAACCTTATATGTGAGAAATAACGTAATTTTCCTTAATTTAAGGAACCGTTTTTCCATGGTAAAACGTGATATGTAGCCATTAAATTATTTTGCACAAATTAAAGCTAACCCTTTTCCATGGAAAAACCTTATATGTGAGAAATAACGTAATTTTCCTTTATTTAAGGATCCGTTTTTCCATGGTAAAACGTGATATGTAGCCATTAAATTATTTTGCACAAATTAAAGCTACCCCTTTTCCATGGAAAAACCTTATATGTGAGAAATAACGTAATTTTCCTTTATTTCAGGAACCGTTTTCCCATGGTAAAACGTGATATGTTGCAATTAAATTATTTTGCTCAAATTAAAGCGATCTTTTTCCATGGAAAAAACTTTACACGTGAGAAATAACGTAATTTTCCTTTATTTAAGGAACCGTTTTCCCATGGTAAAACGTGATATGTTGCAATTAAATTATTTTGCTCAAATTAAAGCGACCTTTTTCCATGGAAAAAACTTTACACGTGAGAAATAACGTAATTTTCCTTTATTTAAGGAACCGTTTTCCCATGGTAAAACGTGATATGTTGCAATTAAATTATTTTGCTCAAATTAAAGCGACCTTTTTCCATGGAAAAAACTTTACACGTGAGAAATAACGTAATTTTCCTTTATTTAAGGAACCGTTTTCCCATGGTAAAACGTGATATGTTGCAATTAAATTATTTTGCTCAAATTAAAGCGACCTTTTTCCATGGAAAAAACTTTACACGTGAGAAATAACGTAATTTTCCTTTATTTAAGGAACCGTTTTCCCATGGTAAAACGTGATATGTTGCAATTAAATTATTTTGCTCAAATTAAAGCGACCTTTTTCCATGGAAAAAACTTTACACGTGAGAAATAACGTAATTTTCCTTTATTTAAGGAACCGTTTTCCCATGGTAAAACGTGATATGTTGCAATTAAATTATTTTGCTCAAATTAAAGCGACCGTTTTCCATGGAAAAAACTTTACACGTGAGAAATAACGTAATTTTCCTTTATTTAAGGAACCGTTTTCCCATGGTAAAACGTGATATGTTGCAATTAAATTATTTTGCTCAAATTAAAGCGACCTTTTTCCATGGAAAAAACTTTACACGTGAGAAATAACGTAATTTTCCTTTATTTAAGGAACCGTTTTCCCATGGTAAAACGTGATATGTTGCAATTAAATTATTTTGCTCAAATTAAAGCGACCTTTTTCCATGGAAAAAACTTTACACGTGAGAAATAACGTAATTTTCCTTTATTTAAGGAACCGTTTTTCCATGGTAAAACGTGATATGTAGCCATTAAATTATTTTACACAAACTAAAGCTACCCCTTTTCCATGGAAAAACCTTATATGTGAGAAATAACGTAATTTTCCTTTATTTAAGGAACCGTTTTTCCATGGTAAAACGTGATATGTAGCCATTAAATTATTTTGCACAAATTAAAGCTACCCCTTTTCCATGGAAAAACCTTATATGTGAGAAATAACGTAATTTTCCTTTATTTAAGGAACCGTTTTTCCATGGTAAAACGTGATATGTAGCCATTAAATTATTTTGCACAAATTGAAGCTAACCCTTTTCCATGGAAAAACCTTATATGTGAGAAATAACGTAATTTTCCTTTATTTAAGGAACCGTTTTTCCATGGTAAAACGTGATATGTAGCCATTAAATTATTTTGCACAAATTAAAGCTACCCCTTTTCCATGGAAAAACCTTATATGTGAGAAATAACGTAATTTTCCTTTATTTAAGGAACCGTTTTTCCATGGTAAAACGTGATATGTTGCAATTAAATTATTTTGCTCAAATTAAAGCGACCTTTTTCCATGGAAAAAACTTTACACGTGAGAAATAACGTAATTTTCCTTTATTTAAGGAACCGTTTTTCCATGGTAAAACGTGATATGTAGCCATTAAATTATTTTACACAAACTAAAGCTACCCCTTTTCCATGGAAAAACCTTATATGTGAGAAATAACGTAATTTTCCTTTATTTAAGGAAACGTTTTTCCATGGTAAAACGTGATATGTAGCCATTAAATTATTTTGCACAAATTAAAGCTACCCCTTTTCCATGGAAAAACCTTATATGTGAGAAATAACGTAATTTTCCTTTATTTAAGCAACCGTTTTTCCATGGTAAAACGTGATATGTAGCCATTAAATTATTTTGCACAAATTAAAGCTAACCCTTTTCCATGGAAAAACCTTATATGTGAGAAATAACGTAATTTTCCTTTATTTAAGGAACCGTTTTTCCATGGTAAAACGTGATATGTAGCCATTAAATTATTTTGCACAAATTAAAGCTACCCCTTTTCCATGGAAAAACCTTATATGTGAGAAATAACGTAATTTTCCTTTATTTAAGGAACCGTTTTTCCATGGTAAAACGTGATATGTAGCCATTAAATTATTTTGCACAAATTAAAGCTACCCCTTTTCCATGGAAAAACCTTATATGTGAGAAATAACGTAATTTTCCTTTATTTAAGGAACCGTTTTTCCATGGTAAAACGTGATATGTAGCCATTAAATTATTTTGCACAAATTAAAGCTACCCCTTTTCCATGGAAAAAATTTATATGTGAGAAATAACGTAATTTTCCTTTATTTAAGGAACCGTTTTTCCATGGTAAAACGTGATATGTAGCCATTAAATTATTTTGCACAAATTAAAGCTACCCCTTTTCCATGGAAAAACCTTATATGTGAGAAATAACGTAATTTTCCTTTATTTAAGGATCCGTTTTTCCATGGTAAAACGTGATATGTAGCCATTAAATTATTTTGCACAAATTAAAGCTACCCCTTTTCCATGGAAAAACCTTATATGTGAGAAATAACGTAATTTTCCTTTATTTCAGGAACCGTTTTCCCATGGTAAAACGTGATATGTTGCAATTAAATTATTTTGCTCAAATTAAAGCGACCTTTTTCCATGGAAAAAACTTTACACGTGAGAAATAACGTAATTTTCCTTTATTTAAGGAACCGTTTTCCCATGGTAAAACGTGATATGTTGCAATTAAATTATTTTGCTCAAATTAAAGCGACCTTTTTCCATGGAAAAAACTTTACACGTGAGAAATAACGTAATTTTCCTTTATTTAAGGAACCGTTTTCCCATGGTAAAACGTGATATGTTGCAATTAAATTATTTTGCTCAAATTAAAGCGACCTTTTTCCATGGAAAAAACTTTACACGTGAGAAATAACGTAATTTTCCTTTATTTAAGGAACCGTTTTCCCATGGTAAAACGTGATATGTTGCAATTAAATTATTTTGCTCAAATTAAAGCGACCTTTTTCCATGGAAAAAACTTTACACGTGAGAAATAACGTAATTTTCCTTTATTTAAGGAACCGTTTTCCCATGGTAAAACGTGATATGTTGCAATTAAATTATTTTGCTCAAATTAAAGCGACCTTTTTCCATGGAAAAAACTTTACACGTGAGAAATAACGTAATTTTCCTTTATTTAAGGAACCGTTTTCCCATGGTAAAACGTGATATGTTGCAATTAAATTATTTTGCTCAAATTAAAGCGACCTTTTTCCATGGAAAAAACTTTACACGTGAGAAATAACGTAATTTTCCTTTATTTAAGGAACCGTTTTCCCATGGTAAAACGTGATATGTTGCAATTAAATTATTTTGCTCAAATTAAAGCGACCTTTTTCCATGGAAAAAACTTTACACGTGAGAAATAACGTAATTTTCCTTTATTTAAGGAACCGTTTTCCCATGGTAAAACGTGATATGTTGCAATTAAATTATTTTGCTCAAATTAAAGCGACCTTTTTCCATGGAAAAAACTTTACACGTGAGAAATAACGTAATTTTCCTTTATTTAAGGAACCGTTTTTCCATGGTAAAACGTGATATGTAGCCATTAAATTATTTTACACAAACTAAAGCTACCCCTTTTCCATGGAAAAACCTTATATGTGAGAAATAACGTAATTTTCCTTTATTTAAGGAACCGTTATTCCATGGTAAAACGTGATATGTAGCCATTAAATTATTTTGCACAAATTAAAGCTACCCCTTTTCCATGGAAAAACCTTATATGTGAGAAATAACATAATTTTCCTTTATTTAAGGAACCGTTTTTCCATGGTAAAACGTGATATGTAGCCATTAAATTATTTTGCACAAATTAAACATAACCCTTTTCCATGGAAAAACCGTATATGTGAGAAATAACGTAATTTTCCTTTATTTAAGGAACCGTTTTTCCATGGTAAAACGTGATATGTAGCCATTAAATTATTTTGCACAAATTAAAGCTACCCCTTTTCCATGGAAAAACCTTCTATGTGAGAAATAACGTATGTTTCCTTTATTTAAGGAACCGTTTTTCCATGGTAAAACGTGATATGTTGCAATTAAATTATTTTGCTCAAATTAAAGCGACCTTTTTCCATGGAAAAAACTTTACACGTGAGAAATAACGTAATTTTCCTTTATTTAAGGAACCGTTTTTCCATGGTAAAACGTGATATGTAGCCATTAAATTATTTTGCACAAATTAAAGCTACCCCTTTTCCATGGAAAAACCTTATATGTGAGAAATAACGTAATTTTCCTTTATTTAAGCAACCGTTTTTCCATGGTAAAACGTGATATGTAGCCATTAAATTATTTTGCACAAATTAAAGCTAACCCTTTTCCATGGAAAAACCTTATATGTGAGAAATAACGTAATTTTCCTTTATTTAAGGAACCGTTTTTCCATGGTAAAACGTGATATGTAGCCATTAAATTATTTTGCACAAATTAAAGCTACCCCTTTTCCATGGAAAAACCTTATATGTGAGAAATAACGTAATTTTCCTTTATTTAAGGAACCGTTTTTCCATGGTAAAACGTGATATGTAGCCATTAAATTATTTTGCACAAATTAAAGCTACCCCTTTTCCATGGAAAAACCTTATATGTGAGAAATAACGTAATTTTCCTTTATTTAAGGAACCGTTTTTCCATGGTAAAACGTGATATGTAGCCATTAAATTATTTTGCACAAATTAAAGCTACCCCTTTTCCATGGAAAAACCTTATATGTGAGAAATAACGTAATTTTCCTTTATTTAAGGAACCGTTTTTCCATGGTAAAACGTGATATGTTGCAATTAAATTATTTTGCTCAAATTAAAGCGACCTTTTTCCATGGAAAAAACTTTACACGTGAGAAATAACGTAATTTTCCTTTATTTAAGGAACCGTTTTCCCATGGTAAAACGTGATATGTTGCAATTAAATTATTTTGCTCAAATTAAAGCGACCTTTTTCCATGGAAAAACCTTATATACGAGAAATAACGTAATTTTCCTTTATTTAAGGAACCGTTTTTCCATGGTAAAACGTGATATGTAGCCATTAAATTATTTTGCACAAATTAAAGCTACCCCTTTTCCATGGAAAAACCTTATATGTGAGAAATAACGTAATTTTCCTTTATTTAAGGAACCGTTTTTCCATGGTAAAACGTGATATGTAGCCATTAAATTATTTTGCACAAATTAAAGCTACCCCTTTTCCATGGAAAAACCTTATATGTGAGAAATAACGTAATTTTCCTTTATTTAAGGAACCGTTTTTCCATGGTAAAACGTGATATGTAGCCATTAAATTATTTTGCACAAATTAAAGCTACCCCTTTTCCATGGAAAAACCTTATATGTGAGAAATAACGTAATTTTCCTTTATTTAAGGAACCGTTTTTCCATGGTAAAACGTGATATGTAGCCATTAAATTATTTTGCACAAATTAAAGCTACCCCTTTTCCATGGAAAAACCTTATATGTGAGAAATAACGTAATTTTCCTTTATTTAAGGATCCGTTTTTCCATGGTAAAACGTGATATGTAGCCATTAAATTATTTTGCACAAATTAAAGCTACCCCTTTTCCATGGAAAAACCTTATATGTGAGAAATAACGTAATTTTCCTTTATTTCAGAAACCGTTTTCCCATGGTAAAACGTGATATGTTGCAATTAAATTATTTTGCTCAAATTAAAGCGACCTTTTTCCATGGAAAAAACTTTACACGTGAGAAATAACGTAATTTTCCTTTATTTAAGGAACCGTTTTCCCATGGTAAAACGTGATATGTTGCAATTAAATTATTTTGCTCAAATTAAAGCGACCTTTTTCCATGGAAAAAACTTTACACGTGAGAAATAACGTAATTTTCCTTTATTTAAGGAACCGTTTTCCCATGGTAAAACGTGATATGTTGCAATTAAATTATTTTGCTCAAATTAAAGCGACCTTTTTCCATGGAAAAAACTTTACACGTGAGAAATAACGTAATTTTCCTTTATTTAAGGAACCGTTTTCCCATGGTAAAACGTGATATGTTGCAATTAAATTATTTTGCTCAAATTAAAGCGACCTTTTTCCATGGAAAAAACTTTACACGTGAGAAATAACGTAATTTTCCTTTATTTAAGGAACCGTTTTCCCATGGTAAAACGTGATATGTTGCAATTAAATTATTTTGCTCAAATTAAAGCGACCTTTTTCCATGGAAAAAACTTTACACGTGAGAAATAACGTAATTTTCCTTTATTTAAGGAACCGTTTTCCCATGGTAAAACGTGATATGTTGCAATTAAATTATTTTGCTCAAATTAAAGCGACCTTTTTCCATGGAAAAAACTTTACACGTGAGAAATAACGTAATTTTCCTTTATTTAAGGAACCGTTTTCCCATGGTAAAACGTGATATGTTGCAATTAAATTATTTTGCTCAAATTAAAGCGACCTTTTTCCATGGAAAAAACTTTACACGTGAGAAATAACGTAATTTTCCTTTATTTAAGGAACCGTTTTCCCATGGTAAAACGTGATATGTTGCAATTAAATTATTTTGCTCAAATTAAAGCGACCTTTTTCCATGGAAAAAACTTTACACGTGAGAAATAACGTAATTTTCCTTTATTTAAGGAACCGTTTTCCCATGGTAAAACGTGATATGTTGCAATTAAATTATTTTGCTCAAATTAAAGCGACCTTTTTCCATGGAAAAAACTTTACACGTGAGAAATAACGTAATTTTCCTTTATTTAAGGAACCGTTTTTCCATGGTAAAACGTGATATGTAGCCATTAAATTATTTTACACAAACTAAAGCTACCCCTTTTCCATGGAAAAACCTTATATGTGAGAAATAACGTAATTTTCCTTTATTTAAGGAACCGTTTTTCCATGGTAAAACGTGATATGTAGCCATTAAATTATTTTGCACAAATTAAAGCTACCCCTTTTCCATGGAAAAACCTTATATGTGAGAAATAACATAATTTTCCTTTATTTAAGGAACCGTTTTTCCATGGTAAAACGTGATATGTAGCCATTAAATTATTTTGCACAAATTAAACATAACCCTTTTCCATGGAAAAACCTTATATGTGAGAAATAACGTAATTTTCCTTTATTTAAGGAACCGTTTTTCCATGGTAAAACGTGATATGTAGCCATTAAATTATTTTGCACAAATTAAAGCTACCCCTTTTCCATGGAAAAACCTTATATGTGAGAAATAACGTATGTTTCCTTTATTTAAGGAACCGTTTTTCCATGGTAAAACGTGATATGTAGCCATTAAATTATTTTGCACAAATTAAAGCTACCCCTTTTCCATAGAAAAACCTTATATGTGAGAAATAACGTAATTTTCCTTTATTTAAGGAACCGTTTTCCCATGGTAAAACGTGATATGTTGCAATTAAATTATTTTGCTCAAATTAAAGCGACCTTTTTCCATGGAAAAAACTTTACACGTGAGAAATAACGTAATTTTCCTTTATTTAAGGAACCGTTTTCCCATGGTAAAACGTGATATGTTGCAATTAAATTATTTTGCTCAAATTAAAGCGACCTTTTTCCATGGAAAAAACTTTACACGTGAGAAATAACGTAATTTTCCTTTATTTAAGGAACCGTTTTCCCATGGTAAAACGTGATATGTTGCAATTAAATTATTTTGCTCAAATTAAAGCGACCTTTTTCCATGGAAAAAACTTTACACGTGAGAAATAACGTAATTTTCCTTTATTTAAGGAACCGTTTTCCCATGGTAAAACGTGATATGTTGCAATTAAATTATTTTGCTCAAATTAAAGCGACCTTTTTCCATGGAAAAAACTTTACACGTGAGAAATAACGTAATTTTCCTTTATTTAAGGAACCGTTTTCCCATGGTAAAACGTGATATGTTGCAATTAAATTATTTTGCTCAAATTAAAGCGACCTTTTTCCATGGAAAAAACTTTACACGTGAGAAATAACGTAATTTTCCTTTATTTAAGGAACCGTTTTCCCATGGTAAAACGTGATATGTTGCAATTAAATTATTTTGCTCAAATTAAAGCGACCTTTTTCCATGGAAAAAACTTTACACGTGAGAAATAACGTAATTTTCCTTTATTTAAGGAACCGTTTTTCCATGGTAAAACGTGATATGTAGCCATTAAATTATTTTACACAAACTAAAGCTACCCCTTTTCCATGGAAAAACCTTATATGTGAGAAATAACGTAATTTTCCTTTATTTAAGGAACCGTTTTTCCATGGTAAAACGTGATATGTAGCCATTAAATTATTTTGCACAAATTAAAGCTACCCCTTTTCCATGGAAAAACCTTATATGTGAGAAATAACATAATTTTCCTTTATTTAAGGAACCGTTTTTCCATGGTAAAACGTGATATGTAGCCATTAAATTATTTTGCACAAATTAAACATAACCCTTTTCCATGGAAAAACCTTATATGTGAGAAATAACGTAATTTTCCTTTATTTAAGGAACCGTTTTCCCATGGTAAAACGTGATATGTTGCAATTAAATTATTTTGCTCAAATTAAAGCGACCTTTTTCCATGGAAAAAACTTTACACGTGAGAAATAACGTAATTTTCCTTTATTTAAGGAACCGTTTTCCCATGGTAAAACGTGATATGTTGCAATTAAATTATTTTGCTCAAATTAAAGCGACCTTTTTCCATGGAAAAAACTTTACACGTGAGAAATAACGTAATTTTCCTTTATTTAAGGAACCGTTTTCCCATGGTAAAACGTGATATGTTGCAATTAAATTATTTTGCTCAAATTAAAGCGACCTTTTTCCATGGAAAAAACTTTACACGTGAGAAATAACGTAATTTTCCTTTATTTAAGGAACCGTTTTTCCATGGTAAAACGTGATATGTAGCCATTAAATTATTTTACACAAACTAAAGCTACCCCTTTTCCATGGAAAAACCTTATATGTGAGAAATAACGTAATTTTCCTTTATTTAAGGAACCGTTTTTCCATGGTAAAACGTGATATGTAGCCATTAAATTATTTTGCACAAATTAAAGCTACCCCTTTTCCATGGAAAAACCTTATATGTGAGAAATAACATAATTTTCCTTTATTTAAGGAACCGTTTTTCCATGGTAAAACGTGATATGTAGCCATTAAATTATTTTGCACAAATTAAACATAACCCTTTTCCATGGAAAAACCTTATATGTGAGAAATAACGTAATTTTCCTTTATTTAAGGAACCGTTTTTCCATGGTAAAACGTGATATGTAGCCATTAAATTATTTTGCACAAATTAAAGCTACCCCTTTTCCATGGAAAAACCTTATATGTGAGAAATAACGTATGTTTCCTTTATTTAAGGAACCGTTTTTCCATGGTAAAACGTGATATGTTGCAATTAAATTATTTTGCTCAAATTAAAGCGACCTTTTTCCATGGAAAAAACTTTACACGTGAGAAATAACGTAATTTTCCTTTATTTAAGGAACCGTTTTTCCATGGTAAAACGTGATATATAGCCATTAAATTATTTTACACAAACTAAAGCTACCCCTTTTCCATGGAAAAACCTTATATGTGAGAAATAACGTAATTTTCCTTTATTTAAGGAAACGTTTTTCCATGGTAAAACGTGATATGTAGCCATTAAATTATTTTGCACAAATTAAAGCTACCCCTTTTCCATGGAAAAACCTTATATGTGAGAAATAACGTAATTTTCCTTTATTTAAGCAACCGTTTTTCCATGGTAAAACGTGATATGTAGCCATTAAATTATTTTGCACAAATTAAAGCTAACCCTTTTCCATGGAAAAACCTTATATGTGAGAAATAACGTAATTTTCCTTTATTTAAGGAACCGTTTTTCCATGGTAAAACGTGATATGTAGCCATTAAATTATTTTGCACAAATTAAAGCTACCCCTTTTCCATGGAAAAACCTTATATGTGAGAAATAACGTAATTTTCCTTTATTTAAGGAACCGTTTTTCCATGGTAAAACGTGATATGTAGCCATTAAATTATTTTGCACAAATTAAAGCTACCCCTTTTCCATGGAAAAACCTTATATGTGAGAAATAACGTAATTTTCCTTTATTTAAGGAACCGTTTTTCCATGGTAAAACGTGATATGTAGCCATTAAATTATTTTGCACAAATTAAAGCTACCCCTTTTCCATGGAAAAACCTTATATGTGAGAAATAACGTAATTTTCCTTTATTTAAGGAACCGTTTTTCCATGGTAAAACGTGATATGTTGCAATTAAATTATTTTGCTCAAATTAAAGCGACCTTTTTCCATGGAAAAAACTTTACACGTGAGAAATAACGTAATTTTCCTTTATTTAAGGAACCGTTTTCCCATGGTAAAACGTGATATGTTGCAATTAAATTATTTTGCTCAAATTAAAGCGACCTTTTTCCATGGAAAAAACTTTACACGTGAGAAATAACGTAATTTTCCTTTATTTAAGGAACCGTTTTCCCATGGTAAAACGTGATATGTTGCAATTAAATTATTTTGCTCAAATTAAAGCGACCTTTTTCCATGGAAAAAACTTTACACGTGAGAAATAACGTAATTTTCCTTTATTTAAGGAACCGTTTTCCCATGGTAAAACGTGACATGTTGCAATTAAATTATTTTGCTCAAATTAAAGCGACCTTTTTCCATGGAAAAAACTTTACACGTGAGAAATAACGTAATTTTCCTTTATTTAAGGAACCGTTTTTCCATGGTAAAACGTGATATGTAGCCATTAAATTATTTTACACAAACTAAAGCTACCCCTTTTCCATGGAAAAACCTTATATGTGAGAAATAACGTAATTTTCCTTTATTTTTAAAACCGTTTTTCCATGGTAAAACGTGATATATAGCCATTAAATTATTTTGCACAAATTAAAGCTACCCTTTTCCATGGAAAAACCTTATATGTGAGAAATAACGTAATTTTCCTTTATTTAAGGAACCGTTTTTCCATGGTAAAACGTGATATGTAGCCATTAAATTATTTTACACAAACTAAAGCTACCCCTTTTCCATGGAAAAACCTTATATGTGAGAAATAACGTAATTTTCCTTTATTTAAGGAACCGTTTTTCCATGGTAAAACGTGATATGTAGCCGTTAAATTATTTTGCACAAATTAAAGCTACCCCTTTTCCATGGAAAAACCTTATATGTGAGAAATAACGTAATTTTCCTTTATTTAAGGAACCGTTTTTCCATGGTAAAACGTGATATGTAGCCATTAAATTATTTTGCACAAATTAAAGCTAACCCTTTTCCATGGAAAAACCTTATATGTGAGAAATAACGTAATTTTCCTTTATTTAAGGATCCGTTTTTCCATGGTAAAACGTGATATGTAGCCATTAAATTATTTTGCACAAATTAAAGCTACCCCTTTTCCATGGAAAAACCTTATATGTGAGAAATAACGTAATTTTCCTTTATTTCAGGAACCGTTTTCCCATGGTAAAACGTGATATGTTGCAATTAAATTATTTTGCTCAAATTAAAGCGACCTTTTTCCATGGAAAAAACTTTACACGTGAGAAATAACGTAATTTTCCTTTATTTAAGGAACCGTTTTCCCATGGTAAAACGTGATATGTTGCAATTAAATTATTTTGCTCAAATTAAAGCGACCTTTTTCCATGGAAAAAACTTTACACGTGAGAAATAACGTAATTTTCCTTTATTTAAGGAACCGTTTCCCATGGTAAAACGTGATATGTTGCAATTAAATTATTTTGCTCAAATTAAAGCGACCTTTTTCCATGGAAAAAACTTTACACGTGAGAAATAACGTAATTTTCCTTTATTTAAGGAACCGTTTTCCCATGGTAAAACGTGATATGTTGCAATTAAATTATTTTGCTCAAATTAAAGCGACCTTTTTCCATGGAAAAAACTTTACACGTGAGAAATAACGTAATTTTCCTTTATTTAAGGAACCGTTTTCCCATGGTAAAACGTGATATGTTGCAATTAAATTATTTTGCTCAAATTAAAGCGACCTTTTTCCATGGAAAAAACTTTACACGTGAGAAATAACGTAATTTTCCTTTATTTAAGGAACCGTTTTCCCATGGTAAAACGTGATATGTTGCAATTAAATTATTTTGCTCAAATTAAAGCGACCTTTTTCCATGGAAAAAACTTTACACGTGAGAAATAACGTAATTTTCCTTTATTTAAGGAACCGTTTTCCCATGGTAAAACGTGATATGTTGCAATTAAATTATTTTGCTCAAATTAAAGCGACCTTTTTCCATGGAAAAAACTTTACACGTGAGAAATAACGTAATTTTCCTTTATTTAAGGAACCATTTTCCCATGGTAAAACGTGATATGTTGCAATTAAATTATTTTGCTCAAATTAAAGCGACCTTTTTCCATGGAAAAAACTTTACACGTGAGAAATAACGTAATTTTCCTTTATTTAAGGAACCGTTTTTCCATGGTAAAACGTGATATGTAGCCATTAAATTATTTTACACAAACTAAAGCTACCCCTTTTCCATGGAAAAACCTTATATGTGAGAAATAACGTAATTTTCCTTTATTTAAGGAACCGTTTTTCCATGGTAAAACGTGATATGTAGCCATTAAATTATTTTGCACAAATTAAAGCTTCCCCTTTTCCATGGAAAAACCTTATATGTGAGAAATAACGTAATTTTCCTTTATTTAAGGAACCGTTTTTCCATGGTAAAACGTGATATGTAGCCATTAAATTATTTTGCACAAATTAAAGCTACCCCTTTTCCATGGAAAAACCTTATATGTGAGAAATAACGTAATTTTCCTTTATTTAAGGAACCGTTTTTCCATGGTAAAACGTGATATGTTGCAATTAAATTATTTTGCTCAAATTAAAGCGACCTTTTTCCATGGAAAAAACTTTACACGTGAGAAATAACGAAATTTTCCTTTATTTAAGGAACCGTTTTTCCATGGTAAAACGTGATATGTAGCCATTAAATTATTTTACACAAACTAAAGCTACCCCTTTTCCATAAAAAAACCTTATATGTGAGAAATAACGTAATTTTCCTTTATTTAAGGAACCGTTTTTCCATGGTAAAACGTGATATGTAGCCATTAAATTATTTTGCACAAATTAAAGCTACCCCTTTTCCATGGAAAAACCTTATATGTGAGAAATAACATAATTTTCCTTTATTTAAGGAACCGTTTTTCCATGGTAAAACGTGATATGTAGCCATTAAATTATTTTGCACAAATTAAAGCTAACCCTTTTCCGTGGAAAAGCCTTATATGTGAGAAATAACGTAATTTTCCTTTATTTAAGGAACCGTTTTTCCATGGTAAAACGTGATATGTAGCCATTAAATTATTTTGCACAAATTAAAGCTACCCCTTTTCCATAGAAAAACCTTATATGTGAGAAATAACGTAATTTTCCTTTATTTAAGGAACCGTTTTTCCATGGTAAAACGTGATATGTTGCAATTAAATTATTTTGCTCAAATTAAAGCGACCTTTTTCCATGGAAAAACTTTACACGTGAGAAATAACGTAATTTTCCTTTATTTAAGGAACCGTTTTTCCATGGTAAAACGTGATATGTAGCCATTAAATTATTTTACACAAACTAAAGCTACCCCTTTTCCATGGAAAAACCTTATATGTGAGAAATAACGTAATTTTCCTTTATTTAAGGAAACGTTTTTCCATGGTAAAACGTGATATGTAGCCATTAAATTATTTTGCACAAATTAAAGCTACCCCTTTTCCATGGAAAAACCTTATATGTGAGAAATAACGTAATTTTCCTTTATTTAAGCAACCGTTTTTCCATTGTAAAACGTGATATGTAGCCATTAAATTATTTTGCACAAATTAAAGCTAACCCTTTTCCATGGAAAAACCTTATATGTGAGAAATAACGTAATTTTCCTTTATTTAAGGAACCGTTTTTCCATGGTAAAACGTGATATGTTGCCATTAAATTATTTTGCACAAATTAAAGCTACCCCTTTTCCATGGAAAAACCTTATATGTGAGAAATAACGTAATTTTCCTTTATTTAAGGAACCGTTTTTCCATGGTAAAACGTGATATGTAGCCATTAAATTATTTTGCACAAATTAAAGCTACCCCTTTTCCATGGAAAAACCTTATATGTGAGAAATAACGTAATTTTCCTTTATTTACGGAACCGTTTTTCCATGGTAAAACGTGATATGTAGCCATTAAATTATTTTGCACAAATTAAAGCTACCCCTTTTCCATGGAAAAACCTTATATGTGAGAAATAACGTAATTTTCCTTTATTTAAGGAACCGTTTTTCCATGGTAAAACGTGATATGTTGCAATTAAATTATTTTGCTCAAATTAAAGCGACCTTTTTCCATGGAAAAAACTTTACACGTGAGAAATAACGTAATTTTCCTTTATTTAAGGAACCGTTTTCCCATGGTAAAACGTGATATGTTGCAATTAAATTATTTTGCTCAAATTAAAGCGACCTTTTTCCATGGAAAAAACTTTACACGTGAGAAATAACGTAATTTTCCTTTATTTAAGGAACCGTTTTCCCATGGTAAAACGTGATATGTTGCAATTAAATTATTTTGCTCAAATTAAAGCGACCTTTTTCCATGGAAAAAACTTTACACGTGAGAAATAACGTAATTTTCCTTTATTTAAGGAACCGTTTTCCCATGGTAAAACGTGACATGTTGCAATTAAATTATTTTGCTCAAATTAAAGCGACCTTTTTCCATGGAAAAAACTTTACACGTGAGAAATAACGTAATTTTCCTTTATTTAAGGAACCGTTTTTCCATGGTAAAACGTGATATGTAGCCATTAAATTATTTTACACAAACTAAAGCTACCCCTTTTCCATGGAAAAACCTTATATGTGAGAAATAACGTAATTTTCCTTTATTTTTAAAACCGTTTTTCCATGGTAAAACGTGATATATAGCCATTAAATTATTTTGCACAAATTAAAGCTACCCTTTTCCATGGAAAAACCTTATATGTGAGAAATAACGTAATTTTCCTTTATTTAAGGAACCGTTTTTCCATGGTAAAACGTGATATGTAGCCATTAAATTATTTTACACAAACTAAAGCTACCCCTTTTCCATGGAAAAACCTTATATGTGAGAAATAACGTAATTTTCCTTTATTTAAGGAACCGTTTTTCCATGGTAAAACGTGATATGTAGCCGTTAAATTATTTTGCACAAATTAAAGCTACCCCTTTTCCATGGAAAAACCTTATATGTGAGAAATAACGTAATTTTCCTTTATTTAAGGAACCGTTTTTCCATGGTAAAACGTGATATGTAGCCATTAAATTATTTTGCACAAATTAAAGCTAACCCTTTTCCATGGAAAAACCTTATATGTGAGAAATAACGTAATTTTCCTTTATTTAAGGATCCGTTTTTCCATGGTAAAACGTGATATGTAGCCATTAAATTATTTTGCACAAATTAAAGCTACCCCTTTTCCATGGAAAAACCTTATATGTGAGAAATAACGTAATTTTCCTTTATTTCAGGAACCGTTTTCCCATGGTAAAACGTGATATGTTGCAATTAAATTATTTTGCTCAAATTAAAGCGACCTTTTTCCATGGAAAAAACTTTACACGTGAGAAATAACGTAATTTTCCTTTATTTAAGGAACCGTTTTCCCATGGTAAAACGTGATATGTTGCAATTAAATTATTTTGCTCAAATTAAAGCGACCTTTTTCCATGGAAAAAACTTTACACGTGAGAAATAACGTAATTTTCCTTTATTTAAGGAACCGTTTCCCATAGTAAAACGTGATATGTTGCAATTAAATTATTTTGCTCAAATTAAAGCGACCTTTTTCCATGGAAAAAACTTTACACGTGAGAAATAACGTAATTTTCCTTTATTTAAGGAACCGTTTTCCCATGGTAAAACGTGATATGTTGCAATTAAATTATTTTGCTCAAATTAAAGCGACCTTTTTCCATGGAAAAAACTTTACACGTGAGAAATAACGTAATTTTCCTTTATTTAAGGAACCGTTTTCCCATGGTAAAACGTGATATGTTGCAATTAAATTATTTTGCTCAAATTAAAGCGACCTTTTTCCATGGAAAAAACTTTACACGTGAGAAATAACGTAATTTTCCTTTATTTAAGGAACCGTTTTCCCATGGTAAAACGTGATATGTTGCAATTAAATTATTTTGCTCAAATTAAAGCGACCTTTTTCCATGGAAAAAACTTTACACGTGAGAAATAACGTAATTTTCCTTTATTTAAGGAACCGTTTTCCCATGGTAAAACGTGATATGTTGCAATTAAATTATTTTGCTCAAATTAAAGCGACCTTTTTCCATGGAAAAAACTTTACACGTGAGAAATAACGTAATTTTCCTTTATTTAAGGAACCATTTTCCCATGGTAAAACGTGATATGTTGCAATTAAATTATTTTGCTCAAATTAAAGCGACCTTTTTCCATGGAAAAAACTTTACACGTGAGAAATAACGTAATTTTCCTTTATTTAAGGAACCGTTTTTCCATGGTAAAACGTGATATGTAGCCATTAAATTATTTTACACAAACTAAAGCTACCCCTTTTCCATGGAAAAACCTTATATGTGAGAAATAACGTAATTTTCCTTTATTTAAGGAACCGTTTTTCCATGGTAAAACGTGATATGTAGCCATTAAATTATTTTGCACAAATTAAAGCTTCCCCTTTTCCATGGAAAAACCTTATATGTGAGAAATAACGTAATTTTCCTTTATTTAAGGAACCGTTTTTCCATGGTAAAACGTGATATGTAGCCATTAAATTATTTTGCACAAATTAAAGCTACCCCTTTTCCATGGAAAAACCTTATATGTGAGAAATAACGTAATTTTCCTTTATTTAAGGAACCGTTTTTCCATGGTAAAACGTGATATGTTGCAATTAAATTATTTTGCTCAAATTAAAGCGACCTTTTTCCATGGAAAAAACTTTACACGTGAGAAATAACGAAATTTTCCTTTATTTAAGGAACCGTTTTTCCATGGTAAAACGTGATATGTAGCCATTAAATTATTTTACACAAACTAAAGCTACCCCTTTTCCATAAAAAAACCTTATATGTGAGAAATAACGTAATTTTCCTTTATTTAAGGAACCGTTTTTCCATGGTAAAACGTGATATGTAGCCATTAAATTATTTTGCACAAATTAAAGCTACCCCTTTTCCATGGAAAAACCTTATATGTGAGAAATAACATAATTTTCCTTTATTTAAGGAACCGTTTTTCCATGGTAAAACGTGATATGTAGCCATTAAATTATTTTACACAAACTAAAGCTACCCCTTTTCCATGGAAAAACTTTACACGTGAGAAATAACGTAATTTTCCTTTATTTAAGGAACCGTTTTTCCATGGTAAAACGTGATATGTAGCCATTAAATTATTTTACACAAACTAAAGCTACCCCTTTTCCATGGAAAAACCTTATATGTGAGAAATAACGTAATTTTCCTTTATTTAAGGAAACGTTTTTCCATGGTAAAACGTGATATGTAGCCATTAAATTATTTTGCACAAATTAAAGCTACCCCTTTTCCATGGAAAAACCTTATATGTGAGAAATAACGTAATTTTCCTTTATTTAAGCAACCGTTTTTCCATTGTAAAACGTGATATGTAGCCATTAAATTATTTTGCACAAATTAAAGCTAACCCTTTTCCATGGAAAAACCTTATATGTGAGAAATAACGTAATTTTCCTTTATTTAAGGAACCGTTTTTCCATGGTAAAACGTGATATGTTGCCATTAAATTATTTTGCACAAATTAAAGCTACCCCTTTTCCATGGAAAAACCTTATATGTGAGAAATAACGTAATTTTCCTTTATTTAAGGAACCGTTTTTCCATGGTAAAACGTGATATGTAGCCATTAAATTATTTTGCACAAATTAAAGCTACCCCTTTTCCATGGAAAAACCTTATATGTGAGAAATAACGTAATTTTCCTTTATTTACGGAACCGTTTTTCCATGGTAAAACGTGATATGTAGCCATTAAATTATTTTGCACAAATTAAAGCTACCCCTTTTCCATGGAAAAACCTTATATGTGAGAAATAACGTAATTTTCCTTTATTTAAGGAACCGTTTTTCCATGGTAAAACGTGATATGTTGCAATTAAATTATTTTGCTCAAATTAAAGCGACCTTTTTCCATGGAAAAAACTTTACACGTGAGAAATAACGTAATTTTCCTTTATTTAAGGAACCGTTTTCCCATGGTAAAACGTGATATGTTGCAATTAAATTATTTTGCTCAAATTAAAGCGACCTTTTTCCATGGAAAAAACTTTACACGTGAGAAATAACGTAATTTTCCTTTATTTAAGGAACCGTTTTCCCATGGTAAAACGTGATATGTTGCAATTAAATTATTTTGCTCAAATTAAAGCGACCTTTTTCCATGGAAAAAACTTTACACGTGAGAAATAACGTAATTTTCCTTTATTTAAGGAACCGTTTTCCCATGGTAAAACGTGACATGTTGCAATTAAATTATTTTGCTCAAATTAAAGCGACCTTTTTCCATGGAAAAAACTTTACACGTGAGAAATAACGTAATTTTCCTTTATTTAAGGAACCGTTTTTCCATGGTAAAACGTGATATGTAGCCATTAAATTATTTTACACAAACTAAAGCTACCCCTTTTCCATGGAAAAACCTTATATGTGAGAAATAACGTAATTTTCCTTTATTTTTAAAACCGTTTTTCCATGGTAAAACGTGATATGTAGCCATTAAATTATTTTGCACAAATTAAAGCTACCCCTTTTCCATGGAAAAACCTTATATGTGAAAAATAACGTAATTTTCCTTTATTTAAGGAACCGTTTTTCCATGGTAAAACGTGATATGTAGCCATTAAATTATTTTGCACAAATTAAAGCTAACCCTTTTCCATGGAAAAACCTTATATGTGAGAAATAACGTAATTTTCCTTTATTGAAGGAACCGTTTTTCCATGGTAAAACGTGATATGTAGCCATTAAATTATTTTGCACAAATTAAAGCTACCCCTTTTCCATGGAAAAACCTTATATGTGAGAAATAACGTAATTTTCCTTTATTTAAGGAACCGTTTTTCCATGGTAAAACGTGATATGTTGCAATTAAATTATTTTGCTCAAATTAAAGCGACCTTTTTCCATGGAAAAAACTTTACACGTGAGAAATAACGTAATTTTCCTTTATTTAAGGAACCGTTTTTCCATGGTAAAACGTGATATGTAGCCATTAAATTATTTTACACAAACTAAAGCTACCCCTTTTCCATAAAAAAACCTTATATGTGAGAAATAACGTAATTTTCCTTTATTTAAGGAACCGTTTTTCCATGGTAAAACGTGATATGTAGCCATTAAATTATTTTGCACAAATTAAAGCTACCCCTTTTCCATGGGAAAACCTTATATGTGAGAAATAACGTAATTTTCCTTTATTTAAGGAACCGTTTTTCCATGGTAAAACGTGATATGTAGCCATTAAATTATTTTGCACAAATTAAAGCTAACCCTTTTCCGTGGAAAAACCTTATATGTGAGAAATAACGTAATTTTCCTTTATTTAAGGAACCGTTTTTCCATGGTTAAACGTGATATGTAGCCATTAAATTATTTTGCACAAATTAAAGCTACCCCTTTTCCATGGAAAAACCTTATATGTGAGAAATAACGTAATTTTCCTTTATTTAAGGAACCGTTTTTCCATGGTAAAACGTGATATGTAGCCATTAAATTATTTTGCACAAATTAAAGCTACCCCTTTTCCATGGAAAAACCTTATATGTGAGAAATAACGTAATTTTCCTTTATTTAAGGAACCGTTTTTCCATGGTAAAACGTGATATGTTGCAATTAAATTATTTTGCTCAAATTAAAGCGACCTTTTTCCATGGAAAAAACTTTACACGTGAGAAATAACGTAATTTTCCTTTATTTAAGGAACCGTTTTCCCATGGTAAAACGTGATATGTTGCAATTAAATTATTTTGCTCAAATTAAAGCGACCTTTTTCCATGGAAAAAACTTTACACGTGAGAAATAACGTAATTTTCCTTTATTTAAGGAACCGTTTTCCCATGGTAAAACGTGATATGTTGCAATTAAATTATTTTGCTCAAATTAAAGCGACCTTTTTCCATGGAAAAAACTTTACACGTGAGAAATAACGTAATTTTCCTTTATTTAAGGAACCGTTTTCCCATGGTAAAACGTGACATGTTGCAATTAAATTATTTTGCTCAAATTAAAGCGACCTTTTTCCATGGAAAAAACTTTACACGTGAGAAATAACGTAATTTTCCTTTATTTAAGGAACCGTTTTTCCATGGTAAAACGTGATATGTAGCCATTAAATTATTTTACACAAACTAAAGCTACCCCTTTTCCATGGAAAAACCTTATATGTGAGAAATAACGTAATTTTCCTTTATTTTTAAAACCGTTTTTCCATGGTAAAACGTGATATATAGCCATTAAATTATTTTGCACAAATTAAAGCTACCCTTTTCCATGGAAAAACCTTATATGTGAGAAATAACGTAATTTTCCTTTATTTAAGGAACCGTTTTTCCATGGTAAAACGTGATATGTAGCCATTAAATTATTTTACACAAACTAAAGCTACCCCTTTTCCATGGAAAAACCTTATATGTGAGAAATAACGTAATTTTCCTTTATTTAAGGAACCGTTTTTCCATGGTAAAACGTGATATGTAGCCGTTAAATTATTTTGCACAAATTAAAGCTACCCCTTTTCCATGGAAAAACCTTATATGTGAGAAATAACGTAATTTTCCTTTATTTAAGGAACCGTTTTTCCATGGTAAAACGTGATATGTAGCCATTAAATTATTTTGCACAAATTAAAGCTAACCCTTTTCCATGGAAAAACCTTATATGTGAGAAATAACGTAATTTTCCTTTATTTAAGGATCCGTTTTTCCATGGTAAAACGTGATATGTAGCCATTAAATTATTTTGCACAAATTAAAGCTACCCCTTTTCCATGGAAAAACCTTATATGTGAGAAATAACGTAATTTTCCTTTATTTCAGGAACCGTTTTCCCATGGTAAAACGTGATATGTTGCAATTAAATTATTTTGCTCAAATTAAAGCGACCTTTTTCCATGGAAAAAACTTTACACGTGAGAAATAACGTAATTTTCCTTTATTTAAGGAACCGTTTTCCCATGGTAAAACGTGATATGTTGCAATTAAATTATTTTGCTCAAATTAAAGCGACCTTTTTCCATGGAAAAAACTTTACACGTGAGAAATAACGTAATTTTCCTTTATTTAAGGAACCGTTTTTCCATGGTAAAACGTGATATGTAGCCATTAAATTATTTTACACAAACTAAAGCTACCCCTTTTCCATGGAAAAACCTTATATGTGAGAAATAACGTAATTTTCCTTTATTTAAGGAACCGTTTTTCCATGGTAAAACGTGATATGTAGCCGTTAAATTATTTTGCACAAATTAAAGCTACCCCTTTTCCATGGAAAAACCTTATATGTGAGAAATAACGTAATTTTCCTTTATTTAAGGAACCGTTTTTCCATGGTAAAACGTGATATGTAGCCATTAAATTATTTTGCACAAATTAAAGCTAACCCTTTTCCATGGAAAAACCTTATATGTGAGAAATAACGTAATTTTCCTTTATTTAAGGATCCGTTTTTCCATGGTAAAACGTGATATGTAGCCATTAAATTATTTTGCACAAATTAAAGCTACCCCTTTTCCATGGAAAAACCTTATATGTGAGAAATAACGTAATTTTCCTTTATTTCAGGAACCGTTTTCCCATGGTAAAACGTGATATGTTGCAATTAAATTATTTTGCTCAAATTAAAGCGACCTTTTTCCATGGAAAAAACTTTACACGTGAGAAATAACGTAATTTTCCTTTATTTAAGGAACCGTTTTCCCATGGTAAAACGTGATATGTTGCAATTAAATTATTTTGCTCAAATTAAAGCGACCTTTTTCCATGGAAAAAACTTTACACGTGAGAAATAACGTAATTTTCCTTTATTTAAGGAACCGTTTCCCATGGTAAAACGTGATATGTTGCAATTAAATTATTTTGCTCAAATTAAAGCGACCTTTTTCCATGGAAAAAACTTTACACGTGAGAAATAACGTAATTTTCCTTTATTTAAGGAACCGTTTTCCCATGGTAAAACGTGATATGTTGCAATTAAATTATTTTGCTCAAATTAAAGCGACCTTTTTCCATGGAAAAAACTTTACACGTGAGAAATAACGTAATTTTCCTTTATTTAAGGAACCGTTTTTCCATGGTAAAACGTGATATGTAGCCATTAAATTATTTTACACAAACTAAAGCTACCCCTTTTCCATGGAAAAACCTTATATGTGAGAAATAACGTAATTTTCCTTTATTTAAGGAACCGTTTTTCCATGGTAAAACGTGATATGTAGCCATTAAATTATTTTGCACAAATTAAAGCTTCCCCTTTTCCATGGAAAAACCTTATATGTGAGAAATAACGTAATTTTCCTTTATTTAAGGAACCGTTTTTCCATGGTAAAACGTGATATGTAGCCATTAAATTATTTTGCACAAATTAAAGCTACCCCTTTTCCATGGAAAAACCTTATATGTGAGAAATAACGTAATTTTCCTTTATTTAAGGAACCGTTTTTCCATGGTAAAACGTGATATGTTGCAATTAAATTATTTTGCTCAAATTAAAGCGACCTTTTTCCATGGAAAAAACTTTACACGTGAGAAATAACGAAATTTTCCTTTATTTAAGGAACCGTTTTTCCATGGTAAAACGTGATATGTAGCCATTAAATTATTTTACACAAACTAAAGCTACCCCTTTTCCATAAAAAAACCTTATATGTGAGAAATAACGTAATTTTCCTTTATTTAAGGAACCGTTTTTCCATGGTAAAACGTGATATGTAGCCATTAAATTATTTTGCACAAATTAAAGCTACCCCTTTTCCATGGAAAAACCTTATATGTGAGAAATAACGTAATTTTCCTTTATTTAAGGAACCGTTTTTCCATGGTAAAACGTGATATGTAGCCATTAAATTATTTTGCACAAATTAAAGCTAACCCTTTTCCGTGGAAAAGCCTTATATGTGAGAAATAACGTAATTTTCCTTTATTTAAGGAACCGTTTTTCCATGGTAAAACGTGATATGTAGCCATTAAATTATTTTGCACAAATTAAAGCTACCCCTTTTCCATAGAAAAACCTTATATGTGAGAAATAACGTAATTTTCCTTTATTTAAGGAACCGTTTTTCCATGGTAAAACGTGATATGTTGCAATTAAATTATTTTGCTCAAATTAAAGCGACCTTTTTCCATGGAAAAACTTTACACGTGAGAAATAACGTAATTTTCCTTTATTTAAGGAACCGTTTTTCCATGGTAAAACGTGATATGTAGCCATTAAATTATTTTACACAAACTAAAGCTACCCCTTTTCCATGGAAAAACCTTATATGTGAGAAATAACGTAATTTTCCTTTATTTAAGGAAACGTTTTTCCATGGTAAAACGTGATATGTAGCCATTAAATTATTTTGCACAAATTAAAGCTACCCCTTTTCCATGGAAAAACCTTATATGTGAGAAATAACGTAATTTTCCTTTATTTAAGCAACCGTTTTTCCATGGTAAAACGTGATATGTAGCCATTAAATTATTTTGCACAAATTAAAGCTAACCCTTTTCCATGGAAAAACCTTATATGTGAGAAATAACGTAATTTTCCTTTATTTAAGGAACCGTTTTTCCATGGTAAAACGTGATATGTTGCCATTAAATTATTTTGCACAAATTAAAGCTACCCCTTTTCCATGGAAAAACCTTATATGTGAGAAATAACGTAATTTTCCTTTATTTAAGGAACCGTTTTTCCATGGTAAAACGTGATATGTAGCCATTAAATTATTTTGCACAAATTAAAGCTACCCCTTTTCCATGGAAAAACCTTATATGTGAGAAATAACGTAATTTTCCTTTATTTACGGAACCGTTTTTCCATGGTAAAACGTGATATGTAGCCATTAAATTATTTTGCACAAATTAAAGCTACCCCTTTTCCATGGAAAAACCTTATATGTGAGAAATAACGTAATTTTCCTTTATTTAAGGAACCGTTTTTCCATGGTAAAACGTGATATGTTGCAATTAAATTATTTTGCTCAAATTAAAGCGACCTTTTTCCATGGAAAAAACTTTACACGTGAGAAATAACGTAATTTTCCTTTATTTAAGGAACCGTTTTCCCATGGTAAAACGTGATATGTTGCAATTAAATTATTTTGCTCAAATTAAAGCGACCTTTTTCCATGGAAAAAACTTTACACGTGAGAAATAACGTAATTTTCCTTTATTTAAGGAACCGTTTTCCCATGGTAAAACGTGATATGTTGCAATTAAATTATTTTGCTCAAATTAAAGCGACCTTTTTCCATGGAAAAAACTTTACACGTGAGAAATAACGTAATTTTCCTTTATTTAAGGAACCGTTTTCCCATGGTAAAACGTGACATGTTGCAATTAAATTATTTTGCTCAAATTAAAGCGACCTTTTTCCATGGAAAAAACTTTACACGTGAGAAATAACGTAATTTTCCTTTATTTAAGGAACCGTTTTTCCATGGTAAAACGTGATATGTAGCCATTAAATTATTTTACACAAACTAAAGCTACCCCTTTTCCATGGAAAAACCTTATATGTGAGAAATAACGTAATTTTCCTTTATTTTTAAAACCGTTTTTCCATGGTAAAACGTGATATGTAGCCATTAAATTATTTTGCACAAATTAAAGCTACCCCTTTTCCATGGAAAAACCTTATATGTGAAAAATAACGTAATTTTCCTTTATTTAAGGAACCGTTTTTCCATGGTAAAACGTGATATGTAGCCATTAAATTATTTTGCACAAATTAAAGCTAACCCTTTTCCATGGAAAAACCTTATATGTGAGAAATAACGTAATTTTCCTTTATTGAAGGAACCGTTTTTCCATGGTAAAACGTGATATGTAGCCATTAAATTATTTTGCACAAATTAAAGCTACCCCTTTTCCATGGAAAAACCTTATATGTGAGAAATAACGTAATTTTCCTTTATTTAAGGAACCGTTTTTCCATGGTAAAACGTGATATGTTGCAATTAAATTATTTTGCTCAAATTAAAGCGACCTTTTTCCATGGAAAAAACTTTACACGTGAGAAATAACGTAATTTTCCTTTATTTAAGGAACCGTTTTTCCATGGTAAAACGTGATATGTAGCCATTAAATTATTTTACACAAACTAAAGCTACCCCTTTTCCATAAAAAAACCTTATATGTGAGAAATAACGTAATTTTCCTTTATTTAAGGAACCGTTTTTCCATGGTAAAACGTGATATGTAGCCATTAAATTATTTTGCACAAATTAAAGCTACCCCTTTTCCATGGGAAAACCTTATATGTGAGAAATAACGTAATTTTCCTTTATTTAAGGAACCGTTTTTCCATGGTAAAACGTGATATGTAGCCATTAAATTATTTTGCACAAATTAAAGCTAACCCTTTTCCGTGGAAAAACCTTATATGTGAGAAATAACGTAATTTTCCTTTATTTAAGGAACCGTTTTTCCATGGTTAAACGTGATATGTAGCCATTAAATTATTTTGCACAAATTAAAGCTACCCCTTTTCCATGGAAAAACCTTATATGTGAGAAATAACGTAATTTTCCTTTATTTAAGGAACCGTTTTTCCATGGTAAAACGTGATATGTAGCCATTAAATTATTTTGCACAAATTAAAGCTACCCCTTTTCCATGGAAAAACCTTATATGTGAGAAATAACGTAATTTTCCTTTATTTAAGGAACCGTTTTTCCATGGTAAAACGTGATATGTTGCAATTAAATTATTTTGCTCAAATTAAAGCGACCTTTTTCCATGGAAAAAACTTTACACGTGAGAAATAACGTAATTTTCCTTTATTTAAGGAACCGTTTTCCCATGGTAAAACGTGATATGTTGCAATTAAATTATTTTGCTCAAATTAAAGCGACCTTTTTCCATGGAAAAAACTTTACACGTGAGAAATAACGTAATTTTCCTTTATTTAAGGAACCGTTTTCCCATGGTAAAACGTGATATGTTGCAATTAAATTATTTTGCTCAAATTAAAGCGACCTTTTTCCATGGAAAAAACTTTACACGTGAGAAATAACGTAATTTTCCTTTATTTAAGGAACCGTTTTCCCATGGTAAAACGTGATATGTTGCAATTAAATTATTTTGCTCAAATTAAAGCGACCTTTTTCCATGGAAAAAACTTTACACGTGAGAAATAACGTAATTTTCCTTTATTTAAGGAACCGTTTTCCCATGGTAAAACGTGATATGTTGCAATTAAATTATTTTGCTCAAATTAAAGCGACCTTTTTCCATGGAAAAAACTTTACACGTGAGAAATAACGTAATTTTCCTTTATTTAAGGAACCGTTTTTCCATGGTAAAACGTGATATGTAGCCATTAAATTATTTTGCACAAATTAAAGCTACCCCTTTTCCATGGAAAAACCTTATATGTGAGAAATAACGTAATTTTCCTTTATTTAAGGAACCGTTTTTCCATGGTAAAACGTGATATGTTGCAATTAAATTATTTTGCTCAAATTAAAGCGACCTTTTTCCATGGAAAAAACTTTACACGTGAGAAATAACGTAATTTTCCTTTATTTAAGGAACCGTTTTTCCATGGTAAAACGTGATATGTAGCCATTAAATTATTTTACACAAACTAAAGCTACCCCTTTTCCATAAAAAAACCTTACACGTGAGAAATAACGTAATTTTCCTTTATTTAAGGAACCGTTTTCCCATGGTTAAACGTGATATGTAGCCATTAAATTATTTTGCACAAATTAAAGCTACCCCTTTTCCATGGGAAAACCTTATATGTGAGAAATAACGTAATTTTCCTTTATTTAAGGAACCGTTTTTCCATGGTAAAACGTGATATGTAGCCATTAAATTATTTTGCACAAATTAAAGCTAACCCTTTTCCGTGGAAAAACCTTATATGTGAGAAATAACGTAATTTTCCTTTATTTAAGGAACCGTTTTTCCATGGTTAAACGTGATATGTAGCCATTAAATTATTTTGCACAAATTAAAGCTACCCCTTTTCCATGGAAAAATCTTATATGTGAGAAATAACGTAATTTTCCTTTATTTAAGGAACCGTTTTTCCATGGTAAAACGTGATATGTAGCCATTAAATTATTTTGCACAAATTAAAGCTACCCCTTTTCCATGGAAAAACCTTATATGTGAGAAATAACGTAATTTTCCTTTATTTAAGGAACCGTTTTTCCATGGTAAAACGTGATATGTTGCAATTAAATTATTTTGCTCAAATTAAAGCGACCTTTTTCCATGGAAAAAACTTTACACGTGAGAAATAACGTAATTTTCCTTTATTTAAGGAACCGTTTTCCCATGGTAAAACGTGATATGTTGCAATTAAATTATTTTGCTCAAATTAAAGCGACCTTTTTCCATGGAAAAAACTTTACACGTGAGAAATAACGTAATTTTCCTTTATTTAAGGAACCGTTTTCCCATGGTAAAACGTGATATGTTGCAATTAAATTATTTTGCTCAAATTAAAGCGACCTTTTTCCATGGAAAAAACTTTACACGTGAGAAATAACGTAATTTTCCTTTATTTAAGGAACCGTTTTCCCATGGTAAAACGTGATATGTTGCAATTAAATTATTTTGCTCAAATTAAAGCGACCTTTTTCCATGGAAAAAACTTTACACGTGAGAAATAACGTAATTTTCCTTTATTTAAGGAACCGTTTTCCCATGGTAAAACGTGATATGTTGCAATTAAATTATTTTGCTCAAATTAAAGCGACCTTTTTCCATGGAAAAAACTTTACACGTGAGAAATAACGTAATTTTCCTTTATTTAAGGAACCGTTTTCCCATGGTAAAACGTGATATGTTGCAATTAAATTATTTTGCTCAAATTAAAGCGACCTTTTTCCATGGAAAAAACTTTACACGTGAGAAATAACGTAATTTTCCTTTATTTAAGGAACCGTTTTCCCATGGTAAAACGTGATATGTTGCAATTAAATTATTTTGCTCAAATTAAAGCGACCTTTTTCCATGGAAAAAACTTTACACGTGAGAAATAACGTAATTTTCCTTTATTTAAGGAACCGTTTTCCCATGGTAAAACGTGATATGTTGCAATTAAATTATTTTGCTCAAATTAAAGCGACCTTTTTCCATGGAAAAAACTTTACACGTGAGAAATAACGTAATTTTCCTTTATTTAAGGAACCGTTTTCCCATGGTAAAACGTGATATGTTGCAATTAAATTATTTTGCTCAAATTAAAGCGACCTTTTTCCATGGAAAAAACTTTACACGTGAGAAATAACGTAATTTTCCTTTATTTAAGGAACCGTTTTTCCATGGTAAAACGTGATATGTAGCCATTAAATTATTTTGCACAAATTAAAGCTACCCCTTTTCCATGGAAAAACCTTATATGTGAGAAATAACGTAATTTTCCTTTATTTAAGGAACCGTTTTTCCATGGTAAAACGTGATATGTTGCAATTAAATTATTTTGCTCAAATTAAAGCGACCTTTTTCCATGGAAAAAACTTTACACGTGAGAAATAACGTAATTTTCCTTTATTTAAGGAACCGTTTTTCCATGGTAAAACGTGATATGTAGCCATTAAATTATTTTACACAAACTAAAGCTACCCCTTTTCCATAAAAAAACCTTACACGTGAGAAATAACGTAATTTTCCTTTATTTAAGGAACCGTTTTCCCATGGTTAAACGTGATATGTAGCCATTAAATTATTTTGCACAAATTAAAGCTACCCCTTTTCCATGGGAAAACCTTATATGTGAGAAATAACGTAATTTTCCTTTATTTAAGGAACCGTTTTTCCATGGTAAAACGTGATATGTAGCCATTAAATTATTTTGCACAAATTAAAGCTAACCCTTTTCCGTGGAAAAACCTTATATGTGAGAAATAACGTAATTTTCCTTTATTTAAGGAACCGTTTTTCCATGGTTAAACGTGATATGTAGCCATTAAATTATTTTGCACAAATTAAAGCTACCCCTTTTCCATGGAAAAACCTTATATGTGAGAAATAACGTAATTTTCCTTTATTTAAGGAACCGTTTTTCCATGGTAAAACGTGATATGTAGCCATTAAATTATTTTGCACAAATTAAAGCTACCCCTTTTCCATGGAAAAACCTTATATGTGAGAAATAACGTAATTTTCCTTTATTTAAGGAACCGTTTTTCCATGGTAAAACGTGATATGTTGCAATTAAATTATTTTGCTCAAATTAAAGCGACCTTTTTCCATGGAAAAAACTTTACACGTGAGAAATAACGTAATTTTCCTTTATTTAAGGAACCGTTTTCCCATGGTAAAACGTGATATGTTGCAATTAAATTATTTTGCTCAAATTAAAGCGACCTTTTTCCATGGAAAAAACTTTACACGTGAGAAATAACGTAATTTTCCTTTATTTAAGGAACCGTTTTCCCATGGTAAAACGTGATATGTTGCAATTAAATTATTTTGCTCAAATTAAAGCGACCTTTTTCCATGGAAAAAACTTTACACGTGAGAAATAACGTAATTTTCCTTTATTTAAGGAACCGTTTTCCCATGGTAAAACGTGATATGTTGCAATTAAATTATTTTGCTCAAATTAAAGCGACCTTTTTCCATGGAAAAAACTTTACACGTGAGAAATAACGTAATTTTCCTTTATTTAAGGAACCGTTTTCCCATGGTAAAACGTGATATGTTGCAACTAAATTATTTTGCTCAAATTAAAGCGACCTTTTTCCATGGAAAAAACTTTACACGTGAGAAATAACGTAATTTTCCTTTATTTAAGGAACCGTTTTCCCATGGTAAAACGTGATATGTTGCAATTAAATTATTTTGCTCAAATTAAAGCGACCTTTTTCCATGGAAAAAACTTTACACGTGAGAAATAACGTAATTTTCCTTTATTTAAGGAACCGTTTTCCCATGGTAAAACGTAATATGTTGCAATTAAATTATTTTGCTCAAATTAAAGCGACCTTTTTCCATGGAAAAAACTTTACACGTGAGAAATAACGTAATTTTCCTTTATTTAAGGAACCGTTTTCCCATGGTAAAACGTGATATGTTGCAATTAAATTATTTTGCTCAAATTAAAGCGACCTTTTTCCATGGAAAAAACTTTACACGTGAGAAATAACGTAATTTTCCTTTATTTAAGGAACCGTTTTCCCATGGTTAAACGTGATATGTTGCAATTAAATTATTTTGCTCAAATTAAAGCGACCTTTTTCCATGGAAAAAACTTTACACGTGAGAAATAACGTAATTTTCCTTTATTTAAGGAACCGTTTTTCCATGGTAAAACGTGATATGTAGCCATTAAATTATTTTACACAAACTAAAGCTACCCCTTTTCCATGGAAAAACCTTATATGTGAGAAATAACGTAATTTTCCTTTATTTAAGGAACCGTTTTTCCATGGTAAAACGTGTTATGTAGCCATTAAATTATTTTGCACAAATTAAAGCTACCCCTTTTCCATGGAAAAACCTTATATGTGAGAAATAACGTAATTTTCCTTTATTTAAGGAACCGTTTTTCCATGGTAAAACGTGATATGTAGCCATTAAATTATTTTGCACAAATTAAAGCTAACCCTTTTCCATGGAAAAACCTTATATGTGAGAAATAACGTAATTTTCCTTTATTTAAGGAACCGTTTTTCCATGGTAAAACGTGATATGTAGCCATTAAATTATTTTGCACAAATTAAAGCTACCCCTTTTCCATGGAAAAACCTTATATGTGAGAAATAACGTAATTTACCTTTATTTAAGGAACCGTTTTTCCATGGTAAAACGTGATATGTAGCCATTAAATTATTTTGCACAAATTAAAGCTAACCCTTTTCCATGGAAAAACCTTATATGTGAGAAATAACGTAATTTTCCTTTATTTAAGGAACCGTTTTTCCATGGTAAAACGTGATATGTAGCCATTAAATTATTTTGCACAAATTAAAGCTACCCCTTTTCCATGGAAAAACCTTATATGTGAGAAATAACGTAATTTTCCTTTATTTAAGGAACCGTTTTTCCATGGTAAAACGTGATATGTAGCCATTAAATTATTTTGCACAAATTAAAGCTACCCCTTTTCCATGGAAAAACCTTATATGTGAGAAATAACGTAATTTTCCTTTATTTAAGGAACCGTTTTTCCATGGTAAAACGTGATATGTAGCCATTAAATTATTTTGCACAAATTAAAGCTACCCCTTTTCCATGGAAAAACCTTATATGTGAGAAATAACGTAATTTTCCTTTATTTAAGAAACCGTTTTCCCATGGTAAAACGTGATATGTTGCAATTAAATTATTTTGCTCAAATTAAAGCGACCTTTTTCCATGGAAAAAACTTTACACGTGAGAAATAACGTAATTTTCCTTTATTTAAGGAACCGTTTTCCCATGGTAAAACGTAATATGTTGCAATTAAATTATTTTGCTCAAATTAAAGCGACCTTTTTCCATGGAAAAAACTTTACACGTGAGAAATAACGTAATTTTCCTTTATTTAAGGAACCGTTTTCCCATGATAAAACGTGATATGTTGCAATTAAATTATTTTGCTCAAATTAAAGCGACCTTTTTCCATGGAAAAAACTTTACACGTGAGAAATAACGTAATTTTCCTTTATTTAAGGAACCGTTTTCCCATGGTAAAACGTGATATGTTGCAATTAAATTATTTTGCTCAAATTAAAGCGACCTTTTTCCATGGAAAAAACTTTACACGTGAGAAATAACGTAATTTTCCTTTATTTAAGGAACCGTTTTTCCATGGTAAAACGTGATATGTAGCCATTAAATTATTTTACACAAACTAAAGCTACCCCTTTTCCATGGAAAAACCTTATATGTGAGAAATAACGTAATTTTCCTTTATTTAAGGAACCGTTTTTCCATGGTAAAACGTGATATGTAGCCATTAAATTATTTTGCACAAATTAAAGCTACCCCTTTTCCATGGAAAAACCTTATATGTGAGAAATAACGTAATTTTCCTTTATTTAAGGAACCGTTTTTCCATGGTAAAACGTGATATGTAGCCATTAAATTATTTTGCACAAATTAAAGCTAACCCTTTTCCATGGAAAAACCTTATATGTGAGAAATAACGTAATTTTCCTTTATTTAAGGAACCGTTTTTCCATGGTAAAACGTGATATGTAGCCATTAAATTATTTTGCACAAATTAAAGCTACCCCTTTTCCATGGAAAAACCTTATATGTGAGAAATAACGTAATTTACCTTTATTTAAGGAACCGTTTTTCCATGGTAAAACGTGATATGTAGCCATTAAATTATTTTGCACAAATTAAAGCTAACCCTTTTCCATGGAAAAACCTTATATGTGAGAAATAACGTAATTTTCCTTTATTTAAGGAACCGTTTTTCCATGGTAAAACGTGATATGTAGCCATTAAATTATTTTGCACAAATTAAAGCTACCCCTTTTCCATGGAAAAACCTTATATGTGAGAAATAACGTAATTTTCCTTTATTTAAGGAACCGTTTTTCCATGGTAAAACGTGATATGTAGCCATTAAATTATTTTGCACAAATTAAAGCTACCCCTTTTCCATGGAAAAACCTTATATGTGAGAAATAACGTAATTTTCCTTTATTTAAGGAACCGTTTTTCCATGGTAAAACGTGATATGTAGCCATTAAATTATTTTGCACAAATTAAAGCTACCCCTTTTCCATGGAAAAACCTTATATGTGAGAAATAACGTAATTTTCCTTTATTTAAGGAACAGTTTTTCCATGGTAAAACGTGATATGTTGCAATTAAATTATTTTGCTCAAATTAAAGCGACCTTTTTCCATGGAAAAAACTTTACACGTGAGAAATAACGTAATTTTCCTTTATTTAAGGAACCGTTTTCCCATGGTAAAACGTGATATGTTGCAATTAAATTATTTTGCTCAAATTAAAGCGACCTTTTTCCATGGAAAAAACTTTACACGTGAGAAATAACGTAATTTTCCTTTATTTAAGGAACCGTTTTCCCATGGTAAAACGTGATATGTTGCAATTAAATTATTTTGCTCAAATTAAAGCGACCTTTTTCCATGGAAAAAACTTTACACGTGAGAAATAACGTAATTTTCCTTTATTTAAGGAACCGTTTTTCCATGGTAAAACGTGATATGTAGCCATTAAATTATTTTACACAAACTAAAGCTACCCCTTTTCCATGGAAAAACCTTATATGTGAGAAATAACGAAACTTTCCTTTATTTAAGGAACCGTTTTTCCATGGTAAAACGTGATATGTAGCCATTAAATTATTTTGCACAAATTAAAGCTACCCCTTTTCCATGGAAAAACCTTATATGTGAGAAATAACGTAATTTTCCTTTATTTAAGGAACCGTTTTTCCATGGTTAAACGTGATATGTAGCCATTAAATTATTTTGCTCAAATTAAAGCGACCTTTTTCCATGGAAAAAACTTTACACGTGAGAAATAACGTAATTTTCCTTTATTTAAGGAACCGTTTTCCCATGGTAAAACGTGATATGTTGCAATTAAATTATTTTGCTCAAATTAAAGCGACCTTTTTCCATGGAAAAAACTTTACACGTGAGAAATAACGTAATTTTCCTTTATTTAAGGAACCGTTTTTCCATGGTAAAACGTGATATGTAGCCATTAAATTATTTAACACAAACTAAAGCTACCCCTTTTCCATGGAAAAACCTTATATGTGAGAAATAACGTAATTTTCCTTTATTTAAGGAACCGTTTTTCCATGGTAAAACGTGATATGTAGCCATTAAATTATTTTGCACAAATTAAAGCTACCCCTTTTCCATGGAAAAACCTTATATGTGAGAAATAACGTAATTTTCCTTTATTTAAGGAACCGTTTTTCCATGGTTAAACGTGATATGTAGCCATTAAATTATTTTGCACAAAATAAAGCTAACCCTTTTCCATGGAAAAACCTTATATGTGAGAAATAACGTAATTTTCCTTAATTTAAGGAACCGTTTTTCCATGGTAAAACGTGATATGTAGCCATTAAATTATTTTGCACAAATTAAAGCTACCCCTTTTCCATGGAAAAACCTTATATGTGAGAAATAACGTAATTTTCCTTTATTTAAGGAACCGTTTTTCCATGGTTAAACGTGATATGTAGCCATTAAATTATTTTGCACAAATTAAAGCTAACCCTTTTCCATGGAAAAACCTTATATGTGAGAAATAACGTAATTTTCCTTTATTTAAGGAACCGTTTTTCCATGGTAAAACGTGATATGTAGCCATTAAATTATTTTGCACAAATTAAAGCTACCCCTTTTCCATGGAAAAACCTTATATGTGAGAAATAACGTAATTTTCCTTTATTTAAGGAACCGTTTTTCCATGGTAAAACGTGATATGTAGCCATTAAATTATTTTGCACAAATTAAAGCTACCCCTTTTCCATGGATAAACCTTATATGTGAGAAATAACGTAATTTTCCTTTATTTAAGGAACCGTTTTTCCATGGTAAAACGTGATATGTAGCCATTAAATTATTTTGCACAAATTAAAGCTACCCCTTTTCCATGGAAAAACCTTATATGTGAGAAATAACGTAATTTTCCTTTATTTAAGGAACCGTTTTTCCATGGTAAAACGTGATATGTAGCCATTAAATTATTTTGCACAAATTAAAGCTACCCCTTTTCCATGGAAAAACCTTATATGTGAGAAATAACGTAATTTTCCTTTATTTAAGGAACCGTTTTTCCATGGTAAAACGTGATATGTAGCCATTAAATTATTTTGCACAAATTAAAGCTAACCCTTTTCCATGGAAAAACCTTATATGTGAGAAATAACGTAATTTTCCTTTATTTAAGGAACCGTTTTTCCATGGTAAAACGTGATATGTAGCCATTAAATTATTTTGCACAAATTAAAGCTACCCCTTTTCCATGGAAAAACCTTATATGTGAGAAATAACGTAATTTTCCTTTATTTAAGGAACCGTTTTTCCATGGTAAAACGTGATATGTAGCCATTAAATTATTTTGCACAAATTAAAGCTACCCCTTTTCCATGGAAAAACCTTATATGTGAGAAATAACGTAATTTTCCTTTATTTAAGGAACCGTTTTTCCATGGTAAAACGTGATATGTAGCCATTAAATTATTTTGCACAAATTAAAGCTACCCCTTTTCCATGGAAAAACCTTATATGTGAGAAATAACGTAATTTTCCTTTATTTAAGGAACAGTTTTTCCATGGTAAAACGTGATATGTTGCAATTAAATTATTTTGCTCAAATTAAAGCGACCTTTTTCCATGGAAAAAACTTTACACGTGAGAAATAACGTAATTTTCCTTTATTTAAGGAACCGTTTTCCCATGGTAAAACGTGATATGTTGCAATTAAATTATTTTGCTCAAATTAAAGCGACCTTTTTCCATGGAAAAAACTTTACACGTGAGAAATAACGTAATTTTCCTTTATTTAAGGAACCGTTTTCCCATGGTAAAACGTGATATGTTGCAATTAAATTATTTTGCTCAAATTAAAGCGACCTTTTTCCATGGAAAAAACTTTACACGTGAGAAATAACGTAATTTTCCTTTATTTAAGGAACCGTTTTTCCATGGTAAAACGTGATATGTAGCCATTAAATTATTTTACACAAACTAAAGCTACCCCTTTTCCATGGAAAAACCTTATATGTGAGAAATAACGTAATTTTCCTTTATTTAAGGAACCGTTTTTCCATGGTAAAACGTGATATGTAGCCATTAAATTATTTTGCACAAATTAAAGCTACCCCTTTTCCATGGAAAAACCTTATATGTGAGAAATAACGTAATTTTCCTTTATTTAAGGAACCGTTTTTCCATGGTTAAACGTGATATGTAGCCATTAAATTATTTTGCTCAAATTAAAGCGACCTTTTTCCATGGAAAAAACTTTACACGTGAGAAATAACGTAATTTTCCTTTATTTAAGGAACCGTTTTCCCATGGTAAAACGTGATATGTTGCAATTAAATTATTTTGCTCAAATTAAAGCGACCTTTTTCCATGGAAAAAACTTTACACGTGAGAAATAACGTAATTTTCCTTTATTTAAGGAACCGTTTTTCCATGGTAAAACGTGATATGTAGCCATTAAATTATTTAACACAAACTAAAGCTACCCCTTTTCCATGGAAAAACCTTATATGTGAGAAATAACGTAATTTTCCTTTATTTAAGGAACCGTTTTTCCATGGTAAAACGTGATATGTAGCCATTAAATTATTTTGCACAAATTAAAGCTACCCCTTTTCCATGGAAAAACCTTATATGTGAGAAATAACGTAATTTTCCTTTATTTAAGGAACCGTTTTTCCATGGTTAAACGTGATATGTAGCCATTAAATTATTTTGCACAAATTAAAGCTAACCCTTTTCCATGGAAAAACCTTATATGTGAGAAATAACGTAATTTTCCTTTATTTAAGGAACCGTTTTTCCATGGTAAAACGTGATATGTAGCCATTAAATTATTTTGCACAAATTAAAGCTACCCCTTTTCCATGGAAAAACCTTATATGTGAGAAATAACGTAATTTTCCTTTATTTAAGGAACCGTTTTTCCATGGTTAAACGTGATATGTAGCCATTAAATTATTTTGCACAAATTAAAGCTAACCCTTTTCCATGGAAAAACCTTATATGTGAGAAATAACGTAATTTTCCTTTATTTAAGGAACCGTTTTTCCATGGTAAAACGTGATATGTAGCCATTAAATTATTTTGCACAAATTAAAGCTACCCCTTTTCCATGGAAAAACCTTATATGTGAGAAATAACGTAATTTTCCTTTATTTAAGGAACCGTTTTTCCATGGTAAAACGTGATATGTAGCCATTAAATTATTTTGCACAAATTAAAGCTACCCCTTTTCCATGGATAAACCTTATATGTGAGAAATAACGTAATTTTCCTTTATTTAAGGAACCGTTTTTCCATGGTAAAACGTGATATGTAGCCATTAAATTATTTTGCACAAATTAAAGCTACCCCTTTTCCATGGAAAAACCTTATATGTGAGAAATAACGTAATTTTCCTTTATTTAAGGAACCGTTTTTCCATGGTAAAACGTGATATGTAGCCATTAAATTATTTTGCACAAATTAAAGCTACCCCTTTTCCATGGAAAAACCTTATATGTGAGAAATAACGTAATTTTCCTTTATTTAAGGAACCGTTTTTCCATGGTAAAACGTGATATGTAGCCATTAAATTATTTTGCACAAATTAAAGCTAACCCTTTTCCATGGAAAAACCTTATATGGAAAAAACTTTACACGTGAGAAATAACGTAATTTTCCTTTATTTAAGGAACCGTTTTCCCATGGTAAAACGTGATATGTTGCAATTAAATTATTTTGCTCAAATTAAAGCGACCTTTTTCCATGGAAAAAACTTTACACGTGAGAAATAACGTAATTTTCCTTTATTTAAGGAACCGTTTCCCCATGGTAAAACGTGATATGTTGCAATTAAATTATTTTGCTCAAATTAAAGCGACCTTTTTCCATGGAAAAAACTTTACACGTGAGAAATAACGTAATTTTCCCTTATTTAAGGAACCGTTTTCCCATGGTAAAACGTGATATGTTGCAATTAAATTATTTTGCTCAAATTAAAGCGACCTTTTTCCATGGAAAAAACTTTACACGTGAGAAATAACGTTATTTTCCTTTATTTAAGGAACCGTTTTCCCATGGTAAAACGTGATATGTTGCAATTAAATTATTTTGCTCAAATTAAAGCGACCTTTTTCCATGGAAAAAACTTTACACGTGAGAAATAACGTAATTTTCCTTTATTTAAGGAACCGTTTTCCCATGGTAAAACGTGATATGTTGCAATTAAATTATTTTGCTCAAATTAAAGCGACCTTTTTCCATGGAAAAAACTTTACACGTGAGAAATAACGTAATTTTCCTTTATTTAAGGAACCGTTTTCCCATGGTAAAACGTGATATGTTGCAATTAAATTATTTTGCTCAAATTAAAGCGACCTTTTTCCATGGAAAAAACTTTACACGTGAGAAATAACGTAATTTTCCTTTATTTAAGGAACCGTTTTCCCATGGTAAAACGTGATATGTTGCAATTAAATTATTTTGCTCAAATTAAAGCGACCTTTTTCCATGGAAAAACGTGATATGTAGCCATTAAATTATTTTGCACAAATTAAAGCTACCCCTTTTCCATGGAAAAACCTTATATGTGAGAAATAACGTAATTTTCCTTTATTTAAGGAACCGTTTTTCCATGGTAAAACGTGATATGTAGCCATTAAATTATTTTGCACAAATTAAAGCTACCCCTTTTCCATGGATAAACCTTATATGTGAGAAATAACGTAATTTTCCTTTATTTAAGGAACCGTTTTTCCATGGTAAAACGTGATATGTAGCCATTAAATTATTTTGCACAAATTAAAGCTACCCCTTTTCCATGGAAAAACCTTATATGTGAGAAATAACGTAATTTTCCTTTATTTAAGGAACCGTTTTTCCATGGTAAAACGTGATATGTAGCCATTAAATTATTTTGCACAAATTAAAGCTACCCCTTTTCCATGGAAAAACCTTATATGTGAGAAATAACGTAATTTTCCTTTATTTAAGGAACCGTTTTTCCATGGTAAAACGTGATATGTAGCCATTAAATTATTTTGCACAAATTAAAGCTAACCCTTTTCCATGGAAAAACCTTATATGGAAAAAACTTTACACGTGAGAAATAACGTAATTTTCCTTTATTTAAGGAACCGTTTTCCCATGGTAAAACGTGATATGTTGCAATTAAATTATTTTGCTCAAATTAAAGCGACCTTTTTCCATGGAAAAAACTTTACACGTGAGAAATAACGTAATTTTCCTTTATTTAAGGAACCGTTTCCCCATGGTAAAACGTGATATGTTGCAATTAAATTATTTTGCTCAAATTAAAGCGACCTTTTTCCATGGAAAAAACTTTACACGTGAGAAATAACGTAATTTTCCCTTATTTAAGGAACCGTTTTCCCATGGTAAAACGTGATATGTTGCAATTAAATTATTTTGCTCAAATTAAAGCGACCTTTTTCCATGGAAAAAACTTTACACGTGAGAAATAACGTTATTTTCCTTTATTTAAGGAACCGTTTTCCCATGGTAAAACGTGATATGTTGCAATTAAATTATTTTGCTCAAATTAAAGCGACCTTTTTCCATGGAAAAAACTTTACACGTGAGAAATAACGTAATTTTCCTTTATTTAAGGAACCGTTTTCCCATGGTAAAACGTGATATGTTGCAATTAAATTATTTTGCTCAAATTAAAGCGACCTTTTTCCATGGAAAAAACTTTACACGTGAGAAATAACGTAATTTTCCTTTATTTAAGGAACCGTTTTCCCATGGTAAAACGTGATATGTTGCAATTAAATTATTTTGCTCAAATTAAAGCGACCTTTTTCCATGGAAAAAACTTTACACGTGAGAAATAACGTAATTTTCCTTTATTTAAGGAACCGTTTTCCCATGGTAAAACGTGATATGTTGCAATTAAATTATTTTGCTCAAATTAAAGCGACCTTTTTCCATGGAAAAAACTTTACACGTGAGAAATAACGTAATTTTCCTTTATTTAAGGAACCGTTTTCCCATGGTAAAACGTGATATGTTGCAATTAAATTATTTTGCTCAAATTAAAGCGACCTTTTTCCATGGAAAAACTTTACACGTGAGAAATAACGTAATTTTTCTTTATTTAAGGAACCGTTTTCCCATGGTAAAACGTGATATGTTGCAATTAAATTATTTTGCTCAAATTAAAGCGACCTTTTTCCATGGAAAAAACTTTACACGTGAGAAATAACGTAATTTTCCCTTATTTAAGGAACCGTTTTCCCATGGTAAAACGTGATATGTTGCAATTAAATTATTTTGCTCAAATTAAAGCGACCTTTTTCCATGGAAAAAACTTTACACGTGAGAAATAACGTAATTTTCCTTTATTTAAGGAACCGTTTTCCCATGGTAAAACGTGATATGTTGCAATTAAATTATTTTGCTCAAATTAAAGCGACCTTTTTCCATGGAAAAAACTTTACACGTGAGAAATAACGTAATTTTCCTTTATTTAAGGAACCGTTTTCCCATGGTAAAACCAAAAATATATATAAAAGACATAAAGTGAACTTCTTCGGCCCTTACGCGCAACGTGAAAAATGAGTTTCCCCCTCAGAAAATGTGGGTTGCGGTCCCCCTTGGGGGTTGACAGGGGGGATTGGTAAATCGCCGCGGCGGAGTGTTAAATTCGCGCATTTTTACACCAGGTACATGAGCGAGTTGGTTTGAGTATTATAGTTCCCCCTATTCTCAAAACCTTTTGGTTGCAGAATACCCAAGCTAAGGCTTAGAGTTATGTTTTAATTCGCACATGCTTTTAATGAATGTGAAAACTTAGTGTTATTTAATATGAATGAACCAGAAATAAGTGGACGACAATTAGAACTAGCTGTACTACTAGAAAATTATGAAAATGACGAATACTTCGTAACTGATAAAACAGGGATCGTGAAACAAACAATTGACTATATGAAAAACAACGGAAGCTTGAATGAATTATTACAAGACATGTGTGCACAGCATGATCTGCTGTTTTCCAAATATGAAGATGACCCCTGTGGATATTCTTCTTTCGTGTTTGACTGGTACCAATGGGTGCGTAACTTGTTTGGTAATGAAGAACTGGATCCAGTTATAGTATGTGAAGCAATACATCGACCAGCACTCTCCAAGGTGCTTCACTGGTTTGCTGACAGTGTTATATGCCAAAGCGAGTATGAACCGGAAATATGCAATTGAAGAATCGTCTGCGGTTGAAAAGCCAAGAAAGTTTGAACGACCATACAATCTTGTAATTAATCAATCTGAAATCCAAAGGTGTAAAACTAGACATCTAAAGTCTGATCGTTTATACACCATGAATAGAGTAGTTGGGGGAGCTATGGGTGAAATTTGGTCAATCAACAAAAATGGTATGCAAATTATAAAGAGGCTGAAACAGGGTAAAAAACCTTTAACCACTAAACAAAGGGACGAAGCACATTTAATGTACACAATTAGTCTTTCGCTTCGCAACCAAGATCTTGGGAAAAACAATATACCACCAGCTTTAGACGCCATAAACAAAGGTGGATTATTTATTGCGGACAGTAAATTAATCCCATATGTAAATTACGTTTGCAAGATCATTGTGGATGGATTTCGCAAATGGAGGTTTGGCCCACAAGCTGCAAATGCCATAAGTAAGTTATCATTGTCTTTTAAACTCAAATAATTGATTTCTAAAATATTTTTTAATTGCAGAAGAAACAACCAATTTGGTTAGAAATACCAAGTACTTAAAAGGACTTTTTCATGCAGCTGTTAAGGATATACCTTCTATCCTTAAATATGGATTTGAAGAAAACGAATTGGAGAGGTATCGCATAATTTTTGAAAGAAAATTAATGCACGCTAAAATAGCGGATTTGGTTAGAGCTGCTGCTAGGAGAAGAAATGAAAGACGGGGGAAAAGAGGAGTTGGTGGCCAAACATTACGATGCATGCTGTATGGAATGAAACCTAAAAAAAGTAACAAAACTGTGAAATTTTTAAAAAGCAAGGCCCCAAAAAGAAGGAAGGTAGCAGAGAAAAAACAGCCCTCTAAGAAGAAAAATGAAACTGCTGAAATTTTTGCTGAAACCTCCCCTGTAACACCTGAAACTCAAACATCAACATCACGCTTTCAGTTGTCTCCAATTTCCAGAACTCCAACAATTTCCGTATCAAAAAAAGGAAGAAAAATTCGAAAGAAAATTATGGAAGATTTTGAATATTAGTTTTAATTTTTAAACTATAAAACAGTATTAGTTGGAATGTTGTTGGAAGCAATATTAAGTAAGCATTCTGTGATTTTTAAAATGTTCCTAATATTTTATTATCTAAGATGATATTGTTTATATGAATTTTGTGATAAGCCATTAACTAATATGATTGTCATTAAATATAAAAATTTATAATTGAGGGTATTTTTTAAATTACAATTGTTTGAAATGTTACTGGTCTTCAACCTCATTTAGACTATTTTTAATTGTAACAATTTCAACCTCATTAGATTTTTAATTGTAACAATTGCTCTTTGAATTGTAATACTTAATGAACTGAAGTACAAATATTAATTTCAAAATTCTGTTCCATGGTGCTTTACAAAATGGTTTTGAAATTTTACCAAAGACTGCTACTTCATGGATTTTAAAAAGTCACATTTAAAAGCTTTCGGACCGAGGTCCTTCCTCGGCTAGTCAATAATAAGGAAGGACCTTGGGTCCAAAAGCTTCTAAATAAATGTGATTTTTCAAACTTCATGAAGTAGCAATTTTTTATAAAATTTTAAAACAATTTTTAAGCAAAAATTCTTTTAGAAATTTAATTGAGCAAAATAATAATCTTGAAATTTGATTTCTTGGAAAGTAATAATTTTCTTATTTATTTATTTCAAATATCCAATACTACTTTACGGTACGAGGCTTCAGCATTTTGTGAAGTCTTAGTGCACCCTTTAATTAAGAGAGCTCTTCGAGCACTCTGATAATTTAAACTTGTGAGTTTTCCAGCAGTTATATATTTCATTTGACTGAATAGTGTCTCGACAGCTGATCCATTAATCCGAACTGGGAAAATGTAACGTGAAGAATGCCTAGTTGTAAAATCTTCAATATAATCTACAAAACCATAAACCGAAACTCTTAGTAGCTCCCAGGTTTGCCATGCTAAATATTTAGGGTTATTAGTCATAGACACATTTTTATCTTCATTAATTCTTTCTATGGCCCACTCTTCAAAGAACTTTAATCCATTTAACATGGATTTCACGTTGATTATCATCACACACCTCCATTGTTACAATTTGGGAAAAAGGAATACATGGTTTTGCTCCTTGTGAAGTGTTTACGACGTCACTTGTATACGGTTGTTTATCAGCAAGCTTTCGTTTCCGTTGCAACGTTCCACCAATCATAAACTTGTTTATTTCATCCCATTTGTCTGGTGGTACATAATTACCAAATATCTCAGTTTGGGTTTCTGAAACATTCGCATGCTTTTCAGTTTGTGAAGAAATATCATTTCCAATGCTTTCACTTTGGGTTTCTACGTCTTTGCTAGCTGGAGCTTGACTTCCAACACCAACAGTTCTGAAGAATGTATTCACTTTAAAAGTTTCAGTTTGAATGCACATTTCTAAAGTAATTGGTTTTTGCACTTCCATCATTGTTTGTAAAGCAACAGCACGACTTTCTTTTAGGTAGAAATTAATTTGAGTACTTTTATTTTTGGGCTTTAAAGCCAGAAGAGCCAACTGGGCTTCTGTTTTTTTTTTCGAGGCATTTTAAAAACTACAGAAAACAATCCAAAATTGAATTAAATGATTAGGAATTATTAAACCGACAAAATTTTATGCATCCAAATTCAAAACAAACCTAGAAAACGATGTAATATAAATTACTGGGCCTTTGGTCAAGGAAAAGCAGACACTGCAGACGACTTTGACAATTTCGCCTCTAGAGGTGCTAGTGTCGCTGAACTATTTTCCGTCAACGCGTGAGGTATAACGACTATTCCGATGAGGTAATCTAGCTCTATTGCGATTGGTAGTTAAAAAGATGGAAATAACCCCCCCTCCTCTAGCTTCTCATTTTACATGGCTAATACAGTGAAAGGTATCGAATGGCCGAAGAAGTTCACTTTATGTCTTTTATGTATATTTTTGGTAAAACGATATATGAAGCAAAATATTTCTTTTCCACGGGAAAAACCTTAATTGGGAAATATAAATTGTCGTTGCATTTCGTAAAAATAAAAGAAATATGTCGAAATTAAACACAATTTTATTATAACTTTCAATTTCATGTTACAATCAATTTAACAAAAATAATAACTTTCCCGAATTGTAAGTTTGTTAGGTAAATTAAAATTGTGTGACTACCTTATATCATTACCTAATATCACTTATAATGTGTAACATTTAGCAACATTTATAATTTTTAAACAGTATTAAAAATATTTTAGGTTTTCTTAATAAAATCTCACTTTGATTTAATACTGTATTTTTAATACTGATAATATTTTAAATATTAAAAAAAAAACATTTAGGACTCCCTTATCTCCTTTAATAAATTGTTCTCAAATCATTTCAAAATAACAATTTGTAGAGAAAATGTTTAATGTGATTACTAATAAGATGTTTAGAAATCAAAATAATATAAATAAATGTTTTCAAAGAAGAGCTACAAATCAGTGTGAGAAATAAGGCAATATCACAGGCCAATCTCCAGTTTAAAAATTATCTTGGCCAGTTTAAAAATTAGCTTGGCCAGTTTAAAAATTAGCTTGGCCAGTTTAAAAATTAGCTTGGCCAGTTTAAAAATTAGCTGGGCCAGTTTAAAAATGAAATGCTTAGGGCTGTAGTGGCCCTGGTGACCACTTAATTAATTCAAAGTTTTTTCCATTTAAGATTTATAGTTCTTTATTGAACACTCCAAAATTTTGAAATACCCATAATAACTAACCTACTAAGCCTATGCCCTAGCAAATATTGTCAAGAGTTGATAATTTGACCATAAATTATGAAAGCCTGATTTTGAAGGTTAAAGTGGTAAGTGGCCACTGGTCAGTTTTTTAATTAAAAAAAGGCTCTACTGGCCACAGGTCCAGTTTAAAAAAAAATCTTTATCTCTCAGCCTGCTACAAATTATTGCGGAGGTAAAGACTTGTCTAGAAGTGTCGTCTGTTACCGTCCAACCTCTCGGCTGCCTGCCGCAGAAGAGGGCAAAATATAAGCCGAGAGAAGAAAAAAAACGATATTTCTTTGGTAAAACGTTTTATCTCCAGCACGTATAATGTTATACCATGGTTTATATGGTTTTCCACGGTAAAACATCATATAAAATGGATTTATAAGGTTTTACCCGTGGTTTTCCGAAAAAAAAGTGTTATACTAAAAATATAAATTTTTTATAACTAATTAATTACTGAGATTTTAAATCTAAAATTTTTATGAAAGTCGTATTTTAGTTAGAGAAATACAAAAATTTAATAAAATCGAAATTTTAGAAAATGGATTTTATAAGGTTTTACCAAATGACAGCCGAATTGTCTACAACTAATTTTTCCACTGCCGGGAGGGGGTATTACCCAAACCCCATTTAAACAGACTCTGTTTACAATTTTACACGATTTAATTAACATCAAACACCAGAATATGTGAGATGGTAAGAAATTAATTAATTGAAATTGAATTTGGTCCATTTAATTTTTATTACGTAACTATAGTAGTGTTTACTTATTTTTCATAACATATTGGTTTTGTGTAAAAGTTGTGTTTCATTTTAGAATAGTGAATTTTAATATTTTTTTAGTTTTGAAGTCAACATTTTTACCAAGTTCCGTCTGCGTTTAGTGATAAAATATATTTCATTTCCAGTTTTCAAAGTCAAGTGATAACACCAAGTAAAAGACATCCGGTTAAAACAAAGCCACCCGCGTTCGAGACAAGTTAAGGCTAGATTACGGAAATATAATATTCGAAAATGAACGTAAAAATTTCGCTCGTTTTAATAATTACAATAATTTCTGTCAGCAAAAGCGAATTCTATTGTGGTACGTATAGATTTCGCCAATTGTATTAATTATCTAAAGGGCCGCAGAATCATTTGAAAAATTCTACGCGAATTTTAAGTGATCTTTTCTAGTGACAGCAGAACCGATCAATTAGATTCCTGAGACTAGTGCTGAAATTCAAAAGATACTGCGTCCCTTTAAAAAAAAAGTTCAAAATTGAAATACGCATATTTACGCCAATCAATGAATTCAAAATTAAAATTTAATTATTTTGCCTTTTTTGTCATTTTTGTCTCTCAAACCTTTCGACGGTTTGAATCGCAGATCAGCTCCGTCGAAACCAGACGTTACTTGCAAAAATTGTTGACTGCCAAAGAGACAACTTCCCAAGTGAGGTAAGTTCAACGCTCTAAAACATTTAGCAAAAACGCGTTCAGGTACATGATAATTTTTCAATACAGCATTAGCCTCTTGTACCGTCCTCACATACTTTGTAGCGTTAAATTCGTCTGCTTTCTAATCACGAAATGCAAACATAGATGGTGTAAGAGTGCCAACAAAAATAGAAAGCAGGTGAACTTTCGCTTCAAAGTATGCGATGGGGGTTTTAAAATCTCTGCTTTCCCATATTCTGTATCACAATTCCACTCTCTAACCGCATTTGACCTCGCCCACGTAGCTCCGAAAAGAAACTGGTTCGGGTTTGGTACCAATTGTTACCTCTATATTTTACTATGGTTTTATTAAAGGGACTTTCAAGGGGGGGCTGTGTGGGGTGCGGGGACGGTGAAAGTCCATTTGAAATACGTCATTTGGTCGCCGTTCGTCGCATTTACAAAGTTACACTCTGATGCCGTTCCAGTGACGTTTTTGATTCAACTTCCGACCTCTCACAACTCCCTTGAAAATCCCTTTAAATAAGATATTGGATATTAATGGATACGGCTCCCAAAAAAGTGGGGTGGCGGAGTGGTTAGCGCTTTCGCCTCGCAGCAAGAGGAGCCGGGTTCGATCCCAACTTGTGGCACTGGGTGAAAACTCGGAACTACTCCTTCTGCGTTGAGTTTGCAAGTTCTCTCCCCACTGGTTAAAGGGGTTTTCCCCCGAGTTCTTCGGTTTCCCCTTCCCATAAAAACTTGTCGAGGTTAACGGTAATAGTTAGTGTAGGGAGCTGTTGGCTCGCGTGGCATGAAGGGCTTGCCACCACCCTCCTACGAATTGTAACCCGACCACCTGTTTAAAGGCATTATAAGTCGCTAGATGACTTGGGCCTAAGGTGGTGCCTTGGGTAATAGCCTAGCTGATTATTATTATAAAAAAAAATAAAAAAAAATATCAACCTTAACTCTCGCTATTATTAAGCGTTTAATAAGAGTACTAACTTTAAAATTAAATCAGAATTAAATATAATTTATACCGAATTTAGTAAATAGATAACTCGCGCCGTTTCATGCAGGGCACCCAAGAGTGGGCCCGGACCCCGGTGGGATATAAATTCCTCCCCCCCCCCCCCCCCCAAGAGAATCGTTACTACTGGCGATAGCTATACTGTTTTGGAGAGAAACCAAAGATAAGTATACTACGTTGGTTCAAACAAGGGCCCCTTGGCTGCGCGGGCCCCGGTATATATAAATAATTAAGTAGTTTTTCCTAATAAATTAAACACAAAATCCCTGCCTTCCACAAGGCTAAATGTTAACCCCTCTCAATACCGCGATAATTAAAGTGTTTTTCTGGACATAATAATAATCAGCTAGGCTAATACCCAAGGCACCACCTCAGGTCTAAGTCATCAAGCGACTTTTAAAGCCTTTAATTCAGGTGGCCGGGTTACAATGCGTAGGAGGGTGGTGGCAAGCCCTTCATGATACGCGAGCCAACAGCTCCCTACACTCACTATTACCGTTAACCTCAACTAGTTTTTATGGATGGGGAAACCGAAGAGCTCGGGCGAAAGCCCGTTAAACTAGTGGGGAGATAACTTGCTAACTCAAGGCAGACGTTGGTCCTAGACTCCTAGTTTTTCACCCAGTAGCACAAGCTAGGATCGAACACGGCTCCTCTTGCTGCGAGGTGAAAGTGCTAACCACTGTCACCTGGAACCTGTTGAAATACCTTCCCTCCAACCCTACCCTAAAAAAATCTTATGACTCAGATGTTTTCCAACTTCACGCGCCTGGCCAACGCTAAAAAAACCCCTAAAAAACAGTGGATTTCAGCGGCAAAAAAAGGCATCCAGCCACCACGCACCAATTTCATGGAATCCTCCGCACCGTTCCGCGCCTCCACTATACCAGGGGCGTATTAACCATTAGGCAGAGTAGGCACGTGCCTAGGGCGCCATTTCTCTAGGGACACCAAAACTCTGATAAAGCCCCATGGTCGAAGTACTTGGCTTGCCCCTACTTTGCTAGCCAACCCGTTAGACAATGCCCAGGTGCGGCAAATTTTTCTGTGCCTAGAGGCGCCGAAAGGGTGAATCCGCCCCTGCACTATACTATCCGATAACCCACTGGAGGTTAAAAGAAACGTGCTTCTGGTTTTGTCAGTCAAACTCTCACTATTCAGAATTTAACTTCTAAGACTTATCGGAAAAGAATCGTCTCTCGCCTTCGTGCTGAAGCGAAGGATGAGAACATCGAAGATTTGCGTCACCGAATCATTGCAGCCTTCCAACTTGTCACTCCTGATATGATCAGACGCTCGTTTCAAAAAGTGCTTCATCGTGCCCAAACACGTATCGCGGCAAACGGAGGTATCATAGAACCTCACTTGTAAAATTCTTACGTTTATTCGAATAAAATGTTCAATTAAACCTTTCAGGAATTTCTTTCATTTACGTACAAAAATGCGAAGGCTATTGGCCACTACGGACAGCTTGTTGTTTTTTCATCAGCTCATATCTTCGTGAAAAAGTGTTCTTTTCCAATGAAACCAATTTCTTTGAACAGTTTCGACAGCACTCTACAACTTTCTCATTGTAACGTTTTTTCTAGCACCTACCGCTGGCTGAAAAAATATTTTTTACAAAAACCCGAAATTATTTCCGATTTTTCTGAAATTTAGGATTTAAAGCGAACCCACACTCGAAATAATACCCTGAAAATTTCGCAACTCTATCTCTTGCAGTTTCTGAAAAAATGCCCAGTCGGAGCATTTCAAAACACCCCGTATAAGAAAAACTCTTTTACATATTAGTGCTTCGGTTTATTAGCAGAATTATACCGGCTGGCCAGGACTTTTTCCTCGAACAATATTTAATTTAGAGTTTTGAAATTTTAAGGATATATTTATTGGCAAGGGAATATTTTAATTTGTAAATTTCAGAAAAATCATAGAGATTTCGTAGTTTTCTAAAAAAAAATTTAACCAATACTCTTGAACCCACAAATAAAAATGGTTCCGTCGAAAAGGGTCAATTTGGCAATTTTCACTTAGATATTACGTCATTAACAAAAATAAGTTGGTACTATCTTAGACACTTAAGACCTACTAGATACAACAACACTTGTTTTGGCGAATTTTAATGCTTTGTTAAAAGATAGTTCTTCTGGCAAGTTATTCATTTACGTTCCTCGTTATTCTTTGGAACAGCGCGCGTTATGCTATCTAGAGTTATTTCTTGGTGAAGGCAATCTTAATGTTACTAGAGTTAGCCAATTGTTTAGAAGGCGCTATCCTAATAGTATACCTAATCACCACCCTGTCCTCCGAGTTGTTCGTGATTTTGAAATTTATAGTTATGTCAAACCTTAGTTCCAAGTTATCATCCCATCAACAGTGGCGGCGCTAGGGGGTAGGCCAGATAGGCCACTGCCTACCTGAAAATGTTGAGGGGCCCCAAAATCACCCTATAAGGGACCCCAAATTGATCTAGAAAGGGTCTCAAAATTGTCCCAAGAGATAAAATTATTGATAAATTACAATGAAACAATTGTCTATAATGTATTTAGAAATTTTTGAGGTATCTCCTAGTAAATAAAACCAGTTCTGTTATATTTGGACTCTTTTTACTGTTGTTAGAACTTTTTTGTTCGTCATGTACATCACTACTTGATTTTATTGAATCATTTCGGGTCGGGGGCCCATTTCTTTGGTTTGCCTACCCTCGCGAAAATTCCTGGCGCCGCCACTGCCCATCAACTTGATGACCAAACTAAAGTCTTTAAATGTTAATAATTTGAACAGCCATTCATACTAATTTTATACGAGTGAGAGGCCTGTTTAAATTAATGGGATCTATTTTACAGGTTTTGAATCAAGCGTTAACGTGTTTAACCGCTTCATTTGAAAAACAGTTCAATTTGGAAATGTTCACGATGGCACTGTGCAGTCGGGATTCGTCTGTTAAAAGGAAAGTTGATCGCGTGCGTGAGTTTTCAATTATAATCAAAAGTTATTTATATTAGGTCTCCCATTAAGTGGCTTCTTGTAATCCAATGCTTTATCTAATTGCAAGTTTTCCCAGACTTTAGAATTGTGTTCATTAGTATTAGTTGTATTATATTAGTATTATTTCGTGTATTTTTATTCATTTAATTTAAATTATGTATTTCTGCTTGTCAACTTATCATATCCCGAACTGCCATCCTGAAAATATTTTTCGAATACCGATTTGTTATTTTCTAAAATATTTATATTTTCTTATTAAAGGGTCAACGATGTTTGATGAATAGTGACGTCATGAAAACCAAGGTACATCATTTTGATTCAACATTACACTCTAGCCCTAAGTCGTAAATAATTGCGGTATTAAGGCGTATGGTCAACGCCAAAGATTATATATACTAGCAAAAGTAAATAGGGGGAGAAAGTCTATCACTGCCTTCAGATTTTACCTTCCACCATGCTTGACACCCTTTTTAAAGAGCTAGTGATCACGTGATATTTCTAACCAATTAGTATAGCACATTACACGCGGAGTAGTGCATTTGTGGTATTCCGGTCGCCGATCAAGATGAAAATTTTGAATTTTATTCCCTGGCAACCATGTCACCGCCTCGTGATTTCAAAAGGTCTCTCTGTCAAATGCTGACCATTATTGCCTTCGATAACGGTTGATTTTAATTAATAAATACTATATCAATTGTAAAATAAACACAAAAGCTCGTAGCTATAGCTATTATTTCAGTTAAACTTGCAAATGGTTAGGCCTTAACATCGTAGATATACCAATTAGTTCCGATCTCTGCTCTTAGATGGCGCCACGCTCTTCATGATTTAAGTGAGCGTTACGGTTTATTTCTTTTCAAAAGTCGTGTTATTATTTCTAAAATGTCGCATTTTAGTTTCTATCATATATCTACTTTATTTAGGAACTAAATTAACCAAATTATCGAAAGCTAAAGTTTAATATTCGCGTATTTTATAGATAACTATTTTTCATCGTGGCGGAGTACAACCGATACCTTTGTGTCCCTGTAAAGAGGCGAGCGGGAAGTCATTTCTGAAGCCCAAAAATTTTACCCCTCAAATAAGACGTCGTGCGGTTGGACCCAAGTGCCAGACTTTCTACCCCTATTTACTTTTGATACTAGACAGGCGTCTCCCTAGGCAGAACCTGTTGGCAGTGTCGATTGTAGAGCCATCTTTTGGCTGGTCTGAATGGGTTATAAAAACCAAAGAATATACAGCAATAACATCGTCTTTAGAAAGCGGGTAATTTAAACCTTAGAGGAAGAAAGAATGTTTTTCTTCCTCTAAAGTTTAAACGAATCACCACTTAAGCGTTTAAAAAAAGGAAAATATATGTTTAGGAAGTAAAAATACACATTTATTAAGAAAATTCTGGATTTTGAAGTATTTAGAAGTATTATAAGTATGATTAGTATAAAATTGTAGGTAATTTTATATTAACAATACTATATTTAAAACCTTCGGGATACTAGTTTTGCCAGCCATAGTTTTATTGCTTTTATAGCTTTAATAACAAAATGGTTTTTAAATTTCATTCATCCATGCATATTTTAATATTCAAATATCACAAAGCTTGATATGGAAAAAACCAATTAGCAACCTAAATGTTGAATTCTTATTAATTTTTTCTGTTTTGCTGGTTTTACAGCAAGGTTAGTTTGATTGGCTGATATTGGGTTCCCACTTACAGGTGTTGCTGAAGTAGCGTTTTTATCGCTTGACGTGTTTTTCTATCTTTTTCATCTATCCCTCCAACATTTAGAAATTTTTCTGCATAATACCGCCTCATTCGGTAGTAAAGTTTCAAATGTTTTTTAAGAAATCCTTCGCATTGTTATGCACAGTAATTGTTTCGTTGAATTTTGCAATGCAATTTTGCAAGATGTTGGGCTGATGCATGTTTTCATTAAATTAATTTAGAAAAACATGTTCGCCATGCAACATTATTTGTAACACTGCATCAGATGGCGAAATAAGGCCCCCAAAGCTGCCCTTGTCGTACGAGTATGCTTTTATAGATGCGTGAAAATTTGACTATTGCTTTCCAATTCCTCAGATTGAGTTATAAATTGCCAAATTTCTTTACTGGATCCACAATTATGATTGTTCTTGACTTTACGAATTGTACTACCGATGACATATGATAAGCAATTGAGGTCAATTTTTGACCCAAAGTCTTTAACAGTTTTTTCAACGTGTAATTATTTTAAGGTCGCTTTGTTTGGATCTTTTGCACATATTGTGTTTGAACTTTCGGAAGAAACATGGTTGGACTTTTGTGTTAATGATTTCAGAGTAAACAGAGTTTCATTACAATCTTCTTCACAATTGTCATTGCCACAACTGGAAATTAATGTCATCATTAATACTTGTTTGAACGCATGCTTGAATTGTGTGGGATTTGGATTAGAATTGTTTACCCTTCGTTGCCTAATTGTGTCAAACAGATTTTCCAATGGGTCTTGCGTCAATCGTCTAGTGAAGAAAAATGTATACCCTTCACTTTTTAAATCTTCCCATAATCCTAGGATAGCTGTAATCGATTGAATCCATCCATCTACACAGTATATTTTGACTTTTGAATCGGCTACAGTTGACAGCATCAAAAGCTTCATCTACAGAACTGATGAATTCTGCTGTCGCAGCTGCTTGGGCATCAAGTTCACCTATAAATAATAAAAGGAAAACATTAACAAAGGCAGAGTAGAAATAATTCTGAAAGTAGTTGCCCGAAATACCAAGTGAAATGTAGGTTGATATTCCAACGGAGACTGAATGACTGAAAAGGTTCGCAGCCCAACTCACCCTCATCTTCCCAAAATTGTTTGGATTGAGCATTCTTTCTGTAAGTTTTGTCTGTCCTTTTTAAAGAACTCATCCACGTAGTGAAATAAAATTCTTCTACCTTTGTACACTATAACGTACTTCCTAAAGTTGTTTCTCAAACTCTTGAGCACAGGGCCGGATTAACCAATAGGCCGAATAGGCCTGGGCCTAGGGCACCAAGCCTACAAGGGGCACCAAGAGGGTTCGAAAAAAATAAAAGTACAAAACTTTAATCATTTGCTTTCCACAAAATATTTTCCGGAGTAATTTTAGTAAATGCGTCCACCCCTATGAACCAAAAATGTTTGATTGTCACATTCTCTGACGGACTACCGTCTAGCCCCTGACGGCATACTAAATCTGGCAGCAAAATGAATTTTCCTTCCATTTCTCAAAATTAACTTGGGCCTAGGGCCCCATAAAGTCTTAATCCGGCCCTGCTTGAGCAGATGGGGGCAATCAAATGCGCAATATATTTTATTGTGATTAATAGTGAGAAATGGTTGGGTTTTGGCAACTTGCATCTTATTGAAAACACTTCTGTTAGTGCCACTTTGGTCGCAAACTATAGCTCTTACTCAAAAGTCAATCGAGTGTAATTGGTTGATAGATTCTATTAGAAATGTTTTTAAAAAATCGGGGCTGGTATACATAGTTCCTTTTGCAAAAATGTTCGATACTGGCTGTTTATATTTTTTGAATAGCCCATGGACCATGACCACCAGAGCTTCATTATCGACTATTTGTTCTTTGTCATTTTCCCCATAATTAACGAATCGTTCAATTTCATCTCGGGATGGATTATAAGCTAGCATTTCAGAAAGAGACATATCATCTACTGTCAAAATGCAATTTTGATCCTTAGGCTTCATGTTCTTAGCCAGTTAGCCTTCTTCGTTAATTCTTCAAAAACGAATGAATTTAGACCTGGCTGGATGTTTATCGTGGAAAGCCAATCACGTAGCGTTCTGGGATGTGGCAGGCAGAAAATCTTCCTCAAAACTCTATAGCATTTTGGGCTCGCCCAATGTATTGACAGGGAAAATTTTTTGCCGTACTCTTCCCTTTAGGTTTTAAATTCGATTGTCTTAATTGACTTTCAAAAAAATCAGCTGTTCTTCTGATAAGAGAATCTCGCTATATTCTCGAATTTTTCTAATTTTCCATTTTTGAACGCACTAGATTTGCATTAATATGTAGTATCCGTTTCTTATATCGACTTATTTGAGTTGATTTTACTCTGAGTTTAGCTTTCAACAACTTTTGGACATAGAAAATTTCAAAATATATAATATAATATATTATATTCATTAGGTTTTCATTTTATTCAAAAGCTGTAGACTAACCTAAACTGGAGTTATATAGTGAAAAATCTTCAGCCTGACATTTAAATATTTCGAGCAAAGAAGGCAACGTATCAATTGAAGATAATTCCTAAAGTAATTAAAGAGATACATTAGTAAATATAAACCAGAGACAAAGTTTTCACTATTTTTACCTTATGTGAACATTTTTCAACCAGCAGTTGCGAAGCTTCAATATAGTTGTTGTCTATCAAGTACTTTTGGATCAAAGTGTTTAAAGGAAGACGATCTTCATCGATAGAAATTTCATCAGCAGGCCTCTTAGCCCAGTAAAAATAAATTCAAAAAGGGGTTTGTCTCAACAATTTTCCGAAAAAGATGAAAATTTGTATATATGTAGTTTTTAACGAGAAAAAAAATATACTAAAAGTCCCGAAGTCGGGGACGCGTGCGTCTACCGCTAGGGGGCGTCGAAATTCAAAATGGCCGCTTCTAGTTATCATTTTATTTCTGTTAAACTACTTAACCTAGAATCAAAAACTCAACGACAATTTAAAGGGTATGTTTAGCGTAATTATCTTACTTTTTTCCTTAATGCGGTGGCGTTAACTGGGGAAAGGCAGTGGTTTGATTTCACCCCCACCGTCTTTAATTCCGATATATTGTAGTTAATTTTATATTTAATCCAACTTTAATTTTTTTAATTTCTTTTATATTAATTAGTTTAAGGGGTATCTAATTTTGGTTTCTTTTTTGTTTTTTAATGAGGAATACATTTTTGGCGTAATTTACAATGTATTCCCACCTATCGTTGATACGTTAACTTGCATTATTTTACGCGATGTCTATTTTGTTTGTGGGACTTGCGCTTCCTCCGTTAGACGGCATAAGATATCAAAATGGCTGCCTAAAAATTATCGACGCCTAACTCGAAAAGTAGAAATCCAATTTAAAGAGGGGCCGTTTATGCTATCGGTTAAACCGAATTGATTTTTTGTGAACGGAACGTTGTATCACCTCGTTCAAAAGCGCACATAAATAAGTGAAACAAATTACGAACTCAAGTTAATTTTATTTAAATGTGTTTCATATAACAGTCATTTTTAAATCTCAAAATACTGTAATTATAATTAGTTTTAGACTTCGTTATCGTCTATTATTAAGTCATCTTGCTCAAGATATTAGATGTTTTCACAATCGTTTCCTCGGCAATGTCCACACATAGCTGTGCAAAAGAGACCGGACTTCTTACATTCACAATTACTAACGCATCGTTTTTTACACCCGCAACTAATGAGCTTAAGGAGGTGGTCAGGCGCTGGAGGAAGTAACGTTAATATAGGGATTAAATTTCCATTACTAATCATTTTCCAACCCCAGTCGTCCGGGGGTAAATAGTTCCCTCTCCACTGCTGTATTCGATGGTACACTCTAAATGAGTGTTGTTTTGCGGCTGCTGATGTAGGAGGTAGTTTAGCCAAATCAAATGTAGATTTAACAGCTAGTCGTGCTATGGATTTGTTGTAGGTGTAATATCGACTGCTGTGTGCGATGTGGCGAGCTGGTCGAACCATTGCTGCACCTTCTGCTGGGTTGAGCGGCTTGAGTCAAGGGTGCGGCCATCAGTAGTGGGGTTCTCCTACCCATGTTGGTTTTGTCACCTGTCCGGGCTTGTGGACGCTGGCGTAGGGCATAATGATGATAGACCTCTGGTAGTGTGGTTTGAATCTTACCGGCTATAAATCTGACTCATGTCCAGCTATCCAGTGATTCGTTTTTTTCCCTCCGTAATATCAAGTAAGGAAGTGTTCACCAGCACCAGCTATTTCTTTATGTGAACTGTTTTCCTCATTGAATTTTGATACAGACTTCATCAACGCCTTGTTCCCTTGTAGGAGTTTAAGGGCTGTTTTCTTGCCCTTTCCAAATAGGGCCGATGTATAGTGTCGCACCCGGTGACTGCATGAACGAAGAGTAAATGTTGACAAACATCTCCCAAATGTTTTTCAAAAAGGTCTATTTAAATTAGCTTGCGGTTGGTGTTTTTAGATCCTGGTTTATAAAAATACAGGTTCGAGTTTCCCCTTGCTAATACTATCAAAAGCACTAAGACGTCTGTGTCCTCGGAAACAACCGCGATGTTTATGTTTTTAGCTAGATCAATGGCGGTTGTAACTAGAAGTCTGTCTGCATCGGCTTGAGCCTCGTAACTCTTAATTCCTGATTTTTCAAGGTTTTCACGTAGTAAATTTATTAGTTGTTTTTTATTTAAGAAATTGGCCTGGTTTGTTGAAACGAAGAAGTTTTCTTTTACTTCCACATCCGTGGATATGTTTTTGGAAGACCTCCTTAAATGTTCCATCGATTTCGTAGAGCTTACGTTATTATATCCGTCATAAACAACTGTAACACTTGAGCCGTAGTTACCCTTCCTCATGGAATAATCATCGAAAAGCGAAGGTGGTCGAGGTGCTAGTTCGAAAGCTATGTAATCGGAAGCTCTTCGTTAGATCCCATGACGCGAGTTATTCGATTGAACAATTAATGTGAATTAACGAAAATAATGTCATCTCGAACTTTGATCGCATTGTTCATAGACGCCAGTGGTTTCACTTTGTCTTTGCGTTTCAATTTAATGTCAGCAACATTGGTTCCTATCATACCCTTCATAGATTTCAGGCCAGCTTCTTTAGCTAGATGACAATTTATAGTTTCATCACCAACCATACCAGACGCGAGTGATATTAAACTTTTGTTCGGCTTTTTGAAGGGGTTGCGATCTCGGAACCACGCTTATAGCTTTTCAACGTCTTCCTTATCTCTGCACTGACGACTATCTCGTAATTCGAAATGTTGATCTGAAGATCCGCTAGCGACACCGCAAAATTGTTCAAGTGCGTCACTTATTTTTTACATTCTGGAGTCGCATTAATCCAAGTAGAAAGTGTGCTGTCGGTTATACCCCGACCGTGGGTTAGACCTCCTCTTGTCTTCATGGACTTCATTTTTATTTGCTCAATTGTCTTATCGGTCCAAATACCAGCCCAGTAGCGTTCAGAGCGACGAACGGTAAAATATCCATCTTCGAAAATTTTTTTGAGATCTTCTTTGGACATGATATTTTTTAGGTCTTCCATTTGCTGAATATATATTTGAGATGCTTTAGCGTAGGGCAAATGTGACGCAGCGTGAAAATACGGCAGCATTTCTTAAATGCATTGTATGTGAAGATTCCAGTCACCAGTGCGTTCCGTACGAATAAACTGTCGAATTAAGGCTACTTGTTCAAAATATTGTATCCATAACATTGAAGTCAAGTTCTCTTCCTTGTACGTATTCAATAGTTACCTTGTTTTCGATGAAACTATTGAACATCTGGCGTATTTTTTCAATATCATCGTCTGCGATCTCAACGTCTTTGATTAACAAAGATAATATAGCCAGTTGAGTCAACGAATGTGCTCGAAGGGCTCTAGCGTAAGCATGACCCTTAAGCATACGGTCAACTGAAGACTTTGCATACACTATACACCACACCTCTTCAAGTCCACTCCCTGCCATAATATTACAAATGGCACCCATAAATGACATCAATAAATGGAACCCTCTAAGTCGAGGGATAACTTTCGATAGTGGACTACTTTTTTCGGCTGCAAAAAGCATTTCTACAGCTCTAATGTACAAGGGCTGGTCGAAGGTCACAAAACAGTGGTCTTGGTTTTGTTTTTGTGCTTCGTTAATAGCATATGTTAGAGCCGTGTAAATTGTAGTCAAGTTACCTGGATCCATATTTATAAAAGGAACTGGTATAACTTTTGTTGTTTCAAAGTTTGTTTGTCTTCTAAATGGCAGAGGCTCGGTTCGATCCTTGGTGCCATGACTGAGTTAAAAAATCCCCTAAACACTCACCGTTCTTATTTTCAATTTTCAACTTATAGTAATTTTTGTTTTATGAGATCTACCATTGTGCCATTTTGATATCTTATGCCCTCTAATGGAGGAAGCACAAGTCCCTCATTTTTTAATTCTTTTACTCGATATTAAATATCTGCCAATTTTTACCTTTCAGAAATATTTTGAGGTCTATGTCTAATTCCATTAAAGAAACGTTACAAAAATGGCGACCACCTTCCAAGAAATTAAAAAAAAAATAAAGTTAGATTAAATATAAAATTAACTACAATATATCGGAATTAAAGGCTGTGGGGGTGAAATCAAACCACTGCCTTTCCCCAGTTAACGCCACTGCATACTGCATTAAAGAAAAAAATTAAGATAATTAGGCTAAACATACCCTCTAAATTGTCGTTGAGCTTTTGATTCTAGGTTAAGTAGTTTAACAGAAATAAAATAAAAACTAGAAGCGGCCATTTTGAACTTCGACTCCCCCTAGCGGTAGACGCACGCGTCGCAGACTTTTTTTTCTCGTTAAAGACTACCTATATACAAATTGTCATCTTTTTCGGAGAATTTTTGAGGGCTAAATCTAATTTTACTGGACTATCTTAGATCTGTTCCTTTTCCTTATGACAAATTCTGATTCTTGACTATCAAGTCCATTGGCTGGAATTTCTTCAGCAGACCGGTTAGATCCGCTTCCTTTCCTTGCAAATTCTGGTTCTTGAATGTTGAAATCTCGTGGTGACAAAACTGTCATAATAATAATAATGGAAATTGCATTTATAATCAAAATCGAAATAAATAAACAATGTCGTTAATAATACCATGTACATCTTGAGCAAATTCTGGTTCTCGCGCGTTGAATTCTCGTGGTGATAAAACTGTCATGATAAAAATGGAAATTAGATAATTGACAAAAGTAAATATTACTGTCATTCTTAATATTACCATGTGTATTTTGAGCCATCACGGTAATTTTCTTAAGACTATCATGCTGGTCTTCAGAACCCAACAGGTTTCTTTTTTTTTTTAGTTCTTTTTGGTGTCCCTTTCAATTGAGGTGTTGATGGTGGTTGTCTTTAACACAAATTTTCAATTGGTTTTGGTGAGGCTTTAACCGTTGCTAATCTAGGACTTCTTCGGAGTGTTGCACTTCCAGTTCTACTCGAAGTTGTTTTTGATGTTGAACCTAGAGATTTTCTCCGGTAAATTTGCTGATGGCTCTTTGGAGCTGAAAATTGTCAGAACAGCATTTGGTATAAGTTTATTTTTTTCTGTATATTCATAAACTGCAATATTTCGAAGTGTTTGCCGCATAATCGGTGACTTTTGTACAATACCAAGGAGTTTAAGCCTTGAAACTTCACATTACCACAGTTTGAAACCCATTTCTGACACCTGGTAAAATAATTGTATATTAACGTAAGAAATTACAATGGATAACCTTTGTAGTTTTTGATGAACGAGGAATCAAAAACATCCGTCACTGAGACATATAATGAGGCGTAGTCAGTACCAGTCACATATCATTATGAATAACCAAATAAGTCATACCTTTCGTGATCTTTTGGAAACCGAAAAAATGAAAAATTACCTCCTTCTACCCCTTGTTTGTTGTTACATTGCGGAGCCGAGCAGGTCTTCAAACCATAGACTGGGTGATATTTTCCTGTGGCAATAATGTTCATACATTGCCCCAGACAGACAACTGAATTAGAATAAGTACGCTTTAAACAAAAAATCTAATAATAATAGAATCTGGTAAAAGCAAAGGCTAGATAAACTTACCAAGTTGATTATAACGGCCCTTAATAAGGTGGTTCGTATAAATGAAAATATTACATCACATTAACAACTATTTTAGTTTTAAACCAAAACCCGACAAATAATAATTATTAATTTAAATATCATAAGTTCAAAACATTAACAATACCCACTGATTCAGTGAAAGCATGGCAAAGAGGGTTATTTCTCGATGGTGAAATCGAGACACGCGATCTACGAAGGTAGATCCCAACTCGGTGGTTTTAAAAGAAACCCCGCCAATCAGAGGCCGCGACCTTCCGACTGTTTCTTTGATGTTTGTATGCAAGGAGCTAGGTACAACACGCCTGTCTAGTAAGCGAAGCGTATATATAGTCTTTGGTCAACGCGGTACATGTTCACTCTCCTTGTTGCCTCCTTTGTTATCCCCCCCTGAAGAACTTCTAGAAGCCTGATAAAACTGAGTTAAAGCAAGTGTCGGCTCGACGTGAAGTAACTCTTTTTTCAACAGATGTCGCTAGCATCGAAATAAAAACAAGATAGTTAAGCTACATTTTGACCCAAAGGTGGGTACAAATAGGTACCCCTCGCGTTGATTGGATCGTTTGTAAATTGATCAATAACATAAATTACAGTAATTTTAAACAATGTATTTTATATGGGATATATAATTTAGGTTAAAGTCCACTAAATAGAGTATAAGAGGTCTAAATATAATACTCTACAATGGCTTACTATCATTAGGCCATTTTAAACTTTAGCTTCCTTTGCCATAAATAGATGGCACCAGTAGTCGCACCACGCTCTCCAGTAAAGTCGTTTTTTTTTCTAAGAATCGGATAGATTCATGGCCATTTCTAATAACAGGGGCCTTTTCATAATACAGGTGGCAATGATAGTAAAAAATTATTAGTAAAATGAAAGGCAAATTTAAGATGGGGAATTTAAAATATTTAATACGGGATATGAGATTTGACTTCTAGATCTGTGAATTGGGTATCTTTTGAAAGCATTTCTTTTAAGCCCTATGAACCAGGCGCGGTTCTAGGGGTTGGACCAATGGGCATGGCCCATCCAAAAATTTATGATTCATATGAACTTCCATACTATTTCCTTCCCCACCCCCTATTATTTCCTGAAGTATTTTAGAACCGAGGCCTGCTATAAACCTGTCAACATAGATGAAACACTATGCTTCAACTAGTAGTTTCTCTCTCTTTTTTGGTAGAATGACTATCACGTGACGTTGATGATTTTATTATAAAACAAATCGATCAACGTTACCAGAAACCAGGCGAAAACAATTCAGTGTATGGCGAAGCCATGTTGTCATTAATGCGCAAATTATCAGAACCTATGACCGAGCGCGAACAAGTACGTCAAATCCGTCGGAATGTAGACACAGATATAAGAAGGCAATTGGCGCCCCCTCGAAGTGATAACTCGCGTCCCAAAAAGCAAGAAGTAATTTGTAAGCACTGCTGCCGAAGTGGACACTATCAATTATATTGAAAAAAATCTGGTGAAAGTTCCATCCACATCGACTGAGCCACCTGCCCCTTCCGCTTCCAAATTTTTAATCGCCAAGGCAGCACCCTTTGTCCATACCTGTCACTTGTGTGGCGAAACTGGCCGTATTCGGCCGAAATGCCCTGAGCTCCACGATTTAAATTTAAAATAAGTATAAACTAACTTTCAATGTTGAAAAAAATTCCATTAATTTAAATGAACCAGAGTTTCCACAACTTTAGTAACCTTATACTGACTAGTGGGATATAAAAGACTAGTATACTAGGCTACTAGCTTAATTATAGTAATTAATAGTAATATAACAATACAATACACATTTTTTAAAATCATTAATGTACCGTTTGTCCGTATATTGCTTAGGAAGTTAAGACTCCTGAGTCTTAATGCCGGCCGACATACGAACTCGTGAAGAGACATCAAAGTGAGACTTCAAACCAAAACTAAAACTTAATAATATTGTTTGGAGAAAAACCACGCAGGCGCACAACGTATTAAAAACCGTGATCCATCCCCAAGGTCATTCAAAACATTTGTTGTTTGTACGTCTTGTAGGTACCGTTTATTATTTCCACCCCCAAAAAACCATCTTTGAACTTATAGCAGCTTATTCGAGTAATCGAGTATCCGACTATGCAAAATTTTGGTACTCGATATTCGACGAGTATGTTCCCATTACTTATTCGAGGTCGAGTTCGAGTACTCGACCTCAAAAAATGCCGAGCAATCGATGATGTTCGAGTACTCGCACAGCCCTACCCCCCTTTCTCGACCCCCCTTAATGTACTTTTTAAGGAGATTCCAATGGTGCAACCATTATTATCCGCAAAGCGTTATTTAAAAAGTTCATTAAAAATTGCCCAAAGGCTATACATTGGCGCCTGCCCATCCCCGTTCTTATAATAAGAAATTTTTCTAGGAACCTTACTTATCATGGGTGCATATATAAACCCCATTAGTTCCCGAAAAATAATGTTTCGCGTTAAAAAAAACAAAAGAAAAAACTAGCGAAATGTGATGACTAGTAAATTAAACCTCCTGCATAGCTACTTCTCGGTAATAATGATTAAACTGAGACACAGATTTTTCTTATACACCGCGTGTTGCGGCAATTTGGCGCTGCAGACCGAAGTTACATACGTAAAAGTACACCATTAAAATAATTTCCCGCAAATCGAGGTGGGGGATTGAAAAAAAAAGGAATTTTTCCGAATTGAAACTTCGGTTTGACAGCTGACGGACTCCTTTTGATTCGGCACTTTTCGTCTTTTATCGCAACGCCAAACGTACCTGTCGGTGGTTCTCATCTGTTAGGTAAGAACCATTAAGTCGTCACACTTGCGACACGTTACATCTTTCGCAATTAGGTTGAGGCTTTGCAGATACTCTATTAATTTTAACCGATCCTTGGTAAGATCGTGGGTTTCATACTGATTAAAGACTTTATTATTATACGTATAATAGATTTTCATATTACACAGGCATAACGTGTTAAGGTTTTGAACACATATTAATGTTCAAAACTTTTTGATTCAGAATATTAGATTTTTCATTTTAAATACTTTAAATTTAAATCACTGGCAGCTCTATTACATTATTTGGGTGTTTTGATCTAAAATTAGTTGAGAAATAGCACCTAGTTTACCGTACTTGACCATTCGTAATGGGTGCTATTTCTTAACTACTCAGTGTGAGGCTGAGAGCGACCAAAATAATCTAATACAGCTGCCAGTGGATAACAAAAAGTATAGGAAAAAACAATTTAATTTGTAATGGTCAAGTACTGCCACCAGGTGTTATTTCTCAACTATTCAAAGTGCAAAACACCAAAATAATCTAATACAGCTGCCAGTGGATAACAAAAAGTATAGGGAAAATACAGTTTGGTTTGTAATGGTCAAGTACTGCCACCAGGTGTTATTTCTCAACTATTCAAAGTGCAAAACACCAAAATAATCTAATACTGCTGCCAGTGGATAACAAAAGTATGAGAAATAAACACAAATCTGGTTTGTTATGGTCAAGTACTGCCACCAGGTACTATTTCTCAACTATTCAAAGTGCCAGTGACCAAAATAATCTAATACAGCTGCCAGTGGATAACAAAAAGTATAGGGAAAATACAGTTTGGTTTGTAATGGTCAAGTACTGCCACCAGGTGTTATTTCTCAACTATTCAAAGTGCAAAACACCAAAATAATCTAATACTGCTGCCAGTGGATAACAAAAGTATGAGAAATAAACACAAATCTGGTTTGTTATGGTCAAGTACTGCCACCAGGTACTATTTCTCAACTATTCAAAGTGCCAGTGACCAAAATAATCTAATACAGCTGCCAGTGGATAACAAAAAGTATAGGAAAAATACAATTTGGTTTGTAATGGTCAAGTACTGCCACCAGGTGTTATTTCTCAACTATTCAAAGTGCTAAACACCAAAATAATCTAATACTGGTGCCAGTGGATAACAAAAGTATGAGAAAAAAACACAAATCTGGTTAGTAATGGTCAAGTACTGCCACCAGGTACTATTTCTCAACTATTCAAAGTGCCAGTGACCAAAATAATCTAATACAGCTGCCAGTGGATAACAAAAAGTATAGGGAAAATACAGTTTGGTTTGTAATGGTCAAGTACTGCCACCAGGTGTTATTTCTCAACTATTCAAAGTGGGAAACACCAAAATAATCTAATACTGCTGCCAGTGGATAACAAAAGTATAAGAAATAAACACAAATCTGGTTTGTAATGGTCAAGTACTGCCACCAGGTACTATTTCTCAACTATTCAAAGTGCCAGTGACCCTGTTTGACCCTGGGGGGGGGGGGTTATTATTTGAACCGAGTCGACTGTATCTTAGAATTATTGGTGAAGTTTTATTTCCTACTAAAATTACTTAAAATAAGCCCCGCCTTTTTCTCGACGCGCTTTCGTATCACCTTCACAATGGAACCTAGCATTCCAAGTGTATACCTCTATAGTTTCCTGGTACTACCATACCCGTCATCGCGACGATGAATTTGAAGTGGGCCAGTTAGTCCTAAAACGCACCCGTTTTTTAATTGCGGAGGAACTATTCCCTCTTACTTATAAGCAAAAGCGACACCGATTTGGGTGAAGAGTCTACCGAGCGAAACGCCGCCACTGCGAGCAACACGCTGATATCAACGAGTCTTAGGCCTACTAGCGTTGTTATAGACATTTTTCCTGATTTTAAATTTGATTAGAAAAGTGACTCATCTTAAATAGGACTGTAAATGCGTAATGATATTTTCGCTTAAACCATTATCTAACAGATCAGATTATAACCAGACGGGATAGAAATCTATACTAGCCTTATTTGGTTTGATAGACTCGTTGAAAGAAGGTTATTTAATTTACATTGCAGGTATTGGAAAACATAAGAAATGCTAATAATGCAAACGTACGTATAAAACTCTTTCTTATTTTACTAAAAATTAAATCTATTAAGAAATGAGTCTAATAATATTTTGAAAATTTAAGAGTGTGGGGTGGCGAAGTGGTGAGGGGAGCCGGGTTTGATCCCAGCTTGTGGTACACTACTGGGATAAATTTCGGAACAACTCCTTCTGCGATGAGTTAGCAAGTTCTCTCCCCATAGGTTAACGGGGTTTTCCCCGATCTCTTCGGTTTCCCTCTTCTATAAAAACTTGTGGACGTTAACGGTAATGTTGAGTGTAGATATTTGTTAGCTCGAGTGGCACGAAGGGCAATCCCTTTTTAGCGTTGTCCTTATGGGGAATTATTTCCATATGATCCGTAAGGAGAAAAGCAAAAATTTTACCACGTGTCCTATTTTTAGCCAATGGCATTTCCCGAACTTATCTCCTAAATGCTTGCATAACCACAAAACCGTGACAAATTGAAAGGATAAATTTCGGAAGTTAGTTAGATATTCATTTTAAAAGTAGGCCTCTTTACTTAAGATTTAAATTAAATTAAATTATGAAAATAAATATTGGGCAGGTAAAACAACAAATTTATGTTAATTTTGATATTAATTTCTTATTATTCTTTATCACTGAAAATCACTTTAAGGTGCTTTTTTGATATTCGCTATAACCGCTAAATACAAAATTTCAATATTTATCAAGGCCGCCATCTAGAAATATGAGCCAAATAGGGATAATTCTGAATCCTTACGCCTCTAAGGAGAGGTTTTACCTTCACTTTATCTTAAGGACTATTTTCACTGCTTACTAAGGACAATTTTTCTCAAGGATAAGAGTAGAATACGAAATTTCGAGTAAAAGGATAATTTTAATTTTGAAGGACAATTTTTGCTTCTTACGAATCATGGGGAGAGTTGTAGAATCAGACCCCAGAATCAGAGGCATTTAAAGTTGCTAGATGACGAACTCGTAAAAATGTACCTATTTCTATTATTTCAATAAGACGAATCCACGCGGTCATGGCGACTATAAGCATGACAGTCTATTAATTTATTTATTGATATCTAAATATATTATTTTATTAAGACGATTCCACACGGTCATGGCGACTATAAGCATGACAGTCTATTAATTTATTTATTAATTTATTTAATTCCAAAGTTCAATAATAAAATGTGTTATTCTAAAAATATTTTCACGTTTTATTTCAAACTTTGAAGCTAAAACCAAGTATTTTAAACCCGTTAGTTTAATATCATAAAGGGAAAAGCTCGCCTTACACCCCTTCAGATTTTCTTACGTAATGACAGGTATAAATGATAAAAGATTATTATTGCAAATAGTATCGCCACTGTTCTTATCCAACAACTCTAACTTTTAATTTCATTGTTTTTTTACTTTCATTTTGTTTTTTCAGCAATGCATCAGACGAGTAATTAACTAGAAAGTGCAAATGTTTCATTTGGTAAACCTTAAATTATATACAATTACAATTCACGTTATATGGCAAATGTATAAATCTCTTCAATATAAAAATACACGATTTTTATTGAGTAAACTGTACTTTATTAAAAGGAGTTTCAGTTAAAAATAGGGTTTGAAAAATCTCAGAATATGAAAAAATAATTAATGTTTAATAACAAGATGTCAAAGACATTTCCGTACACACAATCCCGCTGATGTGTTAATCCTCACAGTCTGAATAAAACATTCACCCCTGTCCCAGATTTCAAAAATCACAGTAAGAATAAAAAATTCACCTATATCAAAATTAGCTCCACAACGTCTCCAACAAAGCAAATAATCACAGTGCGATATAAAAAATTCACTCTGTATCAAAATTCGCACCAGAAAGCATCTAACATCACAGTCCGATATAAAACATTCACCATAAAATTAGCACCAGAATTTCCATAAAGTCTACAACACAGTAAATAATTACAGCCCAATATAAAACATTCACCCCTGTCCCAGATTTCAAAAATCACAGTCCGAATAAAACATTCACCCCTGTCCCAGATTTCAAAAACCACAGCCCGATATAAAACTTTCACCCCTGTCCCAGATTTCAAAAACCACAGTCCGATATAAAACATTTACCCCTGTCTCAGATTTCAAAAATCACAGTCCGAATAAAACATTCACCCCTGTCTCAGATTTCAAAAATCACAGTCCGAATGAAACATTCACCTCTGTCTCAGATTTCAAAAATCACAGTCCGAATGAAACATTAACCCTGTCTCAGATTTCAAAAACCACAGTCCGATATAAAACATTCACCCCTGTCTCAGATTTCAAAAATCACAGTCCGAATAAAACATTCACCCTGTCTCAGATTTCAAAAATCACAGTCCGAATAAAACATTCACCCCTGTCCCAGATTTCAAAAACCACAGTCCGATATAAAACATTCACCCCTGTTATTTCAAAAATCACAGTCCGAATAAAACATTAACCCTGTATGAAGATTCGCACCAGAAAATGTCCAACACAGTAAATAATCGAACCCGATATAAAACATTCACCTTGTATCAAAATTAGCACCAGAATTTCTATAAAGTCTACAACATAGTAAATAATCACAGCCCGATATAAAACATTCACCCTGTGCAAAAAAATAGTATCAAATCAGACTATTAAATTGAAAGAAAAAAATCATTACAACGCCCTTCTTATTCACCAACAACCACCGTGTATAGCAAAAACAACAAGTCGGCCCAGGCCGTAATATTAGTTCCACATCAGTGTATTCGAATGGGCAAAGCCATACACCCTTACAAACTAATACAAAGCTTTTGAGGATTTGTGATTTCTTATCGTTGGATATATAAATTGCCACCCTAAGTGAAAGGGTGGATGCCGCCCACCATCAGGAGACCCGGGTGGGCAAACTAATATAAAAACTGTTGAGCCCATGTGATTTCCTATAGTTAGATATACTATTTACCATCCTATGTTAAAGAGAGGCCACCGCCCACCCTCAGGATACATGGGTGGGCAAACCAATTCATAAGCTGTTGAGGTCATTTATTGACTTAACTTGCAAGGTAATTTGACAAAAAGCTATATTTTAAATTTCGATCTATTTGTGGTAGAGCTATAAACGGGTAGTCTTTACGTGAACTTGTAAGTTAATATACCTAAGTTTTGCGAATGGTATACGGCAAAGATTATCGTAATAAAAATTTACCTTCATAGATATAAAATTACATATGCCCGAATGCCCCTAGTTTTTGGATGAGTATGGGAGTCCAATAATTAATAATGGCGGAACGTAAGTGTGTGAAGGGAAATAGAGTCTTCAATGCTTTAACTTTTTAAGCGTACGCGTGTTCTTAATAATATAATACCTTCTCCCGATAGTGACTTCAATTTATAATTGTTTCTCTATGGTTCTATTGCTTTTATTACCCAAAAGGAAGTTCGTCAGTGTGGATTGAACTCGTAGTTTGTCTTGAACCTTTTGTTTGGTGTAACGAGTGATGAAGTTTTTTAATGTCTCTTGTTGATTTATTTAAATAAGAAAATAAGTATCTCATTGTGGGTCTTTTAGAGCATTTATAAGTACATATGGGGAAGAGGGCATTTAAAATTTTCGAGCTCGTTTATTCGAGTACTCACTTTCGAGCGAGGCATCTTAAGCGAGTACGCCCACCTACCACTGCTCACCACCCGAACATTTAAAATTTTCGAGCTCGTTTATTCGAGTACTCACTTTCGAGCGAGGCATCTTAAGCGAGTGTGCCCACCACCCACCACCCGACGCGAAGTTTGAGGTTCACTTGACCTTAAATTCCGAAAATATACGTAAAATAAGGCACAAAAACGGACGAGAATTTCGACAACTTAACTAGCCAACTCCCCCCGCGCCGCTAAAACTTACGAGAATACAGTAGAAGTTCCGAACAAATCTCGGGAACCTTCCAGTGGCCGAGAGCGTAAAGGCATCAATATTCGGAGTTTTTGACTGTGAGTTCGAATCCCGATTTCGCCAAAGCTGCAAATTATTTTCGCAGCGCCATCTGCCGTGTCGTTGCTTTCCACACCAAACAAACAAACACACACACAACACTTAACGACAATCCGTCCATAGCAATAGTCCCACTTCGATATATATATATCTCGATGTGGAACTAAAAGTAGTAGCTAACGTGAACTTTAGAACAGATAAAATAATTAACAGGAGCACGTGAAATAAGTCATTTCTACCGGTGTTCCGGCCATTCTAGAACTCCCCGGCCTGTCGCGGGACGATGGGAAACGACCCGACGGTATGACCTTGGTCCCTGGTCCGGTGGGAAATCCCTGGTCTGGGACTTTGCGTGCACCGACCCTCTAGCCTCGTCCTACTTGGCGTCTTCCTCTTCAGCTCCCTCTGGGCTGCAACCCAGGCCGAATTGCGGAAGAAATCAAAATACGCGGATTTGGAAAATCGGTTCATCTTCACTGCTGTCGCGGTCGAAGCCCTGGGCTAATTAGGGCGGGATGGTCTGGCCTTGATCCATTCGATAGGCCGTCGGATCATGGAGGTCACAGGCGAGCATCGGTTGGTGACTTGTACCTTTTGCAACGGATCGCCATCGCGGTGCACAGAGGCAATGCGGCCTCAGTACTAAACACTTTCCATCCGGGCACCTTACTCGGTGATTGTTTGTACTCCCTGCCCTAAGTTCGTGTGGGTGTGTGTGTGTGTTTTTATTTTTATTTTGTACTATTGTTCATATTTGTTAATAAAAACTAAGTAATATTCTTAGCCAAAAAAAAGAGTCTAGTAACACCTAATTGATACCTCTTTAAAAGCTATCTGGTTTATCTTGGGTGTTGCGGGAAATTCGAAATGCAAATGACCATCTTCTTGTCTTTCAATTTCTAAATTGTAAACAGTGGCAGCTAGGTTTTAATAGTCCCCATCAATTGGCATATTTGGTGTTTTAGTAACGCAAACGGTTTAAGAGTAATAACGTGAAATCCGTTCAAATTTTAATCGCCAAGAAGCGTGGGGGTCCACTAAATTGGGCAAATGACCAACTTCTTAGCACCCGATTCAAAAAAAATTGGCTTAGGGTTTTCTAAGTCTAATCGACCGACGTATCGTTTGTTTTTGTATTGCAAACGGTACGAGAGTAATCGAACGAACGGCGGCGGCGGACTACACTGTACACTCTGTTTAAAAAGTCTTCGACAGGTGAAATTTTTGCCCTCTTTTTAATTCTGCTAGAAAACTATAATAGATAGATGGATGAAACCAATTGCAACTATTATTTATTTTCCCATATCTTTCGTTATTTATCGGTTTCGTCCGCCAAAAATTAATAGTTTGGCGGGAACCGTCAAAACTCATTTTTGACAACTTTTTAAATATTGGTTCTACGGCACTGACTGGCGCGTTTTTGAATTCACAATGGTCGGTTCATATTTAGACAGTGGAAAAATTATCCCTCTACAACCAACGGTTGAGAAGTTATCGCGTTTACACACTTTCGTCGAAACTAGGAAACACCTAAAATGCATCAAGCGATTATTAATAACGCAACTTCAACAGCGATCCAACAACATATATTTAATTAAAGGCTGGTTTAAAATTGTGGTAACAATTATTATAAACAAATTATAATGCAAATAGCTTTTTAAAAGCTTTAACGTATGAAAAAGGATATTCTTAAAACCACTTGCAAGTTGTCCTAGGAATTTGGTTTTTTTAAACCAGCCTTTAATTAAATATATTTTCAATGTTGTTGGATCACTGTCGAAGTTGCGTTATTAAAATCACGTGATGCATTTTCAGGGTTGGCAAGTTTTAAACAAAATGTTTAAAACAAGTGTTTAAAACACATTTAAAACAACTATTTTAAACAAACACCAATTTGTTTTAAACGTTTTAAACTATCTGTTTTAAACATGTTTTTATAAGGTAAATTTTCATCGTTTTTTTGGAAGATTTTGGTTATTCAATATGAGGGAAAAGGTAGAAAAACCATTCCAAGGCTCTACGAAAGGTAAATTTTATTGATAACGGGTAGTTTGATTTTAAGATTCTCTGAAAAGTGCGACTGAAAGGGCTCGATATGATTTCCTAAATTTCCTACCAGTGCAAAAATCCTACGAACGCATTGAATTTTGTCTTTTTGTTTAAATATAATGTATATAGCTGCCAATATACATCTATTTGGGACAATACCTATGCACGAGATAAAAGTAGGGCTGCTGTTTAGTCGGGTTGTGCCGGGTTTTAAGTAACAAGAAACACGGCCGGTCTGGACAGATCGGGTTAAAACCGACTAGGCGGCACTCCTAGATAAAAATCAAGGGATTTCGGTCCCCTTTCTCGATTTTTTAGAAATTTTATGACGTGATGGAAGTTTTAAGATTATAGAGGTATCTAAGTTCTTTATTTATAACATTGTTTATTTGTGATGATTTATGACTGCAGACGTGCACATTTCAATAAACCAAAACTAAAAACAATGTGTGGATAACTAGCTATTTTCCCTTTTCTTAGTACTATGCGACCGAAAATTCCAGGATGATAGCTATATTAAAAACCATACTACCCTAAGTGTGCCAATTGGAGCCTTTCCAACAGAAAATCTTCAATTTGAGCTTGTTCTAAACAGACCAAAGAAACGTAGGACTCGCGAATTCCGTTCAAGTACCCTATATGGTATTTTTAATGCTCGCGCCGCAGACGCCACTTCGCAAACACATTACGTAAATTTCGTCACTGGAAAAAATGACGTAATTTACGTCACTTTCGGTAAACAAGGTATCATTGAAAAATTCATCTTATTGAAACACACTTAGGGTAATTATGCCACTTATGATAATTCGTTTAATGATACGTAATATTTCTTTAAATGAGTTTACTCGTGAGTCTGATTCCATTCATAAGTATAATGAAGAGTTTAAAACGTGTTTTAAACATAGTTTTTTATTGTTTATTATGTGTTTTTTATTGTTTGATTTAAAAACAGTTAAAAACAATGAACCGTGTTTAAAACAATAAAAAACATTGTTTTTGTTCTTTTTGAAAAAAACAAGGATTTTGCCAACCCTGTGCATTTTAGGTGTTTTCTAGTTTCGACGAAAGTGTGTAAACGCGATAACTTTTCAACCGTTGGTTGTAGAGGGATAATTTTTCCACTTTCTAAATATGAACCGACCATTGTGAATTCAAAAACGCGCGAGTCAGTGCCGTAGAAACAATATTGAATGTTGGAGAAAATCCTGCTTCGATCGTACATTGACCAACGATATGCAAATTATCATAAGTAACATAATACCCCTTAGTATGACACTTGTAGCCTTGCTCATGCATTTTTTCTTATTACATCATTTTCCACCAAAGATAAATCAGTAAAACGACTAGCAATTCTGTAACCCGGCAGTTTAACCCTGTTTGTGATTTGAATTCAGAGTTAAAATTCAGCCAATCATATAGTACTACAGGGGCGTGCCCCGCTTCTATTTCACAGAGGGGCAGGTTACCACTACTTTTTCCCAGGGCAGACTTTGCGCAGAGTTGTAATTAACTCAGAATGCTTATTTTCCAGCCTGACAGGCTGACTAAACATGCCACACCCTTGTGTTTACTGTTCTTTCTCTCGTCATTATTTCGGACGCAGCCTATTTAACAAGGTAAGTGCTTATAATTTTGTTTTTACTCCTGCTCTCGTAAACACGTCGAGTTACTCCAAAAAATTTCGTCTGTTGCGTAACCATAGTGTTGACTACGAGTACACGGCATAAGCAGCTATCGATGGTTTATCAGATAATTTTATCCAGTTATTAGCCCTTTATTACTTTATTAAGTGTTTTGAAATTTCTTACTTTATCAAGTGTTTTGAAATAAAAATAAGCCGTTAATAAATAGAAACTTTGGTGAATAAAAAAAACGGTTAATACTGAAACTGGTAGTTTACTAGGTTCAAGTGTTCTAAATGTCAAGGCGGTAGTTTCAACTTCAAGTTCAAATCATAAAATTGGCCTTACAATAAGCTAATAGTGTAAAACTGCTATTTAGCTTTTTTTTTAACCTTTTGAACGTCTTTGGAAATTAGATTATAAGATTGATAAACATAAATGAGATTGGCATATAGCTTCTCAATGGACGGCACTAGTAATCCAAAATCTTCGAGTGGTTCGTGAATTTCTAATTTAACACAGTTTGACCAATATAAAGATTTAATATTGCTGGAGGAAATACACACAATTTCTGGAATTTCTTCCGTTGTTAAAGTGTAGGTGAAAACAAAATTAGTGCGGCTAAATACGCATTAAGTCTTAATATGGCGGTATCCAAAATCTCGCGCTAAATATCACGTGGCCGGAATTTGTGTCTAAGTAAATAATTAATTGAAAGGAATTGAATTAGTTCAAGGCGCCGCTATCAAGTGGACAAGTGGTGCTATTTCGAAAAAAAATTTGGGCTCACTGTGAAGAGAGATTAAAGTAAAAAAATTTCATTTTAGAGGTATTATGCTACTTATGATATTATGTATAAGTGCCGCTGAAAGGTTTAATATGATTGGACAAATCTGCTACCACGAAGTACGTGAAAGGAGGAGTTTTTCAGTTTTCACCCATGTATTAAAATCGCCGGTGTGGCGCTTTAAAGAACAGACGGTAAAATAAATTTCAACGCCTTCCCGGCCTCGGAAGGTTTTTTGAAGTGGAGGGTAGGAAACAAGTCGGCCCAGGCCGTAATATTAGTTCCACATCGGTGTATTCGGGTGGGCAAACCCATACACCCTTAGTAGACACAGGTAGGCAAAATAGTACTAAAGCTGTTGAGGCTACGTGATTTCTTATCGTTGGATATATAAAATACCACCCTAAGTTAAAGAGTGGATGCCGCCCACCATCAGAAGACCGGGGTGGGCAAACTATTATAAAAGCTGTTGAGCCCATGTGATTTCCTATTGTTTGATATATAATTTACCATCATATGTTAAAGAGTGGGCACCGCCCACCCTCAGGATACGCGGGTGGGCAAACCAATACAAAAAATGTTGAGGCCATGTGATTTCCTATCGTTAGATAGACGGAGAGTATCAAAGGTGAAATAGGTAAGCAAAACACGACGAACCTAATTCTTTTACATTATTGAAATTAGTGGAAATATGATTTAAAGAAATTCTTAAACTGGGATTCAAATGTGTTTATTTTAGGAAATTTATATCAAAAATTTGGGTAGTTTAGGCACCAAAAGTCATGTAAATTCGGAAATTCATAAAATAATACCCATTAATGTAATTTTGCAGAACAGAAATTAATAGAATATGTCATTCTCGAATTTTACATTATCTCGGTGATTAAATATTTAACATGGATTATTAACATCTGCATGAATCGTATTATTGCAAGAATGTATTTATGTACTAAGAATATGGCAAGACGGAGATTCTGTCACCATGGTCGCATACTTTGCAGCTTAAGGGCCTGTTGCAAAAGCCCTAGCCAAAGTGCTAGCCCATTGAATTTAACATGTGTGATTCTAGCAAAGCAAACTTTTGCAACAGGCCCTATAAGTTCGACTGCTTTGGATTTTTTGGTCTCACTCTTTCACGTAGACGCGAGCGTAGACGATTCCAATCTTTTACTTTTATTGTTCTATCGAATGAGACCAACTTTTTTTCCGGTCACTCTCCCTTTAAGGGGGTTGGTCGGAGGTGGCGGAAATTAACGGCACTGCGTGCGCTTTAAAGAGTTCTATCGAATGAGACCAATTTGTTTTTTTCGGTCTCTCTCCAGAAATCTGGGTTCGAATCCTGGTTTCACCGATAATATTTATTATATAAATTATTTTTCGCAGCTCCATCTACCGTGTAGTCGCTTTCCACGACAAACCAACAACAATAACAAACACTTAACGACATTCCGTCCCACTTCGATATATATATATATCGATGTGGAACTAAAAAGGGGAACTTTTCGTGACGTCATGGCTGCCATCCTCACAGCTTAGTGACATTAATAATCACGGAAGTCATTTCTACCGTTTCGCACGTCTATTGTGATTCAACCGATTAAGAAATTGCTTTTTAATTCAACAAGTTCAAAGTTAGAACAAAATTTCTATTCAAACGAGCATTTTTTCAGCCTTTATTTCCGAAATACAAAAATAGATGGCGCCACATTCTCCAAGAGGGATCGTGTTTTACGTCTACCATTGATATTCGTTTCTCGGCAAAATGCAAAAAAATGGTACCCTGCGCATGCTCATATATCAAACAATCCGGTTTTCCTTCCCTAGCTAGCGTCCCGTTTTGAAGGAGCTGTTAAAAATTCCTACCCCATTTATTGAACCATCTATGCCATCAGAAACTGTAACAGATTTAGCAGGACCAATTGAGCTGTGACCAGTTTTTCGCGAAACGGAGAAAGAAATGGATGAATCTCCAGGTTTTTAAAATCTGAGGATTTTCGTCTGCTACTTAGACGCTTTGTGATGTAAAGAATCCAGGTGTGGTGTGTAATTAATTAAATATTATGTTCCTCAGTTTATAATAACAAATAGTCTGATTAGCAGACGGAAATCCAGTAGTTTATGAGCTTCTGAAGTTGACAGCTACGTGGTTCTATGTAAAGTGAAAAGGTTCATTGATAATAAAGCCATTTCATCATTGTGGTAAACTAAGTTTCTTTTTTTAATTCATCCTGGATATTTCTACTTATATTTTATAAAATTGGACTTTCACGCGGGTCCTGATTGAAATAACTTAAAAACTCAAAACAATAAAAAGCGCATCTTTTATTTCTTTATTTACAAAGTTATTTGGTCAAATCAAAATACAATAAAATCATTACGTAGCCTGTCTCTTAAACTTTCACCCCTTCAGATCCCAGACAAGGTTCATGGACAAGTATTTTGATTTTTTCACGTTTATGAGTCACTTCCCCGAAAACTTCAAGAAATAACTTTTATTTCATAAATATAATAATAAATAGATGTATTATATTAAAATTATTAACGGGGGTCTTTCTAGCTTCATTTATTTCCAGTTCCAGCATCTCGGCAAAGGAAATTTGCGTTGACGTAACTGAGAGTAAAAATGGACCAATGAGGCAAGCAGCAGAAATGATCCAAATATTAAGTAAATGTATTTGTAATCCTCATGTTCGTCCCTGAATTTGCCTGAAAATAGAGTTCCGCAATACGAATTATTTCTTCCAGTTCAAGCTTCATTGTTCGATTTAGAGTGGCTAACGCATTATTCAATTTAGAATGGCCAAGACATTGTTCGATTTAGAGTGGCTAACGCATTATTCAATTTAGAGTGACCAAGACATGGTTCGATTTAGAGTGACCAAGGCAGTAGCGTAGCCAGAATTTTGTTTCAGGGAGGGGACACCATTGGAAAAAAGTAAAAAAAAATAAAATGTACTACCATACGTTTCCGGGGGGCTTGTGCTCCCTGTGCGCCCCCTGGCTACGCCACTGGACAAAGTCATACTGATAATGTTTCTTGGACTACTCGTTAAAATAATTTTCAAATATTATTTATTCTGTTTTCAACTAAAATGCATCAATGAGACAGTGCAAGAGTTTTTTCCTTAACATAATTATGCCAAAAATTGCTTTGGCTTGTGGTTGCTGGAATATATCAAATTCGCTTTAAATTTGTGTGCATTATTAAAAGGCTCAAAACTAAACTTAATACACCTGAGCGCTTCATGATTATACATGTATGTTATTTTTATTTGACCTTCTTGGAAGCCCAAGTTA